>NC_090933.1:477267914-477867914 GCF_040938575.1 Ambystoma mexicanum | reverse complement strand
ACCTCACAGAAATTGCACAGCAAGAAGCAACAACAGACCTACACAACAGTAACAACAAAACTTACCAGAAACTAGTAAGTAAACTTAATTTTTCTTATATATTTCTAAACTTTCTGTTTTAGGTACACTAAAAGTAATATATTGTTTTAACACAGAAATGTACAGTACTTTGGAATGGCTTGAAGAACATTTCCTACGTGATGAAATGAGTGAAGACAGTGATACTAATGGTAGACACTTCTCTATATAATCAAATTAATACTCATTACTTTATGTGTACTTCACACATTTTTTTTAACAGAACATACAAACAGTGAAAATAATACAGCAAAAGAGACATTAGAAAATGCTCTGCAGCACATAGAACAAAAAAGGGATATGCATATGGAAAATGTCAATCTTTTAAAACTTTTTGTGGAGGACCACATAAAAGAAAAAATGAAATATCATTGTCCCACATGTATCTGTTCCCCCTCTCCATGTCCCAGTCAACTATCCCCAAACCCTCAGTACCTATAAAAATGTTATGATGAGACTTCCATCCCTTCATCCCCTCCCATCCATCTTCTCCAAACCCCTAATTCCCCTGTATTTGTGTCAGTTTCTGCTTCCCCCTTTCTTTCATAAATGTTATTTTTCTATATAATAATAAAAAAATATTATGTGTGTTATAATTCAGTCCTTTGTGCCTTATTTTTTTTTAAAAAGGCAGTTAGGGTGTCCGCGGACAGCGCGGGTGGCCGGAATGTCTGCAATTAACCAAAATGGGGGTGTCCTAAGGACACTATACCTGTCTGCACTTTCTGCAATCAAAATGGAACTGTTCTTAGAACACACCCGGTGTCCGGGATGTCCGCAATTAACCAAAATGGAGGTGTCCTAAGGACATTATACCTGTCTGTACTGTCCGCAATCAAGATGGAACTGTTCTTAGAACGCACTCGGTGTACGGGATGTCCATAATTAACCAAAATTGAGGTGTCCTAAGGACACAATACTTGTTCGTACTGTTCGTAATTAAAATGGGAGTGTCCGCACTGTCCGTAGAACATCTACGCACATGCGCACCACACCCATAGATCCTACGAACATTGCGCCTGTCCGTAACTGTCCGTCGCATGTGTGTCGCACTTTTAATTCGTTTGAGGACCCAAACACTGTCTGTAGAACACCTGCGCGTATGCGCACAACTGTCCCTGCACATTTGGTGTCCTGTGGACAGCCGTCCCATTCACGAACGTGTCCGTGATATCATCATGTGACCACATCCACGCTGAGCATGTGTCCTGATTTGCAGACACTGTCCGGGTCCCCGAACATTTTAGAAGTACTTTTTCAGACAATCAAAATTATTTTACAGTAAAAGTTCACCATTGCACGTGACTTGTCACAGACAATGTCCCTGGTGATCTACACACTTTTTGGAACTTTTTGAGCCTTTTTTTGATGTTCGATCTGTCTGCGGACAGCGCGGCTGTCCGCAGAATGTGCCCCTGCACCCTTATAAAAGGCCACCCCCCAGAGCTCATCCTCATTCTGTATTTCTACTCCTGCAGATTTACTTGCTTTTTCAGCTTTTGCTGCTCTTGCTGCTTTTCCATCATCTAACCTGATGGCATCCATGGTTGCTGCTGCTCCAGCAGGTGCTACTTCTGCCTCAGCACCAGCCCCACCCCCTCCACCACTGCCACCTCCCCACCCCCTCCACCACCACCACCTCGCCAGGGCCTGCAGAAGAGAACAGGTGTGAGGATGTAGAGGAGACGGATGAAGAGGATGAAGAGGATGAGGTAGTGGAAGTCCCTACTACCAGCACTTGCCGTGAGTCTTGGGTGTGGCGGTTGTTTACCACGCTTGGTGGAGTGCCAAAAGCACATGCGAATAAGGTCATCTGCAATCAGTGCCACATGGTGCTGAGTCGTGGGAGGCCTGGTTCGTACAGCTTTGGCACGACACTAATGAAGCAACACCTAAAGTCGTTCTACGGTGGGGCTATCTGCAAGGTTGTACCTTGTGATAAACGTACTAGGTTTAGTTCCTCTGCAGCATCCTCTGTTTCCACTCCTGTCACCACAAACAACACTCCTGTGGGACAGTGCATCCCCGCAGCTGCCTCACAGTCCATTCATGATGCTGTTGACCCTCACCTTTCGAGGGTCACAATATTGTGCATGTACTGCGACGCAGTACTCTGCAGGGGGGAGAACCTTTGAACTACTTTTGAGACTTCGGTCAAGGAGCATCAGAAGGTCTGCGACCTACCTGAATAACGCCCACCCTACATCTTCCTCTCTCCACCTGCCCTTTCTTATCCTCGTGGTTGATGTCCCTTCCTTACCCTCCTTTCCCTTCCTTTCCTTGTGTGTCGTGTTTAAAAAAACAACAACAAAAAATAGGCACTTTTCAGAGCCACCTTTCACCTTTTAGAAGTCCGCGGACAGTTTGCGGACATTTATTTTTTGGGGGTGCTATTGCACTTTTCTATGGGAGGAAGTGGTGGCTCTGAAAAGTGCCTTTTGATGGTTTTTTTTTGTTTGAAAAACTTCAAATGGTCAACACCTACTGCAAAATGGATTACTGTAATTCCCAAAAAGGTCGCAATGCATTTTGTACATTTCTCAGAAAAATCTGATTGCCAGCATAAAATGGACTCCATCTCTGCGAAAAATGTATGTGCTACGAAACATAATATTTTCATTGTGAAAAGAGGACATGCCAACATCTCTTAGATAGGCCCAAACATCCTTATTGCCATTGTACCTCGCTTCCTCCATTTGTGGACCAAATGAAGAAGAACAGAGCCACATTTGTCTCTGCACAATATGAGAAAAAAATACTTGGGAATTTGGAAACATGTCCATGACCTTCCCAAGTACTCTCTTTCATTGCAAATTGCAAAGATATTCCAGACACATGTCCTAAACTGTTCCCTCCACAATGAATTATAATTATGTCTGGATGATGCTGTGTCCCCACAGTAGCACAGAGAGGTACCAAGTCCAGCCACTTCATTCCACGCACTCCATGCCAGTGCACTTCCACATGAGGGAATCCAAGATGTACAGCTACTCCACAGCGTTCTGCATGCACCTCCAACCAATGTATCCATGAGTCTCCCAAAATCCAGATAATCTGTTTTCTGAAACACACTGCCATAGCTATCTGTTCTTCTCTCAAGAAAACAACTTTCTGACAAACTCTCTCCTTACACAACACACTCAGTTAACTTGATTGACCAGTCCCTTGCTCTACTCTTTCTCATTTGAATGCCTCTCCACCCCAAAATCCCTGTATCTAGTAAGCAGTGTCCGCAGACTTCCACCATGTCCGCAGACATATCGAAAATATGAGCGTGATGAATTTAAATTTAAATAGTGTGCCCCATTTCCCCTTGAAGGTTGGCTCCATATCTTCACAAACTTGTACAATTCTCTGTACATTGCAATCAGGCACAGTGCTCCACACCACCTCCACTCCTTTAACATTAAAATTGTTTACCACATTCATGCATTGAGCATACTGCTGTAAACCATGCACAAACATATCTCTAACCACCAACACCCTGACTTTCTCAATCTCTGCCATCTTCACTACACACAGCCTCTTTCAACACAAATCCACAACCTCAAAACCTGATTGGCTAATCCCTACAGTCCCCTTTCCATGCTGGATGTGCTGGAAAACCCCGAATGTAGCATGCCCTGTCTGCGGACATCCGCGGTATCCACGGAGTGCAAAACTCTTAGACAGCCCTTCTACCATTTCCACTTCATTCTCTGTGCCATTCCCTCATTAGATACAGCTAAGCAGTCACATAACCATCCACCAATCACATCCAAGATGTCTACATCTAACTAACACCATCCTCATAGTTCAGCACTTCAAATGTACTGTTGATCACTCTCAGGACAAGTCTCATATCATTGGAAAGCACCTACTAAAAAAACTACTGTACAAGTCTCCAAGATTTCTACTTGCAGCTGCATGCATATCCACATGCATGAATACAAACTACTGGTATGCATATTTTATGCACAGTACATGGACAACTCTTATAAATGCATATAAACAGAGTAACTGCCACTTAACCTGTATAACCTATAACATGAACGTACTGTTATTTTTCCCATCTGCTATAATCAACTTTCACTTCCAAACCTGTCTGCTATCTAAATTCTTTTTTTAGACACACAGCTATCTAGAAAAGTATAATTTAATATTAAAAGATGGGAGAAATAACAGTATAATTGTAGAAAAACACTTAGTAGTGTGTTATAAAATTACTCACAGCCAGGATAAGTTCATGCATCTTTATACACTCACACAGATAGACACTATCATTAAAAAGCTCCAACTGAAAGAACAGCACTGCCTGTACACATCCTTCTGCTTTATTACTCACACATTTACAAATGCATACATCCCATGCTTTTCTATACAGTTTCTGCAATTTACCCTATACAAATAGCAAATTAAGTTTATGATTATTTCTTCTATCTCCTAACATCTAATAACACAGCCTTAAAAAACCAATTGAGTTTCATACGTTTAGAATTATACTCATTTGCAAAGCATGTTGAACTAACAGTTTGTAAGCAAAATATAAAGGCTACACATAGTCATAGGAAACTGCATGCACACACTATGTTCAGTTATCAAACAACAATACTACTACAAACACATACAAATCAACGTCTAAATTAACAACAGTGCTATAAACACACAACATTACTTACTTCTTTCTTCTACAATTGCAGTGAAGACCACTCTCCTGAAAAGCAGCAGCATATGAAGTACAAACAACAACTCAGAAGAAACCTGCTCATTCCAAACAAAAAAAGTAAGTACAATACTGCCATAATGTTCTAACTGTTACTCAAACACACTGTGGGGTTTATTCATGGAATTTGTGCACACAAAAACAAGGATTTTTGGGCAGAATGGCACACAATTCCCCATTTTTCAGAGAACAAATTCCATAAATCAGCCCCTAGAATGTTAGTATTGCAGAACAAAGAACGGTTTTAATTCTATACCATTAGATTTAGTATTAATGTTTCTCCTCACAACTAGCTTACTTTGTATTGTCATCTGAACCCCAGTATAGTAACACACAAATACAAGAATAGCTTTCCAAACTAGTTGTAGCTGCCCATGGCACAATCACACACCTCCACATACATCCTTACCATCATACTCAGACACTCATGCATGCAGCACACATACATTGCAGAACAGCCCAACCCATACCTTCTTTTGTTTCCAACAGACACAATGAATAGCTACCAAAAAGCAAGTCCGTAGAAAGCAACCCAGAAGTAGAGCAAATGAAAATAAAAGTGTCTAAAATAAGCATCCATCACTAACAGAATTTGTACAAAAGGTTCATACTAAAGATCTAATAGAGTCATTAGGCGAAACAAAACAAGCTTCCAGTACATAAACTTTGCCTCCTCTTTCAAAATGTAAAACGAAACAGAAAGTGATTAACAAGAATTCAGTTACCACTACTGCTAACACTGCTCCTATAAATCATGATGTAGTGGCAAGTAACCATACCAAAAAAAGTATTTTACAAAAAATGTTCTGCCACAGAGTCCTTCAGAATCTTATAAAAACAGGAGAGAAATCATGCACAACCCTTAAAACCTACCGTAGAAAATTAATCTTAGAAGCTCTCATAGACTGTAATCCTTCTCAAACGGAAGTTATTTATTTTAGTGTTAAACAGAATAACACCACTAACAAAATGAACTACTAAACTACAAAAAAGACTTCTCAATAAACAGAATGTCAAGAAAAATAACTTCTTAAATATCTGTGGAGGTGAATGGAGTCACACCACAAGCACAGAACCATATTTCAATGAAGAAGCATACAAACAAAAGCAAACAAACACAATTGCCATACATAGCAGTGGACGAGGGTATGAAAAACTTAATACCATAATGCAACAAGAAATGCAGCTTACAAAAATATCCCCAGAAAACTCAGTATCACCTCTCCATCCGACTGAACCAAAACATCCAGTGTACAAATGGCCGTGCACATCAATGTGTAACATTGACAAAAAATCTTTCAAATCTTTACGCCAGTTCCTCAATCACTGTGTGAAAGGCAAAGACAAATTCAAAATGAAAATACTAGAAAATATGGATACCTGTCCAGTGCACAAATACACAGGACTACAAGTACATTCATTAGCCTGCATTTCAGGACCTAATTGCAAAATCATCTTCCATCATATCAAAATGATATCAACACATCATTCAACTATAAGAAATCTAGTCCATAAACTGTACTATGCTAAATGTCCAGCTTTAGCATTAGGCAATTTAAATAACAATCTTCTACATGGTACAGCCAAAGACCTACTCGAAGAAATAGAGCATATACAGAGAACATATTTTGGAAGTGAAAGCCACTTCCAAAATGCAATAACTTTACAACAGACTAAGAACAATTCTACAAATGGCAACCTTCTACTAGACACATACAAAAAAGAAATATTCAAATTTAAAAGTACATCCACTGAAGTACCAAACCATGTGTGTGCGTGTTGCCGCAGAACTTTTTATAAAAGTAGCACACAAACTATAGATATAACATACAAAATAGAAGACAATGAAGATTCCAAATGGTTTGAATTAGCTCTCTACCTTATAGCAGAAAACACATACGAAACAAATGACCCCTTAATACTTTGCAGTTACTGCACTGCAAAATCTGACAACAACCAAACTCCTTCACGTGCTGTCACAAATAACTTGGAATTATTCCCTCTACCAAAACCCTTGCAACAACTAAATTTATATGAGAGCATCATAATTCAAACAGTGCACCCATTTCAAGCAATAATATGCCTTCAACCAAAAACAGCAACATTACCTCCCTCTGAGTTAATAAAAGGCATTTGTGGTAAAGTAGTTTATTTACCATTAGATCTGAAAGAAAATGTACACACTCTGGGAGTGCAACGTCCAACAGATCAATCTTTAATTGTCTTAGTAAATGGTGTACATACAAAAGACACAAAAATTGACAACAACTCGTAGAGTTACATAAAGTTAGACAAGCCTTGCAATACCTAAAGACAATAATGAATACTACAAAGAAATAAATATTGAAGAAAACCTGAGGGAAACCACTGAAATAATTGAAGAGACACCAGAAACTGGTCAATTTGAATTTATAGATCCTGCTACAGTATCCAATATATTAGACCATTATACAATTCATCCATTACGCTCCAAAGGCAACATAGATGATGCACTAGAAACATACCAAATGCGACAAACGAAAGGATCACCTATCAGCATATGGGAAAAAAGTATAGAAGCACATGCTTTTCCTCTACTCTTTCCTACGGGGAATGGAGGAAGGTACGATGATAGACCCACTCAGATAACAGCATCAGAATACCGCTCATTAGGAATGTATTCTGATAATCCCAGATTTAGGCAAAATGTGGAACACATATTGCACCTACTTTTTGAAAGTGAACTCGCAACCCTATGCAACGGGGTTGCACACACATTGAAATCAGTTACCTATTTTCAAAATATGTCAGCTACGCAATTACTACAAAAAGTGCAAGAAAAAGATGAGGTTCTACAATCAAGCATTACAAATCTGTTAGCAAACATGCTTGGTACTAAAGAATACTGGTTCCGACGTCACAGAGATTTACGTTGTATAAAATACCTTGGCCCACCCACTTGGTTTGTTACATTAAGGGGGTAATTCATAGAATTCAGCGCACAAGTGGCGCACGCGGCTGGTGCACAGTGTGCACAGTACGCGTATCTCAGCGGTGCGCGGGAAGTGCCACAGGCGATTGCAGCAGGGTACGTGTATTTCAGGGGTGCGCAGGAATTTCCACACGCGATTTCATCATGGTACGTGTATTTTGGGGTGCGGGGGAAGTTTCACACGCGACATCAGCAGGGCACGTGTATTTCAGGGGTGCGCGGGAAGTTCCACACGCGATCTCATCAGGGTACGTGTATTTCGTGGTGCGGGGGAAGTTTCACACGCGACATCAGCAGGGTACGTGTATTCCAGGTGTGCGCGGGGAGCACCATACGTGAATTGCACGTGTGGGTCCTCCCAGGTGTTCCTTCTACACCCTCCACGGCCCCTGCAGGTGGATCACACCACAGGGGCCTACCCTGCACATGTCCTGCAGGCACACCATCCACCATGGCCATGACCCCCAGCCAACCCACATGTCAACTTGCACTACTGCCCACCAACGCATGTCCCCCTGCACCCCCAGCCACCAGGGGCACCCTCCACCAGGCCCCCACCCATGTCTCCCACCACCCCCACCCCCCAGACACCAGGGGCAGCCTCCACCAGGCCCCCACCCATGTCTCCCACCACCCCCACACCCCCAGCAGTGCAGGGGCAGCCTCCACCAGGCACCCACCCATGTCTCCCACCCCCCCACCCCCCAGCAGTGCAGGGGCAGCCTCCACCAGGCCCCCACCCATGTCTCCCAGCACCCCCACCCCCCAGCCACCAGGGGCAGCCTCCACCAGGCCCCCACCCATGTCTCCCACCACCCCCACCCCCCAGCCACCAGGGGCAGCCTCCACCAGGCCCCCACCCATGTCTCCCACCACCCCCACCCCCCAGCAGTGCAGGGGCACCCACCACCAGGCCCCCACCCATGTCTCCCAGCACCCCCACCCCCCAACCATCAGGGGCACCCACCACCAGGCCCCCACCCATGTCTCCCAGCACCCCCACCCCCCAGCAACCAGGGGCAGCCTCCACCAGGCCCCCACCCATGTCTCCCAGCACCCCCACCCCCCAGCAGTGCAGGGGCAGCCTCCACCAGGCCCCCACCCATGTCTCCCACCACCCCCACCCCCCAGCCACCAGGGGCAGCCTCCACCAGCCCCCCCATGTCTCCCACCACCCCACCCCCCAGCAGTGCAGGGGCACCCACCACCAGGCCCCCACCCATGTCTCCCAGCACCCCCACCACCCAGCCACCAGGGGCAGCCTCCACCAGGCCCCCACCCATGTCTCCCACCACCCCCACCACCCAGCACTGTGGGGCACCTGCCAGCAGGCCCCCACCCATATCCAACTCATGTTCCCCACCACCCCCACCCCCCAGCAGTGCAGGGGCAGCCTCCAGCAGGCCCCCACCCATGTCTCACACCACCACCACCCCCAGCCACCAGGGGCACCCACCACCAGGCCCCCACCCATGTCTCCCAGCACCCCCACCCCCCAGCCACCAGGGGCAGCCTCCACCAGGCCCCCACCCATGTCTCCCACCAACCCCAGCAGTGCAGGGGCAGCCTCCACCAGGCCCCCACCCATGTCTCCCACCACACCCACCCCCCAGCCACCAGGGGCAGCCTCCACCAGGCCCCCACCCATGTCTCCCAGCACCCCCCCCCAGCAGTGCAGGGGCACCCACCACCAGGCCCTCACCCATGTCTCCCAGCACCCCCACCCCCCAGCCACCAGGGGCAGCCTCCAACAGGCCCCCACAAATGTCTCCCACCACCCCCACCCCCCAGCACTGTGGGGCACCTGCCAGCAGGCCCCCACCCATGTCCAACTCATGTTCCCCACCACCCTCACCCCCCAGCAGTGCAGGGGCAGCCTCCACCAGGCCCCCACCCATGTCTCACACCACCCCCACCCCCCAGCCTCCAGGGGCAGCCACCACCAGGCACCCACCCATGTCTCCCACCGCCCCCACCCCCCAGCAGTGCAGGGGCAGCCTCCACCAGGCCCCCACCCATGTCTCCCAGCACCCGACCCCCCAGCAGTGCAGGGGCACCCACCACCAGGCCCCCACCCATGTCTCCCAGCACCCCCACCCCCCAGCCACCAGGGGCACCCACCACCAGGCCCCCACCCATGTCTCCCAGCACCCCCACCCCCCAGCCACCAGGGGCAGCCTCCACCAGGCCCCCACCCATGTCTCCCAGCACCCCCAAACCCCAGCAGTGCAGGGGCAGCCTCCACCAGGCACCCACCCATGTCTCCCACCACCCCCACCCCCCAGCCACCAGGGGCAGCCTCCACCAGGCCCCCACCCATGTCTCCCACCACCCCCACCCCCCAGCAGTGCAGGGGCACCCACCAGGCCCCCACCCATGTCTCCCAGCACCCCACCCCCCAGCCACCAGGGGCAGCCTCCACCAGGCCCCCACCCATGTTTCCCAGCACCCCCACCCCCCAGCAGTGCAGGGGCACCCACCACCAGGCCCCCACCCATGTCTCCCAGCACCCCCACCACCCAGCCTCCAGGGGCACCCACCACCAGGCCCCCATCCATGTCTCCCAGCACCCCCACCCCCCAGCCACCAGGGGCAGCCTCCACCAGGCCCCCACCCATGTCTCCCAGCACCCCCACCCTCCAGCAGTGCAGGGGCACCCACCACCAGGCCCCCACCCATGTCTCCCAGCACCCCCACCCCCAGCCACCAGTGGCACCCACCACCAGGCCCCCACCCATGTCTCCCAGCACCCCCAGCTACCAGGGGCAGCCTCCACCAGGCCCCCACCCATGTCTCCCACCACCCCCACCCCCAGCACTTTGGGGCACCTGCCAGCAGGCCCCCACCCATGTCCAACTCATGTTCCCCACCACCCCCACCCCCCAGCACTGTGGGGCACCTGCCAGCAGGCCCCCAACCATGTCCAACTCATGTTCCCTACCACCCCCACCCCCTAACACTGTGGGGCACCTGCCAGCAGGCCCCCACCCATGTCCAACTCATGTTCCCCACCACCCCCACCCCCCAGCACTGTGGGGCACCTGCCAGCAGGCCCCCACCCATGTGCAACTCATGTTCCCCAGTCAACATGTCATCACAATCAAGATCCCTGGTCCCTATGGTCAGCCTCCAAATGCAAAACACCCACCCGAGTATTGCATCCACCCACTCATAATTTGCAATTACATCACAGAACACCAATTGCAAGTTCCGAAACAAACACATTTCCCTCACATACACCCAATGGGTGTCAGTGAATCTCAAAACACATATTATGAAATGCATGAAACCAATGAGATACCACACATTGAAGTTCACCAAAAAAAATATGTATTAAAGGAAACATAAATAGAATCAAAAATGAAGAAACAGAAATGTGAATGTACAAAAATTAAAAGAAGCATGTCTGTGAAAAAAAGCAAAACCAAAAATAAAATTCCAAAGTAATGTTTTCCAAAGTCAATGTCCACAAAACAAAATCCAATGGGAAATAAAAAAGAAAGCCATTGCTCCATGGTTAAAATGTGAAAAAATAAATACAATCCAACAGTGAACTATGTACATGGGAACAAGCCAGGGTCCATTATCCCAACAAAAGAAAGGAAACCTATCTAACTACACTAACTAATAAAATAAACTATATACAAAAATGTGGCCAATGTCCGAAAGGTCCAAATAAAATCAAAACAAAAATGAAACCTAACGCTACCTACATAACTATGTACAAGGGCAGCGGGCTAGTTTCACGGCTCACTTGTGGATGTCCCGGGCCAAGGCATCATCAAACTCCTCCTCAATGTCCCGGAGGCGGTCCTCCTCCATGGCCCCGAGGGTCCGCAGGGCCGTCGACGTGTCCACCTCCAAACCCCTGCAGATTGCCTCGAGGCACTCGGCCCGCCTCAGGGCCCTCCACATGGAGTTCTCCGCCTTGACCATTGTGAGCCGTGCCTCTTCCGCCCGCTGCCGCTCCGCATCTATGGCGTGGCCCAACCGCTGCCACACGGAAGACACTCTCTGTCCTGGGTCCTCCTGCCCTCCGGCCGATGCCTGCCCCTCCGATGTTGAAGGCCCGAGCCTTCATGGCTCCCACCACGTTGCTGCTGCTGCTGTGCCTCTGCCCGTGCACTGCCTCCTGCTGCCTGCACATCCTCCGCCGGCTGGGGTGCAGTCGTAGATGTGGCCACCCCTGCTGGACGTCCGACTCCCGACTGTGGCAGGGATGCCTCCTCCACCAGCCTGCCGCACCGTCAGAGGCAGCTCCACAGGGCACCCAGGTGACTGATGGGTGGGAAGATGGCACGGAGGATGACTGGCGCGTAGGGGGTCCAGTTGAGGAGGTGGTCATAGCAAGCCCCATCAGACGGAGGAATCCGGCCTGGGTGACCTGTCCCAGCAGGCTGACGTGGTCAACGAGCCATTCGAGATGACGTGCAGTCTCCTCATGAAAAGACTGCAGGTCACCTCGCATGGCCCGTTGACGCCACGCCACACCAGCCAGGACAGGCTCAACCCAGACCCGGATAGCCACGTCCGCAGGCAGAGGAAGGCCAGTTGTCGTGAGCTCATCCCCTGCCTGAAAACGGGTCTGGACGTAGGCATCCCTGCTGGTGCAAGATGATGCAGGGACAGGATCAGGGACAGGATTGCACACAGGCACCTCCGCGGCGGCCTGTGCTGCCTCCTGTCCCTGGTCCTGCACTGCACCACTAGCACCAGTGGGATCCCCACCTCCAGACCCCGTCTCTGGTGCTTGCACGGCCTCCTCCTCCACCAAACCCCCCACCAACCTGGATGACTCCGTGCCATCTTCCCCTGTTGGGCCCTGTGGGGTCCCAGCTGCCCCTTCTGCTGCCGAGGAGTCCAACTCCAACCTCCGCCTCTTGGACCTCCCCCCAGCAGCTGTGGCCTGGGATGCGGCACCGGACTCCTCACTCCCCGACGAGATCACAACATGGGAGGGGAGCCGGGCCTTGCATCTCCGGCTGGCGGTGGGATCCCAGCCATTGTGCTCCACAGCACCTTCTCCGCCCTCTTCATCAGTTGACGCTGCAGACAGGGAGAAACAAAACACAGGCATCAGGGCACTGTACAATGGACACATACACACAAGACAGGTGTACATGAGTGGCATTGGCAAACCTCAGACATGTCATCACAATCCCCAACACACATGTCATTTCAACTTGCACACATGAGCCATACCACAGCCATATCGGAACTGCCAGCACCATCCATACACATACAACAGCATGAGCAGCCAAAGGTGAGCCAGACATCACATGCAACACAGGAAGTGCACCACACATGTACACACACCACCACACTTGCATGCATGTGTACACCTCTGCCAAGTGTCGCAGTGTTCAGACTGGCATCCATGTCACATCTGCCAATCGGGCTTCCACATACCGCTGTCACATGCATCCATGTTGCATCACTGTTGCACCCTTGTCAAATACACACACATGCACATGTACACAGTGCTGATACATGCAGCCGAAAACAACATACATGCGTGACATCACAGACATGTCTACTTACATACACATTCATCCAAACATGTGTGCCCACACAACTGCATTTGGCATGCAAGCCTACACACACAAGCACCATCCATGTCTCACACATACCAGCCCTCGCATGTGTTAGCCCCACGGCCCTGTACACCCCCACCCATACTCGACCCCATACAAACAGATGTGCAACCTGCACACTACTGAATAATCACCACACGCACTGCTCACAATCAGGATGCATGTACACTCACCGCTCGACTCCAGACGGGTCTGCCTCTCACGGACCTGGATGTGGAGCGCTGGGGATATGCGTTCCAGGACCCTCATCTGTTCTTCCGACAAGTGGCCCCGGCGCCCCTTGGCATCCGCTGCCTTCAAGAGGCACCGGGCCTTGTTCAGGGTCCTGGACCTGAAGTCCTCCCAGCGCTCTTGACATGTTGTAAGTCGCTGACTGCCACCCACTCCGCGTTGATGGCAGTCACGATGTCAGTCCAGATCCGAGTCTGTCCTTCCTTGTCGGCGCGGGAACTTCCGAAGAGGGCATCATACTGCCCCAGGACTTGCTCCACCAGGACACCAACTTCGGTGGCACTGAAGCTGGTGCCCCTCTGCCTCTCTGGCCGGGGGTTGTCAGTGGTCTCAGATGGTGTTTGCCCCGACATGAGAACCCCAGAGGCAGGAGTGGGTGGGCAACTGGGTCCTGGGGCTGGGCTGTGGAGCGATGGAATCCCAGTCGGTAGTCTTCGGTTCCAGCAGGGGTGGTCACAGCAACAGCACCCCTGGCTGATGTGCAGGAAGCAAATGGCAGGGCACGTGGGCAGCAGGCAGTCAGGCAGCAGCAGATGGCAGGTGGGAGCGTGCTCGGGGCTCTGGGGGGCAGTAGTTCGGCCTTCTGGGCAGGAGCGTGGTCTTCCGTGTGCTTACGCGTGGCCAGCTTGATACGGAGTGATTTGGCACGTGAAAAATCTGCACATCAGTGTGTAATTCGAGGAAAGACCCTTAGCGAGTAAGCGCGTCTGCACACATACGCATTTTCATTGGACAGAAGGCCCCTCAAGCAAGCGCCCCTGTGACGTGACGCGTACAGACGTACATGGGCATTTCAGCGCGTGTGAAAAAGTGCACGTCCGCGTGTAATACGAGGAAAGGGCCCAGGCGGGTAAGCGCGCGTAAAAAACTGCACGTCCGCGTGCAATACGAGGAAAGGGCCCATGCGCATAAGCGCACGTTGAAAACTGCACGTCCGCGTGTAATACGAGGAAAGGGCCCATGCGCGTAAGTGACGTGACGCGCGCGTGCGTTTCCCTCAGCACGGGTTAAAGGTGAGCGGGCCCAGCAGTTCGCTGTACGTGCCTTTCGTGGAGACCGACGTGTGTTGCTGCTTCCTGTTGTTTCGCGCCATCACAACTTCACAGCTATCACGGACGTATCTCTTCTTTTGGCGGGGGTATTGGCTACGCGTGCTTTTCTGCATCGCGCTAGTCAGACGGTGAGTCGCACACGCTCTTTTTCCCACTGCGGGTGCCCCTGTGTATCGCACCCATTTTCGATGTCATAGTAGCCTGCGTGTCCCACGCGTACGCGTTATTCGTGTTACTGGGTGCCACCGCGTACTACGGGAGGTTGAATCCACACACGTAGGCTGCAGGGTTGCGTGCACGGTTTTACTGCAGTTTTGGGGTGCCTGAGCGTTGCGTGACCCGTCACCACATCACCGTGGGTCACATACAGCCTTGCAGGTGCAGGGGGGCTGTTAACATCTTGCTTCCCACCCCCTTCACCCCAATTGCCCAGGTCAATTGTGGTGTACACCTCCCATTGGCACCACTCCATCTGTGCCAGCACTACTACATCTGTGCCATGGTTGGGAGGCCACCAGAGGTGAGGGGCGCCTCAGCTGGGCGTCCTCCTCGTTGCGGGCGTGGTCGGGGACGTGGCCGTGGTGACCGGGGAGTAGGGGGACTCCAGGGTGTCCAGGGCAGCCACAGAGGGGGAAGAGGCAGGGGTGCACCACTTGAGCACAATGTTGTGTCATGTGTCGGTGCAGCCATGCCACCACCCCCTGTGGTTCCGGGGGATGCAGCTCCTGCATCTGGCATTGGCACCCGTATGACCCGGCAGTCCATTCCATCGACTGCCACGGGCCCAAGGGTAGTGGTAGCTGCAGGTGCAGCTGTGGACACTGCCACCCAGGCTCAGGGTCTGCCAGAGCAGGCTGCATTGGCACTTGAAGAGCCCTTGGTAGATCTCCAACAGGCCAGGGGGGAAACCATAGGGGCACGCCGGGCTGCTCAGACCAAGACACGTGTCCCTGGGGCAGTCATGTCATCTGCTGCCCCGAACAGCCGGGTGTTGGCAAGTGCAGGGGCAGATGCACCCAACAGCACCCCGGTTGTGATTCTGCCAACCAGGACCGTTGCGGTCAATGACCCTGCCACAGCTGATGTTGCTGCGCAGGGTCCATTAGTGGGCACCCAGCTGCCACTGACACAAGTCAGGCCTTTGGTCATCCCTCCACCTGCCACTCCCTTGGCTCAATCCACCGAACCCACTAGCCATAGTGGTCAGGGCGGCATTAGCCAGCCAGGGTCTGCGCCACTGTCCAAGAGGAGGAAGGTTGCACCTGCAGCACAGGCTGGGACCCCACACACAGCCACGACCTCCTGCACGTCGAGGAAGAAGCCTTTCTGTAAGCAGGAACTGGACTTCCTCGTGGACTACGTGCGGGGCCACAGCCGTGACATGCTAGTGGGTTCCAATAGTCAGACTACGGCTGCCCAACGTGACACGCACTGGAAGCATGTTGCGGAACATGTCAGTTCATTCGGCCATGAGGTGCGCACGGCGCAGGAGTGCAAAAAGCGTTGGAATGACATCAAGCGCAGCACTAAGGCTAAGCGTGCCTCAAATTACAACTTGACTCTGGTGACTGGCGGTGGGCCTGCACCAGAGGAGGAAGAACTCACTCCGCATGAGGCTCTCGTTGCGGAGTTCTTACCACCAGAATTGGTCGAAGGAGTGGGAGAGATGCTGGACTTTGATGCCCAGTCCAGTGAGTGTTGATGCGTGTTTGTTGAGGACGTGTGTGTTTCACTTGTGGGATGTGTTGTGCATGATTGCTGCTACATGTGACGTGTACATGGTTCTGATGTGTAAGTAATGCAATGCTATCGTCATGCATGTCTCCTCTGCCTGCATGCGGGACTCCATGTGGGCATGCTCCCTTGCCCCTCCTCCGCCACTCTGCACCCCAGTTCCACCTTTGCACTGGTCTGCTTCAATCTTGCCAATGTGTAGTTTCTTGTTCATGTGTCCTGTGTAGATGCTAACTTCCAGCGTAGAAACTGCCAGACATATGCCGTGTGGTACAGCCTTAGTACTCGATGCAGGGTATCCCACTTGTACTGTGCATGGGTCAGATGTCCCACAGGGACATGAGTGCCCATTCATGCTCCATGTGCATTGCATGCATGCCCCTATGTGTCCTTGACTGGATGATCACTGTAATATGAGTCCTTGGTTACATACATTGCCTGCCATCTCATCGGCCTCCCCATGTCAACTGTGGCTCAGTCCTGCGTTGCACACATGTTTAGGCTCTGACAATCTGTGTGGCTCACAGGCCTCAGCCTGTTCAATGGCCAATGACTCTGTCCAACTCTTGTTGTGTCTTCTTCACACGTGGGCGGCCTTCAGAGTTTTCATCATGTGTCCTGCCCACTGTCCCAGCATCATTTGCAGTGTTGTAATTTGAATCACATTAAGCTGTTGATGCCAGTCAACACTGCCTGTCAATACACAGGTGTATGGTCAGCCTTTTGATACCATGCTAGGCATCCCTGCTTTGGCACTGGGGTGGAGGGGTGCTTGGCTTCTAGACATGGTACACATTGAATGCACAATGCACGTGATGTCTGAATTTGACATTGCATGCCTTCACATTGCCTGGCACACACCATGGAGTGCTTGTACATGTAGGTAGTGAGTGGCGTACACATTTTCTGCACTGCATAGACCCACTTCCATGGAAACTGCCACCTTTCAACAGGTCTGATCACAGAAGCTATTCAAAGTAGACCCAGCATGCATGCCAGGTCATATGTTGTGTGTCACATGTCTGCCGGATGCCTTTGCTGTCGGTGTGTGTGTGTGTCGTGTGCTTCTGACATGTGTAGTGACCTTTTTCTCTCTATTTTTCAGGTGATGACGCAATGGAGGAGGAGGATGGTGTTGTCATGCCAGACACAGGGTTGGTAACACCATATCAACCCGGCACTAGTGGGGGTCGTGGGGTGGTAGGCCACGAAAACCCCCAAGTGCTGCAGTCCATCTTGTCTCTGGCTGCCTATGAGTCCAGCCTTGATGACGACTCTGACGTCCATGTTGAGTTGGATGAGCAGCAAGTCCATGTGTCAGGGGTGAGTGATTCTGATGTGGACACTCCTCTGTCTGCGACACCTGCACTGAGGGATCAGACAGTCTTGGTTCCTCCGCCCGTGGTGGATCGGGACTGTTAGGCGGAAACCTGTGAAGTTCCCTCTGGGACCACTGCAAAAGATTTAGGACTACAGGCGTTGGCGGTGAACCCACTTGGTAGCAGTCTGCACCACACAGATTCACGTGGTAGCTGTGGCTGAGCAGTCAGACTTCTCTCAAGAAAAGTTGAGCAGTATGTGGAGTATACAAAATAGGGCAATTCTTCACAGCAAGACAAGCAAACACGCAACAGGGCTTAGTGTAAAGATGTTACGGTATTTATTTATAACAGAACATCTATGAAAAACACTATGTCACTATCACGGCAAACAAATCAAACACAATTACTCTATGAAATAGAAAACGATCAATCCCCCTAACAATATCTCGACAACTCTAGGTTCTACTGGTACCACTTATTTTCAGACAGAGGTGTATACCTCAACCTAGATGACACTCGAATCTTAGTTAGGACGGGAGAGAAAAAGATAGGCAGGTTATGAAATCAACACAGTTCAATCCTTCGCGGATAAAATGCAAGGCAGGAAGGCAAGAATCACAATAGATCATAAAGTTCAGAGGCCAGGCCCACTCGGAGAGAGGCAAGGCGCGATGTCCCAAAAAGTCTCTAGTGGAGATGCATTCAAGTCTTTGTAGCAAATTGTTATCGGCAGATTGAACCAGTTCAGAACAATGAATGAGAAAAGCTTGGAGGCAACCCAACGGAAAGGAGAGGATTAAGACACCTCACTCAATCCGATCGAAAGGGAAGCCAGGCGGACACGGTACCTTGTTGTGGAGGGCAGCTCCGGCGGGGGCAGTTGTTCCTGGTGGTGGATGCACGTCGGGTCTTTGCCAAGAGCAGAGAGGTTCTCGTTGTCGAAGAAAAGTGAAGTCCGGTGCACCACCAGGGAAGAGACCAGCCGCGGAGTGCTCCGTCACAAGGCACCACCTTTTGGTCGTGGTACAGGGGTAGTGGCTATCCGGTTGCCGCGGTGCTCTGCACGGGCAATTCGACCACTGCGTCCTGAGGCGAATAAAAAGCAAAGGGGACTGGTTGTTCCCACCAGTCAGGGGAAGAGACTCTCCGGCAGGGAGATCTCCTCTGTCGTCGGGAAGTGGTGAATCGGCTCAGCAGGGCTCCACTGGAGGTGTCGTCGTGCAGGTCGGCTCAGCGTTACCCTCGTCGGATTCTTAGGTCCTGTGGCGACTTCTGAAGATCCAGTCCCAAAAGCCCTGCTTTTATGCAGAAAACCCCCATTCATTCAGCCTAGCTGTCAATCAACACATGCTAAGTGGTGAGCGGGAACGCTCACCACCTGGGCCAATCAAGGCAACTCGGTGCAGGGTGCCTAAACCCCCTCCCACACCCCTGTGGTAACCCAGACAGAATGGCACCACTTTGGAGGGTCTCTGTACAGAGCCCGCCAAGAGTGGAACAAAGGGCTCGACCTTTGGTTTAGGAGTCACAGAGACGAACACAGACGCCATTTTAAAAACCAAGTTCTGGCAGAAAATACCATCCGATAAACTTATTTAAGATAAGGATACCGGTGGTACGTTAGAGATTAACAAGAAAAAGGGTCAATCTCCAACAATGGGACGAATCCCATAGGGTTATGTTCGGGGTTGAACATAACAAGTAGTTTCCACTGCCACCAGCCAAAACTCGACGAGGGGGGACGGGACAGTGCTCCCTCGAGTAACAGATCCAGGAGTAATCGAATTACCCCTACTAGTACGTCCACAATAAGATGGTTTGCACTAGTTCTGTTAGTAATTTTAGGTCTAGTAAAGCCAATGGTGACTTTACATGCCCGGGGAGACAGTAGTCAGTCCCCGGGTAGGAGTCTATGGTGGAGGTCCGCTAGGACGCCCCAGTGTTACGGCACATAGGGTGCGGTGTAACACACATAGAAAAACATATGAGACCCTATGGAGTAAAAGACCCCACAGCCCATCGAACACATTGACATTTCAAAGGAATTACACACATACATGTCCAAGAGTGGGAGGAAAAGAGTCTCACTCTTGGCAGGATGGAAAAAACAAACTCCAGAAATCCAGCAAAGCTGCTGGGGGACTCACTAGGTTAGGAAATTCACCCTAAACAGAGAATTCTCCCTAACAGGGACGCAGGGTCACCCTCCACACCAGTCACTGATGTGCCTGGGACATCACGTCGACGGGGGCATGTAGTCGTGCAGCCGCAGGCGGTGCCAACATAGCGAGGACCCCCGGTCCTTGGGTCCCGCAGGGGTCAAGCCTTGCAATGTGGTCGCCGCGCGCAACCGCTGTATACTGAGTGGGAGCAAGACATGACTGCCAATTCCGAACGGCAGAGGGCAGCAATGGAGAACATCGCTGAGAGCATGGAGCGTGTGGCCCGATCTGTGCTCAACCCTGCTAGGCAGGTGCTTCTCCAGCAGCAGGCGGCACGGTCCACGGCCCACTCGCTCAGGCTGGGCATGGCGGCCTCAGACAGGGCACGCCAGGCTCAAATGTCGTCTCTGCATCAAGCAATTGCTGCTCACGCAGAGGCACACATGGATGCCCTGAGGGAGGAGTATGCTTCCCTCAGATCCACTCTGGGTGTCCTTATGATATCCCAGAGGCAGCAGGCAGAGGAGAGGTTTGCACAGCTTGAGCGTACCATCTCGGCTGAGCTACAGGCTTTCCGGGTGGTGCAGCGGTTGTCCAGCCAGGCCTTGCAGGAGGAACTCCGTGTTACACGTGCTACCTTGCAAGAGGAAGCACGTGTATCACGTGAGGTTCTGCATGCAGACCTATGTCACATCGCCACACAGAACCAGGCTCACCCATCCGGCAGACTTGCTGCCGACGAGGGGCAAGCTGCGGCTAGGCGTGGCCAGGCTACTGTGCCACGTCCTCCTTTACAGGATGAGCCAGACTCAGACGACCATCTATCTCCCACATAGGTCGGGCTCTGCAGGCATTGAGCCCATGGAGGATTTTTTTTTTGGCTCAGCATCATTGCATGTGGATGTTGAGCAGCACCCTGTACCCCCCCCACTCCTGGGTGCCTCCCCTCCCCCCCGGGTCGTATGTGGCCATTTTTGATTTTTCTTTTAGTTTAGTTAGTTAAGTTTCTGTTTGATAGTTAGTTTAAATAGGTAATGTAGGTTTTCCATTGTTAGTGTAATTAGTTTATAGTTGAGTTAGTTTAAAATTGCTAGTCTATTGTGCTTTCATGTGACGGTGCGGTGCTTTGTGGCTTTTGAAGGCATCCACTGTCTGTTCCAGCTGGGCCCTTCATGGTTGTCTTGTGTATGTGTTTGCTGCTTGGGGTCGTTGACTCACGTATGCCACTCCTGCCTCCCTTATCCATGGGCTCGCAAGGATGGTTTGGTGTTACAGAATATTACACAAGGGCTTTGGACTGTCATATCTGTGGCATGTCTGGTGCTGTGTGACTTGTGTTGACACCCCTAGTGGGGATGATTTAGGTGTCATTGTCCACTGTTCAGCTTCTGCTAGATGGGGTGTGTCATGATTAATGTGTACATTGATTGCTATGCATTGTGTAGTATGTTTCATATCTTTCCTGTACACGTGCTTGTTGCAATTCATGCTGTAGATAGTGTTCCATACTTTGGAGGGGAAAGACGGACTGATGGTGTGATTTGTGATGTGACTCTCTGACATGGTCAAGTAATGAGATGCCTGATGAGACACACACAGATGACTTTGAAGCATTAATCATGTGTTTCATGCCCTTTCTGCAGGGGGATGAGCCTCCAGAGCACCTTTGCCAGCAGACATGGCCCATTGGACGACGGAATTCTGGACCCGTTTGTTGGTGCCCACATGCACATGTGTGCACAAGCAGAGGTACAGTGATTGCAGACCCACATCCTAGAACTGCTGACATGTTCCAAGGAACTCCAGGCAAGGTGAGCATCACAGGGGGGCCACGACACAGCAAAGCTTGCACCAGGCGAGTTGCACATGCAGGCTTAGTCACAGCACTGAGGGTGAGCTTAGACGAATATTGGTGTTGAAGCACACAATGCAGCTCAGATGTGTTTGTGGACTGATGGCTGTTGATAGTAGGGTTGTCTGGGACACATGCAGGGGCAGTGGCACATACCCTCCGGTACACCAAGGTCCATTGAGGCACTTGTATCAACCATGTAGCCTTCCGAGACATGGAAAGGGGCAGTTCACAGGGACATACAGAAAGGGACATACTCAGGTGCAGTGCATGTCTTTTCCACGTACTTCATGATAAATGCACTGCCAACTTTGTTTCGGTCATGGTGGTACGCAACTTGCTCTGTAGTCATGGCTTGCTATATGGGTCTGTCTGCTTACCCAGGGAACATTGCATGTTGTGTGAATTGTGACACATTGGTGTTCCATTTGCCACGCACCCACCAGCGGCTGACTTACCGCATTGACTGTGTATGACCCGTCACAGGGGTGATGTTATATATGGGTACGAAGCATTGACCACAGATTGTCTGTTTGTAGAGTAGTTTGTTGCTATGGGGCATGTTTGGTGTTGTGTTTTTGTGTAATTGGCACGTACAGGTTGTTGACTGTGGCTCTCTTTGCAGCATTGCAGTGCTCCTGTAACCGGACCTGAGAGTGCGCAGGCAGGAGGACAGCACTCAAAACCAGAGCTAAGTGTTTTATTGTTTTTCTTTCGAACTGCTCTGCATAGGCTTGCTGGGGAGTGTACTGATGCATGGATGTATGTGTGGTTCAATTTGGTATGTTTTTTCTCCCTAATCACCCGTGATCCTATGCAATTTTGAAACCTGTACCCTCTACCGGGTGTTCCTGCTTCCCGTACCTATCCAAGCAATGTTCCCTGACCCTCTTTCCCCACTGGGGTTGCAGATGCCTGTGTAAGCCCCGAACTTGCAGGTGCCAAAACCCTAGAGGGGGGGTTGGTTCGTACCACTCCTGAGCCTGGACTACAGAAGGCCATGACAATGATGTCTAAGTTTGATTGGATTGTGTATGTGTTCATGCAGGTTGTACATTTTCGAGCATTCCCTAGTTTCATGTGTCATTCCTCCTCCCCTCTCCTGCCACTCATTCCAGTCATCCAGTGTGTCAACACCTGTCCCGACTGCATATCCCTGAACCTCCTTCCCCACCAGGGTCTCAGGAGCCTGTGTGAGTTTGACCTTGCAGGCACCCGGGACATGGTGGGGGTGGTTGTTTCGTGACACTCCCGCGCCTGTATAGGGGACCTGTGACAGTACACATCCATTCATGGTGCATCATCCTATGTCATGTACCACACATGTCTCACATCGTGTCGTGACATTGTTTTGCTGTGCTACCTTGGTTGTTGCATCATTGTGGTAGTACTTGGCCTTTGTGAGGTACTGCTGCGTCAAGTCATCTACTGGAAGGTGTTCGGGTTCGTTTTTATGCCTTGGATTTTGTGATTTTGGAACTGAGTGTGGATTCTGAGGGTTCAGGCATCTTTTTACACACAAGGTGGGAGATGGTGACGAAGGGTAAAGGTGATCCTGTGGCCAGTTGGAATTGAGGGTTGGGGGCTCCATGACCCAGGTGCAGTTGTTCAGTGGGTCATGGTCATTTGTGGGGGGGGGTTGTTGTTGATAGTTGCCTTGCCCTGCAGTGTGATGGGAACTCTGACATAGTAATGGTGGTATCCTATGTACATGTTGTGTTCTGCTGATCAATGCCTGTTCATGTGTTGTGTTTTCCTTTCAGGTGTGAGGGGATAGTTGTGGTTTGACATGCTGGGGTGTACACATGGTGGATGTTCACATGTGATGTGTAGGGAACACTGATGGTCACTTGAGTGCACATGCATATGTGGAGTGCATGTCCTTGCAGAACCACACACTTGCACTCTGATGCACTACATTTACTCCCACCCTTGCATATCCACGTGTACACTGTTTGCCTTCTGGTGCCCACTGTGTCCCAGCAGCACATGTTCTGTGACCGATTATGGATCCAGTACATGCCTTATTTGATGTTTGATGTGGTCTGTCACTTAGATGTGATGCTCAGGGTGTGCATCACACACAATGGCTGTTCACTGTGCTGTGCGCTGAGCAGTGTGATGCAGGAGTAGGACACTGCACACATGAGCTGCAGTGTTGATTTTGCAATGCATAATGTGCATGTAGACAGGCATTCATTGTTATGTTACGTCTACGACTGTTGTAATGCATTTGGAAATGACTTATTTTGGGTGGGAGATTTTGTTGGTCTGTCATTTCATCTGATTCCGGGTCAGGCATCATTGTCCGATGCCACTGTACATTTAGGACATGGCAATGTGTAGCTTATCGTTACTGTGTTGGTGTCTGGGTATTGCTTACCATGTCATGTTGATGTTTGGGAGGGTTTGAGTGACATGACAGTGATGGTTACCAGTCAATTGGTCGAACACATTTGGTCGACAGGACAACTGGTCGACACCATTTGGTCGAATGCCAAATGGTCGAATTTTTTTTTTTTTTTACCCCTTTTTTGTTTTTTTTTGGGGGGGTCCCCCCCCAACCCCCTTTTTTTTCTTTTTTTTTTTTTCCCCACACGAAAACCCACAAAACACATATATATATATAAAAAAAAAAAAATTCGACCATTTGGCATTCGACCAAATGGTGTCGACCAAATTGCAGTCGACCAGTTTGCTGTCGACCAATTGACTGGGCACCGACAGTGATGGCCATGGCCTGTTTTGCACACCTTGCATGTCCGGGTCATCCGCTTCTCAGAGTACCTAGCTGGGGGTAGATTTCTCTCCGCAGCAGGGCCCTCCCCCTGGAACAGACTTCCTGCCTGACTTGAACTTGAGGGGAACCATCTCCAGTTCTGGAAGCACCTCAAGACCTTCCTCTTTGCTTCTGCTTACTCTCTGCCTCTCCCTTGCAGAATTCTTCACTGGAACTGCACAGGAGCTGCAACTGGGCCACTCTCACCAACCTCGGTCCCTGGCCCAGCCACTCTCCACTTGCACTGCCTCCCTGGCAACCCCTGCACTGCAGTACTGTCCCTCTATCCCTACAGCCCTCCCTTCCCAACACTTGTCTGCACTTACCTTTGCAGTTGCCACCAGCTGACCTATGTATTATTTTTTTGGGCTACTTCCCCTGTACTGGACTCCCCCCCACCCTTCCCCTTGCACTTTTCCCTTCCCCCTACCCCTGCACTTGCACGATCTCAATGACACCTGGCCTAGTAGTACCGTTGTCTGTCTTCCCTTGTTCCCCCCTCCCTGCCTCATTGCGCCTTGAAATACTTGTGTATGGCCCATATCATGTCATATGTGTGCCTTTTGGTCACACAGGATAGCTTGTGTTTAAGTAGCTAGGGATGCAGACGATGTGGCACTTCCATGGCAACTATCTCAGGGTGGTAGGGTTGTGACAGTTGACTGTCTCTTTGTCATCATCGATTGTCACCTGGTATGTGCCAGGCCTGTGTGCACTCCGCAGGGGTGGGAGTTTAGGTGAAAAATGTGGCCACAAGCTGGGTCCGGGCTTCCTCGCCACGTGCCCTGTCCCCTCCCATGGGCAGCGCCTGTGCCTGTGGTTGGGGATGTGGGGGCACCACCATGTCCAGCGGGACGCCCTGCCGTGTTGCAACATTGTGCAGGACACATGCTGCCACAATGATCCTGCACACTACTGGTGGTGCATAGAGTAGTTGCCCACCAGAGCGTTCAAGGGAGCGGAAACGTGACTTGAGCACTCCGAATGTGCGCTCCACTATGGCCCTGGTTGCAATATGGGCAGCGTTGTATCTTACCTGGGGTGGTGTGGTGGGGTTCCGGATTGGCGTCATCATGTGGTTGCTTAGAGGGTAGGCACTGTCCCCTGGGGAGGTGATAATAGTTGAGACCATTAGGGTTTGGATATTTGTCTGTGTGTGACTTGCATGCATGTGCAAGGGCATTTGTACTGACCTAGGAGCCATGTGTCGCCATGCTGCCAAGCTTCCAGGGCCAGGCTCAGGGCGGACATTCTGTATACTAAACTGTCATGGGTGGAGCCAGGGTAGTTTGCATAGACAGAGGTGATGATTCCCTTTGCATCACATACCACCTGTACATTGATGGAATGCCAGTGCTTGCGGTTTCGGTAGATGTGCTCAATGGCCCTAGGTGGACGTAGGGCCACATGGGTGCAATCTATGGCACCGAGCACTTTGGGGAAGTGTGCCACCCTGAAAAAATCCAGGACAACGGCCTGCCTTTCTGCGGGTGTTCTGGGCATGTATATGTGCCTGCGGACTGAGGGGCGTGCTGTCATGATTGCCAGTACCTGGTGTAGGCAGCGTGACTGCGTGGCCTGTGAGACCCCCCCCACTATGGCAGTGGTCCGCTGAAATGACCCAGTGGCCAAAAAATGCAGGACATTGAGCAGCTTCTCCAAGGGGCTCAATGCTTGGGAGCAAAGGGTGGGGGATGTGAGGTCATCTTCCCACTCCCTGACCAGGTCTAGGATGATATGCGGTGGAAACCTATACCTGCCGTAGACCTGGTCATCAGGCATCCCAAAAAGGCTTGTCCGTGGTGCGAAAATGCGTGCCCTGGCTATTCTCCTCCTCCTGCGGTGTCCCACGATCAGTGCAGCGACAAATGGGGCATTCATCGTAGCTGTATATACGCGTTTGTTGTTTGCGCGCACTTTTATGCTGT
Source organism: Ambystoma mexicanum (assembly GCF_040938575.1). Classification (NCBI taxonomy): domain Eukaryota; kingdom Metazoa; phylum Chordata; class Amphibia; order Caudata; family Ambystomatidae; genus Ambystoma; species Ambystoma mexicanum. Next base: position 477,841,509 of record NC_090933.1, on the reverse strand, counting down.
GCGCGGGGACGCCTCCGCCTGCCTTCGTGTGGGCAGACGCGTTGACGCCTGTGCACGTCTTTTGCCGTGCGCGGGTTTCCCGTGTTCGGATACGTGGTAAGACTATAGGTCCGAGTGTCATCGCGTGTGATCGGAGGGGAGTGAGCGTACACGCGATTGGCCTGGGTACGTGTGTTTCGGGGTGTGCGGGAAGTTCCAATACGCGATTAGCCTGGGTACGTGTGTTCCGGGGTGCCGGGAACTTTCACACGCGATTGGTGGAAATCCACGTGTGTTCTGTCATCACGTGCAATGAGGGAAACACCCGCGCGCGTCACGTCACAGACGCGCTCATGCGCTAAGGGCCTTTGGTCCAATGAAATCGCATATGCGTGCTGCCGTGCATACGTGCTAAGGGCCTTTCCTCGTATTACACGGGGACGTGCAGTTTTCCACGCGCGCTTACGCGCATGGACCCTTTCCTCTTATTACACGCGGAAGTGCAGTTTTTCACGCGCGCTGAAATGCCCATGCACGTCTGTACGCGTCACGTCACAGGGGCGCTTGCGCTTGAGGGGCCTTCTGTCCAATGAAAATGCGTATGCGTGCAGACGTGCTTAAGCGCTAAGGGCCTTTCCTCGAATTACACGCTGACGTGCATATTTTTCACGTGCCAAATCACTCCGTATCAAGCTGGCCACGCGTAAGCACACAGCAGACTACGCTCCTGCCCAGAAGGCCCAACTACTGCCCCCCAGAGCCCCGAGCACGCTCCCACCTGCCATCTGCTGCTGCCTGACTGCCTGCTGCCCACGTGCCCTGCCATTTGCTGCATGCACATCAGCCAGGGGTGCTGTTGCTGTGACCACCCCTGCTGGAACCGAAGACTCCCGACTGGGATTCCATCGCTCCACAGCCCAGCCCCAGGACCCAGTTGCCCACCCACTCCTGCCTCTGGGGTTGTCATGTCGGGGCAAACACCATCTGAGACCACTGACAACCCCCGGCCAGAGAGGCAGAGGGGCACCAGCTTCAGTGCCACCGAAGTTGGTGTCCTGGTGGAGCAAGTCCTGGGGCAGTATGATGCCCTCTTCGGAAGTTCCTGCGCCGACAAGGAAGGACGGACTCGGATCTGGGCTGACATCGTGACTGCCATGAACGCGGAGGGGGTGGCAGTCCGCAACTTACAACATGTCAAGAAGCGCTGGGAGGACTTCAGGTCCAGGACCCTGAACAAGGCCCGGCACCTCTTGAAGGCAGCGGATGCCAAGGGGCGCCGGGGCCACTTGTCGGAAGAACAGATGAGGGTCCTGGAACGCATATCCTCAGCGCTCCACGTCCAGGTCCTTGAGAGGCAGACCCGTCTGGAGTCGAGCGGTGAGTGTACATGCATCCTGATTGTGAGCAGTGCGTGTGGTGATTATTCAGTAGTGTGCAGGTTGCACATCTGTTTGTATGGGGTCGAGTATGGGTGGGGGTGTACAGGGCCGTGGGGCTAACACATGCGAGGGCTGGTATGTGTGAGACATGGATGGTGCTTGTGTGTGTAGGCTTGCATGCCAAATGCAGTTGTGTGGGCACACATGTTTGGAAGAATGTGTATGTAAGTAGACATGTCCATGATGTCACGCATGTATGTTGTTTTCGGCTGCATGTATCAGCACTGTGTACATGTGCATGTGTGTGTATTTGACAAGGGTGCAACAGTGATGCAACATGGATGCATGTGACAGCGGTATGTGGAAGCCTGATTGGCAGATGTGACATGGATGCCCGTCTGAACACTGCGACACTTTGCAGAGGTGTACACATGCATGGAAGTGTGGTGGTGTGTGTACATGTGTGGTGCACTTCCTGTGTTGCATGTGATGTCTGGCTCACCTTTGGCTGCTCATGCTGTTGTATGTGTATGGATGGTGCTGGCAGTTGCGATATGGCTGTGGTATGGCTCATGTGCGAGTTGAAATGACATGTGTGTTGGGGATTGTGATGACATGTCTGAGGTTTGCCAATGCCACTCATGTACAACTGTCATGTGTATATGTGTCCATTGTACAGTGCCCTGATGCCTGTGTTTTGTTTCTCCCTGTCTGCAGCGTCAACTGATGAAGAGGGCGGAGAAGGTGCTGTGGAGCACAGAGGCGGGGATCCCACCGTCAGCCGGAAACGCAAGGCCCGGCTCCCCTCCCATGTTGTGATCTCGTCGGGGAGTGAGGAGTCCGGTGCCATGTCCCAGGCCGCAGCTGCCGGGGGGAGGTCCAAGAGGCGGAGGTTGGAGTTGGACTCCTCGGCAGCAGAAGGGGCAGCTGGGACCCCACAGGGCCCAACAGGGGAAGATGGCACGGAGTCATCCAGGTTGGTGGGGGGTTTGGTGGAGGAGGAGGCCGTGCAAGCACCAGAGACGGGGTCTGGAGGTGGGGATCCCACTGGTGCTAGTGGTGCAGTGCAGGACCAGGGACAGGAGGCAGCACAGGCCGCCGCGGAGGTGCCTGTGTGCAATCCTGTCCCTGATCCTGTCCCTGCATCATCTTGCACCAGCAGGGATGCCTACGTCCAGACCCGTTTTCAGGCAGGGGATGAGCTCACGTCAACTGGCCTTCCTCTGCCTGCGGACGTGGCTATCCGGGTCCGGGTTGAGCCTGTCCTGGCTGGTGTGGCGTGGCGTCAACGGGCCATGCGAGGTGACCTGCAGTCTTTTCATGAGGAGACTGCACGTCATCTCGAATGGCTCGTTGACCACGTCAGCCTGCTGGGACAGGTCACCCAGGCCGGATTCCTCTGTCTGATGGGGCTTGCTACGACCCCCTCCTCAACTGGACCCCCTATGCGCCAGTCGTCCTCCGTGCCATCTTCCCACCCATCAGTCACCTGGGTGCCCTGTGGAGCTGCCTCTGACGGTGCGGCCAGGCTGGTGGAAGAGGCATCCCTGCCACAGTCGGGAGTCGGACGTCCAGCAGGGGTGGCCACATCTACGACTGCACCCCAGCCGGCGGAGGATGTGCAGGCAGCAGGAGGCAGTGCACGGGCAGAGGCACAGCAGCAGCAGCAACGTGGTGGGAGCCATGAAGGCTCGGGGCCTTCAACTTCGGAGGGGCAGGCATCGGCCGGAGGGCAGGAGGACCCAGGACAAAGAATGTCTTCCGTGTGGCAGCGGTTGGGCCACGCCATAGATGTGGAGCGACAGCGGGCGGAAGAGGCACGGCTCACAATGGTCAGGGCGGAGAACTCCATGCGGAGGGCCCTGAGGCAGGCCGAGTGCCTCGAGGCAATCTGCAGGGGTTTGGAGGTGGACACGTCGACAGCCCTACGGACCCTCGGGGCCATGGGGGAGGACCGCCTCCAGGACATTGAGGAGGAGTTTGATGATGCCCTGGCCCGGGACATCCACAAGTGAACCGTGAAACTAGCCCGCTGCCCTTGTACATAGTTATGTAGGTAGTGTTATGTTTCATTTTTGTTTTGATTTTATTTGGACCTTTCGGACATTGGCCACATATTTGTATATAGTTTATTTTATTAGTTAGTGTAGTTAGATAGGTTTCCTTTCTTTTGTTGGGATAATGGACCCTGGCTTGTTCCCATGTACATAGTTCACTGTTGGATTGTATTTATTTTTTCACATTTTAACCATGGAGCAATGGCTTTCTTTTTTATTTCCCATTGGATTTTGTTTTGTGGACATTGACTTTGGACAACATTACTTTGGAATTTTATTTTTGGTTTTGCTTTTTTTCACGGACATGCTTCTTTTAATTTTTGTACATTCACATTTCTGTTTCTTCATTTTTGATTCTATTTATGTTTCCTTTAATACATATTTTTTTTTGGTGAACTTCAATGTGTGGTATCTCATTGGTTTCATACATTTCATGATATGTGTTTTGAGATTCACTGACACCCATTGGGTGTATGTGAGTGAAATGTGTTTGTTTCGGAACTTGCAATTGGTGTTCTGTGATGCAATTGCAAATTATGAGTGGGTGGATACAATACTCGGGTGGGTGTTTTGCATTTGGAGGCTGACCATAGGGACCAGGGATCTAGATTGTGATGACATGTTGGCTGGGGAAGATGAGTTGCACATGGGTGGGGGCCTGCTGGCAGGTGCCCCACAGTGCTGAGGGGTGGGCATGGTGGGGAACATGAGTTGGACATGGGTGGGGGCCTGCTGGCAGGTGCCCCACAGTGCTGGGGGGTGGGGGTGGTGGGGAACATTAGTTGGACATGGGTGGGGGAATGCTGGCAGGTGCCCCACAGTGCTGGGGGGGGGGTGGTGGGAGACATGGGTGGGGGCCTGGTGGAGGCTGCCCCTGGTGGCTGGGGGGTGGGGGTGCTGGGAGACATGGGTGGGTGCCTGATGGTGGGTGCCCCTGGTGGCTGGTGGGTGGGGGTGCTGGGAGACATGGGTGGGGGCCTGGTGGTGGGTGCCCCTGCACTGCTGGGGGGTGGGGGTGCTGGGAGACATGGGTGGGGGCCTGGTGGTGGGTGCCCCTGGTGGCTGGGGGGTGGGGGTGCTGGGAGACATGGGTGGGGGCCTGGTGGTGGGTGCCCCTACACTGCTGGGGGTTGGGGGAGCTGGGAGACATGGGTGGGGGCCTGGTGGAGGCTCCCCCTGGTGGCTGGGGGTGGGGGTGCTGGGAGACATGGGTGGGGGCCTGGTGGTGGGTGCCCCTGGTGGCTGGGGGGTGGGGGTGGTGGGAGACATGGGTGGGGGCCTGGTGGAGGCTGTCCCTGGTGGCTGGGGGGTGGGGATGGTGTGAGACATGGGTGGGGGTGTTAGGCGGAAAACTGTGCAGTTCCCTCTGGGACCACTGCAAAAGATTTAGGACTACAGGCGTTGGCGTTGAACCCACTTGGTAGCAGTCTGCACCACACAGATTCACGTGGTAGCTGTGGCTGAGCAGTCAGACTTCTCTCAAGAAAAGTTGGGCAGTATGTGGAGTATACAAAATAGGGCAATTCTTCACAGCAAGACAAGCAAACACGCAACGAGGCTTAGTGTAAAGATATTAAGGTATTTATTTATAACAAAATGTCTATGAAAAACACTAAGGCAAATCACGGCAAACAAATCAAACACAATTACTCTACGGAGTAGACCATCAATCCCCCTAGCAATATCGACAACTCTAGGTTCTACTGGTACCACTTATTTTCAGACAGAGGTGTATACCTCAACCCAGATGACACTCGAATATTAGTTACGACGGGAGAGAAAAAGATAGGCAGGTTACGTAATCAACACAGTTCGATCCTATCGGATAAAATGCAAGGCAGGAAGGCAAGACTCACAATAGATCGTAAAGTTCAGAGGCCAAGTCCACTCGGAGAGAGGCAAGGCGCGATGTCCCAAAAAAGTCTCTAGTGGAGATGCATTCAAGTCTGTATTGCAAATTGTTATCGGTGGATTGAACCCGTTCAGAACAAAGAATGAGAAAAGCTTGGAGGCGACCCAACGGAACGGAGAGGATTAAGACACCTCACTCGTACCGATCGAAAGGGAAGCCAGGCGGACACGGTACCTTGTTGTGGAGGGCAGCTCCGGCGGGAGCAGTTGTTCCTGGTGGTGGATGCACGTTGGTTCTTGGCCAAGAGTAGAGATGATCTCGTCGTTGAAGGAAATGAAGTCCGGTGCACCACCAGGGAAGAGACCAGCCGCGGAGTGCTCCGTCACAAGGCACCACCTTTTGGTCGCAGTTCAGGGGTAGTGGCTATCCGGTTGCTGAGGTGCTCTGCACGGGCAATTCGACCACTGCGTCCTGAGGCGAATAAAAAGCAAAGGGGACTGGTTGTTCCCACCAGCCAGGGGAAGAGACTCTCCAGCAGGGAGATCTACTCTGTCGTCGGGAAGTGGTGAGTCGGTTCCGCAGTGCTCCACCGGAGGTGTCGTCGTGCAGGTCGGCTCAGCGTTACCCTCGTCGGATTCTTAGGTCATGTGGCGACTTCTGAAGATCCAGTCCCAAAAGCCCTGCTTTTATGCAGAAAACCCCCATTCTTTCAGCCTAGCTGGCAATCAACACATGCTAAGTGGTGAGCGGGAAGGCTCACCACCTGGGCCAATCACTCCAGAGTGCGACCGGAGTTGTCAAGTCAACTCGTACCAGGGTGCCTAAACCCCCTCCCACACCCCTGTGGTAACCCAGACAGAATGGCACCACTTTGGAGGGTCTCTGTACAGAGCCCGCCAAAAGTGGAACAAAGGGCTCGACCTTTGGTTTAGGAGTCACAGAGACGAACACAGACGCAATTTTACAAACCGAGTTCTGGCAGAAAATACCACTCGATAAACTTATTTAAGATAAGTAGATAGGTGGTACGTCAGAGATTAATGAGAAAAAGTATCAATAACCAACAATGGGACGAGTCCCATAGGGTTATGTTCGGGGACGAACATAACAAGTAGTTTCCACTGCCACCAGCCAAAACTCGACGAGGGGGGACGGGACAGTGCCCCCTCGAGTAACAGATCCAGGAGTAATCGAATTAGCCCTACTAGTACGTCTACAATAAGATGGTTTGTACTAGTCCTGTTAGTAAATTTAGGTCTAGTAAAGCCAATGGTGACTTTACATGCCCGGGGAGACAGTAGTCAGTCCCCGGGTATGGAGTTTATGGTGGGGGACCCGCTAGGGCGCCCCCGTGTTACGGCACGTAGGGTGCGGTGTAACACACATAGAAAAACATATGAGACCCTATGGAGTAAAAGACCCCATAGCCCATCGAACACATTGACATTTCAAAAGGAATTACACACATACATGTCCAAGAGTGGGAGAAAAGAGTCTCACTCTTGGCAGGAGGGAAAAAACAAACTCCAGAAATCCAGCAAAGCTGCTGGGGGACTCACTAGGTTAGGAAATTCAGCCTTAACAGAGAATTCTCCCTAACAGGGGGCCTGGTGGTGGGTGCCCCTGCACTGCTGGGGGGTGGGGGTGCTGGGAGACATGGGTGGGGGCCTGGTGGAGGCTGCCGCTTGTGGCTGGGGGTGGGGGTGCTGGGAGGCATGGGTGGGGGCCTGGTGGTGGGTGCCCCTGGTGGCTGGGGGGTGGGGGTGGTGGGAGACATGGGTGGGGGCCTGGTGGAGGCTGCCCCTGGTGGCTGGGGGGTGGGGGTGGTGTGAGACATGGGTGGGGGCCTGGTGGAGGCTGCCCCTGCACTGCTGGGGGGTGGGGGTGGTGGGAGACATGGGTGGGGGCCTGGTGGAGGCTGCCCCTGGTGGCTGGGGGGTGGGGGTGCTGGAAGACATGGGTGGGGGCCTGGTGGTGGGAGCCCCTGGTGGCTGGGGGGTGGGGGTGGTGGGAGACATGGGTGGGGGCCTCTGGAGGCTGCCCCTGCACTTCTGGGGGGTGGGGGTGGTGGGGAACATGAGTTGGACATGGGTGGGGGCCTGCTGGCAGGTGCCCCACAGTGCTGGGAGTTGGGGGTGGTGGGAGACATGGGTGGGGGCCTGGTGGAGGCTGCCCCTGGTGGCTGGGGGGTGGGGGTGCTGGGAGACATGGGTGGGGGCCTGGTGGTGGGTGCCCCTGCACTGCTGGGGGGTGGGGGTGCTGGGAGACATGGGTGGGGGCCTGGTGGTGGGTGCCCCTGCAATGCTGGGGGGTGCGGGTGCTGGGAGACATGGGTGGGGGCCTGGTGGAGGCTGCCCCTGGTGGCTGGGGGGTGGGGGTGCTGGGAGACATGGGTGGGGGCCTGGTGGTGGGTGCTCCTGGTGGCTGGGGGGTGGGGGTGGTGGGAGACATGGGTGGGGGCCTGGTGGAGGCTGCCCCTGATGGCTGGGGGTGGGTGTGCTGGGAGACATGGGTGGGGCCTGGTGGTGGGTGCCCCTGCACTGTTGGGGGGTTGCTGGGAGACATGGGTGGGGGCCTGGTGGTGGGTGCCCCTGCACTGCTGGGGGGGGTGGTGGGAGACATGGGTGGGGGCCTGGTGGAGGCTGCCCCTGGTGGCTGGGGGGTGGGGGTGCTGGGAGAAATGGGTGGGGGCCTGGTGGTGGGTGCCCCTGGTGGCTGGGGGGTGGGGGTGGTGGGAGACATGGGTGGGGGCCTGGTGGAGGCTGCCCCAGGTGGCTGGGGGTGGGGGTGGTGTGAGACATGGGTGGGGGCCTGGTGGAGGCTGCCCCTGCACTGCTGGGGGGTGGGGGTGGTGGGAGACATGGGTGGGGGCCTGGTGGAGGCTGCCCCTGGTGGCTGGGGGGTGGGGGTGCTGGGAGACATGGGTGGGGGCCTTGTGGTGGGTGCCCCTGGTGGCTGGGGGGTGGGGGTGGTGGGAGACATGGGTGGGGGCCTGGTGGAGGCTGCCCCTGCACTGCTGGGGGGTGGGGGTGGTGGGGAACATGAGTTGGACATGGGTGGGGGCCTGCTGGCAGGTGCCCCACAGTGATGGGGGGTGGGGGTGGTGGGAGACATGGGTGGGGCCTGGTGGAGGCTGCCCCTGGTGGCTGGGGGGTGGGGGGTGCTGGGAGACATGGGTGGGGGCCTGGTGGTGGGTGCCCCTGCACTGCTGGGGGGTGGGGGTGCTGGGAGACATGGGTGAGGGCCTGGTGGTGGGTGCCCCTGCACTGCTGGGGGGTGGGGGTGCTGGGAGACATGGGTGGGGGCCTGGTGGAGTCTGCCCCTGGTGGCTGGGGGTGCTGGGAAACATGGGTGGGGGACTGGTGTTGGGTGCCCCTGGTGGCTGGGTGGTGGTGGTGGTGGGAGACATGGGTGGGGGCCTGGTGGAGGCTGCCCCTGCACTGCTGGGGGGTGGGGTGGTGGGAGACACGGTTGGGGGCCTGGTGGAGGCTGTCCCTGCACTGCTGGGGGGTGGGGATGCTGGGAGACATGGGTGGGGGCCTGGTGGTGGGTGCCCCTGCACTGCTGGGGGGTGGGGGTGTTGGGAGACATGGGTGGGGGCCTGGTGGAGGCTGCTCCTGCACTGCTGGGGGGTGGGGGTGCTGGGAGACATGGGTGGGGGCCTGGTGGAGGCTGCCCCTGGTGGCTGGGGGGTGGGGGTGCTGGGAGACATGGGTGGGGGCCTGGTGGTGGGTGCCCCTGGTGGCTGGGGGGTGGGGGTGGTGGGAGACATGGGTGGGGGCCTGGTGGATGCTGCCCCTGGTGGCTGGGGGGTGGGGGTGGTGGGAGACATGGGTGGGGGCCTGCTGGAGGCTGCCCCCACTGCTGGGTGGTGGGGGTGGTGGGAGACATGGGTGGGGGCCTGGTGGAGGCTGCCCCTGGTGGCTGGGGGTGGGGGTGGTGTGAGACATGGGTGGGGGCCTGGTGGAGGCTGCCCCTGCACTGCTGGGGGGTGGGGGTGGTGGGAGACATGGGTGGGGGCCTGGTGGAGGCTGCCCCTGGTGGCTGGGGGGTGGGGGTGCTGGGAGACATGGGTGGGGGCCTGGTGGAGGCTGCCCCTGCACTGCTGGGGGGCGGGGGTGCTGGGAGACATGGGTAGGGGCCTGGTGGTGGGTGCCTCACAGTGCTGGGGGGGTGGGGGTGCTGGGAGACATGGGTGGGGGCCTGGTGGAGGCTGCCCCTGGTGACTGGGGGGTGGGGGTGGTGGGAGACATGGGTGGGGGCCTGGCGGAGGCTGCCCCTGCACTGCTGGTGGGTGGGGGTGCTGGGAGACATGGGTGGGGGTCTGGTGGAGGCTGCCCCTGGTGGCTGGGGGGTGGGGGTGGTGGGAGACATGGGTGGGGGACTGGTGGAGGCTGCCCCTGCACTGCTGGGGGGTGGGGGTGCTGGGAGACATGGGTGGGGGCCTGGTGGTGGGTGCCCCTGCACTGCTGGGGGGTGGGGGTGCTGGGAGACATGGGTGGGGGCCTGGTGGAGGCTGCCCCTGGTGGCTGGGGGGTGGGGGTGGTGGGGAACATGAGTTGGACATGGGTGGGGGCCTGCTGGCAGGTGCCCCACAGTGCTGTGGGGTGGGGGTGGTGGGAGACATGGGTGGGGGCCTGGTGGAGGGTGCCCCTGGTGGCTGGGGGTGCAGGGCGACATGCGTTGGTGGGCAGTAGTGCAAGTTGACATGTGGGTTGGCTGGCGGGCATGGCCATGGTGGATGGGGTGCCTGCAGGACATGTGCAGGGTAGGCCCCTGTGGTGTGAGCCACCTGCAGGGGCCGTGGAGGGTGTAGAGGGAACACCTGGGAGGACCCACACGTGCAATTCACGTGTGCTGCTCCCCGCGCACCCCTGTAATACACGTACCCTGATGAGATCGCCTGTGGAACTTCCCGCGCACCCCTGTAATACACGTACCCTGATGGAATTGCGTGTGGAACTTCCCGCGCACCCCTGGAATACACGTACCCTGATGATATCGCGTGTGTAACTTCCCATAAACCCCCGAAATACACGTACCCTGATGAGATTGCGTGTGTAACTACCCGCGCACCCCCGAAATACACGTACCCTGATGTGATCTCGTGTGTAACTTCCCGCGCACCCCCGAAATACACGTACCCCGCTCAATCGCGTGTGTAACTTCCCACGCACCCCCGAAATACACGTACCCCGCTCAATCGCGTGTTTAACTTCCCGCGCACCCCCGAAATACACGCACCCCGCTCAATTGCGTGTGTAACTTCCCGCGCACCCCCGAAATACATGTTCCCCGCTCAATCGCGTGTGTAACTTCCCGCGCACCCCCGAAATACATGTACCCCGCTCAATCGTGTGTGTAACTTCCCGCGCACCCCTGAAATACACGTACCCCGCTCAATCGCGTGTGTAACTTCCCGCGCACCCCTGAAATACACGTACCCCGCTCAATCGCGTGTGTAACTTCCCGCGCACCCCTGGAATACACGTACCCTGCTCAATTGCGTGTGTAACTTCCCGCGCGCCCCCGAAATACACGTACCCCGCTCAATCGCATGTAACTTCCCGCGCACCCCCGATGTACACGTACCCCGCTCAATCGCGTGTGTGACTTCCCGTGCACCCCCGAAATACACGTACCCCGCTCGATCGCGTGTGTTGCTTCCTGCGCACCCCCGCAATACACGTGTCCCGCTAGCACAGGCCCAATTGCTGTATGTTGCCACTTTTGTGATGCGCTGGGACTCTACCGCCTGCCTTCGTGTGGCGGACGTGTTTCAGCTTGTGCGTGTCTTTGGCTGTGCGTGGCTTTGCCCTATTCGATTCCATGAATACGTGTGGTTTGAGTGCGTGTGGGCGTTCCGTCTGCTTCCCTGCAGTACATCCCCAGTTACGCCCTTATTTTCGCGCGTTGTTCCCCATTCCATGCGTTACGCCCCGTGTCCCGCCCACTTTCTGGTGCATGCGCCGAGGTTGTGCGCTTTCATTGTACGTGTCGCGCACGCCTTTCGGGATGTTGCAGTGACTTGTGCGCCATGCACGGGTTTGGCGCACATCCCGAGGTGAACACGCGCAGGGACTTCCATGAATCGCACAATCGTTTTTTTCCGCATGCGCCTGCTTGCGCCTGCTTGCGCGAAGATTTTCGGCGCACGTTTGTTCCATGAATCGGCCCCTAAATTGTTCAGAATATGCATGGAAAGATTTACATGATTTCCTATGCAAATCAAACAAAAACAAAACAAACCTAGACATACTAACACCTGGAGGACTTTGCTCTCTAGATCCTGTTAATGTTTCAAGATATTTCCATCATCGCTTCATTGCTATGCGACACTTTATTTGTAATAAAACTGTTCCTCCCCTCAGAGAAGTGCACCACTTCTTTTGGAGAAAAGAATACCAACCCAGAGGAGCACCACATATCCATATTTATGGATTAAAGATGCTCCTAAATTTGGTCAAGACAGTGATGCCAATGTTTTACAGTTTATCGAAAAATATGTTACTTGTGAAATTGCTTCACAAACAACAACTAGTGATCTTCATGCACAAATTTTACAATGTCTAAGACATAAATGTGGGAAATATTGTTGTTGCAAATACAAAAACAAAGTGAAATACTACACCAAATGCCGCTTTGGTTTCCCTAGACCAGTTACAGCAACAGGTCAAGTAAACAACTTCATGTCTTCAGTTAGACATAATGTCAAAGGTAAATCACCTAAGAACACATATTACTTAAAAAGAACAGAAGAAGCACAATATATCAATGATTACAATGCAATCATTGCCCTCTTATGGAATACAAACATAGAAGTGCAGTACATTGCAGACAATTCCACTGCAGTTGCATGATATGTTACAGCCTACTTAACCAAAGCAGGAAAAACAGAGTTTCAAGTCCTCTGGGATGACCTATCATTGGACAAAACACTGTCTCAGAAATTCTACAGCTTAGGGATAAAAATTAACTCTCATAGAGAATGTGGCTGCTATGAAGCTGCAAACCGTTTAACCGGTACTGCTTTGTATGGAAAATCTGAAAAATTAGTTTGGCTAAGTCTTCGTCCTGCTAAATCTAGAAAAAGAGTTCTGAAATCATACGAGGACATAGAAACAATAGCCAAAAATGATCCCAACAGCCAAGACATTTTGAAAAACAATTTACTAGACAAATACTACCCAAACAGGAGTACCACTTTGGAAACCATATGTCTATACCACATAGCCCACAACTTCACATACAAAAATAATATAAAATCAGATGAAAACAATGGTAGATACAGAGTGACAAATTGTGAAGGCAGCTTAGTGAAACTTACCAAACCAAGCTTAATTAATGATATCAAATTGTCATTAAAAACTCCTCAACATAAAGAACTATATTACATGTGCCTGCTACAACTTTATAAACCATGGAGAAAAGACGAAGAGTTACTAGATATCTATGACTCCTATGAAGATGCTTTCAAAGCAAATGAAAGCACTATAACAGATGTAAACTTTACACAGTACAAAACAATATTGCACAATGAACAGCAACATGAAGAAGAACTCCAGGCCCAACTAGATAAGGACACTCCCGGCAGTATTCAACCTTCTGTTACAGGAAGTCAAGAACCACTGGGACAGCCACTAATAGCACATGAGGAAGAATTAGCTATGACAGAAGTAGAAAACACCATGTGCCACTATGCTGAAGATACAGAAGACATAACTGTACTGAAATCAAAACTGAACAATGAGCAGTGTAGCATTTTTCAAGAAGTAACTAAAGAAATTGCACATAGTGTACAACATGAAAATAAAGAATGTACCTGCCAAAATTACAAACATATACTACTATACGTCAGTGGTCAAGCTGGTTCAGGAAAACATTCTTAATCAAAATCATCAGCAAGTTCCTTCAACAATTGACAAACAACAAACTGTCAGCTGTTGTAACTGCCCCCACAGGTTTAGCTGCCTACAACATAGGCGGTGTCACTTTACACCGATTACTACTCCTTCCAGTAGAACATCCAAAACAAATTAGAATATTACAAACTTTCCACAGAAGCTGCAATGGAACTACACAAAGTTTTGAAACAAATGAAAATCCTACTAATAGATGAAGTTAGTATGGTGTCCAACCTAATGTTTGCTTTGATTCACCTCAGATTACAAGAAGTACTCAAAACATACTACGAAGAGCTCTTTGGAGGAATACACATTATTGTTTTCGGAGATCTTCTTCAATTGACACCAGTGAAAGGTGAACCTATTTTTAAAACCTTAGGGCACAGACTCTGCCGTAAAACTGTTGGCAGCATAGGAAATGTCAACCTAAGGCAACATTTCCAATACAGAGAATGAACAGAAAACATGCGCCAGTCTGCAGACCTCACATACGGCAACATTTTAAAAAGTATTAGAGTTGGTGTACTATCTCAAGAAGCACAATCAATATTAAAAACCCGGCACATCCATGCACTCTATGGCACTGTATGGCCATAACTCATGTGCTACTGATGTCATGTAAAAATTAGCACACAAAAATGTCAATTGTATGTCCTTGATGCAACCAATAATTGAAATATTCTATTCAATTGCCACCAATTATTCACAATTTTTACTTACACCAATTGTGTTTGCAAATGTTTGTCCTTCATGGAAATACAACCAACAATCCTGACAACACATTCAGAGTTCATGGAATAAGACAAGAATTGGACTACTGTGCTGGAATGGTGAAATTTACTATAAACTCACAAGAAGATCCACAAGAATTTCTAATGTACTTACTACAAGTACTGGAAAACAAAAACATACATATAAATGAAATCTTCCTGATTTCATACATGTGGAAACATATATGCACTCTCTGCAACCTAATGAACGCTTTGTGTATGTATCCATACCTAACTGTGAATCTATTCCATTTCAGCAACTTGTACAAAATGCAAACGATGGCAGATTATGTACTACCTGCAATTCAGATAATCGCTCCACCTTACAAATACAAACACATAGTAAATACGTAATACTAATGCTTTTACGTTACAATGCTGATGGTACCAAAAACAACTTCAAGCTGACTGGATTCACACATGGTCAAGTATCACTTGGTAAGAAAACTTTCACAACAATAGATATAATCTACCATGCAGGAGCCACAACCAATGTAGGTCACTACACTGCATATATAAAAAAGAATTGCGGATGGTTTAAATGTAATGATAGCACCATTACTCTAAAGCAGAGTTTACCAGCAAATGTAATAACTAATTTGTGCATAAACATTAATAACTTCAATTAGAAAACTATAAACAGTTAGAATACACCAACAGGTATCTAACTGCCCCAAAATTCTGCAACAACCCAACAGATAGATGAGTAACTTGAAAATATAAATAAAAAACTATAACCAGTTAGAATACGCCAACAGTTATTTAACTGCTCCAAGATTCTGCAACAACCAAACAGATAGATCAATACCACTAAAATATAAGAAGAAATAAACAGTTAGAATACGTCAACAGGTATCTAACTGCCCCAAAAATCTCCAACAACCTAACAGATACATGAGTAACTTGAAAATATAAATAAAACACTATAACCAGTTAGAATACACCAACAAGTATCTAACTGCCCCAAAAAATCTGCACCAAGCCAACAGATAGAACATTAGCCAGGAACAACAAATAAACACTGAAAACAAAGAAAGAAATATATTGTACCATAACAAAAGAAGTTTTTTTTTAATCCAGCATGGATTTTTTTTCCCATAAAAACCCAATGATTTAAGAAACAAACACAGAAACTGAGAAAATTGCACAGTACACTGGTTTGTAAACTACTAAATAGGAAGGTCGAAATAATGCAGAAATGTCTATTATGCAATGCAATTACTCATTGTGAACTACATACACTAACACGATCTTTTCTTTTATCACATACATTGAAAAAGAATATCTTCTCCAGTTATCCAAGTCATGAAAAAAATATATCCAATCACAAAAAGTCAAACAGTAAGTATATAATAATTCAACTCACAAATACTGCTCAATAACACAACCATTGATGCAAAAATCTAACCATACACCACAATCCAAAATGTTTACTTCCATGGATATTTTATACTGCAGTGCTTTTTTACCAAACTCTACAATCTTAATTGCATGACGTAGCCAAACCTTCACATACAAACTATACAAAATACGGCCTTCGGCCATGTACCCAAGACTCAGGGCCCTCGCCACAACCACTGCAGTATAACACACCCATAGAATCAAACATTTTAACTGTGCTATATGGGCTACTTATACAGGATATTAATTACAATCAACTCTGTACTAACAACCCAAAACCAATATCATAGTAAAGTAAAATAGCCAGAAGTGCATTTTTGTTTTTGTCCGCTGTGACCGTGGACATGACAAACACACCGGGGGCGCCTGCCACCTAAACAAATACACCATTTGACCCATCTTTTACCCCCCTACCCTCCCCAAGCACTCTTACACGCCAACACACTCCCCAAAGTTGTATTTTTCCCCCGTTCATCGCCGCGCTGTTCTCGGATGTCCGCAGATCCAAAATGGCGGACGCATCAAAACAATACGACGCACCTCACAATTCAACTCAGCCAATCAGTGAACACGTTGTATGTCCTCGGACATGACACAAGCCGATTAGCCAAGCAATGTCCTCGCCGTGGAGCTGGAGCGAACAGGGAAATGTGTCCGCGGAGCAGACATAGATATCACAAATTTTTTTAGACCTACTTTTTGGTCGTTTAAAAAAAAATACTGGGCAGATTTACACCAAATTTTCAAAAGCACACTTTGGGGACCAAGCCGCTGCCCCTGGTGCAAATTTGGTACAAATCCGTCCAGCGGTTTCAGCTGTAGACGTGAGCAAAGTTTTTTCCCCATTCACTCTATGGGAAAAAAAAGACATTTAGGGACCCCCCTTATAACTTTTCCCCCCTTAACCAAACCTCACTAAACTTTGCAAAAACATTCAGAGTGGGCCATATACTTTTTTGCTAAGTTTGGTGAGGATTCGTCCAGGGGGAGCAAAGTTATAAGCCACCCAAAAAGTGCTCTTCCTATGGGATTAGCAATTGAACCATAACTACACGGCCACTACCGTGGGCCGTGTAATATATATATATATATATATTCAGTAAAAAAACTTTGTTAAAGGGACGTTATGGTTAAGTTGCGCTACTAAAAACCTATCAGATTCAGTAAAATACTTTGTTATGGGATGTTATGGTTCCTAGTAAAACCGAAAAACCCCTGAAATTCACCAGTTGTAGTAAGCTACGCAACCATAACTCACGCCACCACTGTGCACTCCTAAGACTAACACCCAGGACATCAAAGATGACATCACAAATGTCATTGATGACATCACTGACATATCTAGGCCACATGGTTTTCTTCAGTAACAGTCAGGAATTAAAAGTGAAAAAGGTAGTATATTTGTAGACTTATCCTTCAAGTATGTTCTTACAATAATTCCCTTAGGGTCCAGTCATATCATATGAAACATATACATAGGGGAAGACACAAGCATGAAAGACAGCAATCCTTTCTGTGCATTAAAATGATCAGTAGAGTTATCAGCACTTTCTGATAGTTCTGTTGTTTTTTTATTACTGTACTTTCCATGTATATGCACCTATTTTTATATCTTGTATTCACACTACTATCCCTAGGGTCCAGTCACATCATGCGATATATATACATAGGGTAAGTAGCAGCTTTGAAACAGAGCAATCATTTCTCTGCATAAAGGTAATCAGTTGGGTTATGAACACTTTTTGCTACTACTGCTGTTTTTTTTCTTACTTCAATTTCCTTGTATATACTCATATTTGCGTGTGGTGTCTCTGTGTTTTGTCTTTAATAATGCAATTATGTAGTAAGTGGGTTTTATTATCTACTTATCACATGTTTCACAGTATGCAAAAGTCTAATAAGAAAACAGTTATCATTTCACTATTCAACATGGCAAGCTTATGAATACTGAACCTCCATCATGTATGCTGCACAAAAAGCCTATCAGGCCGATTCATGGAATAATTAGCGCGGCGCAAGTGGCCAAAAACGTGCGAATCGCAGTGGAATAGCGAAAATCGCAGTGCAAGTGCGAAAATCGCACGAAAAGCAGCGCACATCGATTCATGGAAGGCCGTGCGCGAGAAAACCATCGGATGTGCGATAAAAAAGTGCGCGGCGCACGTTGGCGCACAGGCCATCTAACTGCGTGCGCCAGGTCACAGCGAAAATCGCACAGGCCACAGCGAAAATCGCACATAGCGCGGCGCACGCAACAAAAGTAGGCGGAACACGGGGCGTAACACTCGGAATGGGGAACAACTTGCCAAAATGTGGGCGTCACGGGGGAAGTACAGGGTACAAGTGCGCGGAACGCCCACACGCTCGCCTACAACACGTATTCATGGAATAGAATATGGCAAAAAAGCGCACGCTCAAACCAGCGCACAGGCACAAACACGACCGCCACAAGAAAGCAGGCGGTAGCGTCTCTGCGCCTGGAAGAAATGTGCGCCAAAAGGTGCGCCAACAAATAGCACCTATATACAGCCATGATGAATGTCCTATACTGTGGCCCTCCAGGACAAATGACGTGCAAAGGGGTACCCACAAACACGGACACCCGCTGACAAAAAATACGTGTGCGTGTATACCGGGGTGCGCCGGAAGTCTCACATGCGATTTGGCAGGGTACGTGGATTTCAGGGGTGCGCAGGAAGTTCCACACGCGATTTGGCTGGGTACGTGCGTGGGAATTTCCACACGCGAATTGGCTGGGTACGTGGATCTCAGGGGTGTGCGGGAAGTCCCACACGCGATTTGGTAGGGTACGTGGATTTCAGGGGTGCGCGGGAAGTAGCACACGCGATTTGGCAGGGTACGTGCGCGGGAATTTCCACACGCGATTTGGCTGGGTACGTGTATTTCAGGGGTACGCGGGAAATTCTACACGCGATTTGGCTGTGTGCTCCCAGGTATTCCCTGTACACCCTCCACGGCCCCTGCAGGCAGCCGACACCACAGGGGACTACCCTGCACACCTGCTCATGTCACCCAGCACACCCACCCCCCAGCAGTGTGGGTCACCCTCCACCAGGCCCCCACTCATGGCCCCCATCACCCGAACCCCCCAGCAGTGCAGGGGCAGCACCACCAGGCCCCCACTCATGTCCCCCTGCACCCCCACCCCCCAGCATCCAGGGGCACCCTCCACCAGGCCCCCACTCATGGCCCCTATCACCCCCAACCCCCAGCATCCAGGGGAACCCTCCACCAGGCCTCCACTCATGTCTCCCACCACCCCCACCCCCCAGCCACCATGGGAAGCCCCCACCAGGCCCCCACTCATGTCTCCCACCCACCCCCACCCCCCAGCCACCATGGGCAGCCCCCACCAGGATCCCCACTCATGTCTCCCACCACCCCCACCCCCCAGCAGTGCAGGGGCACCCTCCACCAGGACCCCACTCATGTCTCCCACCACCCCCACCCCCCAGCAGTGTGGGGCACCCTCCACCAGGCCCCCACTCATGTCTCCCACCACCCCCACCCCCCAGCAGTGTGGGACACCCTCCACCAGGCCCCCACCCATGTCTCGCACCACCCCCACCCCCCAGCCACCATGGACACCCTCCACCAGGCCCCCACTCATGTCTCCCACCACGCCCACCCCCCAGCCACCATGGACAGCCCCCACCAGGCCCCCACTCATGTCTCCCACCACCCCCACCCCCCAGCAGTGCAGGGGCACCCTCCACCAGGCCCCCACTCATGTCTCCCACCCACCCCCACCCCCCAGCCACCATGGACAGCTCCCACCAGGCCCCCACTCATGTCTCCCACCACCCCCACCCCCCAGCAGTGTGGGGCACCCTCCACCAGGCCCCCACCCATGTCTCCCACCACCCCCACACCCCCAGCAACCATGGGCAGCCCCCACCAGGCCCCCATTCATGTCTCCCACCACCCCCACCCCCCAGCAGTGTGGGGCACCCTCCACCAGGCCCCCACCCATGTCCAACTCATGTCACCCTGCACCCCCACCCCCCAGCATCCAGGGGCACCCTCCACCAGGCCCCCACTCATGTCTCCCACCACCCCCACCCCCCAGCATTGCAGGGGCACCCTCCACCAGGCCCCCACCCATGTCTCCCACCACCCCCACCCCCCAGCAGTGCAGGGGCACCCTCCACCAGGCCCCCACCCATGTCCAACTCATGTCTCCCTGCACCCCCACCCCCCAGCATCCAGGGGCACCCTCCACCAGGCCCCCACCCATGTCTCGCACCACCCCCACCCCCCAGCCACCATGGACACCCTCTACCAGGCCCCCACTCATGTCTCCCACCAGGCCCACCCCCCAGCCACCATGGACAGCCCCCACCAGGCCCCCACTCATGTCTCCCACCACCCCACCCCCCAGCAGTGCAGGGGCACCCTCCACCAGGCCCCCACCCATGTCCCCTATCACCCCCACCCCCCAGCAGTGCAGGGGCAGCCTCCACCAGGCCCCCACCCATGTCCCCTATCACCCCCACCCCCCAGCATCCAGGGGCACCCTCCACCAGGCCCCCACTCATGTCTCCCACCCACCCCCACCCCCACCCCCACCCCCCAGCATCCAGGGGCACCCTCCACCAGGCCCCCACTCATGTCTCCCACCACCCCCACCCCCCAGCAGTGCAGGGGCAGCACCACCAGGCCCCCACTCATGTCCAACTCATGTCTCCCACCACCCCCACCCCCCAGCAGTGCAGGGGCACCCTCCACCAGGCCCCCACTCATGTCTCCCACCACCCCCACCCCCCAGCAGTGCAGGGGCACCCTCCACCAGGCCCCCACCCATGTCTCCCACCACCCCCACCCCCCAGCCACCAGGGGCAGCCTCCACCAGGACCCCACCCATGTCTCCCACCACCCCCACCCCCAGCAGTGCAGGGGCACCCTCCACCAGGCCCCCACCCATGTCTCCCAGCACCCCCACACCCCAGCAGTGCAGGGGCACCCTCCACCAGGCCCCCACCCATGTCTCCCACCACCCCCACCCCCCAACCACCAGGGGCAGCCTCCACCAGGCCCCCACCCATGTCTCCCACCACCCCCACCCCCCAGCAGTGCAGGGGCACCCTCCACCAGGCCCCCACCCATGTCTCCCACCACCCCCACCCCCCAGCCACCAGGGGCAGCCTCCACCAGGCCCCCACCCATGTCTCCCACCACCCCCACCCCCCAGCAGTGCAGGGGCACCCTCCATCAGGCCCCTACCCATGTCCAACTCATGTCTCCCACCACCCCCACCCCCCAGCAGTGCAGGGGCACCCTCCACCAGGCCCCCACCCATGTCTACCACCACCCCCACCCCCCAGCCACCAGGGGCAGCCTCCACCAGGTCCTCACAATCCCCAATCATGTGCGTTATGGTCAGCCTCCACAGCCAAAAAGCCCTACCAAGTAACCCATTCACCCACATGGAAATGGAAATTACATGTTACACCCCCAATGTTCATATAGCTAATGAACCCATGTCCATCACACACAATGGTTGCAATTGAATGGGAAAACACCCAACATGACATGCATGAAACCAATGAGATGATACCACACAGTGAAGTATGAAAACAAAATTGTATTAAAAAAAAGAATGCAAAAGAAATGAAACAAACTACAATGGCAATGAAAAAAAGATAAGCTGCATGTCCGTTTAAAAAAATAAAAACACCAAATCCTAATCCAAAAAAATGTTGTCCAAAGTCAAATGAAAAATAAAATCAATCCAATGAAGAACTATGTACAAAACATCCAAGGGTCCATGAGCCCAACTGAACAAAGGAAACCTACAAAAAACCCTAACTAAAATGCAACTATATACAAAAAGTGGAGCAGTGTCCGTCGACTCCAAATCATAAGAACAAACAAAGGAAACCTAAAACTAAAGAACTATATACAAAGGCGGCGGGCAAGTCCAGCGGCTCACTCCGTGGTGTTCCGGGCCAGGGCATCATCGAACTCCTGTTCGATGTCCCGGAGGCGGTCCTGTTCCATGGCCCCGAGGGTCCGCAGGGACGACCCTGTGTCCTCCTCCAACCCCCTGCGGATTGCCTCGAGGCACTCGGCCCGCCTCAGGGCCCTCCGCATGGAGTTCTCCGCCCTGACCATTGTGAGCCGCGCCTCTTCCGCCCGCCGCTGCTCCGCACCTATCTGCTGGCCCAACCGCTGCCACACAGAAGACACACCCCGTCCTGGGTCAACCTGCCCTCCGGCCGATGCCTGCCCCTCCGATGTTGAAGGCCCCGAGCCTTCATGGCTCCCACCACGCTGCTGCTGCTGTGCCTCTGCCCGTGCACTGCCTCCTGCTGCCTGCACATCCTCCACCGGCTCGGGTGCAGTTGTTGATGTGGCCACCCCTGCTGGACGTCCGACTCCCGACTGTGGCAGGGATGCCTCCTCCACCAGCCTGGCCGCACCGTCAGAGGCAGCTCCACAGGGCACCCAGGTGACTGATGGGTGGGAAGATGGCACAGAGGATGACTGGCGCGTAGGTGGTCCAGTTGAGGAGGGGGTCGGAGCAAGCCCCATCAGACGGAGGAATCCGGCCTGGGTGACCTGTCCCAGCAGGCTGACTTGGTCAACGAGCCATTCGAGATGACGTGCAGTCTCTCCATGAAAAGACTGCAGGTCACCTCGCATGGCCCGTTGACGCAACGCCACACCAGCCAGGACAGGCTCAACCCGGACCTGGATAGCCACGTCCGCAGGCAGAGGAAGGCCAGTTGACGTCAGCTCATCCCCTGCCTGAAAACGGGTCTGGACGTAGGCATCCCTGCTGGTGCAAGATGATGCAGGGACAGGATCGGGGACAGGATTGCACTCAGGCACCTCCGCGGCGGCCTGTGCTGCCTCCTGTCCCTGGTCCTGCACTGCACCACTAGCACCAGTGGGATCCCCACCTCCAGACCCCGTCTCTGGTGCTTGCACAGCCTCCTCCTCCACCAAACCCCCCACCAACCTGGATGACTCCGTGCCATCTTCCCCTGTTGGGCCCTGTGGGGTCCCAGCTGCCCCTTCTGCTGCCGAGGAGTCCAACTCCAACCTCCGCCTCTTGGACCTCCCCCCGGCAGCTGCGGCCTGGGACGCGGCACCGGACTCCTCACTCCCCGACGAGATGACAACACGGGAGGGGAGCTGGGCCTTGCGTCTCCGGCTGGCGGTGGGATCCCCGCCGCTGTGCTCCACAGCACCTTCTCCGCCCTCTTCATCAGTTGACGCTGCAGACAGGGAGAAACAAAACACAGGCATCAGGGCACTGTACAATGGACACATACACACATGACAGTTGCACATGAGTGCCATTGGCAAACCTCAGACATGTCATCACAATCCCCAACACACATGTTATTACAACTCGCACACATGAGCCATACCACAGCCATATCGCAACTGCCACCACCATCCCTACACATACAACAGCATGAGCAGCCAAAGGTGAGCCAGACATCACATGCAACACAGGAAGTGCACCACACATGTACACACACCACCACACTTGCATGCATGTATACACCTCTGCCAAGTGTCGCACTGTTCAGACGGGCATCCATGTCACATCTGCCAATCAGGCTTCCACATACCGCTGTCACATGCATCCATGTTGCATCACTGTTGCACCCTTGTCAAATACACACACATGCACATGTACACAGTGCTGATACATGCAGCCGAAAACAACATACATGCGTGACATCACGGACATGTCTACTTACATACACATTCATCCAAACATGTGTGCACACACAACTGCATTTGGCATGCAAGCCTACACACACACGCACCATCCATGTCTCACACATTACAGCCCTCGCATGTGTCAGCCCCACGGCCCTGTACACCCCCACCCATACTCGACCCCATACAAACAGATGTGCAACCTGCACACTACCGAATAATCACCACACGCACTGCTCACAATCAGGATGCATGTACACTCACTGCTCGACTCCAGACGGGTCTGATTCTCTAGGACCTGGACGTGGAGTGCTGCAGATATGCGTTCCAGGACCCTCATCTGTTCTTCGGACAAGTGGCCCCGGCGCCCCTTGGCATCCGCTGCCTTCAAGAGGCGCCGGGCCTTGTTCAGGGTCCTGGACCTGAAGTCCTCCCAGCGCTTCCTGACATGTTGTAAGTCGCGGACTGCGACCCCCTCCGCATTGATCGCAGTCACGATGTCAGTCCAGATCCGAGTCCGTCCTTCCTTGTCGGCGCGGGAACTTCCGAAGAGGGCATCATACTGCCCCAGGACTTGCTCCACCAGGACACCAACTTCGGTGGCACTGAAGCTGGTGCCCCTCTGCCTCTCTGGCCGGGGGTTGTCAGTGGTCCCAGATGGTGTTTGCCCCGACATGACAACCCCAGAGGCAGGAATGGGTGGGCAACTGGGTCCTGGGGCTGGGCTGTGGAGTGATGGAATCCCAGTCGGGAGTCTTCGGTTCCAGCAGGGGTGGTCACAGCAACAGCACCCCTGGCTGATGTGCAGGCAGCAAATGGCAGTGCACGTGAGCAGCAGGCAGTCAGGAAGCAGCAGATGGCAGGTGGGAGCGTGCTCGGGGCACTGGGGGGCAGTAGTTCGGCCTTCTGGGCAGGAGCGTGGTCTTCCGTGTGCTTACGCGTGGCCAGCTTGATACGGAGTGATTTGGCACGTGAAAAACCTGCACGTCAGCGTGTAATTCGAGGAAAGGCCCTTAGCGCGTAAGCGCGTCTGCACGCATACGCATTTTCATTGGACAGAAGGCCCCTCAAGCGCAAGCGCCCCTGTGACTTGACGCGTACAGACGCGCATGGGCATTTCAGCGCGCGTGAAAAACTGCACGTCCGCGTGTAATACGAGGAAAGGGCCCATGCCCCCCGAGCACGCTCCCACCTGCCATCTGCTGCTGCCTGACTGCCTGCTGCCCACGTGCACTGCCATTTGCTGCCTGCACATCAGCCAGGGGTGCTGTTGCTGTGACCACCCCTGCTGGAACCGAAGACTCCCGACTGGGATTCCATCGCTCCACAGCCCAGCCCCAGGACCCAGTTGCCCACCCACTCCTGCCTCTGGGGTTGTCATGTCGGGGCAAACACCATCTGGGACCACTGACAACCCCCGGCCAGAGAGGCAGAGGGGCACCAGCTTCAGTGCCACCGAAGTTGGTTTCCTGGTGGAGCAAGTCCTGGGGCAGTATGATGCCCTCTTCGGAAGTTCCCGCGCCGACAAGGAAGGACGGACTCGGATCTGGACTGACATCGTGACTGCCATCAACGCGGAGGGGGTGGCAGTCCGCGACTTACAACATGTCAGGAAGCGCTGGGAGGACTTCAGGTCCAGGACCCTGAACAAGGCCCGGCGCCTCTTGAAGGCAGCGGATGCCAAGGGGCGCCGGGGCCACTTGTCCGAAGAACAGATGAGGGTCCTGGAACGCATATCCCCAGCGCTCCACGTCCAGGTCCTAGAGAAGCAGACCCGTCTGGAGTCGAGCGGTGAGTGTACATGCATCCTGATTGTGAGCAGTGCGTGTGGTGATTATTCGGTAGTGTGCAGGTTGCACATCTGTTTGTATGGGGTCGAGTATGGGTGGGGGTGTACAGGGCCGTGGGGCTGACACATGCGAGGGCTGTAATGTGTGAGACATGGATGGTGCTTGTGTGTGTAGGCTTGCATGCCAAATGCAGTTGTGTGTGCACACATGTTTGGATGAATGTGTATGTAAGTAGACATGTCCGTGATGTCACGCATGTATGTTGTTTTCGGCTGCATGTATCAGCACTGTGTACATGTGCATGTGTGTGTATTTGACAAGGGTGCAACAGTGATGCAACATGGATGCATGTGACAGCGGTATGTGGAAGCCTGATTGGCAGATGTGACATGGATGCCCGTCTGAACAGTGCGACACTTGGCAGAGGTGTACACATGCATGCAAGTGTGGTGGTGTGTGTACATGTGTGGTGCACTTTTTGTGTTGCATGTGATGTCTGGCTCACCTTTGGCTGCTCATGCTGTTGTATGTGTAGGAATGGTGGTGGCAGTTGCGATATGGCTGTGGTATGGCTCATGTGTCCGAGTTGTAATGACATGTGTGTTGGGGATTGTGATGACATGTCTGAGGTTTGCCAATGCCACTCATGTGCAACTGTCATGTGTGAATGTGTCCATTGTACAGTGCCCTGATGCCTGTGTTTTGTTTCTCCCTGTCTGCAGCGTCAACTGATGAAGAGGGCGGAGAAGGTGCTGTGGAGCACAGCGGCGGGGATCCCACCGCCAGCCAGAGACGCAACGCCCAGCTCCCCTCCCGTGTTGTCATCTCGTCGGGGAGTGAGGAGTCCGGTGCCGCGTCCCAGGCTGCAGCTGCCGGGGGGAGGTCCAAGAGGCAGAGGTTGGAGTTGGACTCCTCGGCAGCAGAAGGGGCAGCTGGGACCCCACAGGGCCCAACAGGGGAAGATGGCACGGAGTCATCCAGGTTGGTGGGGGGTTTGGTGGAGGAGGAGGCCGTGCAAGCACCAGAGACGGGGTCTGGAGGTGGGGATCCCACTGGTGCTAGTGGTGCAGTGCAGGACCAGGGACAGGAGGCAGCAGAGGCCGCCGCGGAGGTGCCTGTGTGCAATCCTGTCCCCGATCCTGTCCCTGCATCATCTTGCACCAGCAGGGATGCCTACGTCCAGACCCGTTTTCAGGCAGGGGATGAGCTGACGTCAACTGGCCTTCCTCTGCCTGCGGACATGGCTATCCAGGTCCGGGTTGAGCCTGTCCTGGCTGGTGTGGCGTTGCGTCAACGGGCCATGCGAGGTGACCTGCAGTCTTTTCATGGAGAGACTGCACGTCATCTCGAATGGCTCGTTGACCATGTCAGCCTGCTGGGACAGGTCACCCAGGCTGGATTCCTCCTTCTGATGGGGCTTGCTCCGACCCCCTCCTCAACTGGACCCCCTACGCGCCAGTCGTCCTCTGTGCCATCTTCCCAACCATCAGTCACCTGGGTGCCCTGTGGAGCTGCCTCTGACGGTGCGGCCAGGCTGGTGGAGGAGGCATCCCTGCCACAGTCGGGAGTCGGACGTCCAGCAGGGGTGGCCACATCAACAACTGCACCCCAGCCGGCGGAGGATGTGCAGGCAGCAGGAGGCAGTGCACGGGCAGAGGCACAGCAGCGTGGTGGGAGCCATGAAGGCTCGGGGCCTTCAACATCGGAGGGGCAGGCATCGGCCGGAGGGCAGGTTGACCCAGGACGGGGTGTGTCTTCTGTGTGGCAGCGGTTGGGCCAGCAGATAGGTGCGGAGCGGCGGCGGGCGGAAGAGGCGCGGCTCACAATGGTCAGGGCGGAGAACTCCATGCGGAGGGCCCTGAGGCGGGCCGAGTGCCTCGAGGCAATCCGCAGGGGGTTGGAGGAGGACACGGCGTCGTCCCTGCGGACCCTCGGGGCCATGGAACAGGACCGCCTCCGGGACATCGAACAGGAGTTCGATGATGCCCTGGCCCGGAACACCACGGAGTGAGCCGCTGGACTTGCCCGCCGCCTTTGTATATAGTTCTTTAGTTTTAGGTTTCCTTTGTTTGTTCTTATGATTTGGAGTCGACGGACACTGCTCCACTTTTTGTATATAGTTGCATTTTAGTTAGGGTTTTTTGTAGGTTTCCTTTGTTCAGTTGGGCTCATGGACCCTTGGATGTTTTGTACATAGTTCTTCATTGGATTGATTTTATTTTTCATTTGACTTTGGACAACATTTTTTTGGATTAGGATTTGGTGTTTTTATTTTTTTAAACGGACATGCAGCTTATCTTTTTTTCATTGCCATTGTAGTTTGTTTCATTTCTTTTGCATTCTTTTTTTTAATACAATTTTGTTTTCATACTTCACTGTGTGGTATCATCTCATTGGTTTCATGCATGTCATGTTGGGTGTTTTCCCATTCAATTGCAACCATTGTGTGTGATGGACATGGGTTCATTAGCTATATGAACATTGGGGGTGTAACATGTAATTTCCATTTCCATGTAGGTGAATGGGTTACTTGGTAGGGCTTTTTGGCTGTGGAGGCTGACCATAACGCACATGATTGGGGATTGTGAGGACCTGGTGGAGGCTGCCCCTGGTGGCTGGGGGGTGGGGGTGGTGGTAGACATGGGTAGGGGCCTGGTGGAGGGTGCCCCTGCACTGCTGGGGGGTGGGGGTGGTGGGAGACATGAGTTGGACATGGGTAGGGGCCTGATGGAGGGTGCCCCTGCACTGCTGGGGGGTGGGGGTGGTGGGAGACATGGGTGGGGGCCTGGTGGAGGCTGCCCCTGGTGGCTGGGGGGTGGGGGTGGTGGGAGACATGGGTGGGGGCCTGGTGGAGGGTGCCCCTGCACTGCTGGGGGGTGGGGGTGGTGGGAGACATGGGTGGGGGCCTGGTGGAGGCTGCCCCTGGTGGTTGGGGGGTGGGGGTGGTGGGAGACATGGGTGGGGGCCTGGTGGAGGGTGCCCCTGCACTGCTGGGGGGGGGTGGTGGGAGACATGGGTGGGGGCCTGGTGGAGGGTGCCCCTGGATGCTGGGGGGTGGGGGTGGTGGGAGACATGAGTGGGGGCCTGGTGGAGGGTGCCCCTGGTGGCTGGGGGGTGGGGGTGGTGGTAGACATGAGTGGGGGCCTGGTGGAGGGTGCCCCTGGTGGCTGGGGGTGGTGGGAGACATGAGTGGGGGCCTGGTGGAGGCTGCCCCTGGTGGCTGGGGGGTGGGGGTGGTGGGAGACATGGGTGGGGGCCTGGTGGAGGCTGCCCGCGCACTGCTGGGGGGTGGGGGTGGTGGGAGACATGGGTGGGGGCCTGGTGGAGGCTGCCCCTGGTGGCTGGGGGGTGGGGATGGTGGTAGACATGAGTGGGGGCCTGGTGGAGGGTGCCCCCGGTGGCTGGGGGTGGTGGGAGACATGAGTGGGGGCCTGGTGGAGGCTGCCCCTGGTGGCTGGGGGGTGGGGGTGGTGGGAGACATGGGTGGGGGCCTGGTGGAGGCTGCCCCTGCACTGCTGGGGGGTGGGGGTGGTGGGAGACATGGGTGGGGGCCTGGTGGAGGCTGCCCCTGCACTGCTGGGGGGTGGGGGTGGTGGGAGACATGGGTGGGGGCCTGGTGGAGGGTGCCCCTGGATGCTGGGGGGTGGGGGTGGTGGGAGACATGAGTGGGGGCCTGGTGGAGGGTGCCCCTGCACTGCTGGGGGGTGGGGGAGGTGGGAGACATGGGTGGGGGCCTGGTGGAGGGTGCCCCTGCACTGCTGGGGGGTGGGGGTGGTGGGAGACATGAGTGGGGGCCTGGTGGAGGGTGCTCCTGGTGGCTGGGGGGTGGGGGTGGTGGTAGACATGAGTGGGGGCCTGGTGGAGGCTGCCCCTGCACTGCTGGGGGGTGGGGGTGCTGGGAGACATGGGTGGGGGCCTGGTGGAGGCTGCCCCTGGTGGCTGGGGGGTGGGGGTGGTGGGAGACATGGGTGGGGGCCTGGTGGAGGGTGCCCCTGGATGCTGAGGGGTGGGGGTGGTGGGAGACATGAGTGGGGGCCTGGTGGAGGGTGCCCCTGGTGGCTGGGGGGTGGGGGTGGTGGTAGACATGAGTGGGGGCCTGGTGGAGGCTGCCCCTGCAGTACTGGGGGGTGGGGGTGGTGGGAGACATGGGTGGGGGCCTGGTGGAGGGTGCCCCTGCACTGCTGGGGGGTGGGGGTGGTGGGAGACATGAGTGGGGGCCTGGTGGAGGGTGCCCCTGGTGGCTGGGGGGTGGGGGTGGTGGTAGACATGAGTGGGGGCCTGGTGGAGGCTGCCCCTGCACTGCTGGGGGGTGGGGGTGCTGGGAGACATGGGTGGGGGCCTGGTGGAGGCTGCCCCTGGTGGCTGGGGGGTGGGGGTGGTGGGAGACATGGGTGGGGGCCTGGTGGAGGGTGCCCCTGGATGCTGGTGGGTGGGGGTGATAGGGGACATGGGTGGGGGCCTGGTGGAGGCTGCCCCTGGTGGCTGGGGGTTGGGGGTGGTGGGAGACATGGGTGGGGGCCTGGTGGAGGGTGCCCCTGGATGCTGGGGGGTGGGGGTGATAGGGGACATGGGTGGGGGCCTGGTGGAGGGTGCCCCTGCACTGCTGGGGGGCTGGGGGTGGTGGGAGACATGAGTGGGGGCCTGGTGGAGGGTGCCCCTGGTGGCTGGGGGGTGGGGGTGGTGGTAGACATGAGTGGGGGCCTGGTGGAGGCTGCCCCTGCACTGCTGGGGGGTGGGGGTGGTGGGAGACATGAGTGGGGGCCTGGTGGAGGGTGCCCCTGGTGGCTGGGGGGTGGGGGTGCTGGGAGACATGGGTGGGGGCCTGGTGGAGGCTGCCCCTGCACTGCTGGGGGGTGGGGGTGGTGGGAGACATGGGTGGGGGCCTGGTGGAGGCTGCCCCTGGTGGCTGGGGGGTGGGGGTGGTGGTAGACATGAGTGGGAGCCTGGTTGAGGGTGCCCCTAGATGCTGGGGGGTGGGGGTGATAGGGGACATGGGTGGGGGCCTGGTGGAGGCTGCCCCTGCACTGCTCGGGGGTGGGGGTGGTGGGAGACATGGGTGGGGGCCTGGTGGAGGCTACCCCTGGTGGCTGGGGGGTGGGGGTGGTGGGAGACATGAGTGGGGGCCTGGTGGAGGCTGCCCCTGGTGGCTGGGGGGTGGGGGTGGTGGAAGACATGAATGGGGGCCTGGTGGAGGGTGCCCCTGGATGCTGGGGGGTGGGGGTGATAGGGGACATGGGTGGGGGCCTGGTGGAGGGTGCCCCTGCACTGCTGGGGGGTGGGGGTGGTGGGAGACATGAGTGGGGGCCTGGTGGAGGGTGCCCCTGGTGGCTGGGGGGTGGGGGTGGTGGTAGACATGAGTGGGGGCCTGGTGGAGGCTGCCCCTGCACTGCTGGGGGGTGGGGGTGGTGGGAGACATGAGTGGGGGCCTGGTGGAGGGTGCCCCTGGTGGCTGGGGGGTGGGGGTGGTGGGAGACATGGGTGGGGGCCTGGTGGAGGCTGCCCCTGCACTGCTGGGGGGTGGGGGTGGTGGGAGACATGGGTGGGTGCCTGGTGGAGGCTGGCCCTGCACTGCTGGGGGGTGGGGGTGGTGGGAGACATGAGTGGAGGCCTGGTGGAGGGTGCCCCTGGTGGCTGGGGGGTGGGGGTGGTGGGAGACATGGGTGGGTGCCTGGTGGAGGCTGGCCCTGCACTGCTGGGGGGTGGGGGTGGTGGGAGACATGAGTGGGGGCCTGGTGGAGGGTGCCCCTGGTGGCTGGGGGGTGGGGGTGATAGGGGACATGGGTGGGGGCCTGGTGGAGGGTGCCCCTGCACTGCTGGGGGGTGGGGGTGGTGGGAGACATGAGTGGGGGCCTGGTGGAGGCTGCCCCTGGTGGCTGGGGGATGGGGTTGGTGGGAGACATGAGTGGGGGCCTGGTGGAGGGTGCCCCTGGATGCTGGGGGGTGGGGGTGCAGGGAGACATGAGTTGGACATGGGTGGGGGCCTGGTGGAGGGTGCCCCTGCACTGCTGGGGGGTGGGGGTGGTGGGAGACATGGGTGGGGGCCTGGTGGAGGCTGCCCCTGGTGGCTGGGGGGTGGGGGTGGTGGGAGACATGAGTGGGGGCCTGGTGGAGGGTGCCCCTGGTGGCTGGGGGGTGGGGGTGGTGGGAGACATGGGTGGGTGCCTGGTGGAGGCTGGCCCTGCACTGCTGGGGGGTGGGGGTGGTGGGAGACATGAGTGGGGGCCTCGTGGAGGGTGCCCCTGGTGGCTGGGGGGTGGGGGTGATAGGGGACATGGGTGGGGGCCTGGTGGAGGGTGCCCCTGCACTGCTGGGGGGTGGGGATGGTGGGAGACATGAGTGGGGGCCTGGTGGAGGCTGCCCCTGGTGGCTGGGGGGTGGGGTTGGTGGGAGACATGAGTGGGGGCCTGGTGGAGGCTGCCCCTGGATGCTGGGGGGTGGGGGTGCAGGGAGACATGAGTTGGACATGGGTGGGGGCCTGGTGGAGGGTGCCCCTGCACTGCTGGGGGGTGGGGGTGGTGGGAGACATGGGTGGGGGCCTGGTGGAGGCTGCCCCTGGTGGCTGGGGGTTGGGGGTGTTGGGAGACATGGGTGGGGGCCTGGTGGAGGCTGCCCCTGGTGGCTGGGGGGTGGGGATGGTGGTAGACATGAGTGGGGGACTGGTGGAGGGTGCCCCTGGATGCTGCGGGGTGGGGGTGCAGGGAGACATGAGTTGGACATGGGTGGGGGCCTGGTGGAGGGTGCCCCTGCACTGCTGGGGGGTGGGGGTGGTGGGAGACATGGGTGGGGGCCTGGTGGAGGCTGCCCCTGGTGGCTGGGGGGTGGGGGTGGTGGGAGACATGGGTGGGGGCCTGGTGGAGGGTGCCCCTGCACTGCTGGGGGGTGGGGGTGGTGGGAGACATGGGTGGGGGCCTGGTGGAGGGTGCCCCTGGTGGCTGGGGGGTGGGGGTGGTGGGAGACATGGGTGGGGGCCTGGTGGAGGCTGCCCCTGCACTGCTGGGGGGTGGGGGTGGTGGGAGACATGGGTGGGGGCCTGGTGGAGGGTGCCCCTGGTGGCTGGGGGTGGAGGTGCTGTGAGACATGGGTGGGGGCCTGGTGGAGGCTGCCCCTGCACTGCTGGGGGGTGGGGGTGGTGGGAGACATGAGTGGGGGCCTGGTGGAGGGTGCCCCTGGTGGCTGGGGGGTGGGGGTGATAGGGGACATGGGTGGGGGCCTGGTGGAGGGTGCCCCTGCACTGCTGGGGGGTGGGGGTGGTGGGAGACATGAGTTGGACATGAGTGGGGGCCTGGTGGTGCTGCCCCTGCACTGCTGGGGGGTGGGGGTGCTGGGAGACATGGGTGGGGGCCTGGTGGAGGGTGCTCCTGCACTGCTGGGGGGTGGGGGTGGTGGGAGACATGAGTGGGGGCCTGGTGGAGGGTGCCCCTGCACTGCTGGGGGGTGGGGGTGCAGGGGGACATGAGCAGGTGTGCAGGGTAGTCCCCTGTTTTGTGGGCTGCCTGCAGGGGCCGTGGAGTGTGTACAGGGAACACCTGTGAGGACCCACCCAGCCTAATTGCGTGTGTAACTTCCCACGCACCCCTGTAATACACGTACCAAGCCAAATCGCGTCTGATAATTCCCGCGCACCCCTGTAATACACGTACCTGGCCAAATCGCATGTGAGAATTCCCGCGCACCCCTGTAATACACGTACCCAGCCGAATCGCGTGTAAAACTTCCCGTGTACCCCTGTAATACACGTACCCAGCCAAATCGCGTGTGATAATTCCCGCGTACCCCTGTGATACACGTGCCCTGGCTAATCGCGTGTAAAACTTCACGCGTACCCCTGTAATACACGTACCCTGGCCATTCGCGTGTTAAACTTCCCGCGTACCCCTGTAATACACGTACCAAGCCAAATTGCGTGTGATAATTCCCGCGTACCCCTGTAATACACATACCAAGCCAAATTGCGTGTGATAATTCCCGCGCACCCCTGTAATACACGTACCTGGCCAAATCGCATGTGATAATTCCCGCGTACCCCTGTGATACACGTGCCCTGGCTAATCGCGTGTATGACTTCACGCGTACCCCTGATATGCACGTTACCCGCTTTGCGTTCCTTGTTTGGCAGCCCTGTAAACTGGTCCAGGGTTAGCACAGCCCTTTGCGATGATTTTGGCTTTTCCTTGCGCAAGGCCGTTCTTGGGGGCGTTACTGGCGCTGCTGCAGGGTCGCTGCGATACTCTGCGCCACGGCTGGTTTGGGAGCCTAGAATCCATGAATACGCTGTGCGCGGAAATCGGTTTTAGCGCACGTGCCTGGCGCAGACAATCGCACGCGGACACTCTGCGCCAGCCGCTTGCGACACTTTTCTGCGAAATTCTATGAATTACCCTGTCTGTTTCTACATGAGCACCTTAGTATACTGGATGGACTAATTAGCCCTTGATATTTATTCCAATGATCATTGACACTTTTTTTTATCAACATTACAATAAGAAACCCTTATACAGACTTTTCATGAAAGGTAAATGCACATGTGATGTCATCAGTGATGTCATCAATGACATTTGTGATGTCATCTTTGATGTCCTGGGTGTTAGTCTTAGCAGTGCACAGTGGTGGCGCGAGTTATGGTTGCTTAGCTTATCATAACTGGCGAATTTCAGGGGTTTTTCGGTTTTACTTGGAACCATAACATCCCTTTAACAAAGTTTTTTTTACTGAATCTGAAAGGTTTTTTAGTAGCGCAACTTAACCATAACGTCCCTTTAACAAAGTTTTTTTACTGAATTTCATAGGTTTTTCGTAGCGCAACTGAACCATAACGTCCCTTTAACAACGTTTTTTACTGAATTTCATAGGTTTTTCGTAGCGCAACTGAACCATAACGTCCCTTTAACAAAGTTTTTTTACTGAATTTCATAGTTTTTTAGTAGCACAACTTAACAATAATAACTTTGACTTTATGTACATGTAATATGGAACATACTGAACCCTTTCTACTGAATTTGACTGTCC
Source organism: Ambystoma mexicanum (assembly GCF_040938575.1). Classification (NCBI taxonomy): domain Eukaryota; kingdom Metazoa; phylum Chordata; class Amphibia; order Caudata; family Ambystomatidae; genus Ambystoma; species Ambystoma mexicanum. Next base: position 477,807,670 of record NC_090933.1, on the reverse strand, counting down.
GCGGACATGTTCGGACAACAGTACCACCACCTAAAAACTCTGGGGGGGTATATGTAATTGTTATATCATAACATAGGAACATTTAACAAATTCACAAAGCAGCACACATACAAAGTATATGTAGTAATACTTATGAAATGTAACCCATATATGTAACACACTAACCATTCATTTAAATACAATATGTTCTAAAATGGAATATACCAAAAGAAGATAAAGTGGCTTCCAACATAATTACCTCACAGACACTCCACAACTAAGAGCAAGACCAGACGTACAGACTACTCATCACATACTTTCCTGAAATAGTAAGTGCACTTCATTTTACTCATATATTTATAGACTTTCTGTATTAGATAAAAAAAATATATAACTTTTTTGTTTTCTCACAGAAATGTGTAGTACTCTGGAGTGGCTAGAGGAGCATTTCCCATAAGATGAAATGTCAGAAGATAGTGCACCTAATGGTACACACTTTACTATATAAACCAATTAATAAATATTATTTTGTATACATTTAACATATACATTTTTTTTTGTACAGACCATACAAAAATTGCCACTACCACAGAAAAAGAAGCGGTGGATAACACTCTGGAACACATTAACCAAAAAATGGACCACCTTATGGCAAATTTTAACGATTTAAAGAACTTTGTGGAAGATCACCTAAAACTACCAAGAACATACCATTGTCTTACCTGTACTTGTCCCCCCTCACCATATCCCACTCATTTAACCCCAAACCCTCTCCATGGACCAAAACGTTTTGATGACCTTTCCATCCCTTCTTCACCTGATCCCAATTATGTTGAAATCCCTAATTCTCCTGTTTTTCTTTCCATTTCTGCCCCACCTTCTCAGTCATAAATTGTTTATATATGTCAAATAAAGTTACTTTTTTATATTGTGTTGTAATTACTTTCAGTTCTTTGTGTTAAAACCAATTTAGGTGTTCACGGACAGCGCGGTTGTCCGGAAATGTTCGTAAATAAACGAAAATGTAAGTGTCCTGAGGACACTATATCTGTCCTTAATGTTCTCATGCAAGTTGAAACTGCTCTAAGAACACTCGTACTGTCCTGAAATGTTCGTAAATAAACGAAAATGGAGGTGTCCTTAAGAACACTATGCCTGTTCGTAGTGTTTGCTAGCAAGTTGAAACTGTTCTAAGAACACTCGTGGTGACCTGAATTGTTTGTAAATAAACGAAAATGGAGGTGTGCTGGGGACGCTATGTCTGTCCGTATTGTTCGCAAGTATGTTAAACTGTGCTAAGAACAAACAGCTGTCTGTAACTGTTCATTTTACGTGTGACGCACTTTTAATTAGTTCAGGACCCGAACACTGTCCGTAGAACATCAACACGCATGCGCAAAACAATGTCCGTACATTGGGTGTCCTGTGGACGGCTGATTCGTCAGCGAACATGCTCACGAAGCAATCATGTGACCGTGCCCACGCTGATCACGTGTTCTGAATGTGGACACTGTTTGTGTCCCCGAAAAGTTTAAAAGTACATTTCCAAGTAATCCACAATATTTCTCAATAATAACTCACCATACCACCAATCCCACATACTAATCCTAAGTTTCCACATAGTTTTTGTGACTTTTTGAACCTTTTTTGGTGTTTGATCTGTCTTGCGGATCGCGAGCATGTCTGCAAACCGCGTACAAGCACCCCTATAAAAGACCACGCCCTAGAGCTCATTCTCATTGTGTTTCTGGCTATTCCACAGAGCACACTGCATTTTGCTGCATACTTTGCAGATTTTGAGATTTCCATCTCCAAGCCGATGACATCCATGGCTCCACTATTGCCAGCTGGTGCTACATCTGCCTGAGCACCACCCCCACCCCCTCCACCACCACCATCTACCCAAGGGCCTGAAGAGGGAACAGGAGTGAGGATACAGAGGAGGAAGAAGAGGATGACGAGAATGAGGTAGAGGAAATCCCTACTACCCGCCCTCGGCGTGATTCTTGGGTGTGGCGGTTGTTTACCGTTCATGGGAATGTTCCTAAGGCTCGTGCGAACCGTGTCACCTGCAATGAGTGCAAAATGGTACTCAGTCGCGGGAGGCATGGTGCGTATAGCTTTGGGACCACGACCATGAAGCGACACCTGAACTCATTCCACACTGGGGCCATTCGCCAGGTTATACCTTGCGAAGAGCGTAGTAGGTTGATTGCCTCTACTTCATCCTCCGTTTCTGATCCTGTCACCACAAGGAACACCTCTGTGGGACAGCGTCTTCCTCAAGCTGCCTCACAGGCCATACAGAATTCTGATGACCCTTACCTTTCGAGGGTCACAGTTGTATGTATGTACTGTGACACAGTACTCTGCAGGGAGGAGCGACTTCGGAGTGCTTTTGAGACTATCGTCTCAGAGCACGAGAAGACCTGCTCACTACCCAAATAAAACCCACTCTACATCTTCCTCTCTCAGCTCACCCTTTCTTATCCCTGTGGTTGGTGTCCCCCCTTTTACCCTCCTTTCCCCTCCTCTCCTAGTGTGTCGTGTATAAAAAACCCAAAAAAAATACAAAATAACAAAAATCCCCAAAAAAATAAGGCTCTTTTCAGAGCCGCCTTTCAAAGTCAAAAAATAGAAGTGAAGATAAATAAAGCATAAATAAAGCAGGGCCCTTTGTATATCTTAAAAGTCCGCGGACAGCTCGCGAACATAAAAAGAATTGGGGTGCTACCCTATTGTAACCATTGCATTTTCTCTGGGAGCAAGTGGTGGCTCTGAAAAGAGCCTTTGGGAGGTGTTTGAATGTCAAAAATTATAAATACTTAACACCTACTTCAAAATGGATGCTGTATTTCTAAAAAAGGTCGCAATGCATTTTGTACATTTCTCAGAAAAATCCGATTGCCAGCATAAGTAAGATGGACTCCATCTCTGCGAAAAAAGTATGTACTACGAAACATAATATTTTCATTGTGAAAAGAGGACATGCCAAAATCTCTTAGGAAGGCACAAACAACCTTATTGACATTACGCCTTGCTTTCTCCATTTGTGGACCACATGAGAAAGAACGAAAGCACATTTGTCTCTGCGCAATCCGTGAAAAAATTACTTTGGAGTTTGGAAACATGTCCATGATGTTCTGAAGTCCTTCTTTCATTGCAAATTGCAAAGAAATTCCAGACACATGTCCTAAACTGTTCCCTCACAATGAATTACAATTATGTCTGGATGTTCCTCTATCTTCAAAGGTGCACAGAGAGTTAGCAAGTCCAACCACTTCATTCCACGCACTCCATGCCAGGGCACTTCCACATGTGGGAATCCAAGATCTATGGATACTCCACAGCTTTCTGCATGCACCTTCAACCAATGTATCCACGAGTCTCCCAAAATCCACACAATCTGTTTTTTGAAACAATCAGCCATAGCTATCTGTTCTTCTCTCAGCAAAAAGAATATCTGAGAAAACCTCTCCTAGCACAACACACTCACTAAACTTTACTGACCAATCCCCTGCTACATTCAATCTCATTTGCATGCCTCCCCACCCCAAATTCCCAGGATGTAATACGCGGTGTCCTAGAACTACCGCCATGTCCGCGAACATATCGTAACATGGACAGCCCTTCTACCATTTCCACTTCACTCTCTGTGCCATTCCCTCATTGGATGTAGCTAAGAAATCATATGACCATCCACCAATCAAATCCAAGACCTCTACATGTAACTGCATCATCATAAATCAGCACTGCAAATGTACGGTGAATCTCTCGGAGTACAAGTCTCATACCATTGACAAGCACGATCTACGAGAAATACTATACAAGTCTCCAAGATTTCTACTTGCAGCTTCGTCCATATCCATATGCATGAACACCAACTACAGGTATGCATATTTTCTATACAGTACATGAACACATTTTCCAAACGACTTTTACCTTGTATAATCTGTAAAATGAATCTACGATAATTTTTTCATTGTCCTAAAATTAACTGTGACTTACAAACCTTTATACCGTTTAATTTCTTCATACACACACACAAATAATGTTAAACCAACATTTTTGAAATAAAATATATAGACTACATATAATCAAACCAAATTACATGCACACTCAAACAATAATATTTGTACAAACACATAATTGGTTTTAATTTTTTCAATTGATATAATTACTTACATTTATATAGGACAAGCAGGCTATGACATTGACTCACTATTACGTGGAAAAGCAGGCTATGACATTGACTCACTATTACGTGGAAAAGCTTAGTTACAGGAATAGTGGTATACAGTGGTACATTATGAATTTCACAAGCCATAGTAAAGATATTTTCTTTCCTACAGTTAGTCATAAGATAGTTTTAATGGTTTTGAGGAAGGCGCTGAGCATTTCAATTTAAAAAATCTATGTCTAAATTAAAACAGTGCTATATGCAAACCAAATTACTAATTTCTTTCTTTTACAATTGCAGTGAAGACCATTCTCCAGAAAAGAAGCAGCCAAATTTGAAGTACAAAGAACAACTAAGAAGCAAACTGCTAATTTTAGAAAAAAAGTAAGTAGAATGTTACCATAATATTTGAATTATTCCTCAAACACACTGTAGGGTTAATTCATGCTATTTCTGTGAGATTCAGCACCATTCTCACCAAAAATCCCCCCATCTTAAACAGTGATTTACTGGCAGAATGGCCCACAACTTCCTATTTTTCGACACACAAATTACCCAACTCAGCCGCTAGAATTTAGATGTTGTAGAACAAACAACTGTTTTAATTGTATAGCTTTAGATATACTATTTATACTTCTCCAAACCACTGGCTTACTTTTTTCTGTCATCTGAACCCCAGTTTAGTAACACATTAATTCAAGAATACCCATCCCTAGTCGTTGTACTTCCCAAAGCACAATCACACACCATTACATACATCTTTATCATCTTACTCAAACACTCATGCACATAACACACATGCATTGCAGAACACCCCAACCCATACCTCTGTATTTTTTTCAACAGACCCTAAAGAATGCCTACCAAAAAGCAACTCGGTAGAAAGGAAAGTAGAAGTAGAGCAAATGAAAAGAAAACTCTCCAACATAAACATCCATCTATAGCAGAATTTGTAAAAAAAAGTTGAAACACAACAGCTAATACAGTCATGTAGAGAAACAGAAGAAGTTTCTAGTACAACAACTTTGCCTCCTCTATCAAAAAGTAAAACAAACCAAACAACAATTAACAGAAAATCAACTATCACCACAAATAAAACTTCTTCTATAAATCTTGATGTAGTACAAAGTAAGCATACCAAGAAAAGTATTTTAGCCAAAATGTTCCGTCACAAGGTCCTTCAAAATCTTATGAAAACAGGAGAGAAACCAGGTTCAACACTTCAAACCTATCGTAGAAAAGTAATCTTAGAAGCGTTGATAGACAGTGCAATTCTTCTCAAAAGAAAGTTATTTATTTTAGTGTTAAACAGAATGAAACCACTAACGAAACTAATAACTAAATTAAAAAAAAGACTTCTCAATAAACGAAATGTCAACAGAAATAACTTCTTAAATATCTGTGGAGGTGAATGGAGTCACACTACAAGCACAGAACCATACTTTAATGAAGAAGTGTACAAACAAAAGCAAACAAATACAATTGCCATACATAGCAGTGGTCGAGGTTATGAAAAAGTTAATACTACCATAATGGAACAAGAAGTACTCCTTGCAAAAATATGCCCTGAATACGTAGATTTACCCCTCCATTCAACTGAATCAGAACATCTAGTGTAAAAATGGCCATGCAAGTCAATGTGTAACATTCCCAAAAAAATGTTCAAGTCCTTACGCTAATTCCTCAATCAATATGTGAAAAGCAAAGACAAAATCAAAATTAAACTACTGCAAAATATGGATGCTTGTCCAGTACGCAAGTACACAGGACTACAAGGACATTCATTGGCCTGCATTACAGGACCTACTTGCAAAACAACCTTCCATGATATCAAAAGGATATCAACACATCATGCAAGTATAAGAAATCTAGTTTATAGACTGTACTATGATAAAAGTCCTGCTTTAGCACTAGCCAATTTAAATAACATTCTTCTACATGGTACAGCAAAAGACCTACTAAAAGAAATCAACTATATTGAGACAAAATATTTTGGAAGTGAAACCCACTTACAAGATGAATTAGCTGTTAACCAACTTCGTAACAATTCTGCACATGGCAACCTTTCACTACACACATACAAAAAAGAAATACTCAAATTTGAAAGTACTTCAGCTGAAGTACCAAACCACGTGTGTGTATGTTGCCGCAGAACTATTTTATAAAAGTAACACAAAAACTGTAGAACTATCATAAAAATTAGAAGACAATGAAGAATCTAAATGGTTTGAATTAGCTCTCTACCTTATAGCAGAAAACAAATAGGAAATAACTGACCCCATAATACTTTGCAGTTAATGCACTACAAAACTTGACAACAACCAAACTCCTTCACGTGCTATCACAAATAACTTGGAATTATATCCACTATCAAAACCCCTTCAATAACTTAATTTATATGAGAGCATCATAATTGAAACAGTGCACCCATTTCAAGCAATAATACGCCTTCAACCAAAAACTGCAAAATTACCTCCCTCTGAATTAGTGAAAGGTAGTCGTGGAAAAGTAGTGTATTTACCATTAGATCTAAAATAAAATGTGCACACTCTAGGAGTGCAACGTCCAATGCAACAATCTTTAATTATCTTGGTAATTGGAGTACCTACAAAAGACAAAAAAAATTGGCAACAACTGGTATATTTACATAAAGTTCGAGAAGCCCTGCAATATCTTAAAGAGAATAATGAATATTACAAAGAAATTAATATTGAAGAAAACTTGAAATATACAACTGAAATAAATCAAGAGACACAAGAAGCTGGTCAATTTGAGCTCCTAGATTATGCTACAATATCAAACACGTTAGACCATTATACAATTCATCCATTGCACTCTAATGACACCATAGAAGATTCACTGGAAACGTACCAAATGCGTCAAACAAAAGGATCACCAAATAGCATATGGGAAAAAAGTATAGAAGCACGTGCTTTTCCTCTACTCTTTCCGACTCGCAAAGGAGGAAGATACGATGATAAATATCAGCATCAGAATATCGCTCATTACGAATGTATTCTGAAGATCCCAGATTTCGACAAAATGTGGAATACATATTCCACCTACTCTTTGAAAGTGAACTAGCAACTTTATGTTACGGAGTTACACACATATTAAAATCAGGATCAGACTTTCAAAATATGACAGCTACATAATTATTACAAAAAGTTCAACAAAAAGATGAGGTTTTACAAGCAAATCTTACAAATCTATTAGCAAATATGCGTGGTTTCGACATCATGGAGATGTACGTTGTATGATCAGAAACCTTGGCCCACCCACTTGGTTTGTTACATTAAGTTGTGCAGAATATGCATGGGAAGATTTACCTGCTTTCCTACGCATATCAAACGAAAACAAAACAAAAATAGATATACTAACACCTGGAGAACTTTGTTCTCAGGATCCTGTTAATGTTTCAACATATTTTCACCATCGTTTTATTGCTATGCTACAATTTATTTGTAATAAAACTGTTCCTCCCCTTGGAGAAGTGCAACACTTCTTCTGGAGAAAAGAATACCAAGCCAGAGGAGCACCACATATCCACATGCTTTTATGGATTAAAGATGCTCCTAAATTTGGTCAAGACAGTGATGCCACTGTTTTACAGTTTATTGAAAAATATGTCACTTGTGAAATTCCATCAGAATCCACAAATAGTGATCTTCATGCAAACGTTTTACAATTCCAAAGACACAAATGTGGCAAATATTGTCGTCGCAAATACAAAAACCAAGGGAAATACTACACCAAATGCCGATTTGGTTTCCCTAGACCAGTTACAAATACAGGTCAAGTGAACAACCTCATGTCTTCAGTTAGACATTGGCCCTCATTACGACCCTGGCGGAAATCGAAAAACGATGGCGGAAATGCAATACCGCCATCGAATAGCGCTCGGTGCGACTATGACCCGTCACCGCAAAGTACGAAGCCATTAGCGACACCGTAGTGAACGCCAACGCTAACTGCACCAAGCACGCGCGCGCGCGCCATGCCAAACCGCAAACACCACCATGGTGCAACGGTACGCCAATTCCGACCCTAGCGGACATGTACCTAACGCCATCAGGCATGGCGTAATGTACCATTCCGCCATGGCGAGAAGTACGGCATCGCGAATCAACCGTAAACGGCCCCACTGAGTGCCTGTACACCGCTCCCTGCCCACAAAGTACAACTCCCCGTAGGTGCAATGAAGCCACAATGCAACCATTGAAATGTACAAGTCACCCATGCATGCCAACGAACAAAAGAAACACAACAGGGGCCAATGGGAGCTGCAGGGCACAGATGGCACGAATACAGAAGCCATCCCAATGGACATGACCACAGTCCCCCACCAAGAAACGCACGCAAACACAGGCACCTGTGACCAGCAATATTCCGAAAATCACATCATTCCACCAGTCCACCTGGCTGACCGGCATCTGTTACACAAAACCCAATCCCCCGCCCCTGAGCATGACAACATTCAAACTGTCATATTGGCAGCCCCCATCCCTGACCTCACTGGGCTTCGTAGGCAAACGCGGCCAGTACAGTACCACGCAACTAAACCCCGAAGCCGGAACCCGATGCAGATCTCCTCACAATACATCGCCCCCCAAATTGGCATATGCCACATCACTTGCAAAGAAAAACGCTACACGGGCCAAATCCGAATAGAAATTTTATGCACATCAAAATCACCAAGCCCATACAGCCATCAGGCCATGAACTCCAAAACACCAATCACCATTGTGGGCTGCTTCCGCAAGAAATGACCAGCCACTACCTGTGTGTCGCCCTGTTCCCCCATGGTACACAGAGCAACAATCACGTACGAAAAGGCAACATGGAAGCGCACAGAACCGCAGGGCCGTAACAATGGGGAGGCACTAGTCCAGCTGAAAGGCCGAAATGTTGCTCCGAGCCACCAGTACTGCGTAAGGGCATGTGGCCCATTGGCGATCGTCCCATAAGATCATAATGCTGCTCCACTGATTAACACGAAGCAGCAGGTGTCGGGAGTAAAATCCATCTGCAGGAGTGGCATACAGATGGCAGTGGCAAAAGGGGAGGAGATACCTGTCAACCAAAAGAAAAGAAAAAGAACAGAATGGCCATCAGAACTACATTCCAACTACTCACTTCAATGATCACACGAAATCCACAGCCATATGCATGCTAGCCCAACCAAAAGGATCATCACCACCCCAAAACCACTTGCGACTCATAACCATCTATATCGAGGTGCAAACATCATCACAAACGAGTGTACCTGTGCATGCGTCTGTCAAAACAGATTCCATCAGATGGGAATGTTAACGTGCATGGACACAAGTGTCTGAGGGCGCCTTGAGACAGGGAGGGCTCAACAAGGCCAGATGGACGATGGTCCCACAATGGCAGCCCTGCATCACATAGCGTAGGGGAGGCGGATAGATCCCAAGAAGCCCTGTACATGGCAAACTCTGTATCAAATCACCTGCCCATGCATCCATCCATCATTCCCTCATCCCGGGATCAAAATGCCTGAATAATTACTCACATAACATTAGAAACATCCATTGAGTCCGTGCGTTATGCAGCCTGCTAAATCCACAGTGCCCCAGCCCGTAATTCCAGTGTTGTGAAGTAACATGTTATTGGGAACGGACGGCCTCATCGCCCACGTAGCTATTGCGCATCCCAAACTATTCATATCAATCATTGCTCCCTCGCCATGGGCCCTGTCTCAAGGACATAGAACAATAGAACGTTACATTTGCAGTCAGACCTGTGGGCATCTCCTCGCCGCTAGCTGGAAACCGAAAGCGCCGCCCCTCGAATTCCTCATTTGCAACATCACGTCGAAAAGGCATCTGTGGCCGTTTGAAATCACTAATTATTCCATCGAGTGCGGCTGTGTGTGAAAATGGCAACTGCCTTCACCCACGAATGGGACGCCCCGCCCGTCGTTGAACCTCGGTGCAGTGATGCATGAGGGTCCACCGTTACTCGAGTACTACGTTCCAGTGACCCTTCACAAGTCTGTTCGCGACTGCAATGAATGCATGTGAAACAATGGGACCACAGCAGAATGAACATATCAACCAATCTTACACGGCCATCGGGTACAAATACATGATTGCAATAGCAAGATACAATTCCCCGAATTGCAGCGTTGTGCGCGGGACGTGCTCGGCCAAAGGGGAGAGCAGTTTGCACAGGTGGAATCAATCACCACAGGTGGAGGCCATACAGCCTGAAAACACATAAATTGCACAGCCAGTCTCCTCCCACAACCACACCGAAATGCTACCGGCAGGACTCGCGATGTTGGCCCTGGGGGACCTGATAGCACTGCAAGCGCTCCGACTCCAAGAAGAAGACGAACACCAACTACAACCAGCCGCACGGAGGAGACGCAGGAGGAGGAGGAGGCCAAGGCAGGGCCAGCAAGGGCTGCCAGCACAGCCACTACCACCACGCAGGCAGCCCGCAATCCCACGCCTCCGAGCACATCCGTTCAACCTCACTGATGAGCAGATCCACACCCTCTACCGTCTGGACCGGGACACCATAACCGCCATTGTGGACATGACACAGGCTGACCTTGTCAGCATGATAGATAGCCCAACCGCCATCCCACCCCTACTGAAGGTGGTGTCTGTACTCCACTTCCTGGCCACAGGCACCTACCAGCACACAGTCGGACAGTTGCATGGCATTTCTCAGCCACTGTTCTCACGGACACTATTGCAAGTGCTCGATGCCCTCCTGAAGCACGCAGACGACTACATCTCTCTACCACGCTCGGAGCAGGAAATAACCAACACAAAAGTGGGATTCCATGCACTTGCCGGCATACCGGGTTGCATTGGTGCCATCGACTGCACCCATGTTGAATTGGTCGTCCCACATGCCATGGAGGCCCAGTACCGCAACCGAAAACTATTTCATTCCCTGAATGTACAGATGGTGTGTGACTCCAACAGGATCATTACACATTGTTGTGCCCGATTCCCTGGATCAACCCATGATTCTATGGTCTTGAGGAACTCTACAATACCACGCTACATGGAGCGACACGCAGGGAACAGATCCTGGCTACTCGGTGAGTCTCATTACATGCATGATGATGTGGGGTATGTGAATTGGCATTGACCTGCCAGGAAGGGGGGGGGTGTGCGTACGTATCAATGGCATTCCACATCATACGTTTCTCGTCCACATACAGGTGATGCTGGATATCCACTGAAGAGATGGCTCCTCACACCAGTCCGGAACCCACGGGACCAGCATGAGGAGGACTACAACCATGCCCACTCACCTACCCGTGTAGTCATTGAACAGGCATTCGGCCTACTGAAGACCCGTTTCCGCTGCCTCAGCAGGTCTGGCGGGGCACTCCTGTACCGCCATGAGAAGGTTGCAAAGATGGTGATGGCATGTGTCATGCTCCACAACATGTGCGTACGTAGAAATGTGCCCATGCCCCCTGACGCAGAACTGCAAGCACCTGATGATGGTCATGATGAGGGTGGGGATGTGGCAGCACCTCATGGAGTCTGCGAGGCACCGGAGGCCCGTGACATTCGTCAGCATCTCATTGATGTATGCTTCTAGCACTCACGCCTGGTGGCTGATACATGGACACGGGACTCGTGGCACTGCGTGTGTCTGGGACATGCACAATATGGACTGTACGCCTATGATGGCCTAGTACACAAAGATCAATGTCCACACTTCTCATTGGTTGATCGTGCACTTTTTATGGCATATGTGATATCATGTTGAACACCCTATCCACCCGCCACCCAAGTGAGCCCAACACACCCCCTCCACCCTCCTACCTCCCCCCCGAACACCAGTGTCCAAAGATGCTCATTGTCAGTGGGCTGTCGCTATTGCATGCCCCCTCTGCGGGTATCAGGGGCACCCCTGCCTGTGGAGCGCAGGTTCCTTCCAGATCTACGTTGGGGGCTGCCCTGGACGGAACTTGCAACGGATGATGTGTCTGCCTGCTCACGTCCATGCATGTCCCTAAGGGTTTGCGAGAGCTCAGTGAGCACACGGCGCACTGCGGCAAGTTCGGCACATACGTCTTTGGACGTCGCATGCAGTTCCCCCCTCAGGCTCTCGGTGCTTCTCTCAATTTGTGCCCTTAGCGTCTCTGTACCTCTCTCCATTTCTGCCCTAAGTGTCTCAGTTGATGTTTCTATGTCTGCCTTAGTGCCCCCACATTCATCGGCATGGTCCTTGAGGAGTGTGGCCAGTTGCTGCTGTTGTTCGATCAACTGGTCGAGGGACTGTTGCCTCTGCTGGGCCATGGCCATTTGCGGGGGTGTCACAGAGGGGCTGTTGTCCTCATGTTGCCTTGCCACAGGGCTTGTGGGGGATGGCCAGTCGTCGTCTGGTGGGTGCCCCTGCGTGGTATCCTCATGTTGTACGGGATGGAACAGACAGGGGGATTGGGACAGGTCATGGATGGATCTGACTTCGGCATCCCCGTTTTCTGTGTCGGAGCATGCTGCCATCAATGGGGTGTCACCTATGGTGCTGCTGCCACCAGAGGCAGTGCCTTCTGTGGCATCCATTGGGGGGACCTGTGGTGGTGGTGTTGTGGGCATGCTGGCTGCTGGGGTGCCTGTTGATGTTCCCTCCTCTGTGCTGCCACCTGATTTGTGCTGCTGCCGTGTCTTGATGCGTGCAGCTGAGGTGGAGGGTCTCTGGCCGTTGGTCTTGGCCCTCTTTGCAGGTGTGCTGGTAGGGGTGTCCTGTAGCTCGTCGTTTGGATCGGACCCTGTGGTGGAGTAAAGGAGGGCGAGGGTTATTGATGGGTCTGTGGGAATTGGAATGGCATTGTATCACATGCATTGGGGTGGTACCTGAGGGTGATTTGGGTCGGGGCCTTGGAGGTGCTTTGATTTGTGTGTGGAGTGAGGGTGCAGTTGTCTGGCAGCCTGCAGTTAGGGTGTGCCTGCTGCACGTGTAGTGCGTGTATTAGGGGTTTTTTATTATTTATGTATTTATTGTGGGTTTTAACGTGCGCTTGCAGGCCGATGTGTGTGGACGTTCTCCTGGACATGTGTTTCTGTTGCACTATGTGGACGCATGGTACTTCACATGGATGGACTGTGTGGATTTGGCATTGTTTTATCTGGCCCACCTACCTGAATCTTCGGATGTCTGCACTCCTTTCTCCATCCCTCCGACTCCCTCTATGCTCTCCATTCCGATGGTGGAGGCACAGATTTCTTCCCAGGGGGTCAACTTGATGGGTGATTCAGGACCTCCCCCGGTGGCTGTGGCAATGTTGCGGTTGGCAGAGAGTATGCTGCGGACGCGTATCCGCAGGTCGTCCCATCGCTTGCGGCATTGCTGTGGGGTGCGGGGTGCGGTCCCCACCGCACTTACCCGCTGTGCCACCAGAGCCCATATGGCCTTCTTGTTTGCAAGTGCCGTCCTGGTCATTTGCGTGCAGAAGACGACGGCAGCATTCTCCTGGAGGGTCTCTGTTAGCACGGTGAGTTCCTCACGGGAGAAGTGGACCTGCCGCTTGCGGTCGCACGCTTTCTTCGCTACTTTTCCCATTTTTCTTGGTTTCGCTAGGGTGGTTGACGGGTTGGGGTGTGTTTCAGGGTAGTGATTTTAGTGGTTGTGTGGTTTTAGTGTATTTATAGGTGTACGCCGGGATGTTTCCCGTTCCGGGCCCATGTTTTAACTTCCGTTTCCGTATATTTCCGGGCACCGTACTTTCTGGTAGGCGCACACTGCGGTGACCGCTAAGAGGGGTGGCGGTATTGCACCTAGGGCGCCGTACGGCGGCGGTGTGGGCCGTTTTGGGGTCATTTCCGCCATCGCGGACTTTGCACTTCCGCCATGCCGTGGTGCTCGTGCCCGATGGGTCGGAATGGGCCGCACTTTGCTCCTTCGTGCAATGGCGGAAACGCTATTTACGCTGTGGCGCTCCGGTCAGTCGCTTTCCGCCAGGGTCGTAATGAGGGCCATAGTGTTAAAGGTAAGTCACCTAAAAATACATATTGCATAAAAAGAAAAGAAGAAGAAAAATATATCAATGATTACAATGCAATCATTGCCCACTTATGGAATGCAAACATAGATGTGCAGTACATTGCAGACAATTCTACTGCAGTTGCACGATATGTCACAACATACTTAACCAAATCAGAAAAGACAGAGCTCCAAGACCTCTGGAATGACCTGTCATCAGATAAAACAGTGTCTCAGAAATTATACAGCTTGGGCATAAAAAAGCTGTCCCATAGAGAATGTGGATCCTATGAAGCAGCTGATCGATTAACTGGTACTGCATTGTATGGTAAATCTGCAAATATAGTAAGCCTAAGTCTTGGTCCAGCTAAATCTAGAAAAAGAGTTCTAAAATCATACGAAGATATAGAAACAATAGCCAAACATGATCCCAACAGCCAAGACATTTTAAAAAACAATTTATTGGACACATACTACCCAAACAGGAGTACCACTTTGGAAACCATGTGTCTATACCACATAGCCCAAAACTACACATACAAAAATAATATAAAACCTGATGAACAAAACCGTAAATACAAAGTGACAAACTGTGAAGGCAGCTTAGTAAAACTCACCAAACCAAATTTAATTAATCATATCAAATTGTCATTAAAGACTCCTCAACATAAAGAAGTATATTACACGTCCCTGCTACAACTCTTTAAACCATGGAGAAAAGAAGAAGACATACTAGATAACTATGACTCATATGAAGACACTTTCAAAGCAAATGAAAGCAGTATAACTGATGTAAACTTTGCACAGTACTAAACAATGCTGAACAATGAACAGCAATACAAAGAAGAACTCCAGGCCCAACTAGATAAGGACACTCCTGACAGTAGTCAACCTTCTGTCACAGGAAGCCAAGAACCACTGGGAGACCCACTAATAACAAATGAGGCAGAATTAGCTATGATAGAAGTAGAAAACACCATGTGTCAGTATGAAGATAAAGAAGACTTAACTATACTACAATCAAAGCTAAACAATGAGCAACGTAGCATTTTTCAAGAAGTAACAAAAGAAATTGCACATGGTGTACAACATGAAAACAAATAATGCGCCTGTCAAAATTACAAACCTATACTATTGTATGTCAGTGGTGAAGCTGGTTCTGGCAAAACATTCCTAATCAAAATCATCAGTAAGTTCCTTCAACAATTGACAAACAACAAACTGTCAGCTGTTGTCACTGCCCCCACAGGTTTAGCTGCCTACAACATAGGTGGTGTCACTTTACAGGGATTACTATTCCTGCCAGTAGAACACCAAAACAAATTAGATTATTAAAACCTTCTGCAGAAGCTGCAATGGAACTACGCAGAGTATTGAAACAAATGAAAATGCTACTAATAGATGAAGTGAGCATGGTGTCCAACCTAATGTTGGCTTTGATTCACCTCAGATTACAAGAAGTACTCAAAAAAAACTATGAAGAGCTCTTTGGAGGAAAACAAATTATTGTTTTCGGAGATCTTCTTCAATTGACACCATTAAAAGGTGAGCCTGTTTTTAAAACATTGGGACACAAACTCTGCCGTAAAACTGTTGGCAGCATTGGAAATGTCAACCTTTGGCAACATTTCCAATACAGAGAATTAACAGAAAACATGCGCCAATCTGCAGATCTCACTTATGCCAACATCTTTAAAAGTATCAGAGTTGGTCTACTTTCTAAAGAAGCAGAAGCAATATTGAAAACCCGGCACATTCATGCACTTTATGGTGATAATGCATGTGCTACAGATGTTATGGAAAAATTAGCCCACAAAAATGTCAATTGTATGGCCTTAATGCCAACTCTTGCAAGCTGTTTCAAATTCAATGAAATAATGTTAAGTAAAGAAATGCAACCAATAATGGAAATTAGCGCCAACTTTTTTGCCAAGTTTGGTGAGGATTCGTCCAGGGGGAGCAAAGTTATAAGCCACCCAAAAAGTGCTCTTCCTGTGGGATTAGCAACTGAACCATAACTACACGGCCACTACCGTGGGCCGTGTAATATATATATATATATATATTCAGTAAAAAAACTTTGTTAAAGGGACGTGATGGTTAAGTTGCGCTACTAAAAACCTATCAGATTCAGTAAAATATTTTGTTAAGGGATGTTATGGTTCCAAGTAAAACCGAAAAACCCCTGAAATTCACCAGTTGTAGTAAGCTACGCAACCATAACTCGCGCCACCACTGTGCACTCCTAAGACTAACACCCAGGACATCAAAGATGATATCACAAATGTCATTGATGACATCACTGATGACATCACATGTCTGGCTCCCCCTTTTTTCCTTTACTGACATATCTAGGCCACATGGTTTTCTTCAGTAACAGTCAGGAATTAAAAGTGGAAAAGGTAGTATATTTGTACACTTATCCTTCAAGTATGTTCTTACAATAATTCCCTTAGGGTCCAGTCATATCATATGAAACATATACATAGGGGAAGACACAAGAATGAAAGACAGCAATCCTTTCTGTGCATTAAAATTATCAGTAGAGTTATCAGCACTTTCTGATAGTTCTGTTGTTTTTTTATCACTGTACTTTCCATGTATATGCACCTATTTTTATATCTTGTATTCACACTACTTTCCTTAGGGTCCAGTCACATCATGCGATATATATATACATAGGGTAAGTAGCAGCTTTGAAACAGAGCAATCATTTCTCTGCATAAAGGTAATCAGTTGGGTTATGAACACTTTTTGCTACTACTGCTGTTTTTTTTCTTACTTCAATTTCCTTGTATATACTCATATTTGTGTGTGGTGTCTCTGTGTTTTGTCTATAATAATGCAATTATGTAGTAAGTGGGTTTTATTATCTACTTATCACATGTTTCACAGTATGCAAAAGTCTAATAAGAAAACAGTTATCATTTCACTATTCAACATGGCAAGCTTATGAATACTGAACCTCCATCATGTATGCTGCACAAAAAGCCTATGTTTCTACATGAGCACCTTAGTATACTGGATGGACTAATTAGCCCTTGATATTTATTCCAATGATCCTTGACACTTTTTTTTATTAACATTACAATAAGAAACCCTTGTACAGACTTTTCATGAAAGGTAAATGCACATTTGATGTCATCAGTGATGTCATCAATGACATTTGTGATGTCATCTTTGATGTCCTGGGTGTTAGTCTTAGCAGTGCACAGTGGTGGCGCGAGTTATGGTTGCTTAGCTTACCATAACTGGCGAATTTCAGGGGTTTTTCGGTTTTACCTGGAACCATAACATCCCTTTAACAAAGTTTTTTTTACTGAATCTGAAAGGTTTTTTAGTAGCGCAACTTAACCATAACGTCCCTTTAACAAAGTTTTTTTACTGAATTTCATAGGTTTTTCGTAGCACAACTGAACCATAATGTCCCTTTAACAACGTTTTTTACTGAATTTCATAGGTTTTTCGTAGCGCAACTGAACCATAACGTCCCTTTAACAAAGTTTTTTTACTGAATTTCATAGTTTTTTAGTAGCACAACTTAACAATAATAACTTTGACTTTATGTACATGTAATATGGAACATACTGAACCCTTTCTACTGAATTTGACTGTCCGCGGACATGTTCGGACAACAGTACCTCCACCTAAAAACTCTGGGGGGGTATGTGTAATTGTTATATCATAACATAGGAACATTTAACAAATTCACAAAGCAGCACACATACAAAGTATATGTAGTAAAACTTAAGAAATGTAACCCATATATGTAACACACTAACCATTCATTTAAATACAATATGTTCTAAAATGGAATATACCAAAAGAAGATAAAGTGGCTTCCAACATAATTACCTCACAGACACTCCACAACTAAGAGCAAGACCAGACGTACAGACTACTCATCACATACTTTCCTGAAATAGTAAGTGCACTTCATTTTACTCATATATTTATAGACTTTCTGTATTAGATAAAAAAAATATATAACTTTTTTGTTTTCTCACAGAAATGTGTAGTACTCTGGAGTGGCTAGAGGAGCATTTCCCATAAGATGAAATGTCAGAAGATAGTGCACCTAATGGTACACACTTTACTATATAAACCAATTAATAAATATTATTTTGTATACATTTAACATATACATTTTTTTTTGTACAGACCATACAAAAATTGCCACTACCACAGAAAAAGAAGCGGTGGATAACACTCTGGAACACATTAACCAAAAAGTGGACCAATTCATGGCAAATTTTAACGATTTAAAGAACTTTGTGGAAGATCACCTAAAACTACCAAGAACATACCATTGTCTCACCTGTACTTGTCCCCCCTCACCATATCCCACTCATTTAACCCCAAACCCTCTCCATGGACCAAAACGTTTTGATGACCTTTCCATCCCTTCTTCACCTGATCCCAATTATGTTGAAATCCCTAATTCTCCTGTTTTTCTTTCCATTTCTGCCCTACCTTCTCAGTCATAAATTGTTTATATATGTCAAATAAAGTTACTTTTTTATATTGTGTTGTAATTACTTTCAGTTCTTTGTGTTAAAACCAATTTAGGTGTCCACGGACAGCGCGGTTGTTCGGAAATGTTCGTAAATAAACGAAAATGTAAGTGTCCTGAGGACACTATATCTGTCCGTAATGTTCTCATGCAAGTTGAAACTGCTCTAAGAACACTCGTACTGTCCTGAAATGTTCGTAAATAAATGAAAATGGAGGTGTCCTTAAGAACACTATGCCTGTTCGTAGTGTTCACTAGCAAGTTGAAACTGTTCTAAGAACACGTGGTGTCCTGAATTGTTTGTAAATAAACGAAAATGGAGGTGTGCTGGGGACGCTATGTCTGTCCGTATTGTTCGCAAGTATGTTAAACTGTGCTAAGAACAAATGGCTGTCCGTAACTGTGCATTTTACGTGTGACCAACTTTTAATTAGTTCAGGACCAGAACACTGTCCGTAGAACATCAGCACGCATACGCAAAACAATGTCTGTACATTGGGTGTCCTGTGGACGGACGATTTCTTAGCGAACATGCTCACGAAGCAATCATGTGACCGCGCCCACGCTGATCGCATGTTCTGAATGCGGACACTGTTTGTGTCCCCGAAAAGTTTAAAAGTACATTTCCAAGTAATCCACAATATTTCTCATTAAAAACTCACCATACCACAAATCCCACATACTAATCCTTGGTTTCCACATAGTTTTTGTGACTTTTTGAACCTTTTTTGGTGTTCGATCTGTCTTGCGGACGGCGCGCATGTCTGCAAATCGCGTACAAGCACCCCTATAAAAGACCACGCCGTAGAGCTCATTCTCATTGTGTTTCTGGCTATTCCACAGAGCACACTGCATTTTGCTGCATACTTTGCAGATTTTGAGATTTCCATCTTTAAGCCCATGACATCCATGGCTCCACTATTGCCAGCTGATGCTACATCTGCCTGAGCACCACCCCCACCCCCTCCACCACCACCATCTACCCAAGGGCCTGAAGAGGGAACAGGAGTGAGGATACAGAGGAGAAAGAAGAGGATGATGAGAATGAGGTAGAGGAAATCCCTACTACCCGCCCTCGGCGTGATTCTTGGGTGTGGCGGTTGTTTACCGTTCATGGGAATGTTCCTAAGGCTCGTGCGAACCGTGTCACCTGCAATGAGTGCAAAATGGTACTCAGTCGCGGGAGGCATGGTGCGTATAGCTTTGGGACCACGACCATGAAGCGACACCTGAACTCATTCCACACTGGGGCCATTCGCCAGGTTATACCTTGCGAAGAGCGTAGTAGGTTGATTGCCTCTACTTCATCCTCTGTTTCTGATCCTGTCACCACAAGGAACACCTCTGGGGACAGCGTCTTCCTCAAGCTGCCTCACAGGCCATACAGAATTCTGATGACCCTTACCTTTCGAGGGTCACAGTTGTATGTATGTACTGTGACAAAGTACTCTGCAGGGGGGAGCGACTTCGGAGTGCCTTTGAGACTGTCGTCTCAGAGCACGAGAATACCTGCTCATTACCCAAATAAAACCCACTCTACATCTTCCTCTCTCAGCTCGCCCTTTCTTATCCCTGTGATTGGTGTCCCCCCTTTACCCTCCTTTACCCTCCTTTCCCCTCCTCTCCTAGTGTGTTGTGTATAAAAAAAACAAAAAAAATACAAAATAACAAAAATCAAAAAAAAAATAAGGCTCTTTTCAGAGCCGCCTTTCAAAGTTAAAGTGAAGATAAATAAAGCAGGGCCCTTTGTATATCTTAAAAGTCCGCGGACAGTTCGCGAACATAAAAAGAATTGGGGTGCTACCCTATTGTAACCATTGCATTTTTCTCTGGGAGCAAGTGGTGGCTCTGAAAAGAGCCTTTGGGAGGTGTTTGAATGTCAAAAATTATAAATACTTAACACCTACTTCAAAATGGATGGTGTATTTCTAAAAAAGGTTGCAATGCATTTTGTACATTTCTCAGAAAAATCTGATTGCCAGCATAAGTAAGATGGACTCCATCTCTGCGAAAAATGTATGTACTACGATACATAATATTTTCATTGTGAAAAGAGGACATGCCAAAATCTCTTAGGAAGGCACAAACAACCTTATTGACATTACGCCTTGCTTTCTCCATTTGTGGACCACATGAGAAAGAACGAAGGCACATTTGTCTCTGCGCAATCCGTGAAAAAATTACTTTGGAGTTTGGAAACATGTCCATTATGTTCTGAAGTCCTTCTTTCATTGCAAATTGCAAAGAAATTCCAGACACATGTCCTAAACTGTTCCCTCACAATGAATTACAATTATGTCTGGATGTTCCTCTATCTTCAAAGGTGCACAGAGAGGTAGCAAGTCCAACCACTTAATTCCACGCACTCCATGCCAGTGCACTTCCACATGTGGGAATCCAAGATCTATAGATACTCCACAGCTTTCTGCATGCACCTTCAACCAATGTATCCACGAGTCTCCCAAAATCCACACAATCTGTTTTTTGAAACACTCAGCCATAGCTATCTGTTCTTCTCTCAGCAAAAAGAATATCTGAGAAAACCTCTCCTAGCACAACACACTCACTAAACTTTATTGACCAATCCCCTGCTACATTCAATCTCATTTGCATGCCTCCCCATCCCAAATTCCCCGGATGTAATACGCGGTGTCCTAGAACTACTGCCATGTCCGCGAACATATCGTAACATGGACAGCCCTTCTACCATTTCCACTTCACTCTCTGTGCCAGTCCCTCATTGGATGTAGCTAAGAAATCATATGACCATCCACCAATCAAATCCAAGACCTCTACATGTAACTGCATCATCATAAATCAGCACTGCAAATGTAAGGTGAATCTCTCGGAGTACAAGTCTCATAACATTGACAAGCACGATCTACGAGAAATACTTTACAAGTCTCCAAGATTTCTACTTGCAGCTTCGTCCATATCCATATGCATGAACACCAACTACAGGTATGCATATTTTCTATACAGTACATGAACACATTTTCCAACCGACTTTTACCTTGTGTAATCTGTAAAATGAATCTACGATAATTTTATCATTGTCCTAAAATTAACTGTGACTTACAAACCTTTATACCGTTTAATTTCTTCATACACACACAAATAATGTTAAAACAACATTTTTGAAATAAAATATATAATCAAACAAAATTACATGCACACTCTATGATCAAATCTCAAACAATAATATTTGTACAAACGCATAATTGGTTTTAATTTTTTCAATTGATATAATTACTTACATTTATATAGGACAAGCAGGCTATGACATTGACTCACTATTACGTGGAAAAGCAGGCTATGACATTGACTCACTATTACGTGGAAAAGCTTAGTTACAGGAATAGTGGTATACAGTGGTACATTATGAATTTCAGAAGCCATAGTAAAGTTATTTTCTTTCCTACAGTTAATCATAAGATAGTTTTAATGGTTTTGAGGAAGGCGCTGAGCATTTCAATTAAAAAAATCTATGTCTAAATTAAAAACAGTGCTATATGCAAACCAAATTACTAATTTCTTTCTTTTACAATTGCAGTGAAGACCATTCTCCAGAAAAGAAGCAGCCGAATTTGAAGTACAAAGAACAACTAAGAAGCAAACTGCTCATTTTAGAAAAAAAGTAAGTAGAATGTTACCATAATATTTGAATTATTACTCAAACACACTGTAGGGTTAATTCATGCTATTTATGTGCCTAAAAATAGAGATTCAGCACCATTCTCACCAAAAATCCCCCCGTCCTAAACAGTGATTTACTGGCAGAATGGCCCACAACTTCCTATTTTTCGACACACAAATTACCCAACTCAGCCGCTAGAATTTAGATGTTGTAGAACAAACAACTGTTTTAATTGTATAGCTTTAGATATACTATTTATACTTCTCCAAACCACTGGCTTACTTTTTTCTGTCATCTGAACCCCAGTTTAGTAACACATTAATTCAAGAATACCCATCCCTAGTAGTTGTACTTCCCAAAGCACAATCACACACCATTACATACATCTTTATCATCTTACTCAAACACTCATGCACACAACACACATGCATTGCAGAACACCCCAACCCATACCTCTATATTTTTTTCAACAGACCCTAAAGAATGCCTACCAAAAAGCAACTGCGTAGAAAGGAACATAGAAAACTCTCCAACATAAACATCCATCTATAGCAGAATTTGTAAAAAAAAAGTTGAAACACAACAGCTAATACAGTCATGTAGTGAAACAGAAGAAGTTTCTAGTACAAAAACTTTGCCTCCTCTATCAAAAAGTAAAACAAACCAAAAAATAATTAATAGAAAATCAACTATCACTACAAATAAAACTTCTTATATAAATCTTGATGTAGTACAAAGTAAGCATACCAAGAAAAGTATTTTAGCCAAAATGTTCCGTCACAAAGTCCTTCAAAATCTTATGAAAACAGGAGAGAAACCAGGTTCAACACTTCAAACCTATCGTAGAAAATTAATCTTAGAAGCGTTGATAGACAGTGCAATTCTTCTCAAAAGAAAGTTATTTATTTTAGTGTTAAACAGAATGAAACCACTAACAAAACTAATAACTAAATTACAAAAATAGACTTCTCAATAAACAAAATGTCAACAGAAATAACTTCTTAAATATCTGTGGAGGTGAATGGAGTCACACTACAAGCACAGAACCATACTTTAATGAAGAAGTGTACAAACAAAAGCAAACAAATACAATTGCCATACATAGCAGTGGTCGAGGTTATGAAAAAGTTAATAATACCATAATGGAACAAGAAGTACTCCTTACAAAAATATGCCCTGAATACGTAGATTTACCCCTCCATTCAACTGAATCAGAACATCTAGTGTAAAAATGGCCATGCACGTCAATGTGTAACATTCCCAAAAAAATGTTCAAGTCTTTACGCTAATTCCTCATTCAATATGTGAAAAGCAAAGACAAAATCAAAATTAAACTACTGCAAAATATGGATGCTTGTCCAGTACGCAAGTACACAGGACTACAAGGACATTCATTGGCCTGCATTACAGGACCTACTTGCAAAACAACCTTGCATGATATCAAAAGGATATCAACACATCATGCAAGTATAAGAAATCTAGTTTATAAACGGTACTATGCTAAAAGTCCTGCTTTAGCACTAGCCAATTTAAATAACAATCTTCTACATGGTACAGCAAAAGACTACTAAAAGAAATCAACTATATTGAGACAAAATATTTTGGAAGTGAAACCCACTTACAAGATGAATTAGCTGTAAACCAACTTCGTAACAATTCTGCACATGGCAACCTTTCACTACACACATACACAAAAGAAATACTAACATTTGAAAGTACTTCAGCTGAAGTACCAAACCACGTGTGTGTATGTTGCCGCAGAACTTTTTATAAAAGTAACACAAAAAGTGTAGACCTCTCATACAAATTAGAAGACAATGAAGAATCTAAATGGTTTGAATTAGCTCTCTACCTTATAGCAGAAAACAAATATGAAATAACTGACCCCATAATACTTTGCAGTTAATGCACTACAAAACTTGACAACAGCCAAACTCCTTCACGTGCTATCACAAATAACTTGGAATTATATCCACTATCAAAACCCCTTCAACAACTTAATTTAGATGAGAGCATCATAATTGAAACAGTGCACCCATTTCAAGCAATAATACGCCTTCAACCAAAAACTGCAAAATTACCTCCCTCTGAATTAGTGAAAGGTATTCGCGGAAAAGTAGTATATTTACCATTAGATCTAAAAGAAAATGTGCACACTCTAGGAGTGCAATGTCCAATGCAACAATCTTTAATTATCTTGATAAATGGAGTACCTACAAAAGACAAAAAAAATTGGCAACAACTGGTATATTTACATAAAGTTCGAGAAGCCCTGCAATATCTAAAAGAGAATAATGAATATTACAAAGAAATTAATATTGAAGAAAACTTGAAATATACAACTGAAATAATTCAAAAGACACAAGAAGCTGGTCAATTTGAGCTCCTAGATCCTGCTACAATATCAAACACGTTAGACCATTATACAATTCATCCATTGCACTCTAATGACACCATAGAAGATGCACTGGAAACGTACCAAATGCGTCAAACAAAAGGATCACCAATCAGCATATTGGAAAAAAGTATAGAAGCACGTGCTTTTCCTCTACTCTTTCCGACTCGCAAAGGAGGAAGATACGATGATAAATATCAGCATCAGAATATCGCTCATTACGAATGTATTCTGAAGATCCCAGATTTCGACAAAATGTGGAATACGTATTCCACCTACTCTTTGAAAGTGAACTAGCAACTTTATGTTACAGAGTTACACACATATTAAAAACAGGATCACACTTTCAAAATATGACAGCTACACAATTTTTACAAAAAGTTCAACAAAAAGATGAGGTTTTACAAGCAAATCTTACAAATCTATTAGCAAATATGCGTGGTACTAAAGAGTACTGGTTTCGACATCATGGAGATGTACGTTGTATGATCAGAAACCTTGGCCCACCCACTTGGTTTGTTACGTTAAGTTGTGCAGAATATGCATAGGAAGATTTACATGCTTTCCTACGCATATCAAACGAAAACAAAACAAACATAGATATACTAACACCTGGAGAACTTTGTTCTCAGGATCCTGTTAATGTTTCAACATATTTTCACCATCGTTTCATTGCTATGCTACAATTTATTTGTAATAAAACTGTTCCTCCCCTTGGAGAAGTGCAACACTTCTTTTGGAGAAAAGAATACCAAGCCAGAGGAGCACCACATGTCCACATGCTTTTATGGATTAAAGATGCTCCTAAATTTGGTCAAGACAGTAATGCCACTGTTTTACAGTTTATTGAAAAATATGTCACTTGTGAAATTCCATCAGAATCCACAAATAGTGATCTTCATGCAAACGTTTTACAATTCCAAAGACACAAATGTGGCAAATATTGTTGTCGCAAATACAAAAACAAAAACAAAGGGAAATACTACACCAAATGCCGATTTGGTTTCCCTAGACCAGTTACAAATACAGGTCAAGTGAACAACCTCATGTTTTCAGTTAGACATAGTGTTAAAGGTAAGTCACCTAAAAATACATATTGCATAAAAAGAAAAGAAGAAGAAAAATATATCAATGATTACAATGCAATCATTGCCCACTTATGGAATGCAAACATAGATGTGCAGTACATTGCAGACAATTCTACTGCAGTTGCACGATATGTCACAGCATACTTAACGAAATCAGAAAAGACAGAGCTCCAAGACCTCTGGAATGACCTGTCATCAGATAAAACAGTGTCTCAGAAATTATACAGCTTGGGCATAAAAAAGCTGTCCCACAGAGAATGTGGATCCTATGAAGCAGCTGATCGATTAACTGGTACTGCATTGTATGGTAAATCTGCAAATATAGTATGGCTAAGTCTTGGTCCAGCTAAATCTAGAAAAAGAGTTCTAAAATCATACGAAGATATAGAAACAATAGCCAAACATGATCCCAACAGCCAAGACATTTTAAAAAAGAATTATTGGACACATACTACCCAAACAAGGGTACCACTTTGGAAACCATTTGTGTCTATACCACATAACCCAAAACTACACACACAAAAATAATATAAAACCTGATGAACAAAACCGTAAATACAAAGTGACAAACTGTGAAGGCAGCTTAGTAAAACTCACCAAACCAAATTTAATTAATCATATCAAATTGTCATTAAAGACTCCTCAACATAAAGAAGTATATTACATGTCCCTGCTATAACTCTTTAAACCATGGAGAAAAGAAGAAGACATAATAGATAACTATGACTCATATGAAGACACTTTCAAAGCAAATGAAAGCAGTATAACTGATGTAAACTTTGCACAGTACTAAACAATGTTGCACAATGAACAGCAACACAAAGAAGAACTCCAGGCCCAACTAGATAAGGACACTCCTGACAGTAGTCAACCTTCTGTCACAGGAAGCCAAGAACCACTGGGAGACCCACTAATAACAAATGAGGCAGAATTAGCTATGATAGAAGTAGAAAACACCATGTGTCAGTATGAAGATAAAGAAGACTTAACTATACTACAATCAAAGCTAAACAATGAGCAACGTAGCATTTTTCAAGAAGTAACAAAAGAAATTGCACATGGTGTGCAACATGAAAACAAATAATGCATCTGTCAAAATTACAAACCTATACTATTGTATGTCAGTGGTGAAGCTGGTTCTGGCAAAACATTCCTAATCAAAATCATCAGTAAGTTCCTTCAACAACTGACAAACAACAAACTGTCAGCTGTTGAAACTGCCCCCACAGGTTTAGCTGCCTACAACATAGGTGGTGTCACTTTACAGCGATTACTACTCCTGCCAGTAGAACACCAAAACAAATTAGATTATTACAACCTTCTGCAGAAGCTGCAATGGAACTACGCAGAGTATTGAAACAAATGAAAATGCTACTAATAGATGAAGTGAGCATGGTGTCCAACCTAATGTTGGCTTTGATTCACCTCAGATTGCAAGAAGTACTCAAAACAAACTATGAAGAACTCTTTGCAGGAAAACACATTATTGTTTTCGGAGATCTTCTTCAATTGACACCAGTAAAAGGTGAGCCTGTTTTTAAAACATTGGGACACAAACTCTGCCGTAAAACTGTTGGCAGCATTGGAAATGTCAACCTTTGGCAACATTTCCAATACAGAGAATTAACAGAAAACATGCGCCAATCTGCAGATCCCACTTATGCCAACATCTTAAAAAGTATCAGAGTTGGTATACTTTCTAAAGAAGCAGAAGCAATATTGAAAATCCGGCACATTCATGCACTTTATGGTGATAATGCATGTGCTACAGATGTTATGGAACAATTAGCCCACAAAAATGTCAATTGTATGGCCTTAATGCCAACTCTTGCAAGCTGTTTCAAATTCAATGAAATAATGTTAAGTAAAGAAATGCAACCAATAATGGAAATTAGCGCCACAGACAAACTAGATGTACATGGAATGACACTACCCATGTGTGACCAATCCACAACAAGACTAAATAGTTTAGAAAAATCAATCTCAAACACAGCAGGCTTGGAAAAGATATTAAAATTATCCTTAAATTGCAGAGTAATTCTGAAACGTAACCTTGACGTGAACCAAGGACTGGTTAATGGAGCACTGGGTACAGTTGTTGGCTTTCAAACATACCCACGTGACAACAAAATTCAGTTTGTCAATATTCTCTTTGACAAACTTTCAGAAGTAAAAAGAATAGGACGCTCAACAGCTCGATTCCTTCTCTTCAAAGACATGTATGTACGCAGAGAACAATTTTCTCTAACTCTTGCATACGCAGTCACCATTCATAAATCACAAGGTCTTACCCTAGATAAAGCAATGATAGACATTCTAACACAGTCTTTAAAGAAGGCATGAGCTACGTAGCACTATCACGCTTACGTACACTTGACGGTCTATTTCTAATCAACTTTGATGCAAGTAAAATAAACGCTGATATTCCTTGCATTTTAGAATACAATAGACTTCGCTCACTATAGACCCCCCATCTAAACACATATTCTGTTCCACATAAAGTAAAACGTAATAAAAGAAAAATAAATCAAACAGAAATGCAACAGGATGTCACTGCACATCATCCAAAGAGAGTAAAAGAAAGTAATACTTCATCAAGTACCACAAGCAAAAAAGAATCAATTAGGGAAAGTTAACCAGGTACTTCTTCAAAGAAGGAAGACAAACTCCAAAAAAAGCTGTCAGATACAGAACTACCTGGTCCATTTAAACTCTCAAATATAGTTGGTGTAAGTTGCTACGCAAATGTATCAATTAATATTCTATTTCAATTACCACCAATTGTTGACAACATTTACTTACACAGTACAGACCCATTGTGTTTGCAAATGTTAGTACTTCACAGAAACGCAACAAACAATCCTGACAACCCGTATAGTGTTCATGGAATAAGACAACAATAGGACTACTGTGCTGGAATGGTGAAATTCACTATAAACTCACAGGAAGATCCACAAGAATTTCTAATATACTTACTATTAGTACTGGAAAACAGAAATATACCTATAAATGAAATCTTACAGATTTCATACATGTGGAAACATACATGCACTCTCTGCAACAATGTGACACAAGAACAAATCCCCAATGAACGCTTTGTCTATATATCAATACCTAATTGTGAATCCGTTCCATTTCAGCAACTTGTACAAAATGCAAACCATGGTAGATTATGTTCGACCTGCAATTCAGATAATCGCTCCACGTTAGTAATACAAACACATAGTAAATACGTAATACTAATGCTTCTACGTTACAATGCAGATGGTACCAAAAACAACTGCAAGCTGACTGGATTCACACATGGTCAAATATCACTTGGTAAGAAAACCTTCACAACAATAGGTATGATCTACCACGCAGGAGCCACAACCAATTCAGGGCACTACACTGCATATATAAAAAAGAAATGTGGATGGTCTGAATGTAATGATAGTACCATTACTCTAAAGCAGAGATTACCAGCAAATCTTACAAACGCTTATTTAATGTTCTTAAAACCAAAATTTGATAACTAAACTGTACTTAAACCTTAAGTACACTTGTAGTAAAAAAAATATAAACTGTCAAAATATTCCAAAAGCTATCTAACTGCCCAAAGATGCTACAACAACTAATCAGATAAATTAATACCACTCAAATAGAGAAAAAAACAGACAGTTAGAATACACCAATTGGTATCTAACTGTCCCAAAATTTAGAAATATCCAAACAGATAAATCAATACCACGAAATTATATAAAAAAATAAACAGTTAGAATACGCCTACTGGTATCTAACTGCTCCAAAATTTTACAATATCCAAACAAATACCTAATATCTTACTGCTCCCAAAAACTGGAACAATCCAATGTATAAAGCATTAGCCAGAAACAACAAGTAACCACTGAAAACAAACAAACAAATAAACTGTAGCATAACAGAAAAAGTTTTTTTTTTAAATCCAACATGGATTTTTTTTCTCCCAAAGACCCAATGATTTTAGCAACAAACACAGAAACTGAGCAAATTGCACAGTACTCTGGTTTGTAATCTACTAAATATGTGGGTAAAAAAAAGAAGAAAATGTTGATTGTACAATGTAAAATACTAATACTAACATGCTATTTTCTTTTATCACAGAAATGAAGAAGAAAAACATGGACTCCTGTTACTAAACCAAATAGTAAGTATAACATGATAAATACAACCATCGCAGCATATCACACCCATACTGGCTTATAACAATGTTCCGTATATATTTGTTTTTGACCCAAAGTTATAAGCCACTATGAGTGTGATATGCTGCGGTGCTTGTGGCGAGGGCATAGACTTTTGGGTGCATGGCACATGAGTGTTATATGCTGCGGTGGATGTGGCCAGGGCATAGAGTCTTGGGTGCATGGCCAAATGGACATGCACCCAACATTCTATACCCTGGCCACAACCACTGCAGCATATCACACCCATAGATCCAAGCATTGCAACCATTTTAATGTCCGCGGACACAAGGAAGTTCCTAGAACACATTCAACTTGCCAGAGGACGATACGGACAGCGTCCTCAGGACACCCCCATTTTCTTTATGTACGAACATTTCAGGACACCGCGAGTGTTCTTAGAACACTTTCAGCTTGACAACGAACAATACAGACAACGTCTTCAGGACACCCCCTGCGAACATTCCAGGACCCCACGAGTCTTCTTAGAACACTTTCAACTTGACACCGAATCCATTCTGTTTATTTACGAACATTTCAGAACAGCCGTGTTGTCCGCAGACAAATCGGACACAACAAAAGCATCTAGCACATAAAAAAATACAACATTGCACCTATCTCGTACTCCCCCACACTCCCCAAACACTCTTACACACCAAAACACTCCACTAAATACAATTTTTAAACCAAGTTTCACCTCGCTGTCCGCGGTCGTCCGCGAATGCAAGATGTCCGGCGGCACCAAAAATCTGACGCGCTCCACGCCCCACGCCGATCAATCAGCAAACACGTCGGATGTCCGCGGACATCGCGCAAACCGCTCGGTCAATCAGGGCACTGTCCGTGGTGCGAACCGGGAAGTCTGTCCGCGAAGCGAACAGAGATATCACTCATTTTTTTGCCTTGCATTTTGGTCTTTTTTTAAAAAACTACTGGACGGATTTACACCAAATTTGCAAAAGCACACTTTCGGGACCAAGCCCCCGCTCCTGCCACAAATTTGGTGTAAATCCGTCCAGCGGTTTAGGCTGTAGGCATGTGCAAAGTTTTTCCCATTATGTCTATGGGAAAAAACAAATGTTTTGGGACCCCCCTATAACTTTGCCCCCTCTGAACCCCTCTGGACCAAACCTCTCCAAACTTTGCAAAAAAATTCAGAGTGGGCCATATACTTGCAAAGTTTGGTGAGGATTCGTCCAGAGGGAGCGAAGTTATAAGCCACCCAAAAAATACCCTTCCTGTGGAAACACCAACTTAACCATAACTACATGGACCATGTAATATGTATATATATATATATATATATATATATATATATATATATATATATATATATATATATATATATATATATATATATATATATATATATATTGTAGATTAGTGATGAAAGTATTGATGTCAGTGATTTTCCATCCAGAGCACATTTGGCTGTTTCAAATTCAGAAGAGGTTCCATCTTGATTTTTAATTGAATGTATGTAAATTAAGGTGATCCAACATCATGTATTTGTTCCCGATTGTAGACAGACTTTTCAGATAATTCTGTCATTATTGTGTCAAGAGGTACTGCGCAGGTAGAAGTAAACTAAATCAAGTAATGCCTAGGTCATGATTATTTCCTATGTTTTTGGATGCCTCGAGCTCACCGTGCTGGTGGTCGGGTTGCCTTAATTTTCCCTGAGTGGCTTCCTTCTTCCCTCTTACCCACTCAGCCCTACTTTTCCTTTGAGAGCCTGGTGTGCAAATTGGTCATATCTCCCTTCTCCACCTTAACCATTGCCACCATCTACCGTCCCCCAGGTTCTACCACCCTGTTCCTCTCTGAATGGGCAGATTTCTGTTCTTACTTACTTTCATCCAACTCCAATCTCCTCCTCTTGGGTGACTTCAACATGCAATTGAACTCCCCTGCCACATCTTCCACCCTCTTCATTGACCTCTGCATCTCTCTATCACTCTCCATTCTCCCCTCTGGTCTAACCCACTTGGCTGGCCACACTCTTGACACCCTCATCCACTCTGACCTCCCTCTCTCTTCACCATTTGTCACCCTTCTACCCGTCTATCCCGGTCAGACCATTCTCTCCTTTCCTCAAATCTGGGCCCCTGGGGCACTCTGACCCCGCCACCAAAGCCCTGCCAACCTTGTTCACCAACATACGCCCGATGAAACAAGTGTCAACTGCTGCCTTCGACACCACATTCACCCTCTGCCCCAATACCTCAGATTCTTCCACTGATTCTGCTCTCAGCAACCTTCATCGGGCCCTCACCAATTGCCCTCAACACCCTTGCCCTAGTCATGAGACTCTGCCTGAAACCTGCCTTTAAGCGTAACACCTGGTGGCCCTCCGATCTTGCAGCTCTGAAACCAAATTGCAGAGTGTATCAACGGAAGTGACAAACCTATTGCTTATCCTCTGACAAACTAGCCTGCCATCTGCTCCAAAGACAATACAGACTCTCCATCTGTGCCAAGAAAAGAGCCCACATACAGGCACGGGTCTCTAGTGCATCAAAAAACAAGGCTGAACTCTTCAAGATGTGCAGGAAACTAGCCAACCATTCTTCAGTCTCTTCCTCCCCGTCCCCCTCCCAGGCCCTCTGTAATGCACTGGCCACACACTTCACCACACAAACTCAGGACATCATGAACACACTTTTCACTCATGTTTCCAACTCTCTCCACACCCCATGTTCCCATTGGCCCCTCACTCTCACTCTCCTCCTTCCCCTCTCTCCTCCTTCTCCGCCATCACACCTGAAGATGTTACCAGAGTTGCTCACTCAATGAAGGTCTCTTCTAAACAGGTTTTCCCTTGCTCTTCCAGAACCATCAAGGACAACATTGGCTCTATTGCACCCTCACTAGCTGATCTCTGCAATCACTCTTTTGACACTGGATCTTACCCCTCCCCCCTCAAGCACTCCCTTGTGCACCCACTACTGAAAATACCTTCAGCTGACCTTACATGCCCTGCCAACTACCACCCCTTTCAATCAGCCCCTTTCTGGTGAAACTGTTGGAGAAGCTGGTCCTTGTTAGGCGGAAACCTGTGCAGTTCCCTCTGGGACCACTGCAAAAGATTTAGGACTACAGGTGTTTGGCAGTAAACCCACTTGATAGCAGTCTGTACCACACAGATTCACTTGGTAGCTGTGGCTGAGCAGTCAGACTTCCCTCAGGAAGAGTTAGGCAGTATGTGGAGTACACACGATAGGGCAATCCCACACAGTAAGACAAGCAAACACGCAACAAGGCTTCGGTGTAAAGATATATAGTTATTTATTTATAAGAACACAGCTATAGAAAACACTCTGGCACTCAATGCGGCAAACGATTTCAATCACAATTACTATACAAAGAAAATATCAGTCCCCCTAACAATAGTTTGACAAGTCTAGGTTCAACAGCATCACTTATTTGCAGACAGAGGTGTATGCTTTAACCTAGATGGCACTCTAGTATTCGTTAAGACGGGAGAGAAAAATAAGGCAGGTTATGAAGTCAACTCGGTACCAATACTTTACGGACAAATGCAAGGCAAGTAAGGCAGGGTCCACTGCAGATCACAAAGTTCAGAGGCCAGGCACAATCGGAGAGAGGCAAGGCGATATGTCCCAAAAAGTGTCTCAGTGGAAATGCGCTTCGAGTCTTTATCGCAAATTGTTATGGAAAGATTGGACCAGTTCAGAACAACAAGTTAAAGAAAGCTTGAAGGCGACCCAATGGAAAGGCGAGGATTAAGACACCTCACTCTATCCGGCAGAAAGGGAAGCTAGGCGGACACGGTACCTTGTTTGTGGAGAGACAGCTCCGGCAGGGGCAGTTGTTCCTGGTGGTGGATGCACGTCGGGTCTTTGCCAAGAGTAGAGATGATCTCGTCGTCGAAGAAAAGTGAAGTCCGGTGCACCACCAGGGAAGAGACCAGCCGCGGAGTGCTCCGTCACAAGGCACCACCTTTTGGTCGCGGTACAGGGGTAGTGGCTATCCAGTTGCCAAAGTGCTCTGCACGGGCAATTCGACCACTGCATCCTGGAGCGAAGAAAAAGCAAAGGGGACTGGTTGTTCCCACCAGTCAGGGGAAGAGACTCTCCGGCAGGGAGATCTCCTCTGTTGTCGTGAAGTGGTGAGTCGGTTCCGCAGGGCTCCACCGGAGCTGTTGTCGTTGCAGGTCGGCTCAGCTTTACCCTCGTCGAATTCTTAGGTCCTGTGGCGACTTCTGAAGATCCAGTCCCAAAAGCCCTGCTTTTATGCAGAAAACCCCCATTCATTCAGCCTAGCTGTCACTCAAAACACGCTAAGTGATGAGCGGGGTGGCTCACCACTTGGGCCAATCACACTAGAGTGTGAACCGGAGTTAGCAAGGCAAGGGTGCCTAAACCACCTCCCACACCCCTTTGGTAACCTAGACAGAATGGCACCACTTTGGAGGGTCTCTGTACAGAAGCCCGCCAAAAGTGGAACAAAGGACTCAACCTTTGGTTTAGGAGTCACAGAGACGAACACAGACGCCATTTTACAAACCGAGTTCTGGCAGAAAATGCCATCCGATAGACTTATTTAAGATAAGTAAACCGGTGGTATGTTAGAGATTAACGAGAAAAAGTATCAATCTCCAACAATGGGAAGAATCCCATAGGGTTACATTCGGGGTCGAATATAACAAGCAGTTTCCACTGTCACCAGCCAAAACTCGACGAGGGGGAATGGGACAGTGCCCCCTCGAATAACAGACCCAGGAGTAATCGAATTACCCCTACTAGTACGTCCACAATAGGATGGTTTGTAGTAGTTCTGTTAGTAAATTTAGGTCTCGTAAAGCCAATGGTGACTTTACATGCCCGGGGAGACAGTAGTCAGTCCCCGGGTATGGAGTCTATGATGGAGGTCCGCTAGGACGCCCCAGTGCTACGGCACGGAGGGTGCGGTGTAACACACATAGCAAAACATATGAGACCCTATGGAGTAAAAGACCCCATAGCCCGTAGAACACATTGACATTCAAAGGAATTACACACATTCATGTCCAAGAGTGGGAGAAAAAGAGTCTCACTCTTGGCAGGATGGAAAAAAACAAACTCCAGAAATCCAGCAAAGCTGCTGGGGGACTCACTAGGTTAGGAAATTCAGCCTAAACAGAGAATTCTCCCTAACAGTCCTGCCCCAACTCAAATCTCACACCAAACTTGTTGGTGGTCTCCATGTCCATCAATCTGGATTCCGAGCATCCAGAGGCATGGAAATGGCTCTTCTTAACACCCGGGAAGAACTGCTTGCCTCTCTGGACTCCAACTCCCCAGCTGCTCTCAACCTGCTGAATCTCTACTCTGCATTTGACACTGTCAACCATTCCATCCTCATACAAAGACTCCACAATACCTTTGGTACCTCGGATCGTGCACTGGACTGGCTGACATCCTTCCTAACTGACCGCTCATCCAAAGTCATCCTGGCCACCTTCTCCTCTCCACCTGTGGCATCCTCCTTGGCTCTTTAACATCTACCTTGGTCTGCTGGCATGTCTCATCTCCTCCTTTTCCCCCAATTTCCAGTGTTACGACACTCAACTCTTTCTCAAACTTCCCACTGACCCCCTTGCAACTTCCATCATCCCTGCCTGCCTGGTGCACTATCAATGATCTCTACCTCAATGCCTGTAACACTAAGATCCTTCCCATAGGGACCCCTGCTCCCGCTGTCTTCCCTTCACTCTGGCCTTCCTCCAATGGCTGCCCACCTGCTCCTTCCTCTAAAGCCAGAAACCTTGGAGTCATCTTCAACTCACACTCAGGACGTTGCTAAGAACTCCCACTTTCAGCTATTCCATTTCAAAGGAATTCTCCCTTTTATCACTTTTCCCCAGAGGCTTATTGTTGCCCGAGCCCTGGTTCTCTCTGTGCTTGACTATTATTAAGATTTTGGCAATCTTTCCTACTAATTCATGTTGTATTGATTATACATCGCCCGCATTACAAGGTAAGAGAATGAGTCCCAGCATGTGCAGACATTCTACTAAATATCCAGTGAATTGTACATTGGCCGTGATGGATATTCCCACAGCGAACTAACACACTACTTTTGGTTGCAGCATTTAGCGAGCATTAAACGCTACACCTTTTTCAAACAAAAAATTAAAAGGACACTATCCAACCAGTAAATGATCCAGCCATATCGCCTAGAACCTCAGGCTTTATAGTGGCAGGTAAATATAAACCCAAACACTAATTCCAATGTAAACTAAAGTCCACAGCTCGGTTACAAATAGAAGGACATGCAATGGTTGGACTTCCGTTACCAGGAGTTAAGTATATGTATACTATTCAACCGGCAGGGCGGAATTTAATCATTCGAATGGGGAAAAGTAATAGATCACTCCATTGGTTCGAGTGCACCAGGACCAGCCCAGCATGACCACATTTGTTCAAGTACCCAAAAGGGCAAGTGAAAAATCAGGTTAATCTATGGCAACTGTTTGCATAACAAAGTGAGCACAGCAGTGCTAACAGAGGGGACTCAGTAGCAGCTATAGTGTCTCCACTTTCCTTAATAAAAGTACACAAACTTCCTGTGTTGTAAATATGTAAGTGTCATCGTTAGAGACACTACATATGTGTAATTTTGTAATTTAAGAAATATAGTATTTCTATTATAGTACGTACTCATAGCAACTCCAGAGAGCACTAAGCCTCGACTTGTGATCGTTAGACTAATGGTTGAATTGTCATTCCCTGCCTCACCCCACTTTGAATCACTTTGTGCTTCATTATGCAGATGTGAGTCAACATATGGGTGACATCTTATACAGATGGATTCTCATAAGCAGAAGCCAACATATGGTTTACATGGTCAGAACTAGACTGAGCACGGAACCTAACTTTAAGGCCTTCTCAGCAGAGCTCAAAAGCTATTAGTTCCGTCAAGACCTGCAAAGAGTACCACAGTAAAAAGGTACTTCGAATTAGGGTCTAACTTCAAATACAGTAGTCCACTACTATTGTGTAAACAAGTGATTTTATTTGATAGACATTCACTCAAGTCTATGTTTTTTTGTATTGAAGTAAAAAGGAAGTTGTGCCCTGATGAAGATGAAGTCCTTGTTGAAACTAGTGAATGTTCAGATTAAGAGGCCAGATCTAACTAAATGCAGCCAGCAACACTAAAATAAATGTTGTTAGTCAGCACCTTCTACTTAATATAGGCACTCAGCACTTAATCAGTTTAATCGAATTACCCCCCCCCAGCCAGCTGGATCAGACGGGGGATAAGGCGGCAGAGTGAGTGAGTGGCCAGCCCCTCCCCCATTGAGGCCGATCGGAACCCTCCGGGGTTTGGAAGAGGAGAAGCTGTGGGTAGAAGACTGGGGCTGGCGGAGTGGACATCGGTGCTGCGGCCCCCTCAGTGGAGCGGGATCTGGAGTGACCCGAGTTCGGGGGTGCCACCAGCGACCGCGGCGTAGGGCCACCCCTCTCCGGCAGCGGACAGACGAGTGGCTCGGCGGAAGACGGGGACGTTGCCGCCGAGCTCGTGCGGCAATGACAGTGGTTGGAGAAGGTGCAGAAGGCCAGAGAGGATGACGGGATCGGGGCGGACCGCTCGATAAGTGGAGCGGGGCTGCCCCGGGATACTTCGGCCGGACCAAGAAGTGAGCCCTGTGAGGGGGGACAACGGAGTCACCCACACATCTGGAATACAGAACAAAACCCTGGGGGTGGAAATAAAAGAGAAATATGAGAAATCTGAGAGACTCATAAAGAACATCCACCGCATAGTTGCAATATATGTTGACATACTGGAGGTGGGCTTTCCGCCCCCAAAGAACATCATACCGCATAACGTAGAGGCCTTCCCCGCCACTCCAGAATTATAAGAGCGGCGGAGGCGCTAAAGGAATCCCCCCTCTCCCAGAGCATTGCAACCAAGTGCAATGAATCTGGGACTGCGGTGGTGGGGGCATAAGAAGAGCACGCCGAGGGAAGCCAAATTTACATGCAACGATGGAGGGAGCCCGGCGTGTCCTAGCCATCACAAGCGGGCAGACACAGGAGGACCACGGAAGGACACGGAATCACAAACACAACGTCCAGAAACAACAGGGACTCTGCTCACATAAGCATCGTCGAGGATTCAAATAGGTGGAAGGTCGGACTACAGGACAGCAGGAAGGGGTTGAAGTCCCATCGAAAACACAGTAAAAGCACTCTACCATGTCAAGAGCTAAAGGGAAGGGTAACGCCACCCAACAAATGCCACAATCCATAAAACAAGACGCAGACATTTTGCGAATGTGGTACGCAGAGGGCTCATCGCAATCAAGAGGGAAACCCAGGGAGATCCCCTGGGGGAGAGCGAGACACTCTCTCAGCAACAAAAACCACCAACAAGCGCAGACATGCAAACCTGGTTTATGGACTTGCAGGAAAAGTTCATGTCAACAGTCCAAGAACAATTCACAACTATGAAGAACGAAATGAAACAAGCGGTACAAGACATGAAAATTGACATAGCCAACCTAGAAGAGCGAACTGACATAGTGGAGAGAACACTTCAGAGTCTCGAGGAAGACACAAAACAGACAAGTGAAACACAAGAGCATCTGGTAAGACTCACCCATGACCTAGAAATACAATGTGAAGATTTGGAGAACCGCTCCAGACGCTCCAACATTCGTATCAAGAATATGGCGGAATCAGTACTCGATAAAGATCTGAAAGAGGCGGTGAAGGAGGTGTTCAGGGACATCCTGGGAGTTCAGGATGCAGAGGATATTGGAATAGAAAGAGTCCACAGGGTAGGACCAAGCAGAACTGGGGCACCGGGAGAAAGATCACGAGATGTCCTGGTGGCTCTCTCCTCTTATCCGCAGAAAGAACAGATTCTGAGGAGGGCTAGGGAACTGGAGCATATTAAAATGAATGGAGAAGACATACAACTGTACCAAGACTTAGCTCTAGTGTCCCTCCAAAAAAGGAGAGCCATGGCCCCGCTGGTCAAAGCGCTGGTGGCGAGACAAATCTGCTACAAATGGACCTTCCCATTTGGGCTGTTATTCACGTGGGAAGGAAAACAGCGGAGAGTGACCATGTGGGAAGAAGGCCTCAGTACAATGGGACTCCAAGAGGAGGAGTTGGAATGGGAGGAGCCTACACTTAGGGGAGAACGAACAAGGAAACCAGATGGCTGGGAATCAAGCAAGCAAAAGAAGGCAAACGCAGGAAGGGAGACCAGGAGAAAAGTACCAGAAAAAAAATACACTATGAACAGTAGTACGGAGATGTTGAAATAAAGCCCATTTGGGGGGGGATGAGTGAGAATGGAGCTGCACAAATAGCATGCAGACGGCGGTCCAGTCGGGACCCAGCGGTTTGGATCTTGGTAAGGACAGAGGGAACAGTGGGGATTAGGATTCCCCACAAAATACCCCCCGAGGGTATGGAGGGCAGGGAGCGAAGGGTGCAACACCCTAGCGTCAGTAGGAACCCTCGCCCTACTCGGGGGAAAGTTTGTTTGGTTTACAGTTCAAAGTTGGGGAGTGGAGTTGAAGGGAAGGGGTGGGAGACGGGGGCATGAACGAAAAGAATCAAGCACAAAGGGGGACTTAAAGCCAAGGCATAATCGCATAACAGAATGGGGATGATATGCATTTTAACCTATACATTAGGGGTATGAATCATCCAACGAAGCGGGTGAAACTGGAAAAACAGGTCAAAAGGGGAAAAGCAGATATACTGCTACTTCAAGAAACCCATATCAGAACCAGGTACAAACAGCAAACATGCATAAAAGGGTTTAAAATATGGGCACAAGCAACGACTACAGAAAACAAGCAGGGGTGCTGATAGCAGTGAAAGAAGGGAAAGACACTAAACTGGTGGACACAGTCATAGACAAAGATAGAAGATAAGTTTTCGCCAATGTGGAGCTAGAGGGATGTCGTATTACCCTTGCCTCAATATACGCACCCAACCAGGGACAGGATGGTTTCCTCAGAGACGTATTGGGAAAATTAGAAGACTTTGCGAGGGGGAGGTGATCATGGGAGGGGATTTCAACATGGCGTGGAACCCACATTTAGACAGAAGTACGGGGAACATACACGGCCAAGGGGCACCTTCAAAGCGTCTTAAACGTCTTAAACAACAGATGGACCACATGGCCTTGAATGATGTGTGAGGGAACTGAATGGGGAACAAAAGGGGTACACTTATTTCTCGCATGTTCACAATTCCATGTCCAGGATTGATTACTTCTGGGTATCGGTGGGTCTCATGGGTAAGATACAAGGGTCAGAAAAGGGAGCGATAGCGCTCTCGGACCATGCGCCACTATGGCTAGACTTGACTTTTCCGGGAAAAAAGAATGGGCTCTGGAGGTGGAGGCTACCGCTGGAACTGATTCAGGACCCAATAACCGGGGATGCCATAAGGGAAATGATAGAAGAATACTTCGCCCAGAATGACACTGGGGAAGTCACTATGAGCAGAGTCTGGGACGCGTTTAAAGCAGTTATACGGGGAAAGATGATGGCGTTGAAAATTACGAAAGAAAAGCAAAGGTATATGTGGGAAAACGAGTTGGAAAAAACAATCGAAGATATCCAAGAGAAAATGCTGTCACACCCCACTAAGACATTGAAAAAATTGCTGAAACATACACAAGGCCAATTACAGATGCTACGCACAAAAGGTGCAGAACGGAACCTACTCTATCTGAAACAAAGATATTACATAAGAGCGAACAAAGCAGATAGACTCTTAGCGAGACAACTCTGTGTGAAACAGAAAGAAACAACAATCAAGGCCATGCGCAATGCGAAAAGGGACATACAAACGCGCACACAGGACATGAGGGAAGCATTGAGGGAATACTACCAAACTCTCTACTCCACAGAACATCCTAATGTAGACGCCCAAGATTCCTATCTAAAATCCCTACTGATCCTGCAGATTTCTAAGGAGAATAAACAGGCCCTAGAGAACCCAATTAGCGAAGAGGAAGTTAAAAAAGCAATAAATTGATTCCCAGTAAACAAAGCACCAGGCCCAGATGGTTTTACGGCCCATTTTATAAAAAATATTCAGACTTATTGA
Source organism: Ambystoma mexicanum (assembly GCF_040938575.1). Classification (NCBI taxonomy): domain Eukaryota; kingdom Metazoa; phylum Chordata; class Amphibia; order Caudata; family Ambystomatidae; genus Ambystoma; species Ambystoma mexicanum. The sequence continues at coordinate 477,766,602 of NC_090933.1, read as the reverse complement.
TCACAGTTTTAACTAGGCTCCTGAACTCATTTAAAGATAGCGGCAACCTGACCCCCACATTGAATGAAGCGAAGGTGCTAGTCTTCCACAAAACAGGTAAAGCTCCAACATACCCTGCATCATATAGACCAATCTCCCTGATAAATCTGGATGCAAAAATGTATACGAAGATCCTGGCAGCAAGACTATCCCCGCTCCTCCCAAAACTGATCAGTATGGACCAATTAGGCTTCATTCCTGGCAGGCAAACCCATGACAATTTTAAGAGGCTCTTTCATCTAGTGGAAAAATAGGCATAACTCGCACCCCAGCGATACTGCTATCAGTAGATGCCGAGAAGGCTTTCGATCGGGTTGAATGGTCAATGTTATTTAGAGTTCTAACGTACATGGGTTTTGGGAACAATATATTGCGAGAATCAGAGCGAACTATAACTCCCCATCCAGCAGAATAGCCATTAACGGAGAGGTAACTAATAAAGTAATAATATCAAGAGGGACAAAACAAGGCTGCCCCCTTTCCTCACTACTGTACACTATCTTCTTAGAACCTCTACTAATAAAAATAAGGGAATCTACACTCATTAGAGGGATAGATATGGCAGGATAGCAACACACAGTGATAGCATACGCGGATGATATGTTGATAGCCCTTGAGAATCCCGAATCCACATTATCAGCTGCGGTTGGGGAATTAGAAGACTTTGGGGCAATCTCAGGTCTGAAGATAAATAGAAAAAAATCAGAAATCCTAATCCTGGCGGGTGATAGAGCATAGATATATGGAGAAGCAAGACTAATGGATCTTAAGATCGTAGAAAAGCAGATAAAATACCTGGGAATAATAGTACCACAGAAAATTGGGCAAACATATGGGGAAAATTACCCGCGGCTCCTCACATGTATTCATAGAGAAGTAAGCAGATGGAACCCATTACAGATATCTTGGTGGGGCACGATTCAGTCAGTTAAGATGACCATCCTCCCAAGGGTGCTGTACTATTTTCAGGCTCTCCCAGTGGGCGTCCCCCATACGTTCTTCAAAACTCTAACGAAATTGGTCTCTTCCTTTATATGGAAAGGGAAAACTCTGATAATACCTAGGGCAGACCTCACGGCACCAACCAGGGAGGGGGGAATGGCGCTTCCCCACTTCAAGAAATATTATCAGGCGGCGCAGCTTAAGGTTCTGAGGGAGTGGTTGGGGGAGAACCCGCCGCAGATCTGGGCCAAACAGGACAGGGCAGTTGCGAGAACCCCACTGGTAGAGCTTCTCTGGAAACAGAGACAAAACAGACATGATAATTTAGGGATAAGCGAAATAATGAAGACCACGTTGGAGGCGTGGGATTGCCAAACATGGAGAGGTATTATGACCACAATGCTGGGACCCTTTACGCACATCTGCAGGAACCCGCAATTCCCACCAGGGATGGAATAAGGGGCATATAATAACTGGGAGGAAGCAGGTGTTAGGAAAGATTTCGTAATTTTGGTAATTTTCCTTCCATGTGGCAACCCCTAAACTTTTTGCTGTTGTTTTTCACCTTGTTCTTGACTTTGCCAGAGAAGTGCAGCCTTCTGCCGCACTCCTCTGGGCTTTCGCTCCTTTCTTACGGGGAAACTGACATGCCCTTAAGACAGTCAGTACCGGGGAACGCTGTTTCCCGTAGTTTCTTTTATCATGTTGCGGCTTTAGTGCAACATGACACAAGAGGGCACTGTAAGCTAAGTTACAGCTCTCTTGGGTCTCTAGCCTTCTACAGGCCCTAGATACTCGTTTAGGATTGTATTTGATCGGTGCAAGTAATTCAGGGACGGGAATGGTGGCAGCGATCGTTTCTTTGTATTTTGAGCTCCTTTTGGCGTTCTAAGCGCGTTTTCTGCGCTTAACCCAAAATGGTGGCCTGGCTCCCAAAATGGCCAGACCACGAGGCTCCTTTGTCCTGTCCGCTGACCGTCTTGCTCCCTTCACCTTCCCCAGGTCGAGCCGACCCGGGGCCTTCCTTATTTGGGCATGTACTTTCCCGCGAAACACGGATGCTTTCGTGGGCTTCTACATGTCTTTTGTGTGCCTCCAGGGTGTGGGCTGGGATGTCTGGTCCCAATACACATCCTGGGTGCCAGAGAGTCTAGGGTGGTGTGAATGCCTGGGACCACCGTGGTCCGTGATTGGTCCACGAATGGTGTGAGTGTTGATGAGCGGATCTCCCATTGGGTCCCCTCTGTTTTGGCGCGAAGGGAACCGTGGATAAGAGGGGGCTGGAAACACCACTACCAGGTCGATCTCCTGAGTTCTCACGAACGAAGGAATACAGGAGCCAAGTATCCTGCAACCAAGAGGCTGGACCGAGGAATCGCTGGTGACCCGCTGAAGGACTCCTCCTGTGCACTGCTGTCACCTTGTGAAACCCTTTTCACCTTTGATCGAACCAGAAGGCCTGTACTGGTACTTCGACCCTTTGGAATAGCGGGAACAGCTATTCTCGGCATCTTCACCATATCCTGCCAGTAAGCCTTCGGAAGCGTCTCTGGGCCATCCAGTTGACTGACCAGCTTACACGGGAGTCTTGCTCTGTAACCGCCGCCAGGTTGTGTAGTATTTTGAGTCCTTGTCACTCTCACACGCTTCGTACACTTGGCGTTCCCAGGTCGGAAGTGAGTAGTGTACATTTGGCTCAGATACATACGGCCGCTCCGTTGCCCTGCTGTGGTGACAATACTGTGCAGGTTTCTTCGATTGGGACGTCTTTTTACTCAATACGACGACGAGGCGTTCCCTGCTCTTCTGAACCTGCCAGCTCCTGAAACTGACGCGGAGAAGCCTGGGTCTGCTTGCATCGGGGACCGGTGAGTAGTTTAGCTAGGATCTGGTCGCCCTCCTGCAGGAGCCCATTGCTTTTCCCCGCTCTGTAAAACAGCACCCTTTTGCCGTACTCGCGCTCTGCTTTTGCCCACTGTGGAGGCTGCGCTTGAGTCGCGGAACTTGTTCTCCTTCATTTGTGCACTGAACTGAACTGCCTGATTTCCTTAGAAGAGACTCTCCTTTTGCCCGTTGGCACCAGGGTGTGCAGGTACTTTTGAGCACAAGGCTCCACTCTTCGCAGGGCTCGGACTTCCATCTAGTTAGGTGCCTCTGAAGGCGAACTGAGTCTAAAGCATTGTATCGCACTGCCTGTTTTCCTTCCCTTGCAGGTGGACTACACATTTCGTGCATATAACGCTTGCGACTGTCGTATTTGTATATATATTGTGTTGATATGGTATGTGTTGGTTTAATATTTTGATACTGTGATTTTCTTGCTACGGTCATTGTTTTAAAGGCCTTAAAATAAATGTGTATATATTTTTGATATAACAACTGTTTGGAGTAGTTTGTAAGTGATCTTGCTTTGTGTGCTCATTGCGGGCTTCAGTCACCCTCACCCCTCTTGAGACCTAGTCTTGACCGCCGCGATCGCTACCTTGATTGGTCTGGCTCGTCCAGAGGTTACCCTGTTCCAAGTAATTAGGTTGGCCTTCTGAACTTCTGCGCCACCAGGACAGAGTTCAGAAATCCGTCTTAACAAATTGGTGTACAGCGGTGGGATACGACTGAAGGTATCCAGTGTTGCGCATGAACTAGGGCATTTCAGGTTATTCCAACCAGGACACGTAGTGAATTGTTGTAGTATAACTTTAAAAAGGCCATAGTCCTATCTAACAGTATGGAAACAAATACCTTGTTAACTTTAAATGCTTCCAAATCAGAAACATTGAAGAAGATGTGTGCGGAGAGAGGTGTTTCCTCTCAAGGCACGAAATTTGAAATGATCCAAAGAATCGTGGCGTGGCAAGAAGCGCAGCTTGACGCTATAACTTCTGAGGACAGTGCGGAAGGTGGTGGGTCTGCTCTCACTGGTAGAACCGACGGTTCTGCCGCCGCACTGATCCATCGCGACCACGAGGACAGGGAGGACGAGATGTCTAATGTTTCCTCTGCCAGTGCTGATGGGGAGGCTATGCTTGAATTCAAGAAGCAAGAGCTGCGGTTTAGGCAGCAGGAGCTTGAATTCAGCATAGCCAAACTAAAAATCGAACAGGCAGAAAAACAAAAAGACAGGGATCACCAGTTGGAACTGGCCAAGCTTCAGGTTGCAAATGGGTCCAAGGGTCCTGGACATGGGTCTGGGGCTTCCTCTCATCCACGGTTTCCGAAAGATCTGCTCAGTGTGTATGAAGAAAGGAATGACATTATGGACTGGCTGAATGCGTTTGAGTATGCATGCGAAGTTCAACAAGTTGACAATGCTGATAAGATTGCCTGGTTACTCAGCAGACTGCCCCATTCTGGCTGTAGTGCCATTATGGAAATGTCGAAGGCTGAGCGAGCTGATTTCGCAATGTTAAAGCAAACTCTCATTTTAAAGTTTGGGAAGACTCCGGCCCAATATTTGAAACGTTTCAGAGAGTATAAGAAAAAGGAAGGTGGTACTTGGGTATCTTATGTCACTGAATCCTTGAAAAACTTAACTGGCTGGGTTGAAGGTTATAAGGTTTCTACCTTCGAAGGCATGATAAATCTTGTCATGCTGGAACACATTTTTGCTTCTTCTTCCCCGGAGCTTAAGCAGCATTTGGCCGATTCGAAGGAGATAGATCCTAAGAAGCTGGCCATTGCAGCAGACTTATGGGTGTCACATCGAGTGTCCCATAAGGACAAAACTCATCCTGGTAAGCAGGAGGAAGGGAAAAAGTCCAAAGATATGGAGGGTGGAGAATCTGCTAAATCTTCTTCCCATAAGGGCCACAAAAAGAAAAATAAGGGTAGGACACAAGAGAACTCACAGGGTAGTGGAGGTCAGCCTCCGAAACAGAACTCTGGTTACAATAAGCCTCCCTATGTAAACAGACCCAATGGATCTTGTTTTGCTTGTGGAGCAACTGACCACGTGAAGGGGGATCCCCGTTGTAAGGTTAGACCTTTGGGGGTCCACTCCGCTAATCTGGCCTTCTCCTCCTACGAGGAAGAAGAGATTACAGGAGCATCCTTCTCCTCAGACTCATTTCCCAGCGGGATAGAGGCTGAGGTAGTTTTAGTGTCCCTGGGTTCCTGGGAGCCTAAAGTCGCAGAGGCTTATGCTAGGATTCCGGATAATACCAAGCACTACTTTAAAGACAGTGTGCTGATCAATGGAGTAGATACTCCAGCTCTTAGGGATAGTGGGTGCAGTCGCACTGTAGTGGATTCTACCTTGGTAGACTCAGAGGAAGTTGCCAGAGCTACTCTGATGCCCACTAAATTGGCTGACGGCCCCCTCCGTATGTTTCCCGTAATACCTGTAAATCTTACTTTAAATGGTACAGCAGTCAGGATTCCAGTGAGCATTCAGAGAAACGTCCCGGGAAAGGTCTTGTTAGGTAATGATCTCAGAGCTTTAGGGCTCGTAGGAGACACTGCCGAAAGACCCTACACACAGTCTCAAGCACGGGCAGCATTGGCAAGTCCAATACGCCGCCCCAGCCGAAGGGGAAACCCAAGGCGAAAGGAGTCGACAAGTCACGACGAGGGAAAGAGAATATTCCCCCGAGCTCGCCTACCACTGCGGTGGAGGAAGTTGGTCAATCGCCCGGGCCTGACGAGGAGGTGGCGATGTCTGAAGTATTCGACCCCAACGATCATCCTGAACTAAAAGACTTGTTAGTTGAAGGAGGTCCTGATAGGGACGAATTCAGTAAAGGCCAACGTGAGTGCCCATCTCTGGAAGGCCTAAGGAGACAGGCCTGCTCCCAGCTTGAGGGTGAACCTCCTGGGACGCATAGGATTTATTGGGAAGGTGTACTCCTATATAGCAAGCCCACAGAGTCTACAGAAGGAGACCATAGGAGGTTGGTGGTTCCCCTTGCTGTTAGGCCCTTCCTCCTGCAGTTGGCGCATGAAGGTCCCCTTGCTGGTCACCTTGGTATGAAGAGGACCAAGCAAAGGTTATCCATGCACTTCTACTGGCCCAAGATGGGGGTGCAAGTAGAAAGTCACTGCAGGAGTTGTACCTCCTGCCAGTTGTCTGGTAAGGTTGGCGCGACAATCCAAGCTCCGTTGGTACCGCTCCCAGTTGTGGGGGTACCATTTGAAAGGGTAGGGATCGACATCGTTGGTCCCCTTGACCCGCAAACATCCTCGGGCAATAGGTTTATCCTGGTGCTGGTCGACCATGCAACCAGGTATCCTGAGGCCATCCCATTGAAAACTGTAACTGCCAAGTCAGTTGCAAAAGCTTTACTCGGCATATTTACTAGGGTTGGCTTCCCTAAAGAAGTTGTGTCGGATCGTGGCAGCAACTTTATGTCGAAGTATATGCAGGCTATGTGGAAAGAATGTGGGGTCACCTACAAGTTCTCTTTTGCATACCACCCCCAGACCAATGGTCTGGTGGAACGTTTCAACAGAACGTTAAAGAGCATGATTGGGGCTCTGGAGGAGCCTCAGAGAAGAAAATGGGATCTTCTTTTACCATGCTTACTGTTTCCTACCGAGAGGTACCACAGGAGGGTGTTGGCTTCAGCCCCTTCGAACTTCTGTTCGGTCATCCCGTACGGGGACCCTTAGCCATCGTCAAAGAGGGATGGGAGATGCCCACTCCCCCTGTTACTACCAACGTAGTTGATTATGTGCTAGGGCTCAGAAAACGGATGGTACTTCTGATGGGCTTGGCTAGTGATAAATTGAAGGCAGGGCAAGCGCTGGTGAAACATTGGTACGACCAGAAAGCTTCCCTCATCAACTTTACACCTGGTCAGCAAGTCCTGATCATGAATCCCATAAGGCCTCGAGCTTTACAGGAAAAATGGTCAGGCCCTTACACAGTGGTGGAGCCCCTGGGTGAGGTTAACTATTTAGTGGACCTTGGAAGGCCTGGACAGGCTCCAAAAGTGTTTCACGTGAATAGGCTGAAGGCTTTCGTCCCAAGAGTCGAAATCGCAGCACTGCTACTGGCTTCAGATGTTGAGGAAGAGGAGTCAGAACCTCTCCCCGACCTGTTCCAAAGCGGTCCTTCAGATAGCTCCTTTGAGGGTGTCCGAGTGGCCCCTCACCTGACTTCTGATCAGCAGGCTGAGGTGAAAAGTTTGCTTAGGCAGTTTTCCCCCCTGTTTTCACAGTCGCCTGGTTTGACACCTTGGTGCAAACATAACATTGACACAGGAGACAGTGTACCTACCAAAAGTAGGGGATACAGGATGTCAGACAAAGTACGGTCTTATATTAAGACCGAGGTCAACAAGATGTTAGACCTTGGGGTGATTGAACCCTCTAGTAGTCCTTGGTCCAGCCCTGTGGTTTTGGTTCCAAAGGCAGGCACTTCTGAATTGAGGTTCTGTGTGGATTACAGGGCTCTGAATGCTGTCACCAAGACAGATGCACACCCCTTGCCTCGAACAGATGAGCTGGTGGATACTTTGGGTGCCTCCAAGTACCTCAGCACGTTTGACCTCACTGCTGGCTATTGGCAAATAGCTTTAGCAGAACATGCCAAGGAGAAGACAGCATTTTCTACTCCAGACGGCCTTTACCAATTCCGGGTAATGCCGTTCGGGTTGAAGAATGCACCTACCACTTTCCAGAGGCTTGTGAATCATGTGTTGAATGGGTTGGACGAATTCTGTCTTGCATATCTGGACGATATAGCAGTTTTCAGTGCCACCTGGGAAGACCATGTGAAACACCTCGGGATTGTGCTCCAGGCTCTTCAGAAAGCACACCTGACCATAAAGGCTAGTAAATGCCAGATTGGACAAGGCTCAGTGGTTTACCTTGGACATGAAGTAGGTGGAGGGAGGATACAGCCTCTACCCAGTAAAGTACAAGCAGTACAAGACTGGCCTACCCCCACTACGCAAACCCAAGTGAGAGCCTTCTTAGGACTCACGGGGTATTACCGCAATTTTGTGGCAGACTATGGCACCATAGGAGCTGTACTATCACAAGTAGATGAGAAGGGTAAGGAACACCCTATTGGTTTTATTAGCCGCCAGCTTAAGGACAGAGAGCTTAGATGGTCCACGGTAGAGAAAGAATGTTTCTCTGTTGTGTGGGCCCTAAGGAAGCTGAGGCCCTACCTCTATGGGACCCACTTCACTGTGCAAACTGACCATAAGCCGTTAAAGTGGCTAATGAACATGAAGGGGGAGAATCCAAAGTTGCTTAGGTGGTCCATAAGTCTACAAGGCTACGACTTCACTATTGAGCATAGGCCAGGTGTCCAACATAGCAATGCTGATGGGTTGTCCAGAATGTTTAACCGACCTGAACAAGAGACTCATCCAGGGGTGGATTAGTTCCCCCTGTCCATAGTCTGGGAGGGGCGAGTGTTAGGAAAGATTTCGTAATTGTAGGTATTTTTCCTTCCATGTGGCAACCCCTAAACTTTTTGCTGTTGTTTTTCACCTTGTTCTTGACTTTGCCAGAGAAGTGCAGCCTTCTGCCGCACTCCTCTGGGCTTTCGCTCCTTTCTTACGGGGAAACTGACATGCCCTTAAGACAGTCAGTACCGGGGAACGCTGTTTCCCGTAGTTTCTTTTATCATGTTGCGGCTTTAGTGCAACATGACACAAGAGGGCACTGTAAGCTAAGTTACAGCTCTCTTGGGTCTCTAGCCTTCTACAGGCCCTAGATACTCGTTTAGGATTGTATTTGATCGGTGCAAGTAATTCAGGGACGGGAATGGTGGCAGCGATCGTTTCTTTGTATTTTGCGCTCCTTTTGGCGTTCTAAGCGCGTTTTCTGCGCTTAACCCAAAATGGTGGCCTGGCTCCCAAAATGGCCAGACCACGAGGCTCCTTTGTCCTGTCCGCTGACCGTCTTGCTCCCTTCACCTTCCCCAGGTCGAGCCGACCCGGGGCCTTCCTTATTTGGGCATGTACTTTCCCTCGAAACACGGATGCTTTCGCGGGCTTCTACATGTCTTTTGTGTGCTTCCAGGGTGTGGGCTGGGATGTCTGGTCCCAATACACATCCTGGGTGCCAGAGAGTCTAGGGTGGTGGGAATGCCTGGGACCACCGTGGTCCGTGATTGGTCCACGAATGGTGTGAGTGTTGATGAGCGGATCTCCCATTGGGTCCCCTCCGTTTTGGCACGAAGGGAACCGTGGATAAGAGGGGGCTGGAAACACCACTACCAGGTCGATCTCCTGAGTTCTCATGAACTAAGGAATACAGGAGCCAAGTATCCTGCAACCAAAAGGCTGGACCGAGGAATCGCTGGTGACCCGCTGAAGGACTCCTCCTGTGCACTGCTGTCGCCTTGTGAAACCCTTTTCACCTTTGATCGAACCAGAAGGCCTGTACTGGTACTTCGACCCTTTGGAATAGCGGGAACAGCTATTCTCGGCATCTTCACCATCTCCTGCCAGTAAGCCTTCGGAAGCGTCTCTGGGCCATCCAGTTGACTGACCAGCTTACACGGGAGTCTTGCTCTGTAACCGCCGCCAGGTTGTGTAGTATTTCGAGTCCTTGTCACTCTCACACGCTTCGTACACTTGGCGTTCCCAGGTCGGAAGTGAGTAGTGTACATTTGGCTCAGATACATACGGCCGCTCCGTTGCCCTGCTGTGGTGACAATACTGTGCAGGTTTCTTCGATTGGGACGTCTTTTTACTCAATACGACGACGAGGCGTTCCCTGCTCTTCTGAACCTGCTAGCTCCTGAAACTGACGCGGAGAAGCCTGGGTCTGCTTGCATCGGGGACCGGTGAGTAGTTTAGCTAGGATCTGGTCGCCCTCCTGCAGGAGCCCATTGCTTTTCCCCGCTCTGTAAAACAGCACCCTTTTGCCGTACTCGCGCTCTGCTTTTGCCCACTGTGGAGGCTGCGCTTGAGTCGCGGAACTTGTTCTCCTTCATTTGTGCACTGAACTGAACTGCCTGATTTCCTTAGAAGAGACTCTCCTTTTGCCCGTTGGCACCAGCGTGTGCAGGTACTTTTGAGCACAAGGCTCCACTCTTCGCAGGGCTCGGACTTCCATCTAGTTAGGTGCCTCTGAAGGCGAACTGAGTCTAAAGCATTGTATCGCACTGCCTGTTTTCCTTCCCTTGCAGGTGGACTACACATTTCGTGCATATAACGCTTGCGACTGTCGTATTTGTATATATATTGTGTTGATATGGTATGTGTTGGTTTAATATTGTGATACTGTGATTTTCTTGCTACGGTCATTGTTTTAAAGGCCTTAAAATAAATGTGTATATATTTTTGATATAACAACTGTTTGGAGTAGTTTGTAAGTGATCTTGCTTTGTGTGCTCATTGCGGGCTTTCAGTCACCCTCACCCCTCTTGAGACCTAGTCTTGACCGCCGCGATCGCTACCTTGATTGGTCTGGCTCGTCCAGAGGTTACCCTGTTCCAAGAGATTAGGTTGGCCTTCTGAACTTCTGCGCCACCAGGACCGAGTTCAGAAATCTGTCTTAACAGCAGGTATACCAAAAATAGGCGAAATGTTCGTTGACAATGAAATCAGGTCACTTGAATCCTGCGCTGCAAGCTCAACTCTCTCAAAAGGTGTTAAATATAGATACAAACAGTTAAAACACTGGCTAAGCTCCCCCATCATCGCCAAAGCAGCAACTAGGGTTCTTACATCGTTTGAGACATACATCATTTCCAACACAGGGGCAAAAAAATGGGTATCGACTCTGTATAAATTCATAAACTCACAGGAGGAAGAAATTAAATGGTCATACATGATTAAGTGGGGCAGAACGCTAGGGGTGGAGCCAACGAAAAGTCAGTGGTAGGATCTATGGAAACTGATTCCCAAAATGACTCGCTCGGCACAGACCAGAGAAATGTGGATCAAAATAATGACACAATGGCACTATACTCCAGAAAGATTGCATTCTATGTTCCCCAACACATCAAATCAATGCTGCCGAGGATGCGCTGAAGTAGGAACGTGTAAACATATATGGTGGGATTGTAAAGGCATAAAGCCCTTCTGGGAGGAAGTTAAGGGAGAGATGGGTAAAATGTTCCCAGATGTGGGGTGTGGGATGTATTTACCCATGCATCCGAGCCATACCTCAAAACTGTGCAGTACTGACATGGAAAACATCATGATGGCCAGAGCTTCCCAGAAAATGCACAGGGAAATGCATGAAGAATAGGCTGCCACTCATTTTTGCCGATGTTATGGGCACAGAAGGACACTGCCTAAAACCACCATTGGACTACCCACACAGTAGTCTGAAACCATTGGGAATGGCAATGCTGATTGCCAAAAGCAAACCCATAACTGTGGAGAATTCATTTTCTTAAATCCCAAAAAGGGGTGCAGTACCAGTACTCACCACTATCCAAAAGCCGGCGTTTTAAAACCACCAGACTTTACTTTTTTGTAGAAAACTGAATAATTGAACCCAAAACAGGCCAAAGAAAGACTTACTGAGAGGTGGATCCAATGTAAAGTTATATTCTGAAGTGACTTGAAGGTTTATAACAAGACTGGCTGAGCTGGGGATTTCAACAGTTTAAGTAAATTTGGACTGAAAGACATTAAAAATCTCAAGGTTTAAGAGAAATGAGTGACCTACTTTTGAGTGTCACATAGGTTGCAATTCTTTAAATGTCATAGTTTTAAACTTAGAATCAGCCTTCTAGCTGCATATGTGAAAATGTTTAGTTTTATTTGAATGCAGAAACAGGGGGAACAGAAATGACATGTAGCTAAAAAACTGGCTTCAAGAGATTCCAATTTGCCTGGCAACTACCCCCATCAGGAGTGAAACTTGAGTCACAGCTGTGTTCCCAGGCCTAGCTGCCCGTTTGCTGGCTACACTAAGGATATGCCATCTCTCTGATAATTGAATTAAGGGGAGCCCCACAGAACACAGGAGCTCTGAACAATGCAACCCCCTTCGCCCAGGCAGATGGTTTATTACAGAGGTCGTAAAACAGCTTCCTCTTGGCAGAAGCTGGGAGGGGCAGGGTCTCTGAGCATGGCAGAAACTGGAAAGACTGGTTTCTGTACCATGTGACATGAAAAGACACACCTCTATAGCCAGAATATGGTTTTAGAAAAAGATTAATAACTCATAGAGCGGACTTGTGAAAATTATTTAAATGACACCATAATTCTTGTGATTTTTCTGCCCACATTTTAAGAGGTTTTTAGAACCGGTGGCATGTTCAGGGGGGTTTTAGCGGAAAAGAGGATATTACTCAAAATGTGTGCATGTGAAAAATCTGACACTTCATCAACTAATGTCCATACTCCTTGCGCACATGTGTGTAAATTTGGGTCAATGTCCGGAATTGCAAAATCAGTTAAAAAGTGAAATATGTGCCATTTCTGAATGCAAGCCCCCAGGAAGAGCAAAGTTTGGACAGGGTATATCTCCTGTGATATGTGATGTGTGCATGTAATTTTAAACCAATGTTTACCTGTGCAAATATGTCTTTTGTTATCAAATATAGAATGTGTGCAATTTGACTGGGGAGTGTACTTTCTGCAGGCTGTAAAAATGACATCGCTCTGACTCACAGTTCCTTCCCCAATCAAGTGAGAAATGGAAGTTTGACCAATTAGAAGCTGAGAGAGAGGTAGGGTCAGTGATGCTCACACACACCCATTTTAAAAACACATAAAAACAGAGAGACAGGACAGATAGGGACTTTTCAAATCCATTTGCAGCTGGAAGCTCTGCCGGGAAAATCCATACTTTACCTCCATCAATCTCCAGAGAAAGCTGTGCAGAAAGATCCAGACTTTAAATCCCTCAATCTTCAGAATCCAGAGAGAGAGCAGACCCAGATCACTGTGAAGTGCAGAGACCAGAGTCCCGTCTAAAACCTGACCAGATCCATGGCGAGGCCCATTTCACTCAAGAATATAGTGTGAGTACCTAGAAAACTGTGCAGAACCAATCTCTTAGTTAAAATAATATAATCCAAGCTATTTTAATCTAAGTAGAACTGCCTCCTAACTGTCACCTGTCATTTGTAAAGCTGTCACCTGTGATTTGCTAGTTGTAAGCTGCACTTGTCTTTTTAACTTTAAAATTTCAAATCTGAAAAACGACCTTTATTTAATCGCTCATATCTCCGCGACCGTTTGTGCTAGAGACTTGCAGTAACTTTCATCTGAAAGCTGAGATCCTAGGCTTTCCTAGGACCCCAAAACGACAGTGATGGTCCTTGTAGTTCCTCTGTAATCTCGCTCGGCGCATTCGCGAATTTTGCCGCGATTTGCAATTTCTTCACGTGTAAAAAGCTGCTGCTGCTTGCCTTCCATTTGCCAGAAATTCGTTTAACCTGCTAATCATCCCTGAATCATTGCTAGTGTGAGCCTGGACTAATATTAACTAGATACCACTCACCCTGAACTTCTAGAGGGAATTAAAAGCAAATTTAGCATATTTTTCACTCCATTGCCAGCACATATAAAAGCATTTTGCCTGTGTTTTCAACTTCCGTAGTCTAAGTTGCTGGGGTGAATTGAATTACATTTGAATTGCATTTCTGAGAATTGTGTGCCTTCCTTCCACTTCCTTGCATTGCATAAAAGGGGGGGTGAATTGTCCAAGAAAGTGATTACATTGTCTTTTGCTGAAATCCTATCAAGTTATTTTCTGTACTGCATTTCATTCCACATTGCATCCATTTGAAACCATAAAAGTATTGTTGCTATCTTATCCATTTCATGTCAACTCCTTAGTGATTATAAAGAAGTGTGCTAGTGCCAGATTCTCTGTTGTTAATCTTTATCATATCAGATTAAGTGTGCTATTCAATTATTAATTTATTATAAAGCGTGATATATATATATATATATTGTTTAATTTATCAAATAAAACTTTAACTTGCAAAACAGAACTACTTCTTGGCTCAGTGGGGTCAGGGGGATTCTGAGAGAGGGGTGTTATATAGGGGTAGTCATCCAGAACGCATGAACTGGACATAAAGATATATCAATAAGGGTTTTCATTCAGTATTATAGACTAGGCGTTGACTTAGCTGTAGTGTTGAATTGAATCCTCTTACAAATTGGGGGCTCGTGCCGGACGTTTGGATTAGATCTATCACTTGTGCAGATTAATACAGCGTGCCAGCTGACCAGATACACATATCCGGTCGGAGCACCACGCTGTGTTACGCTGTAAAGCACTCCTCAAAGCAACGCTCTAAGGAAAAGGTCTGTTTTGCAAAAATAAAATACAAACTTCTGTAAGTCAGGACAGAGACCAATCTCTAGAATGACGACCTTAGTAGACATGAAAATAGCCAGAGAGCACTTCTTACATAAACTATTTGTGAGAGGTGAATGGGCTGAGCAGGGCCAGGATGCCTGGTTGCAGGCCATTACGCGACAGGTCACTGAAACAGGGTCAGACTTATGGAGAGATCAGGGTCCATTACATGTGGCCCTGAGTGAACTATATATGGCTCCTAAGGCCAAAGATGAACACGACAAGATTGTTAGGATAGCGGCATATTTATATTTATATATGGGAGCCATACAGAATAAATGTGCTGAAGACCAAGATCTGGCGAGTAGGCAACTGCTGGCATTACAGAAGGCCCAATCTGAGCTGGACTCTTCTGAGCAGAGGCTGCTCAGGAGCCAGGAGTCAGAAAATGACAGTAGGCAGTATATCATTAAAATAAAAGAGGACATGGATATACTGCAACAGGAAAAGGCTGACCAGGATACTAGATTTCTGGCCCTGCAGAAGGAGCACCGAGACAGTTTGGACTCCTTACTGCAGAGCCAGAAAAAGCTGGAGCAACAATTAGACTTTAACAGGGCATGCACGGAGCAGGTAGCCACCCTGCAAAGTCACCTAGATAGAGTGAAGGTAGAGAGCAACAAGCTGATTTCGAAAGACCTGGATACCCAAGCAGAGTTTGATGAAGAACGCCAGAAAGCTGGTGCCTTCCAAAGGCAAAGGGACGACCTGGCGGCACAAATGCAGGCTCTTAGTCAGGAAAGAGACGCCTTAGGCCAGGAAGTCTGCCATTTAAAAAGAAAAATGGAAGAAAATCACCTGTCCCACCAGGGACTGGGTGACCTCCAAAAAGAACACCAGAACTTGTTAGAGCACACCAGGAGGGTGGAGGATGCTCTAGCAAGAAAGGAGCAGGCCAATAGGGACACAGCTCAGGAGGTAACCCTCCTGCAGCAAAGACTGGCCCAGTTCTCCAGGACCAACCAGGATGCACAGAGGGAAAATGAGGCCCTCTGTCAACACAATGATAGGCTCCAACAACAGGTAGCGATGCAGGAGAGACTGATAGAGTCTAGTAAGGCCTTAACTGAGGAACTGAAGGCACAAATGCAGGCTCTTGCATTGCAACAGGGAGCAGGGGCGGATAGAGATGAGGTTCGCTGGGAAATGGAAACTCCGGAGCATAACCTCAGGAGCCCTAGTACTAGAGGCCCTCATACCTCTCAGTCCCTGGACTCTGCCACCCCCATGTCCCCTGGCGCACATGAGCACAGGGCCACAGGGATGGCAGATTACTATCCAGCCAGAAGTATGGGGCTCATAGGCCAGTACCACTCAGGAATGGAGGGGTGGGCATCCGGGTATGGGCACCCAAGTACAGTACAGTTCAGTGGGGAACCCCAGGAGAGTAGGCCCATTAAGGGCATCCTGAAAACCTCTGCCCAGTTAGGTGAGTGGAGGGGGTACCCATCAAATCCTGGCAGCAAGGAGGAATCTGAAGACTCCTCTGAACTGCGCAGGACACAGGAGACCAGGTCCCCACATTCTGCCAGCCATTCCCAGGCTCGCAGAATCCGGGAAAACCTGGAAGAGCAGACAGGAACCTCTGGGAGCAGTGCCTCTGAGTCAGAGGATGAATGGACAAGGGTTACCCGAACCAAAAAGGCCAATAAGGCAAAAAGGGCCCTGCTTAAGGACCCCTTAAAGCAGATTAAGGCGATCAGGAGCGTCATGACGCCTTACCATAAGAACGCTAAGTATTCTGTTTGGGAGCACTTAGAGTTGTTTGAGCAAATGATGGAGACTTTCCATTTGAAGGACAGCCAAAGCTGTATTCAATATGTAAAGTGGACCTTCTCCCCGGAATACTCCAGTTTCTTTGCGGGGCTGGAGTACCAAAATCATTTAAGATGGTCCACCTATAAGGCGGCCATCTTGAAACATTTTTCCATTCATAGAAATCCTCAAGAGGCTCGCAAGGCAGCCTACAATTTGAAATGTGGGGAGGATCAGGCCCCACAAGAATTTGTGCAAGAACTGAAACATGCTTTTGCGCAGACCACCAGAAGGGTGCGCACAGACAGTAGAGAATTCATAAATACATTTTTTCATGCCTTGCCCAAATACATAATGACCCAGCTCGTGAGGGATTTTCACGAGAAAAGATCTTTAGACTGGGTCCTTGAACAGGCTACCCGGATCTATGAGGTGCAGAAACCGGTAGATAGCAAAAATAATGCTCAGAAAAACCCCAAAGCCAACAGCACCCCTGCTGCTGCCAAGGTGGCAGAGGTAAAGGTCACCCCCGTTTTAGAGTTGGAGATGGGGGGGCCTAAAAACCTACCTGCACCTAATAATGCTAGGCCCAGAAGGTCCTCGGGCCAGTCACAGACAGGGAGCCAGGGAGGCAGCCCCACAAATGGGGTCCCTCGCTCTCCTGATTATGTAAATCCCCGTTACAAGGGAAATCGACCCATCCTGGGTTATGTGTGGACTCCTCCAGCCCAAGGGGGGGGATCCAGCCAAGCACCTAATTCAGGGAACTTCCCTCCCAACTTCCCACAGGAGGGCAGAAATTCTCCAAATCCTGGGCAGAACTTTTTCCCCAGGTATCCACCCAATTTCCAACCCCAAAATCATCCATCCTTCTTTCCCCAATTCCCTGAGCCCGGACAACCTAATCCGGGAGAGGGGAGGCCAAGGGTGGAGGGGTACCCAAATCTTCCCAACCCGGGGTATTACCAGAGGAGGGACAGCTACCCTTCCCGGGATCAGCCCAGGGGAGAAAACAGGGCCCCGTATCAGCCTGAGCGGGTTTCCCAGTTAGAGCGCCAGGTTCAAAACATGGCGCGGGATCTGGGTCACATACTGAGGGCTCAGCAGAACCCTCAGACCGGCATGCCGGCGCAGAACGCACCCAACTCTGGACCTGGTGCCCCAGAACAATGACGGGGGCAGAACCCCGATAACTCACCGGTTCCCAGGGAGGAGGCACAAAGGGAAGGGGGGTGTAAAGCCTTGGAGGAAGCTTCCTTCCTCACTTGTAAACAGCCCCTGGAAACCCAGGAACCGGAAACAAAATCTCTTGCCCCTGAAAGTCTGCCTCCTAAGGAGCAGAGGGGGGGTAGGAGAAACAAAAGACCCAAACAGACTCAGTTTGAGGAGGAGGTACAGGTCTTCCAATTTGAGGGAGAGGGATCCTCAGAGGATCCTGGGAAAAGGATCTTCTCCTTCAGAGAGGGGGGAACTCCTCCCAAAGAAAAATGGGTCCCTAGGGATGCAAATCCAGACTGGGGAGATGTGGAGACTGAGCTACCGCCGCCCACTATCTCATCCCAGAACCAACAGCAAGAAAATCCCCTGGTTCAAACCCATCCTGGTGACTGCCTCCAAAAAGGAGGGGGCGGCCCAGAACCGGAGCCAGGGGAACCCAAAATGGCTCTGATCTCCAGTTGCCAACTTTTTCTTTCAGATTCCCAAGGCTCTCCACAGAATTCTGCCCAAATCTCTTCGCTAGCGATGTCCAAAACCAGAAAGTTAGCCCACCAGTTGTCCAAAAATGTGCATTATCTGTGCCCCCTTGAGGAGAAGGAGGGAAGATACTATGCCCCGGTACAAGTACAGGGGCAGGGTACAATTTCAGCGCTGGTGGACACGGGATCTCAAGCTACCCTTCTGTCCAGAAGGGCCTTTGACGAACTGAATGCA
The DNA here is from genome assembly GCF_040938575.1 of Ambystoma mexicanum. NCBI lineage: Eukaryota > Metazoa > Chordata > Amphibia > Caudata > Ambystomatidae > Ambystoma > Ambystoma mexicanum. The sequence continues at coordinate 477,748,698 of NC_090933.1, read as the reverse complement.
GGAAGGGGAGAGAATTACCAAATTCCTCTCACCTCCCTTCCTGGACAACTGCAGAACTTTGACGGGAAGGAAATTCCCGTTGAGGGGACGGCAGACTTGGACATTAAAATTGGGCGACACAAGTTGAAACACCCGGTCATAGTTGTGACCCCAGAGGGCACCCCTTTTTACTAGGGAATGACCTCCTGAGAAGGTTGTCACCCCTAATAGATTGTGTAAACAAGGTCCTCTGGACCCAGACTAGCCGACCAATAAAATTAAAACAGAGTGTCAACCATGTTAGTTTAAACGGCACCTGCCACATGGTTGAACAAAAATCTGACCAAGTAGAATTTCACTTCCAGAATAGCCAAATTCCAGACGTGACAGTAATAGCAGTAGGACAACAGACTGGTGATGGGGGGTCCTCTCTATTTCTGAAAATCAACCTTCCTTTCAGTTTAAGGTGGTATTCCACACTGGAAGGAAACACCCTGAAATTCTATACTAATCCACAATCAGAAACTCCCACTCCTATAGTCCAGAAAGATGTGAAATCAGCTCAGAGCCTGGCTGATATTCAGCAAATTGGAGAGCAGTTGTTCATCCCTGTCCAATTAAATGAGGGGAAGGACTCTGTTCTCGCTCGAGTGTGTGTGAACAACGGTAAGAGCTTCATCAGCGAAGCCATGTTCCGCCAACTCCCAAAAGATCCAGCCATTCCCACATTCAAACTGATAGACAAATGGGAAATGGACCTGGAAGCGCCTAATTCCAAACATCTCCTGCCAAGCAGGTGTATGCTCAAAATCTCCATTGGCAACAAGAGCATAGTCCACAATTGTTGGGTCGTGCGAGATGTCCCTGCCGCCTTTTACTTAGGCAGTGACATTCTCAATCGCTTTGCCATTAGTTTGGACCTAATAAACTTCAAAGCTTGGTCCCGATTAGCGGATAATCCCATGGGCTTTGATGATCCAGAAAAAGCATTTAGGTCAGCTCAATTGCTACCTTATGCAGTTGAAATTCAGATTAAAGAGGAAGTCACCATCCCAGAAAGGACCCGACAATTCTCCCTGGAAGTGAAAGTTAAAAGGGGACAAGAGTTGAAAAACTCTGATGCTTACATACATCTAAATGCTTCTCTCCAACAGCAAGGGTTGGGGGTAAACCCAACACCATTAGTCAACATAGAACATGACACCATTCCAATAGAGGTGGATAACAGCGACTTGAAGAGTATTACTCTAGCCGCAGGCACCATTATTGGAATGGCGGTTGTTGACCGACATTTTTCCATCGACTTAGTAAATGAACTGTTAGGACCAATCCCCAAGGACTGTTTTGACAGTGTCAGTGAGGACAATACAACACCAGACAGGATTTTTACCCGGCATGGGGGGAACTTCCTGGTGTACACTTCCTGCCCCTATGGTAAGGAAGATGTGACTTGTGACTTCAGGAGGGATGAGGTGATTTTCCAGGTCCATGAGGGCTGCCTTTCCCACCTGAAGCCTCCGGTCCAAATCAGCACTCTGACCAGGGACTTCTCCACCCAGCTGGAGGAGGCCGCTGAAATAGCCAAACCAGAAGTCTTTCCAGGCTTCAGGCAGATGGTGGAAGAGAGAGTCAACCTAGCTGATGCCTGTGTGACTCTGGAACAAAAGCAAAAGTTGAAACAAGTTTTCTTGGATTTCCAAGATCTCTTTGCGGTAGACTCATATGACTGTGGTCGCACTGACATCCACACAACAACAATCCCCACGGACCCTGGCATGACTCCAGTGTTTGTGAAGCAATATCGCTTGCCTCTCGCATCAATGGAGTCCCTTACTGAAATAATTAAGAACCTTGAGTCCCGGGGAATAATCCGTCCCATCCACAGCACCTTCAATAATCCGGTGCTGGGAATATTAAAGCCAAACGGCCAGTGGAGACTCTGTGCCGACCTCAGGGAGCTCAACAAACGGGTCCATACTTCCTGATGGCCTCTGCCCTACATTGACCAAGGGCTGGCCCAGATCCAGGGGTCACAGGTATTCACTGCAATAGACCTGACCAATGGATACTGGACTGTGCCGGTCAGTAGGGAGGACCAATACAAGCTGGCTTTTACCTTTGGGGGCCAGCAATACACATGGACCCGGACTCCCTTCGGATACCTCAACTCCGGTAATGAGTTCAATATTTTCCTACATAAGGCCATGCCCGACCTGGGTGCGAGGGGTAACCTGGCTTATGTAGATGATGTCCTCATCAAAAGTTCATCTGTGGAGGAACACATAGCGGAGATCCGTTATGTTCTGACCCAGTTGAGAGCCGCCGGAGCAAAACTTTCCTTTCAGAAAGCACAGTGGTGTAGAACCCGTGTTAATTTCTTGGGGCATGAGATTACTCCTCAGGGTCTCTGTCCCCAGGAAAAGAAAGTGGAAGCACTTCAGAAACTGAAAGACCCCACAACTCTGCGGGAACTAAGGAGCCTCCTTGGACTGACTAATTACAGCAGAAAGTTCATTGAGGGCTACGCAGAGATCACCAGACCCCTGATTCATCTCCTGAAGGGGGGGGTCAAGTGGGAATGGGGTCCAGAACAAGCCGAGGCAGTAAAACAACTCAAAAGAAGCCTCTCACAAGCGCCTTGCCTAGCTTACCCTGTCAGAAACAAGGAGTTCTTCCTGGAGACGGGGTTCTCTAATACGTGCTTGACGGCAGTATTATACCAAAAGCATGACAAGGTCAATAAAGTAATCTCATATGCGAGCAAAACTTTATCCTCTGTGGAGGAGAAATTCAATGATTGTGAGAAGGCACTCCTGGCGACGGTGTGGGCATTGAAGAATTACCGCCCGTTTATCCAGGGGGAGCACATCATAGTGGAGACTCCACACCAGCCTCTGCAATATCTCCAAAGTGACAGAATCCGGGCCGGAAATGTGAGTAATTCCCGAATTACTTCCTGGATTCTGTCAATGCAAGGCTTTCCTGTGGAAGTCAGATATGGCCAAAACAAGAAGAGTCCCCTCGCGCAAGGTCTGGCTGACTTGCATGATTGTGCCAGAGAAAACTGTCTCGAGGACGAGACTCTAAAAATAAAGGACAACACGGAGGCATACCTTAATTCCCCACACAAAGTCTTTGAAGAGGACAAGTGTGAGGGAATGCCCACTGTCTATGTGGATGGATGCTCTTACCATGTTGACAACAACAGGGAGAAAGAACTGGTGGCCGGCGTAGGGAATGCATGGGTGAATGAGTTCCCAGAACCCTCCGCTGTATACAAAATTGGTCCCCGAAGTAGTCAGGTGGCAGAATTGATGGCTGTGCATCAGGCCATCCTCACTGCTGTCCAGCATCAACTCCACGAACTGGTCATAATCACAGATTCGGATTATGTACGGAACGGGTTCGTGGAGCACCTGGTTAATTGGAAAACCAGAGGCATGTTATGTGCTAACAACAAACCCTTGAAACACGGGAAGTTGATCCAGAACATTGATGATCTGGTCACCTCGAATGAGATGACCATCTATTGGAAAAAGATCAAGGGTCATTCCAAAGTAGAGGGACCAGACAAAACTGGAAATGACTTAGCTGATCAGCTGGCCAAAACCGGGGCCATCCAAGGGGATCTATGTGAGATTGAGTCCCTGTTGGGGGAAATCCAGGTCACTGCTATCACTAGGTCCCAGACAAATGCTCACAACGACCTTTCAATTGCACAATGGAGTAAGGAGACCCCTGATGCTGATTTGATTACAGCTCAGAAGGGGGATCCAATAATTGGTAAATTTTACCAGCACCTTGAGGACCCTGAGAACTTTCCCCTGACGGATACCGATTACATTGGGAAAGAGGACCTAAGAGTGTTGATGAAATGTCCAAAAATGTTCCGAATCCAAGACGGTTTGCTGGTAAGGAAATCCAAAGCTGGCCACGATCAGTGGGTGGTTCCTACCTCATTCCGAAGCCTGATGTTAAGTCACGCCCATGATGCGGCCACCGCCGGTCATAGGGGGTTTCACACAACACTGGAAATCTTAAGAGAGGTTGCATACTGGCCACACATGGGGCAGGACCTCGACCAATACTTGAAGGGGTGTCTTGTGTGTGCACAATTTCAGCCATCATCCCTCACGCACCGTGCGCCTCTCCAAAAGAGGGGGATGACCCTGCCATGGTCAGATTTACAAATCGACTTTGTAGGCCCCGTGATTCGCTCGGCTAGGGGGAATAAGTACATTGACTGTCAAATGCTTGTTTACCAAGTGGGTGGAATGTCTCCCAGCCCCAAACTGCAAGGCAGAAACGGCAGCTGCCTTGATGATTAACCACATCTTTTCCCGTTTTGGTCTACCTCAAAGGATTGAGTCAGACAGGGGTAGCCACTTCACCAGTGAAGTAATGACAAAGATGTGGGAGATACTGGGGGTCAAGAGAAAGCTACACATTGCTTATAGACCAGCTTCTTCTGGGGCAGTAGAGAGATATAACCGGACAATTGTGAGCATCTTAAAAAAGTTTGTGGCAGATTCTGGGCCAAGTTGGGATATCCGATTACCTCTGGTCCTAATGGCCATCAGATCTACCCCTTCATCTGCAACCAAAATGTCACCATTTGAATTGATGACTGGGCGCAAGATGGTGCTTCCTCAGCATTTGCTCTACAGGACCCAAGAGCAGACACTGATAAATGCCTCCACAACTCATGAGTATGTGGAGAATTTAAGGAAACACCTTCAACATGCTTTTGCTTATGCTCAGCGGAATCTAGAAAGATCGGCTGATAGCATGAAGACCCATTATGACCTGAAAACTTCCAGGAAGGAATATCAGGTGGGAGACCGGGTCTATCTATACAACTTCCAAAGGAACCAGGCCAAGCAGCGCAAATTTTTGCCTACATGGAAGGGACCCTTTGAGATCATCGACAAGATCTCTCCTGTGGCCTACAAAATCCACATCCCCAAAGGTCCTTTGGCAGCGGGGGAAGACAAGTGGGTCCACATAAACCAGTTGAAATGTTGCCATCCCAGGCACACTCTGCAACAACTGGAGGAATCCTCTGGAATCCTAGCGGGCACTGTCTCAGACTAATTCAGTTCCAACCATAAAACATACCACATCTAGTCTCTAAAATATTGTGATTTGCATGAAACTGTCTCTTAGTTATACTGTTTTTTTTTCAAAATAAGAATGTAATGTTTTGTTATGATGAAATGCATATGCTGCCCCACTATCTCAACAGTGGTGGAAAAACGTCTATGAGTAGGTATTGCCGCTTTTGCTTTATCATCCTAGGAGAGATGAAACCATGGAGAATGACCAAGGAGGACGATCCGGAGACCGCGAGCAGAGACGCAACGGGCCCGGGGTACCTCCCAATCTTCCCATCAGGACCGGCGAGGAGAACCGATCGATCAGTACCGGATGGAGGAAAAGATGCTGAACTGTGCCATCTATTGGAAGAAGATGAGGAAACATCCCAGGTCTTGCGAGTCCCATTCGTGAAATCGAATGGCCATCGCAAGAGGGGGGCTTGTGGGATGTATTTACCCATGCATCCGAGCCATACCTCAAAACTGTGCAGTACTGACATGGAAAACATCATGATGGCCAGAGCTTCCCAGAAAATGCACAGGGAAATGCATGAAGAATAGGCTGCCACTCATTTTTGCCGATGTTATGGGCACAGAAGGACACTGCCTAAAACCACCATTGGACTACCCACACAGTAGTCTGAAACCATTGGGAATGGCAATGCTGATTGCCAAAAGCAAACCCATAACTGTGGAGAATTCATTTTCTTAAATCCCAAAAAGGGGTGCAGTACCAGTACTCACCACTATCCAAAAGCCGGCGTTTTAAAACCACCAGATTTTACTTTTTTGTAGAAAACTGAATAATTGAACCCAAAACAGGCCAAAGAAAGACTTACTGAGAGGTGGATCCAATGTAAAGTTATATTCTGAAGTGACTTGAAGGTTTATAACAAGACTGGCTGAGCTGGGGATTTCAACAGTTTAAGTAAATTTGGACTGAAAGACATTAAAAATCTCAAGGTTTAAGAGAAATGAGTGACCTACTTTTGAGTGTCACATAGGTTGCAATTGTTTAAATGTCATAGTTTTAAACTTAGAATCAGCCTTCTAGCTGCATATGTGAAAATGTTTAGTTTTATTTGAATGCAGAAACAGGGGGAACAGAAATGACATGTAGCTAAAAAACTGGCTTCAAGAGATTCCAATTTGCCTGGCAACTACCCCCATCAGGAGTGAAACTTGAGTCACAGCTGTGTTCCCAGGCCTAGCTGCCCGTTTGCTGGCTACACTAAGGATATGCCATCTCTCTGATAATTGAATTAAGGGGAGCCCCACAGAACACAGGAGCTCTGAACAATGCAACCCCCTTCGCCCAGGCAGATGGTTTATTACAGAGGTCGTAAAACAGCTTCCTCTTGGCAGAAGCTGGGAGGGGCAGGGTCTCTGAGCTTGGCAGAAACTGGAAAGACTGGTTTCTGTACCATGTGACATGAAAAGACACACCTCTATAGCCAGAATATGGTTTTAGAAAAAGATGAATAACTCATAGAGCGGACTTGTGAAAATTATTTAAATGACACCATAATTCTTGTGATTTTTCTGCCCACATTTTAAGAGGTTTTTAGAACCGGTGGCATGTTCAGGGGGGTTTTAGCGGAAAAGAGGATATTACTCAAAATGTGTGCATGTGAAAAATCTGACACTTCATCAACTAATGTCCATACTCCTTGCGCACATGTGTGTAAATTTGGGTCAATGTCCGGAATTGCAAAATCAGTTAAAAAGTGAAATATGTGCCATTTCTGAATGCAAGCCCCCAGGAAGAGCAAAGTTTGGACAGGGTATATCTCCTGTGATATGTGATGTGTGCATGTAATTTTAAACCAATGTTTACCTGTGCAAATATGTCTTTTGTTATCAAATATAGAATGTGTGCAATTTGACTGGGGAGTGTACTTTCTGCAGGCTGTAAAAATGACATCGCTCTGACTCACAGTTCCTTCCCCAATCAAGTGAGAAATGGAAGTTTGACCAATTAGAAGCTGAGAGAGAGGTAGGGTCAGTGATGCTCACACACACCCATTTTAAAAACACATAAAAACAGAGAGACAGGACAGATAGGGACTTTTCAAATCCATTTGCAGCTGGAAGCTCTGCCGGGAAAATCCATACTTTACCTCCATCAATCTCCAGAGAAAGCTGTGCAGAAAGATCCAGACTTTAAATCCCTCAATCTTCAGAATCCAGAGAGAGAGCAGACCCAGATCACTGTGAAGTGCAGAGACCAGAGTCCCGTCTAAAACCTGACCAGATCCATGGCGAGGCCCATTTCACTCAAGAATATAGTGTGAGTACCTAGAAAACTGTGCAGAACCAATCTCTTAGTTAAAATAATATAATCCAAGCTATTTTAATCTAAATAGAACTGCCTCCTAACTGTCACCTGTCATTTGTAAAGCTGTCACATGTGATTTGCTAGTTGCAAGCTGCACTTGTCTTTTTAACTTTAAAATTTCAAATCTGAAAAACGACCTTTATTTAATCGCTCATATCTCCGCGACCGTTTGTGCTAGAGACTTGCAGTAACTTTCATCTGAAAGCTGAGATCCTAGGCTTTCTTAGGACCCCAAGACGACAGTGATATTCCTTGTAGTTCCTCTGTAATCTCGCTCGGCGCATTCGCGAATTTTGCCGCGATTTGCAATTTCTTCACGTGTAAAAAGCTGCTGCTGTTTGCCTTCCATTTGCCAGAAATTCGTTTAACCTGCTAATCATCCCTGAATCATTGCTAGTGTGAGCCTGGACTAATATTAACTAGATACCACTCACCCTGAACTTCTAGAGGGAATTAAAAGCAAATTTAGCATATTTTTCACTCCATTGCCAGCACATATAAAAGCATTTTGCCTGTGTTTTCAACTTCCGTAGTCTAAGTTGCTGGGGTGAATTGAATTACATTTGAATTGCATTTCTGAGAATTGTGTGCCTTCCTTCCACTTCCTTGCATTGCATAAAAGGGGGGGTGAATTGTCCAAGAAAGTGATTACATTGTCTTTTGCTGAAATCCTATCAAGTTATTTTCTGTACTGCATTTCATTCCACATTGCATCCATTTGAAACCATAAAAGTATTGTTGCTATCTTATCCATTTCATGTCAACTCCTTAGTGATTATAAAGAAGTGTTCAAGTGCCAGATTCTCTGTTGTTAATCTTTATCATATCAGATTAAGTGTGCTATTCAATTATTAATTTATTATAAAGCGTGATATATATATATATTGTTTAATTTATCAAATAAACCTTTAACTTGCAAAACAGAACTACTTCTTGGCTCAGTGGGGTCAGGGGGATTCTGAGAGAGGGGTGTTATATAGGGGTAGTCATCCAGAACGCATGAACTGGACATAAAGATATATCAATAAGGGTTTTCATTCAGTATTATAGACTAGGCGTTGACTTAGCTGTAGTGTTGAATTGAATCCTCTTACAGGGGCTGATTGGAGAAGGGGTGTGGTTATGTGGAATTAGAGATGACACAACAAGGCTATACAATAAATCACAGTGGAGAAGCTTTATGGGACTTCTCATTGCGGCATGGACAACAATTGCCCAGAACTGGAAGAATCAAAACACCCCATTGACTTTTACTTGGTTACAGAAGGTATGGGCACAGGTAACGATGGAGAAAATCACCCACATAATCCAAGGAACAAGGGACAAGTTTGTAAAGAAATGGGAAGGGACTCTGCAATATCTCCAGTCAGACTTTGTAGAACAATGGTGTCCCTATAATATCAAAGTATCAGACATCTTCAACGCATAAAGGAACCCTTGAAAGCACAATGTCATGCGACCCGAGGGGAGGGTGAGGGGGACGTTGTAATGTTTGATTTTTAATTTCTATGTAAAACCAATAAATACAAGTATTTTAAAAAAGAACAATTTACCAAAGTACATCCAAATCACAGAACTACACTTGTGCTTTACATGATAGCCTATGCATCACACTTTCCTAAGAGGCTAATAGTGCTAGTGAGAAAGACAACTCATTGCCTTCCAGAAGCGTAATCCAGAAGTCATCTAAATCAGATAAACCATAATGATTTAAGACTACAGCATGTACCTAGTGAATGTGAATACAGCAAGCATAATTTAGATCATGCATTTGCTTGATGACCAATCTGTTGAGCCTTATACTTAACTCCACCTATATTTCGGAATAATGTGTAGTGGAGATTGCCGTTTACTGAGCATGGTCTAGACCACGTTATATAGATTTACTAGGATACCGCTGAACAAACGTGGACACTACTGTTGTATTCTTCGTGTTATGTTTCCTTTTTACTGCCATTTTATTATTTTGTTTTTACATACGTTTTAATTTTTTTTCACACCTTTCCTGTGTTTCTTTGGTTCTTAAGATGATAAGGAAATCCTTGTAATGTGTAGTTACCTTACAACGCTTACCTTTACGTGTCTGGCATTTAAACCTCTGTATGGTAATAGCTTGCCAAATATTTATAATAATTGCTATGAAACAGCCCAAACCCTGTCCTTTCCGTGCTTCAACCAGCAGTCCACCCTGGAGGCTGGACACATGAGGACACGCTGAATAACACAATCAACCACTCAAAACGTTACTCTCTTCTATCTCCTCCCATTCCCCCTTCCCACCGAATAACACCCCAAATTGTTCGGAATTTCTCCGTTCCGTCCACCTTCCTTCCCCTTCTCATAAATCAGGATTAGTGTTGCGCACACAGGGGCCCTCACGCCACCACCCACCTTTGATCATAGGCTAGCAACTTCAGTTCCTGATCCTGGAGCAACCCCCAACGTTAGACCCCATGCCAAGGATACAAGTTCACAACAGGTGACCACAGAGTTTGCCCATGGGATCGACCTCAACACTTGCATGGGACAGCCAACCCAGTGAAAGTAACACAGCAGCCCCACAATGTTCCCTACCGGCCCTTAAGGCAAGAGGGACCAGATCCCTCAGTCCCTCCACAGCAACACTGGCTCCTGCATTCCTACAGGTTGTCTGTCTGTCAACATACACATCCTGGTCAATGTCAGCCCTGATTTTAGGAGGGACCAGCATGGTCCTGATTAGGATTATGAGGCGACCACCCCCTTCCAGGTCCTTTCCCGGGGAGACCATCTACAAACATACTTGCTTCCTCCAGAGAGACAGAAAGGTATGCCTTCCCAGCATATTGGCTCCTTAGCTGTCCCGGGAACAGCATTGCATATCTTATATCCAAGTCACTAAGCCTGCGTTTCACCCCAGTTAAGGTTCTCCTCGCCAACTGCACTGATGCGATGAAATCCAGGAATATCTGTATGCGATCTCCATCACCCTTGTCTATGGACAGTTGGAGAATCATGTCACGGTCCCTATAGTTGAGTACACTTGCAATTATGGGACATGGTGGAGTCCCTGGGATCGGGATCTGTGCTGGAATTATGTGGGCTCATTGCACGATGAACACAATCAACAGATTGTCCCTTCCAAAAAGTGTCACGCCAAGCTTTTCCCCAAAGTCTTCCATGCGGCGCAGCCCTTTCTGCATGTGGACCCCCACCAGGCGTATGTTGTTTCATCTCGCCCGGCCTTCCAGATCCTTGTTCTTAGCTTTTATGACCTTAACCACTGTCTCGAGGGCCGCCAATCTGGTTGGGACCGTTGACGCTGCGTCCTCCAGCCCAGATATCCTCTTCTCTGACTTGTCACATTGGGCGCCGAGCTTGCCCAGCCAGTACTGTATTAAGTCCAACTTAGTGTCGAGGGCGTCTTGTTTCATATCCAGTTTTCCTATACCTTCCTTGAGGTCCAACAAGATTTCCTTCATGTGCAGGTCTGCACCTTGCACTGCCCCAGTCGCCACCATCGTTACCCCGGGTGGGGCAGGGTACCCCACAGACAGCTTGGACTTCCTTCCTGTCATTCGTCCCTCGAAGGATAATGTCCTGTTTCTTGTCACCTGTAACCATTGTGCCTCGCAGAGTCTCCCCTTCGGCCGAGCCCGAACCCCCTTGGGAGGGCTCATCCAGGCTCCTCCTGGCTCCACTGCTCGGTGTCAACCACTAATAGTCCTCTCCAATCTTAGTCTAGCTGGCAATGCCCCACAAAGCACCACTCTTTCAGCGCAGCACAAGCTTCCTGTGCACCCCTCTGCACTATTCCTCTGCTTGGGGATCCCTTCAGACATGGCTCCTAATTCTATCTTTTGATCCTTAATGCTTGGACACAGTATTCAGGCCTCAACTCTCCTGCACAGGGCTGAATAAGTTATCCCCCGCTGTCATCCACTGGCTTGCCTCTCCATCAGGACATGATGAGGACTACGTTGCAATGCTCAGCCCTCTTGGAACAGCTCCAGGCCCCCACTGAGACTTCCACTGCTGCCTACCTTGGATGCCATGTCCCCAATTCTCTGTTTGCTGAGGCCGCTCCACTTTAATATACTGGCCAGGAGAGCAGCGCAGCACACCGGCGTGGGTCCCCGCAACTCTGGCACATACAGTGCATGGGCCACTTCATCAGCCATGGTGCCTGCTGGATCCCTGCCGCTCAGGATGGGAGTTTTGGGCCGACTCATCCCTCTGCTATGACTACTTATTGTTGCTGCAACACCTCTTGTGGTCTTCTCCCTCTCCACTACAGGGGGTGCTCTGTCTCACCCTATCTTTGAGTGCACCCCAGTTGACAGTTTCCCCGGGGTGGCAATCCTCTGTACGGGCCACTGCCTCCAGCCACAGGTGGTAATCTGACTGCATCTGCCCAGAAGGGGTACCTCAAGCCATCTCTGCCACCATCTGCTCCGCTGGGCTGCCTGCTGCACCAACCACACAATCTCCTACACTGCAGAGGCCGCTGACCATGATCTTGCCCAGGTGACCAGACCCACGTTGTGCTCTGCCACCTCAAGAAAGTGCACCAGGGATCCCTCGATCCACTCCAGCTGGGATTTTAACAGGCTGCTCCAGAGCTGATTCAGGCTGATTATCCACAATTTTTGGGCTGCACTGCCAGGGGTACCACAGGATAATTATCAAGATTTTCGGATCGAGAGTGGAGTTCACCCCAGAGCTGCCATGCTGCTTGGGCTTTTGAGCGCCCCGCTCCAATCAACGATTGTATAAACATGGTAAAATGACATTTCCTTGTTTGAGACCATATATTTAGTCTAATTTCCTGGTTGTGGTACTGTTGGCACCCACATGAATTATAACCGAAATGTTCTCATAATGCATAATCATTTTAAGCAAGTCCTTATTTATCCCATATGTATGCCACTTATTCCATAGTCAGCTGTAATAATTACTAACATAAGCAGTGGAGTAGTCTATCATATGTACCGCGAGGTGCACCATTTTCACACAGCCTGTTTTCATTAAAACCTAACTGCTAAACAGTTATGTATAATCAACATGCCACACAAAACCCTGCTTGATATGCAGAGATGATGTCTTTATGATACAGTCATGTTGTTAGTTGAAAGATTAAGACTTTATAAAACAAATCGTACTAAAAGTGTCTAGAAGCGCTATCAGCCTGAAATTTCTAGGGTCATCTCTATTACCTTGTTGATGGATCTGAATTATTATGCTTTCCCTCCAGGTATAAGGGATTTCAGGAATGTGTGCACTGGCACTAAACAATGCATGTAAACGCTGGGACCAAAGCAGTGGTATATTTGTGAACACAATGTTATTTAGCCAAGGTTGGTCAGTGATCAGTTTGCTTTAAACGCTTCAACATAAAATGCAAAGTCCTTCAGCATTGCCGCATTGCTCCAGAAAGAACAGTCCCTAGAGCTAATAGTTCCACTATGTTTGTCAACAACAGTTCACATAGTAACAACGTGGGTCTCTCAAGTCTGTGCTGGAATAGGGTTTAATTGATTCATGATACTCATCAATTAGAAGAGCCGAAAGCCTTTTGACATCATTAGATCCTAGATTAGTAAGCATTGTTTCCTACCATTTTGAAGTAAATGCTGATTTCCTATTTGTGTAACAACAGTTCTTTAGTGTGCGTACACAAGGTCTAAACCTTGTTTACATTGTGTGGATTACATTTCGTTTAATTAACTGTTCTGTTAAACAATCACTGAAAAATCCATCCAACCTGCTGCACGTAATATAGTTCCTTTACTTTACTTTATTAATTCATATTGTGCACCACTGACCCGGAGGCTTAAGGGCACAAACAAAGGACAAAGGACAGGACAGTACACGTACATGAAAAGCACGCCTAGGGCACAGTGCCCGCAATCAACAAGAGAACGTATGCAAGTTAAATTTGGGCAGTCTATCTACATAGATATGCCTTTAAATTCTTCCTAAAGAAAAGACATGTGTAGAGGATTTCCTCTCTAAGATTCACATGAATTGTGTTCCACACAAATGGGGCTACGGCAAAAAATGCTCCTTTTTTGCTTGAGACAATTAGGTGGCTGGAATATTTTGTTGGATAGTGTTGTTGGGTCTTAAATTGTATGAGTTAGATTGTATTTCCAGGACTTCTTTCAGATAAGCAGGAGCTGTAGTTTTAATGCATTTATGAGTAATTAGAGCGAGACGAAAGGTCATTCTGGCTTTCATTGTTAGCCAATGTAAACTCTTCCTTGCATCAGAAATATGGTCTTTCCTAGTGAAATACATAATAATTCTAACAGCATTGTTCTGCATAAGCCGATTAACCTGTGCTGCAGGCAGGCCAACTAACAGGCTGCTACCGTAATCTAGCCTGGATCCCATTAAAGTCCTGGCAACTACCTCTCTGTTTTCTTTGGAGACAAATGGACGTGTATGTGTCAGTAATTTAAAGTAATATGAGGCTGAAGAGACCAAGCTACTGACTTTGATCAAGATGTGTTAAATGTACTGTTTACTTAAGGAATATGTCTTTCTGTCCAAGATATTTGATTCTTCTCTAGGTGTACATCGATTACAATCATTTGTAGCGAAATAGTTTATGTCCATGAAGATGAAAACCACAGGTGAAAACAACAGAAAAAGGGTATTTCTCTGGATGTGGGAATGCTTTCAGATCTGAAGCATCTTTACATTTGTTAACACTAGCATATAAGTGTCCTACAATTGACTCCGCCAAAGCCTTTAAGAATGCCAACAAAATCTACAAAACAGCCATTATATCCCGCAAAGCCAACTCGTACAACATGCGTATCAGTAACGCATCCTCAGACTCAAAAGAACTCTTCTCTATCCTTAGGGAATTGGAAAATCTGATACCCACTGCAACAGTCTCTAACGCCAGCAAAGAATGGTGCACAACCATACAAGATGCGCCAAATCTCCCTGCTACAAAATAAAATAGCTACCAAAAGACTGCTTTTAGCAGACAAAATCCATTATCCTCCAACCCCACCCTCAATGATATCACCAATCCCTTATTCCACTTTGCCCCAGTCTCTCAAGAATTAGTGTACAACACTATCTCCAAGCTCAAAGCCTCTAACTGCAAAGGAGATAGTTTCCCAGCCAAACTAGTCAAAGCATGTGCTTAAACACTCACCCCCACTATCACCAGCTTTGTAAACTCTTCCTTCATTACCAACACAGTCCTTGCCAGCATTAAAGAAGCTTGGGTCACCTTCACTTCTAAATGAAAACACCCTAGACCACACAATACCAACCAAATTCCGTCCAATAACCACAGACCCATTCTTACTCAAACTCATTGACAAAATAGCATACACTCAAATCCAAACACACCTAGAGCCGAACCAGTTGCTTGGAACAAGACAATCAGGCTTTAGGCCTAATCACAGCACTGAAACATCCCTACTGGTTCTCAAAATCCAAATGGACACCACTAGGGATTCTGGGAAACTCTGCATAGTCCTGCTTCTAGACCTTTCCGCTGTGTTCGACCTAGTAGACCACGACAAACTCTGTACCTCACTTGCCAAGCACCTCTACTTCTCTATGGAAGCCACCATGTGGGTTAAATCCTTTCTCGCCGAGCGCACCTCCAGAGTTGCCATAGGCAAAGAAGCAGCTGATCCTATCCCAGTCCCGATTGGAGTCCCTCAAGGTTCATGCCTATCTCCCACACTTTATAATGCTTACACAAAGCTCCTCTGCTCGACATTGGACGACATGGGTGTAATCTACACTAATTTTGCTGATGACAGTCAGATCCTCATACCCATCTCAGGAAACTACAACAAAGACACTGTGACCATTAATTAAATATATGCCATCATCCATAACTGGATGGCATTAAATAGCCTCTGCCTCAACAATGAGAAGACAGAAATTCTCATTGTGGGTTCCCCAGCCAAAATAGTCACTCTCCATTCAGACTATGCTTCTATCAACATAGATGGTACCCCGTCCCAGTACTTAAACAGGTGAAAACCCTAGGTGTACACCTAGACGCCAACCTCAATATGACCAAACACATCAGTACGCTCATCAATTTCTGACACCCACCAACTGCCTCACCTTGGCCAGGGCCTTTGTACTATCCAAGCTGGATTACTGCAATGTGCTACTGCTAGGTACCTCCAATGCCAATGACGCCAAAATGCAGCTCCTGCAAAATGAAGCCTTAAGGGCAGTTTAAAGGATAAAAAAAAGTCTGATCACATTTCTAAGACAAGAAAGGAAGCCCACTGGCTACCTATCCAAGCCAGAATTATTTTTAAAACACTCTGCATCAGCCACACATTTCTAGCCAAAAAAGTCTCAACCTACCTTAACAATGCCCTACAGATAAAATAATCTTCAAGAACACTAAGATCTACTGACAATCTGCTATCATTGCCCCCCATTTTAAAACCACGAGGGCAGTTGGCAGCAGTTTTCGTGTGCTAGCACCTAAATATTGAAACACCCTCCCCTTAATATCAAAAAAGAGTCCTCTCTCCCAGGCTTTAAGAAAAAACTAAAAACTAGCAGCTCACCCCGACAAACTATGGGAATAGATTCCTGCCAGTTGTAACCTGTACATTTTGTATATTGTGTTTCATGAGTGTTTTCTACATTTCCTTGTTTTTATGTATACTTGTAAAACTAATGCATAAGCTGTCTGTAACTACGCCGTAATACCCCAGTGTCTGGGTGTGTAATAAGTGTAATAAATAAATAACAAAAATAAATAGCAAAGAAATAATCTAAAATATATTGTATTTGTTCTGTAGAATGAGTACATGGTTCCAAAATACCTCACAGTGTACAGTCATTTAGCATTATCATGCCAGTTTTCAAAATTAGAATGATAAAATTAACCATAGATGATGCACTAATTGAGTGTCAGGAATACCCACATAGAGTACTATACCTGTCCCACCAGTGCATGATCCACACTGAGGACATCAGCTTTTTAAAAAAACATGTTATATTTTTTGCCAGTACTGTACAGTGTAGGAAATGCATTGTTTATTTACATTAAAGAATAGTAAACTCTAGAAACAGTCTGGGAAACTGCATCTTCTGTTTATTTCTGTTTATGCTCAGCTGATCGGGGCTTTCAATACAATCATGTTTTCTGTGTTTAGTGCCTCTCGCATCCTCATGCATCTTGATTAACTAATAACAGAGAATTACAGAAGATGGGCCCCTAGTTATGGAAGAAGCCACTCTAAAAGTTGTACAGAAGAGAATTGCTGATATTAAGTTAAAAGGAACATCTATGTGATTTTGTTCCAATGAGGTCCATAACACATCTCAGTGGGGGGTTTACTGAATTGTGTCTATATTGGGGCAAGGAAGGGTATTGTAGGATTATTTAGCGTGTTTTTGGAGTGCAGCGCCACTACATGAAATCAATGTATTGCTATAATGCGGTACAGCAAGCCATGTGTTGCCGGTGTAAGATATGGATATGTAAATGAAGACAGGCTATTCAGTCAAAAAACACATCATTTTTTTTCACTGTTAGAAACGCACCAATTTTTTTTCTCTCACCTGAAATGCCTCTGTTGCAGGAGACACATTAGAGGATTAATGAACTAATATAATTAACAGTACTAAGATGATTCTAATCAAATAACATCATAATGTGTTCTCCAGTGCAAAACGAGGTGGAAAAGACAGGCTCTGAAAGTCATTTTAAATGTGCACTTGGATTCATTTTTTTTCTCTGTTCACTGTGTTAGCTGGATGTGAAATCTGCAGGGCAGAAAATGAGTAGATACAGTTTCTAAACCGTATAAACCAAGCCATTGTTGAAAGAGGAGGATAGATTATTGTATATTTTGATTGGTGACGCGTCACCTAAGGGGCTGTAACAGAGGTTTCCTGAAGAATCTCGGGGAGAGAGAAAGGCAGTGGACATTTTTACACAGCTTGGGTGAGAAGCCTGAGGGGAGTTGCTGTGGGGCTGCCTGATTGAGGGGCGTCGTTCCTGTGTACTGCTGACCTTCACAGGCAGGAGATTCCAGTCAATTGGCACCGGTTTGAGGACCAAAGAGTGCAGATTGGAACTGCATGTCCTTGCCGGGTGTTCGAAAGGGAAGCCCCGAGCCATTTAAAGAAAGCGACCTGTCCAGAGAGTTCGCGTGCTGATCTGCTACAATTTTGCTGGTAATTATCTTACAGAAAAGCGAGAATGCAGTGTGTGAATGAAAGCTATTTCAGTCAGGCAGCGTAGCGATAGCTGCGTTCTAATGTTGCTATTCAGAAATGCAAGTCAACTGATGCATTGTTCTTTTTATTGTTGCAAAGAATCTAATGAAATGCCATGTATTTTGCAATTGCTTCTCTTATGTTTATTCTAGAAAAGACTGCCTCACAAAACTGGTAATGTATGATTTGTTAAATGAAACTGATGTAAATGACAATCCGTGTAAAGGCTTCTATTTGCTTCTGTTTTTCTCTGGTACAGTTATCCCATATCACCTGATAAAAGGGGAGGTTATTAGGCATAATATGCCAAGCATCCAATGTGGAAAAAGTTATGTTATGAGTAATTATAAATAGCTGTGTGCGTGGTTCCACTCAGTGTATGTGTGTGTGACTTCTGAGTGGAACACAATCTGATAGTCTGTTGGACGTACATGCCTCAGCAGAGAAAGAGGCCTCTGGAAATAGTTTCACTAATGTAAATAAATTAGTGATTATACCACATGTTATTGTGAATACTTTATGGAAGCATAGCTCACTGGTGTAGATAAATCAGTGATAACAGCCATAAGTGGCACTCCATATGAAAATGTGGTGTTCTTGAATAATGTAGAAGCCTGAGGCCTCTAGAGATCACAAGAACAGTCTAAACAAAAAAAAGGGGTTTTGTATGTTGGGGCCACAAATAAAACAAAGAACTTATGCTCATCACTATACGACAACGAAATGCATACCAACTAAATGTATCTGTGTACTGAAATAATGCATAGCCACGATACCACTATAATACCAAATCCAATCTGAATGCCAGGAGTGTTTGTTGCTAAATTAGATTTATTCTTGGTGGTAAGAAAATACCGCTAGGCCCAAAATCTACACAAAATACGCTACAGTATGAAAAAAAACTATAGCCTGTATTATGTGCCCACTCATTTCACTTTAACCCAACTACAACAGAGTCTGGAGCAGAAGGTATGTGTGTGTTACTGTATGTATGTGTGTGTTTGTGTGATGTGCCCTGCATTGAAGTGCTACACTAGATTGGCTTTGGTATGCAACACTGTGTTATGTTATGATATGCCATTTAATGTTTTAAGCTGTAGAAACAAGTGAAGTGATTTGCTCTCCTGGAATCAATAGGTTATTTTCCCAAAGTTAAGTGCACATTAGCAAGAATCGGCCTCAGTACTACTGTATGTACTCATTCACTCCTTTTGGGTGGATGGAGAATATAATATCAGTTTATTTTTATACTAGCTGCTTAGGTCATGGTAGATTATGTTGTGGTTTTGTTTTAATGTTTTGCTTTAAATGTCTATTCTTCAAGCGCCTTTGAAGCAGCCATACGACAGAAGGCGCCAACCCCTTAAACATGCAAAAGAAAACAGACAGTATACTGGGCATCTAACTTTTTAAAACTTACTGATTTGTTCTTCACCCCACAAGAGTATACGCCTGTCCCCCTTCCCCATTTCCCCCGGATCCTGTACTGAACTCCAATTCTAGTGGACAGAGCTCTGTAAAAAGTGATGGAATGATGCAATGTTTCACTTTCACAAAACTGAGACTAAAAGTAAAAAGTAAAAACAGGTAAAATCGCCTTTACTTTTTACATTTACTCCACTTTTTGTAAAAGATGTAAATGCTGTCTGCAAATAATGATCTGAATAAGGCATTGTTTTAATCATTTCAGCTTTGTGTTGATACATTTTTATCATAAAAGCCAGCATACATTTAAAAACAAAACAACACCTTGAAACATCAAATCTTAAAAAATATCTACACCAATCACAAAGGTTTAAAAAGTTAAGATCACGATTAAAACATGATTTCCCATTCTCTTCCAAATAATCATCAAACAACAGTAAACTTCAAAAAGTGTCATTGTGCTCAAAGTCCTCAATAGTCTGGATTAAAAAACCAACTGCCTAACTACTTATCTACAGTCCTAGTAAAACCAGAGGAAAGATGAGAAAGTTATTACCCATTCCTTTATAGCAATGCACCTATCGGCTTAAAAGCCCATTCACAAACCAAACCCGTCAAGGGTCTAAGGTGCATAAAGGGTGCTTGCTTTGGCTAAGCCCTAGTTAGTAGGGATTCAGGGTTTCAGATCTTACAAATGCAGAATTGGATACATTTGCCAGTAATCAATCCTGAAGATGGACAGCCACCACCTGCATTATGCAACTAGTTCACACATGTTTACCCTCCTTCGCCATGCCCTTATCAAGAACCACCCTGTAGAGAATGTAGTAAGGCTGTCCTTGCAGCCAGACAAAGCACTATAGCCTCAGCACACAGCAGTGGCAGTGACCTGGTTCTGTATAAAAAGAGGTTTAATGATCTTCTCCAAATATCAGCATACATAGGGCACAGAAGTAGGACATTGACTATGTCTTCCCTAGCAGCTGAGCATAAAGGACAGAAAGGGCTAAGTTTGGTGTTCCACTAGGACCTCAAAAATGCCAACGGTAGTATACCCAGACGTGTCTTAAAACGTGAGATCTCATCATCTTGGGATACATTAGGTCGAGGTAGTCTTCATAGGCCTGGTTCTGCTTCATAGCACAGTAGGTACTGAATTGTGCTGATACATACAATCTACTCTCAATATCTACTATTTGTTCAGCCCCAAAAGCACGATGTACGCTGGCCTTTGAATTTGGATTAAGGTTATGGAATAGTGCTAATATAAAACGGTTTTGCCCTACAGACTTTTTCAATAGATTGGAGGTCTAACTCGAGTAAGATCTGGAAATTTGGTACCGGGATAGGTAAACCCAATAAGCTTTTCAAAGGGTGTTTTCAATTACAGACAAATGGGTAACATTACACCACCCCCATTGCTCAGTGTTATAGGCAGCAGCTTGCCGCGCCTGGGCCTTATATGCCTCCCAGACCACTGAAACAGCCCCACCCCCATGTTCCCTCGCAAAATGAGCTATTACTCCACTATATCTGGACAACCTCAATCCCGCATTCATAGTCTGCTTTCCTGAGGTACAATTTTTATTTAATCTTATACCCCAGTAGTCGTAAGACTTGACCTGCACAATTTGTGCTCCGTCCAATACTGGGTCAAGCTTGCAAGGCTTTTTCCCCCTGCATCCTCTGAATACTATGGCATTGGTCTTTTAGGTATTCATTATCAGCCCATCTGTGGTGCAAAAACCTGAGAAAATGTCCAGCTGAAGAGCAGTCCCCCAGATGTAAATGATAGTAGGACCGCGTCATCAGCAAACAACAGAACAGGAATCCTGTCTCACGAGAATGGGGGCATCAGTGGGAACCATCAGGAAATCAGTGATTACACTATTTATAAATAAGCAAAAGAGGAGGGGCGCCCTTCTCGACATTCACTGTCCTTGACAAAGCTCCATCTGTCCCATAATGTACCCTTGCTCCGTTAGCCTGATGTAATCAGCATTAAGTAGGTTAATAGGTATACCCAGGCTCTAAAAAATTGACCATGGCCTTTCCCTCAGGTATTTGTCTCAGTGAAACGTATTTGGCACACAGTAATCAGAGCCGCAGGCTCTGGTTTACTGTGCTAATGCCTTTTTGGAACCCTGCCTGAAGATGATTCAAAGCACCAACCTCTCTGACTCAGGCCTTCAAGTGGCCCAACACAGCCTCAGCAAAGACCTTAACCCCACTATCAAGAAGGGAGATCAGCCTATAATTGTCTGGATGGTTTCTATCCCCTTCTTGAAAACGGGTACAATAATGGCTTGGGTCCAAGAGTTGGGGGCTCGTCTCAACAACAAGACTGCATTAAAAAATCTGGTCAGGTATGAAAAATAAAATCTACCGGAGTCATGTTCGTGCTTGGTACTTTTCCTTTTTTTTGGCTCTCCAGTGCCAGCTTTATCTCTGCCTCTCCAAGGATTAGATGCAAATCATCTTGGTCTGACGGAGGGGCAGTCTGGTAAGTTACCATCCAGTCTCTATTCTCTTTATACAGGCTTTAAAGTGGGCTGCCCAGGTCTCCTCGGGTATGACCCCATGGATTAAATTATGCTCCACAGGGTGCCCCTTACTCACCAACTCCCAGAACTTCTTTTTGTTTCCATTTTGTATTGCCTTGAGCAACAACTCCCATAAACCCTCCTGGAAATTGGATGTCCTCCTGAGCTTTAGGACCCAGGCATAATTCCTATATGATTCACGCAAGGGTTGTATCCCTTCTATGCTCACCAAGAATGGACTTTGCCCTACCACACATGTTTATATGTTTATGAATAGCTTGGTTCCCTAGTGTCTTTGATGGTTTAAAAAAAAAACACTCCCAAATTATTCATTAAATCAGCGTGGATATCAATGATATCATCACTTCCCACATCCTGGGAAGCAAGCAAATCTGATATGTCAGAGTCGGGAGGATAGAATAATATATTGCCAGTAGAATCACATCCAGATCACCTTTTGCCCAATTTATTATGCGCCTAGCATGCCCACTAATAACCAGACCAACAGCCAGTGTGTCAACCATTTCCCTTGTGGCCCCCAAAAATATGGATGACCTTTGCAGGGCTGACAGATTATGATCACTCTCATGTCTAGTAGTGAATCTAAAGTGAATAATGGAGAACCCAGCCTTCACATACAGGATATAGTCTATTAAACTTGATCGTTTTGAAGACTGAAATGTTTTCATTGCTGGCTAATCTCTCGATAATCTACCATTACAGGCCCTCAAACTGCTTGCAAGGGCTATGAAGGCAGCATTTTCCCAATTGTTATATTTCCTCTTAGATAATGGGGCCTCTATCTCCATAATCCCCACAGTATATCCTTATCTTCTGATAGACCAGCCATAATCTCCATCGGCTCTAATTGAAGGTTAAAATCACCCATTACAAGAGATTTTGATAGTTTGCAGAATATGGATCTCCATTTCTCTATGGAAGCCCGCACAGTGGCACTGAGCTAGTCCCCCGGACGTTGTCTCCTGATTATAGAGGTTAATTAATCATATATTTATCCCATCTAGTCCCATTATATGAGGCTCCATCAATTCCCTAGGGGCATTTTCAATAACCCTTATTCTTCTGTACATTGATGAACAAATCCAGAAGAGTACACCCCCACTTGGCCTGCCTCCCTTGCCCTTATTTGTTGAAATTTGGAACGTTGCGTATCCCTGTACATTTGGGGATATCAATACCCATGTCTCCTGGAAACCAATGATATCATGGCTTTGACAAAGGATAGCCATGCCGCATCCTCCATACCCCTATTTAACCCTGCTGCATTTCTTGATAGTATAGGTTGTTACCCCCCATTGGCAAAACATCTGTCGGACAGGAAGTGTATATCATCGATGGTGGGGCTGACGAGGCTGAGGTCGGGTGCTCACCCCATCAATCCAGGTCTCCCAAAATTGATTTATCTGCAGCATAGGTACTGCTGGTTCTTTCCACTTGGCTGACTTCCATTGGGGTTACTACCAGAGTGATTCTCAGCTCTTTTGCATAGTGGGCGATGGACGATTGGGGGACATGGTACATGGTGTTTGAAAACTAAGTGATGGAAGTTTAATTCCCATTGTTTTAACAGGCACTGGAATTAAGCATGAGGAACTCTCGGTAGAGCTACCCTCCTGATGGAACCTATGTTTACACCACTAGGTAGATAACAGTGATCCTTTCTCGTATCCACAAGTGCAATATTTTGTCCACATTTTATTTTCCAGGGATATTACTATTTCTAAACCAATAGGCAGCAGGTTTCTTCATTCTTAGAAGGCCCTCCACAGAATCCCTGAAACCAGCTGAACCTCTGTATAGTCCCTATCCAAACCGCTCGCCTTACGTTCACAGGCATGGATGTCCTCTCTGATGAGTGAATAACAAACCCGCTTGGATTTGATTAAATGTTTGACCTTGGTGATTAAACTATCTCTCGATTCAGGGTAATCTGGCTTCACCCTGGGGACATTGAGCAAGAAAAAAGAAAAATAATGCTCATTAACTTGCAACCTGATTCAAAGGATTTATTGCCATTAGCATACATGGGGTTAGCAAACCTTTTTGAGTATGGTTAAATTCCTCAGCCTTCATTACTTGTACTATTTTTGTTAAACTCACCCCCACTACTCCAGAGGACATTGAAACAGACATTTTGACAGGTTTTTGGGCAGGTACTTGTGTTTCAGAATTTTTACCATGGCCATAGCCTTCCTACTTTCTTCCATTAATATTCATCCTTCCAAAAGAGTCTTCAAAACATCCACAGAGAGGATGCAGTAAATCATTTTTCATGTAGCTCATCGCCTTGCGTCTGTGAACGACAGGCAGCCCACTGCATGGCACCATATTTGCTATACTTTCCCTGCACAACATGATTACAGAAAATAAATGGTGCATGGCACCAGATTCCCACATGCATCACACTTCACAGAAAACACACAGTACATTGAGTAGCACAGCTGCCACAATCAAGCTCATGGCACTACATTTTCATGTTACAAAGCAGCTGGACAGAAGGTGCATAGCATGTACAGTTATACACTCACCATGTTATGTTATGTAATGTTAAGTGATGTTATGTTATGTTAGTGTGGATTTGTATAGCACCTTTCACCATTGGTATGGTCTCAACACGTTGTAGACTGAATGCCCTCAGGGACCAGAGTCCGGGTCAGTTGAGATAGTAGGAGCAGTAAATAGTGCACATGTGCACTCTGTATGTGGTGTGCAGCTAGACCGAATTTGAGTGGTGTATAGCTGCATTCTAATGCTGGAACTAGTGAGGAGGATATGTGAGACAGGTAGTATGTGTGTAGCTAGGCCGAATTGTCGTGGGGGTAACCACATTCTAGTGGAGATGGTGCTAGTATGTGAGGTTATGTGTGCACCTAGGCTGAATTTATCACACCTGGCACAAATACACATACAGTTTATCGAGGTATACATTTTTTCATGGTAAAAACTTACACCTTTTGTTCGCTGCAGTTTTAAGAGTACGTAGTGTCTAACACATAGCACTGCATTATGTGCATTGTGCCGGTAGGGATATTAGTTATAATGAACAAGAGTTTAATCATTTTTTAGTAGGCCTCAGCCAGAGGTGCAGAGCTGCCATTGTAGTGTATTAGGCCATAGTTGTTAGTTGGGAGCACTTGAATGAATTTCATCCTGTCCTACAAGCAGGCTGTGGGCTCAAGGGCATGTGGGGAAGGGTATGAGATAGTTGCCAACTTATTATTGCATAGGAAGCATTTCTCAAGGAACGGAGGCCCAGTCCCAGAAAGTAGCTGCTGCCACATCAGATAGGGAAAGATTTAATAAGGTAAAAGTGAGGCATGGGAGCAGTGTGCATGTGCAATTGGCTGAATAATATGGAGAGATCAGTACAAATGATGATCCAGGAACGGTGCTCATCAGTGGAACTGTCACATTTTTTCTAGTACGCCATTCATTGCAGGTGCAGACAGTGGGATTGGGAAATAAATAGAGGAGGTGTGTGCCATGTTGGTTTGCAGCTCATTGGTTTCTCAGAGGGACGTTGCAGCCCCAGTTGTCTGAGGTAGCATGGTCCAATTAGAATAAAGCTCTTTATTGAACCATTCCCGGAGATGGGATTGGTGCATTTTAGGCTGACCAATGGGGGTGGGATCAGGTTGGGTGGGTGGAGATCTTTTTGAAAAGGTAATTGCCAGTAGTTTTTAAGCAATGTATAGGGTTATTTAGGGGACTGGTGATGACCAGCCAATGATAATGTTGGGATGGTATTTTTGTTACATTCCTTTTTGCATATGCTAATGTTTTGTTTGTCGCTATAAAATGGTCAGCACAAGGTGGGCATGTGAATTTGGCTATGTTCAGTTCATCTTTCCGGCTGTGATGTAAGAATACATTTTGTGTTTTTTCTTGCAAGTGATGCACTCCTTTTTTGAGTTCTATGGCTTGGTTTTCCTACTATTTGGACCTGTCCTGTGAATGCCCCCAGTTTAGCAACATGCATTTCTCCTCCTCTAGCCGACTCCACCCACAAAACACTTTTAAAATGCCCTGGATCTGTAAAACAGGTATACCTCTTTTTTTCACTGCACCAGACATTTTTATATAACCCCCATATGATTTAGGTCCTCATCAAACCTCAAAAAGCCAAGGGCTCCCAAATATCTATTGACCATTTAAGTGAGCAGAGATTGACCCCCCTCAAGCCAATTAAGATGTTCGTCCTCCATGGACTCTGCTCCAGGAGTCAGTTAGCCTTTACTTGTCATCTTTCTGAACTCCTGGTTCTTCAATTTCTCACATTAGAATTTCTTCAAAATGTCAATGGTTCTCATGATAAACAGGGGAAGACATTGCAGAGAGCATTGACAAACAGCATCAAGTGGTAAGGCCTCAACTGATCACATTAAGCTTGAGTTCACTGCCTTACACATCTCAATTTAGGATGTGTCTTAGGCTCTGTAAATAAAAGTCTGCAAGATATCCACAGTCCACTATTTTCTATGGCACATCACTTGGTGCCAGGCCTTAGGGAGTAAAAATACATGCCACAATTAAACAGATAGAATAGTTGTGGATTTCAAGTATGGGGAATATTCTTGACTTAACCATTGTCTTTCGTATTTAATCTCCAAATTGGTCCCTATTATTCAATAGGAATTCAGCATCAGATATTCAACACATAACATTTTAACCCTTGCTCTTAGAGATCTGTGGCACCATTCTTTTATACATGCTGGCCCTCATTACGACCCTGGCGGAGGTCCATGGTGCAATTTGCACCATGGACCATGGCGCAGAGCTGCCAATACCGCCATGGGGGTTGGCGGACTTACCGCCCCATTCCGAGGTTGGCGGGCGGTAAGTCCCCAATCCCCATTTACCCTTCCCCATTCCCATTTTTGCCCCATAGGGTATAATGGGAGTGGGGAAGGCGTCAATTACGCCACCGTAAATTACGGTGGCGTAATTAACAACGAGTCCCGTAGCGCCATGGATTTTTCCGCCTGCAAAAAGCAGGCGTAAAAATCTCCATGGCGCTACGGAATGTCGTAGTCTGGCGGAGAGGTACGCCATGCATTACGCTGGCGTAAACCCCTCTCCGCCGGGGTCCTAATGAGGGCCGCTGTATTTACTTTATAAGTGTTTAGACCATGTCTGAGTTCCTATTTTTAATATTACTTCAATTTGTTTATTGCATGGTTGTCCCAAGGCGTGCTACTCATAGGAAATACTTGTTTTACCAGTTGCATCTTAACTTATGGCACTATTGGTCTCTTATATAACAATTTTTCAGAGTCAAGTTACATGATGATTTCTCTCTTTGCACTTTTGAAACTGACAAGATAATTAGTGAATAATTAGGGCAACGAGGTAGTTGTCATCAAAATGTGAAAAACTGACAGGCTAGCACAATTTTATTTTATTTTATTTTATTTTATTGTTTAAAACACAGAACTAGCTCAAGAGCAGAAGAGCGCTGTATAGAGTGTGAGTAGCTGGAATTTTGACTGGCATCCTTTAATAGTAGCGAGGTACTGTGAGGTCTGTATGTCAGTATGTGTGTCAATTGTATTTAGTCCTTGTACAGGAGTTGTTGAACAAGCCATGTTTTGAGAGATTTTTGAGAGACTTGCAAAATTAGAGAATTGTGAGGGAATTCCAATGCGACACTGGAATTGAGGTCCAGAGGGTCAGTGCATGACAAGAGAATGATTGTGCAGGCCTCTCTTTGCGGATGAGTTATCATTCAAGCCTTTTTTCTCGATTTTCTGTGCGAGGAGCGTGTGCTTCCAGATGTGTGGAGATTAGTCACCAGGTACGCTGTTGTGCTATTCGTAACTGCTTTGTAGATGATACGTGTAGTCTTGAACAGTATCCTGGCTTGGAGTGGAAGCCAGAGTAGTTTGCATAGGATGGGGTCATTCGGTGAAATTTCTGTGCTCCTGTAACAAGATGTGCTGCAGCATGGTGGACTGCATTTAGGGGATCCAAGTGAGTGTCTGGGAGCACTGTGAGAAAAGCATTTCCCCCATCAATGTGCAAAACCACAAGGGCCTGCACTACCATCCGGAAGTCCTGCAGTGGGATGAAAGGTTTGATTTTGGAAGGGTAGAGATTCTGAATCAGGCTATTTTAGCCTTCTAAACAGGACAGCTTGCTGTCAATGTTGAAGCCTAATGATTTTGCAGAGTCTGAGACTTGTGGATCATAACCTTCTAGGTGCATATCATTGAGCCATTGTTGGACAAGTTGTTTTTTAGTGGGAAGACTGATGAGGACAAATTCAGTCTTGGATAGGTTTAGTTTGATTTAAGCAGTCAACATCCAGAGCTCGATGATGGCTAGGTAATTGTGGAAATGAATGATGTCCTGCAGGCTATTTACTCTCACATACAACTTAGTATCATCTGCCTATTGGTGGATGGCTATATTGGGATCTTTGAGGAGGGTACCCAGAGGTTCCATATAAAGGTTAAAAGGGATTGGTGAGAGGATGGAGCTTTAGGGGACTCTGTATAAGACCTAGAGTCAGTTAGAATGCACAGGTTCATATGGACAGCCTGGTGTCTGCCTAAGAGGTAGGCGGTTATCCAATTCAGGACAGTTACAGAGAATCCAATTATGTCAGCAAGGAGGGAGAGAAGCTTGCGGTGGTCGACGGTGGCAAATACAGTCGAGAGGTCAAGCAGGCATAAGTCGCCCTCATCCATTATTTGGAGAGCACTTAACTGCAAGATCTTCGTGCAGGCACTAATCATGCCAAGGATCGACAACTGCAATGTTCTGATGATTGGAGACAGGAAAATCTGCATTAGGCGTCTCCAAGTTTTCTTGAACGATGCAGTGCACTTAGTTAAGGGGATTCCTAGACACCAGTTTATCTCCTCTTATAGGAGGAACTTACACTGGCTTCCTGTAGAAGCACAAATCCGCTTTAATGCCTTGACCATCATTCATAGATTTTTTTTATGGCAAGGCTTCGGATTACCTGAGATATTGTGTTGAAATATTTAGCTAAAGTTGTACACAGTTTGTTGTGGTCCACCAGGTCGAACGCTGTGGATAAATCTAGTAATAGAAGTGTACAGAGCTTTCGTGAATCTCTGATGGAGTCCATTTGGATTTTGAGATCCAATAGAGCCGTCTCCGTACTATGGTTAGGGTGGAATCCGGATTGTCTGGTGCCAATGAGTTGGTTCTGTTCCAAGTGGGCTTGGACTTGATTTTAGGCTATTTATTAAGTATTTTTAATAAGAATGGGACCGTTTTATTGGTCTATAGTTGGTGGGCAGTGGGGTGACCCAGGCTTCCTTGATGCTCGCTGGCACGATATTTTTGTCAAAGGATGCATTTATGAATTTATCTTTTTCTTTTTCATCTTTTATTCAGAAAATACATCGTTTTGATATAGGAGTTG
Source organism: Ambystoma mexicanum (assembly GCF_040938575.1). Classification (NCBI taxonomy): domain Eukaryota; kingdom Metazoa; phylum Chordata; class Amphibia; order Caudata; family Ambystomatidae; genus Ambystoma; species Ambystoma mexicanum. Next base: position 477,719,688 of record NC_090933.1, on the reverse strand, counting down.
TAATCACAACAGCACTTTAGTGATTTGTTGCACTCTATATGAAGGTTTTGTACTGTAATTAATGATTTTATATGGACTGATTTAAATGAGAGTCATTTATTTTTATTTTTCATAATGGAATAAAGATTATTTATGAGTAAAAAGGCTAAATTGGTTGCCACATACTAATTTACTGTGTATCGAAGTGGCAAGTGAAAACTCACGACTGCAATTCACTTTAATATACCTGGCCTATCTTTTTTGTAGCTCTGTGGTGTACCATGGGGACGATGGTTTGGTATTAGCCCGGCTGGAATTTAGGGGGGCATGAGTGTCAACCAGTTTCATAGCCTTCTTATGTTTCACAGATTAAATTCTAGCAAGTGCACAAGAAGCAGTACCTCATGTGTTGATGCACTGCACTGGTTAACATGGGTTGCATCCTCCTCAAATGACCATAGTACAGAACTGATATCAGACAACAGGTACCACTGTCTTGGAGTAAAGAATTCACATCCAGCTCAGTTGTGACCACTGCAGTAATAGCATTGCATTGTTCTTTTAGCCAGTCCAACATATGTCAAGAAGAATTCCAGAGGCTTTGTATTTTGGTCTTCAAGCTGTGCTGTTGCAACCTGTGGCTCTCCTGCAATGGGTCCTGTACATTGCTTTCACTGAAGGCCTAGCTGAATTCTGAGATGATCTTCTTGCTCATGACAAATCACAGGCTGACACATTCTGATAAAATGTTTCACCACAAGGTGAAAGACATAGGAAGAGCAAGCGACATACATGGGCCTAATTACAAGTTTGCCGGTATTCCAGCGGTAATTCTGCCAGAATACCAGCAAACACAATTACCGTTACCGACTCTTGTCTGCCGGTATTACCGGCAGATTGCAAGTGCTGATATACACAGTAAATCCCGATTCCATGGAGTCCCATAGGACTCTTTGTTGGGATTTTGCTGCTATTACCAGCCATGCCAGTAATACAGGAATTTATTTGCTGGAACGGGTCAGATTTATGTCTAGCTCTTAGCCAGAGGTAAATCCTTAACCCATACTGGCAAAGTTGTAGTTGGCCAGTCCGGTAAATGCGCTGGTTAACTTTATTACTGCCACTTTTACTGTGTAATGTCCAACTGATCTTTCCAATTTGTAAAGCAACAGGACATTAGATCCATTGTCTGCAGCAATACAGCTCTCCCAGATGTCAATTCCCAGTGGCCTCTGCCAGCAAATCCTTGGATGCACAAAGTGACCTTGTGCCAAAATGCATGCACCTGCTGACCCAATGATTACCATGGGATAGCGACTCCTTCCAGCTAGGAGGGGATACAATTTTGAACATGCCTAAACCACCCTGCAATGAGTTTTTATAATGATAATCTGTCAGTATATTTTAATTGAGAAACATGCCTTTTTCCACCTTTTGTTAATAAGCTATGTATATTATACAAATGTAATTTCTACACATGTATATATTGTGTTTGTGATGTATCCCAGTTCACAAGTATATCTGTCACAGACTCGGAATTAAATAAATCATGGTTCTTTTTTCATGTCGAGTGCGATTTGCTGCCGACATGATCAATATTGTGCCAATCTCCATTGCGAAAGATCAAGTTGCATATCAAAGGTTATGCTAAACATAATATTTGTACAGCGAAAGGGGCATTTGGGTATTTGTTATCTGGTTAATACAATATATATATACTTTAGGATGGCAATGCTTTCAAGAAATAAAAAAAGAAGGAAACTATCATTTACTATGAATAGAGAAGTGAAGCAAATATGTACAAAATTCCGTGCAGCTCTTTAGTTTTAATTTGTAAACACGGATAGATTTTGTAATGGTAAAACTGCTGCACATACATCACATTTGTAGTCTCAGAAATGTAATACAGATATGAAATTAATGATTTCCTGATACAATGATTGTGCACAAATATGTTTATTTCTTTTTTTTCAAAATCAGACCATACCATACGTTTGTATTGCAAAACAGTATGACTCCATTTTTGAATGTGCTCTCTTGGTCCTGAACTTTTATTTTTTGAGGGATGATTTGACAAGCAGGTCAGAAGCATGTTTTTTGTTATTTTCTGCAAAGAAACAGACTTCAGAAAAATAGCCATTTGAGATATGTGCGCACTGTTGAACATGCCTGCCTGATTCTCTCTTGACCTGCCCTTTGAAATCCAAGTGTCTGGGGCAGAACCGGGATGTGTTCGAGGTCAGCATCTTCTTCAGTTTAAAGCCTTTCCTGGAAGAGACAAGCAAGCTCTGCACTCATTAATTGAAGATGAGGATAATGTTACTATACCAAAGACCAAATATTGATCCCCCGTCTAGGTGCTGGACAGACTACACAATTCCTCTGAGCTTTAAAGGCAGACTTGCTTAAGGGGGAAATGTTCTCATAAATCCCTTGCTTTTATATCAAGACAACAGGAATATCGTCATTTGATGATATTTTTAGGATTCTGTTCAATGCCATTTAACTAGTCGGTGGATTCTATTTTTCAGCAAATAGTTGCATGTTAATTGGTAAGCAAAGAGTACATCAGTATGGATAAACACTGAAGCATCGAAAGGGTCTGGCTTTTGATGTCCATGTGTTGTGTAGCAGCCAAACAGGTGTATTACTGAAGAGTGGGTGAGCTATTGTGTATCACAGTATGACTTTTGGGAGCATGATTTCCATATGTGTGCTTTCATGAATTGATGCATTTCGACCCGAGAGGATAGCTCAGGGGCAACGGGTTTGTCTTGGAAGCAAAACAATACATTGCAAAACAGGTTTGAACCCCCAGGCTTCGCTTAGAAACTGGTCCCTGGTATCAAGTGCATTATAAAAGACCAATTATAACTATGGGTGAAGGGCTTCATAAATTGGTGCAATGGGGAGTCTATGTAGCTCCTATATTCCAGCTTGTGGCAAGGAACAAAGGTCATTTGCCAAGTATCGCCACCATGTGAGTGTTCTTAATCTGCTTTCACCATATGCCAAATAATGCTTTTTCTTAAGTCCATTCACTTACACTATCCACTCACACGCCTTCTCATACCCATACAGACATGAACACACGCAGCAGAGCATTCTGTTCCACCCAGTGGTTGCGCGCACACACACACACACACATGCATATCCTGCTCTATACCTGCCACTTATAGATTTGAGGTCTGCTCCTCTGGAGGGGAAAGGGGGAATATGGACCCGAAGCAGAGAACAAGGCCCACAAATCAAAGGCATCTTTAAAAACTTTCCTTCATTGCAACGTGAGGCAAATGTCTATGGGCCTCATCAGGGGTTGGGCAGAGTGGTAAAAATGTGGTGGTGACGCTAGTAGGGCCACATTACCGTTCTGCTCAATCCCGAGTTTGGGTGGAAAGTGGGAAGTTTACCTCCAGCAAAAACCATACCTGTGTGCCGACGCTATTACTGCTGGTCGGTAATAGAGCCAAAAAGCCCATAGAGTTCTAAGTACTCCGAATAAATGAGGATTAACAGCACCACCGCAATTCGGGATCTAGCGCAAATTGTGCTGGGCCGAATTGCTGTACCACTAATAGTGTTGGGCAGTATACCGGCACATTTACCGCTGGGATACCGCCCAACTCGTGATTCGACCCCATATCCTTTCAACAAGAGGTGCTATCTTCTGATTGTAGGGAGACACATTTGGGTCATTTTTAGCAACTCAAGCATGTCTAACCATTTTAAACAAAGGATGGCATCCATAATATTTAATTAGTTTTAGTTTGTTTTGTAAAGCACAAACATGCAGCCTTACATTTGTTTTCTAGTGCTTTAAGACACAGCCTTTTGTAAAGCCTGGAAAAGAGAATACAAAATGTAATGCAATTTTAAAGAAAATGAATAGCTTAGAAAGAGGCAGCAAGCAAAAGAGTCATTAGCGCACCTTAAGAATGTGCCCAGAACCTAGGGCCATTAGAGAGAGCCTGAGAAGGACATTGGGCCTCATTCTGTCAGCAGGTCAGATAAAAAAGTGCCAGTATTCACGAATACCGGCACTTTACCAGTTAGACTAATACAGGTTTGTCGTTGGGGCACCTGTGTTGTCTCCATCTAAGAGGTGGAAGTTAGGCAGGCACTCTACCAGCAAGAAAAGCCGTCATTACCAGCAACGCTATTGCTGGTGTTGGTAATGACAGAAAATCCCCCCTAGAGTCCTATGGTAGTCCATGAATGGGGATTATCACCATCACTCCGGCACCTATAATCTGGCAGCAATGCCGCCAGACAGTGTGCCGTAAACTGTAACAACATTTGCTGGTATACTGGTGGCTGGTACCACCAGGATACCGGCAACGTTATAATGAGGGTGATAGTCCTTTAAACACCATCTCTGTGGAGGAGCGAACTGGGTGGCTTTGAGGACACTTCCAAGGAATACCATGAAATGGGATACAATGGGATGCAATGCCATGTTATTTAATGTGGTATGCAACGTTAGATATCTTTCATCCTCTGCCAATGGTTATGCTATGCTAGTAGGCCTTTATAGTGCACCAGATCACTGCTGTAGTAAAGAGCCTAGCCATGTGTGTAGAGTGGGATACTGGAGGCCCAAAAGATTAGTCAGACCTTAATAGAGCGCATCTTGGCAGTCTTCACTCTCAAAGAACCATCTGCATTACTCACATCTTGATGGATGGGTGGGCTGCAAGTAGAGGGAAAAGTTAGTTTAAAAATCCCAATATTAAGACCTGCAGCACAAAACATTTGACAAGAATGATACCATATCCACACAAGGAAGGAAACAACAAACCTACTACCGCAAAATAAATTATGCAAAAATGTAAAGACCCACAAGTGTGATAATGGGACTGGACACAGACAAAATTGTGATAGTGAAAATAAAGCCTGGCTGCCCTAAATCAACTGAAGGTAGAAATGAATAATTTACATTCCTCTCGAACCAATCTTCCTGATCCACGCCAGTCAGAGGATTTTGGGTCACAGGGCACAGAACAATTGGACTCCCAACCAAAGAAATTAAGGGATAAAGATCCTTTCCCTCCATCATCAACACAACACATGTCTTGAAATGCTTCACACTTAAGTATTAAAATAGTATTAGAACTCCCTTGACTTCCTGTTAGGGAGAATTCTCTGTTTAGGCTGAATTTCCTAACCTATTGTGTCCCCCAGCAGCTTTGCTGGATTTCTGGAGTTTGTTTTTTTCCATCCTGCCAAGAGTGGGACTCTTTTCTCCCGCTCTTGGACATGTATGTGTGTAATTCCTTTGAATGTCAATGTGTTCTATAGGCTATGGGGTCTTTTACTCCATAGGGTCTCATATGTTTTTCTATGTGTGTTACACCGCACCCTATGTGCCATAGCACCGGGGCGTCCTAGCGGACACCCACCATAGACTCCATACCCGGGGACCGACTACTGTCTCCCCGGGCATGTAAAGTCACTATTGGCTTTACTAGACCTAAATTTACTAACAGAACTAGTACAAACCATCTTATTGTGGACGTACTAGTAGGGGTAATTCAATTACTCCTGGATCTGTTACTCTAGGGGGCACTGTCCCGTCCCCCCTCGAGTTTTGGCTGGTGGCAGTGGAAACTACTTGTTATGTTCGACCCCGAACATAACCCTATGGGGTTCGTCCCATTGTTGGAGATTGATACTTTTCCTCGTTAATCTCTAACGTACCACCGGTCTACTTATCGTAAATAAGTTTATCGGATGGTATTTTCTGCCAGAACTCATTTTTTAAAATGGTGTCTGTGTTCGTCTCTGTGACTCCTAAACCAAAGGTTGAGACCTTTGTTCCACTTTTGGTGGGCTCTGTACAGAGACCCTCCAAAGTGGTGCCATTCTGTCTGGGTTACCGCAGGGGTGTGGCAGGGGGTTTAGGCACCCTGGACCGAGTTGCCTTGCCAACTCCGGTCGCACTCTGGAGTGATTGGCCCAAGTGGTGAGCCTCCCCGCTCACCACTTAGCATGTGTTGATTGACAGTTAGGCTGAATGAATGGGGATTTTCTGCATAAAAGCAGGGGTTTTGGGACTGGATCTTCAGAAGTCGCCACAGGACCTAAGAATCCAACGAGGGTAACGGTGAGCCAACCTGCACGATGACACCTCCGGTGGAGCCCTGCGGAACCGACTCACCACTTCCCGACGACAGAGGAGATCTCCCTGCCGGAAAGTCTCTTCCCCTGACTGGTGGGAACAACCAGTCCCCTTTGCTTTTTATTCGCCTCAGGACGCAGTGGTCGAATTGCCCGTGCAGAGCACATCGGCAACCGGATAGCCACTACCCCTGTACCGCGACCAAAAGGTGGTGCCTTGTGACGGAGCTCTCCGCGGCTGGTATCTTCCCTGGTGTGCACTGGACTTCACTTTTCTTCGACGACGAGAAAATCTCTACTCTTGGCAAAGACCCGACGTGCATCCACCACCAGGAACAACTGCCCCCGCCGGAGCTGCCCTCCATAACAAGGTACCGTGTCCGCCTGGCTTCCCTTTCGATCGGTTCGAGTGAGGTGTCTTAATCCTCTCCTTTCCGTTGGGTCGCCTCCAAGCTTTCTCCCGTATTGTTCTGAACTGGTCCAATCTGCTGATAACAATTTGCCACAAAGACTCGAACGCAATTCCACTAGAGACTTTTGGGACATATCGCCTTGCCTCTCTCCGAGTGGGCCTGGCCTCTGAACTTTATGATCTATTGTGATTCTTGCCTTCTAACCTTGCATTTTTTCGTGAAGTATTGAACTGTGTTGCTTTCATAATCTGCCTATTTTTCTCTCCCGTCCTAACTAATATTAGAGTGCCATCTAGGTTGAGGCATACACCTCTGTCTGTAAATAAGTGTTGCCGGTAAAACCTAGACTTGTCGAAATATTGCTAGGGGGATTGATTGTTTCTTCTTCGTAGAGTAATTGTGTTTGATTTGTTTGCCGTGATAGTGCCATAGTGTTTTTTTGATAGATGTTTCGTTATAAATAAATACCCTAATATCTTTACACTGAGCCTTGTTGCGTGTTTGCTTGTCTTACTGTGAAGAATTGCCCTGTCTTGTATACTCCACATACTGCTTAACTCTTCTTGAGAGAGGTCTGACTGCTCAGCCACAGCTAACAACAGTGAATCTGTGTGTTGCAGACTGCTACCAAGTGGGTTTACTGCCAAACACCTGTAGTCCTAAATCTTTTGCAGTGGTCCCAGAGGGAACTGCACAGGTTTCCGCCTAACACTGGTGTACAGCGGTGGGATTTGAATCGAGTAAACAGTCTAGAGTGCTTTTCGACACTTTAGGATAACTAACCACAAAGCTTAGCACTAAAAAGCAACTTTCAGAAACATGTCTACGATGGAAACTTACAGTCAAGAATCCTTGTCAGGTGAAAATACTGGAGAGTTTGCGAGCTCTCTGTAGGCAAGAGAATCTTTCTGTAAGAGGCAAGAAGTTAGAACTAATAGAGAGATTGCTGGCGAACCAAAGTCTGGGTACTGGTTCAGAGGAACCAATCTCTCCAGTTACAAAGTGAACACTTACGAGGGTATGAGGAATCTTTTTATGTTGGAGCCTATTTATGATGCCTGTTCTCCTGAGCTCAGACAGCACTTGGCTGATTCAAAGGAATTGGATTCCCGGAAGCTAGCTAAGGCTGCTGACTTGTGGGTTGCCAACAGGGCTACTCATAAGGATTCTGGGGCAACTCAGAAAAAGGATGAGGGAAGACAGCCTAAAAAAGACTCAAAAGAGAATTCGAATAACTCAAATCCCAAAGAGGGCCCCAAACAAACCAGAAGGGTAAGCCACTGGGAAAACCACAGCAGAATAGTGTGTCTTCTGGTGCCAAACCGGAAGGAGGCCAGAACAAGCCACCATTCCAGAAAGCATTCGGTAAATGCTTTGTTCGTGGCTCGACTGACCACGTGGAAGGAGATCCCAGATGTAAGGGTAAACCTTCAGGGGTCCAGCTTGTCTCCTTAGCCTTCGCTCCAGAGGAGGAAGTCCAAATGGCAAGTGGAAACTTTCTACTGCTAGCTGACGAACCCATTGGAGTCTCAGCCAGCGTTTCTTTAGTATCTCTGGGGTTGTGGGAACAACAGAATTTAGATGTCTATAATTCTATCCCCGATAATACTAAAGAGTATTATAAGGACAGTGTCCAGGTGAATGGTCAGGAGACTCCTGCCATTAGGGACACTGGGGCCAGCATAACTGTGGTGGATAAATCGTTTTTTCAGGCTGAGGATGTTGCTAAGGCACCCAAATGCCTCACCAAGTTAGCTGGAGGGCCTGTGCAGATGCTCCCCCAATTACCAGTTCTCATCCAGTGTAACGACATGACTGTGAAGATACCTGTCAGCATACAGAGTGAGGTACCAGGACGCGTACTGTTGGGTAACGATTTGAAAACTCTCGGAGTTGTATCGCATACTCCCAGACCTCCTAGTAAACGGTTACAGGAGCTAACCAGACCCGCAAGAGAGAGGACCATGCGCGGTACTCTCCAGGAGATGATGAAGAAAGAAATCAATCCTGCTCCACTGGAATTGTCGGCCGCTGTCTCCAAGAAATCAGAAGCGAAAGGGAAACCTAAGACTTCTATCCCGAAACCAGCAGTCAGCATTCCAGTGAAGCCAACACGGTATTCTCCGCGGTTGTCCAAAGTTACACCCGTAACTCCACCTCCAGCCGAGGCTGAGAGGGAGGTACAACCCTGTGTGGTAGAATTAGACTCTGAGGAAGAGCTAATGGAAGGCCAGGAACTCATTGGAGATCTGGATCCTGTTGACCATCCTGAGCTGCAGTCTTTACTGGCAGAAGGTGGACCCAGCAGGGCAGACTTCAGTAAGGGACAGAGGGAATGTCCAACTCTGGGAGGTCTTCGCCACCAGGCAGAAGCTCAGGCTGAAGGGCAAGAGTCTGGGAAATACAGTTTGCACTGGGAAGATGGCCTCTTCTACAGTGAACCGACCGAGTCTGCACCTGGAGACTACAAACGACTTGTAGTACCCCAAGAGAACAGACCACAGTTCTTGCAGTTAGCCCACGAGATTCCTTTGGCTTGTCACTTGAGTTTCAAGAAGACTAAGGAAAGGCTCTCGCTCTACTTCTATTGGCCAAAGATGGGGGCCGAAGTAGAAAAACACTGCATGAGCTGCCACACCTGCCAGACCTCTGGTAAGGTTGGCTCCAAGAATGTGGCACCTTTAGTGCCTCTCCCAGTCGTGGGAGTCCCAATTGAGAGAGTAGGGATTGACATTGTTGGTCCCCTTGATCCTCCAACCTCTTCAGGCAACAGGTTTATACTTGTTGTAGTAGACCATGCTACTAGGTATCCTGAGGCAATTCCTATGAGGACTGTTACAGCTCCGGTTGTGGCTAAGGCCCTCCTTGGTATTTTTACTAGGGTCGGGTTTCCTAAGGAAGTAATCTCTGACAGGGGGTCAAACTTTATGTCCCACTACATGAAAGCCATGTGGAAAACCTGTGGAGTTACTTACAAGTTCTCAACAGTGTACCACCCACAAACCAATGGGTTGGTAGAACGGTTCAACCGAACCATGAAGAGCATGATAGGTGCTTTAGAAGAACCTCTTAAGCGTAAGTGGGACCTTCTACTGCCATGCCTTCTCTTTGCTTATAGAGAAGTCCCTCAGGAGGGAGTAGGTTACTCTCCCTTCGAACTACTCTATGGTCATCCCGTCAGAGGTCCATTGGCCCTGATTAAGGAGGTGTTGGAGAGTGTTCCTTCCCGCAAGCCAGTCAGAGTGACTGACTACGTGATAGGTCTCCAGAGGAGAATGTCACACATGATGACGCAAGCAAGCGATAACTTGAAAGCTGGACACGCATTGGTCCACACTGGCACGATCAAAAGGCTAACATGGTTGAGTTCACTCAAGACCAGCTTGTTCTCGTTATGATCACAACAAGGCACAGGGCCTTGCAAGACAAGTGGATGGGACCCTTCAGAGTTGTGGGTAAACTCGGAGATGTCAACTATCTGGTGGACTTGGGCAATCCCAAGGAGGCTCCGACAGTCTTTCACACCAACCGACTTAAAGCGTATGTCTCACGACCTGATGTAGGAGCGTTGCTTCTAGCGTCATCAGAGGAAGAAGAAGAGAGTGAAGCTCTTCCGGATCTCCTCAGAGGCTTACCTTTAGATGAATAAATTGAATGAGTAAATCTCTCCTCCAATCTGACACCGGAGCAACAAGTAGAGTACATATCTTTGTTGAATCAGTTTGCCTCTCTGTTCTCGCTTTCACCAGGCTTGACCCCTTGGGTCCAGCATGACATACTCACTGGTGACTGTCTGCCAGTCAAAAGCAGAGGGTACCGAATGTCAGAGAACGTACAAACCCACATCAAAGGTGAGGTCAGCAAGATGCTTGATCTCGGGGTAATAGAGCCCTCTACTAGTCCATGGTCTAGCCCAGTTGTGTTAGTACCAAAGGCCGGATCTAAAGAACTTAGATTCTGCGTGGATTATAGAGCTCTTAATGCAGTCACCAAGACTGATGCCCACCCTTTGCCAAGAACAGATGAGTTGGTGGATAAACCTGGCGCCGCCAAGTTCCTCAGCACATTTGACTTGACGTCAGGCTATTGGCAAATAGCCCTGACAGACCATGCCAAGGAGAAAACTGCATTTTCTACCCCCTGTTGGCTTATACCATTGAAGAATGCACCTGCTACGTTTCAACGGATGGTAAACCAGGTTCTGAATGGGATGGAGGACTTCTGCATGGCATACTTGGATGACATCGCAGTGTTCAGCAATTCCTGGGAAGAACATGTAACCCACCTGAGAGATGTTTTGCAGGATCTTGGACGACCCAATCTGACCATAAAGGCGAGTAAATGCCAAATTGGACAGAGTAAGGTAGTCTATCTTGGACATGAGGTAGGAGGTGGAGAAATAAGGCCTTTGCTCAGTAAAATTGAAGCTGTGCAAAATTGGACAACACCGACTACTCAAACCTAAGTGAGAGCCTTCCTAGGCCTCACTGAGTATTACAGGAATTTCATAGAGAACTATGGGACCATAGCTTCTCCACTGAATGCCATCTCCTCGCCCAAATTTCCTAAGAAGGTTAGATGGAACGAGGAGTGCAATCAGGCTTTTGAAAACCGGAAAAAGGCTCTTTGCCAAGCCCCAGTACTCAGGGCTCCTGATTACCACCAACACTTCATTGTGCAGACAGATGCTTCAAATTTAGGAATAGTTGCCGTACTCAGTCAACTGGATGGGAAAGGTAGGGAGCACCGCGTTTGCTTCATCAGCCGCAGGCTGAAGGATCCGGAAACAAGGTGGGCAACAATCAAAAGAGAGTGCTTTGCTATCGTGTGGGCTCTGAAGAAGTTTAGGCCGTACTTGTATGGTTCTACTTTTGTCATTCAGACTGACCACCAACCCTTGAGATGGTTAATGCAAATGAAAGGGTAAAACCCAAAACAATTGAGATGGTCGATCTGCCTGCAAGGGTTTGATTTCACCATTGAGCACAGGTCAGGGTGTCACCACCAAAATGCTGATGGTCTCTCTAGGATGTATGTCATCGACTAGAGGTATGAGATTCATCCAGGAGTGGATTAAATCCTCCTGTCCCTTAGTCTGGGGGGGGGGCGAGTGTTAGGGAGAATTCTCTGTTTAGGCTGAATTTCCTAACCTAGTGAGTCCCCCAGCAGCTTTGCTGGGTTTCTGGAGTTTGTTTTTTTCCTTCCTGCCAAAAGTGGGACTCTTTTCTCCCGCTCTTGGACATGTATGTGTGTAATTCCTTTGAATGTCAATGTGTTCTATGGGCTATGGGGTCTTTTACTCCAGAGGGTCTCATATGTTTTTCTATGTGTGTTACACCACACCCTACGTGCCGTAGCATCGGGGCGTCCTAGCGGACACCCAGCATAGACTCGATACCCGGGGACCGACTACTGTCTCCGCAGGCATGTAAAGTCACCATTGGCTTTACTAGACCTAAATTTACTAACAGAACTAGTACAAACCATCTTATTGTGGACGTACTAGTAGGGGTAATTCAATTACTCCTGGATCTGTTACTCGAGGGGGCACTGTCCCGTCCCCCCTCGTCGAGTTTTGGCTGGTGGCATTGGAAACTACTTGTTATGTTCGACCCTGAACATAACCCTATGGGATTCGTCCCATTGTTGGAGATTGATACTTTTCCTCGTTAATCTCTAACGTACCACCGGTCTACTTATCGTAAATAAGTTTATCGGATGGTATTTTCTGCCAGAACTCGGTTTTTAAAATGGCATCTGTGTTCGTCTCTGTGACCCCTAAACCAAAGGTTGAGTCCTTTGTTCCACTTTTGGCGGGCTCTGTACAGAGACCCTCCAAAGTGGTGCCATTCTGTCTGGGTTACCACAGGGGTGTGGGAGGGGGTTTAGGCACCCTGGACCGAGTTGCCTTGCCAACTCCGGTCGCACTCTGGAGTGATTGGCCCAAGTGGTGAGCCTCCCCGCTGACCACTTAGCATGTGTTGATTGACAGCTAGGCTGAATGAATTGGGGTTTTCTGCATAAAAGCAGGGCTTTTGGGACTGGATCTTCAGAAGTCGCCACAGGACCTAAGAATCCGACGAGGGTAACGCTGAGCCGACCTGCACGACGACACCTCCGGTGGAGCCCTGCGGAACTGACTCACCACTTCCCGACGACAGAGGAGATCTCCCTGCCGGAGAGTCTCTTCCCCTGACTGGTGGGAACAACCAGTCCCCTTTGCTTTTTATTCGCCTCAGGAAACAGTGGTCGAATTTCCCGTGAAGAGCACCTCGGCAACCGGATAGCCACTACCCCTGTACCGCGACCAAAAGGTGGTGCCTTGTGACGGAGCACTCCGCGGCTGGCCTCTTCCCTGGTGGTGCACCAGACTTCACCTTTCTTCGACGACGAGAACATCTCTACTCTTGGCAAAGACCCGACGTGCATCCACCACCAGGAACAACTGCCCCTGCCGGAGCTGCCCTCCACACCAAGGTACCGTGTCCGCCCATGTCTACATCAGAATAATGTCTTTACAAGTGAAACATTAGCAGTCCACAAAGAGCCTACTTGTGTTCCAGCAAAGGAACAGGACAGGATTTAAACACAGCAACCAGTAAGAAGGTTTTCAGGTTATGTATTGGGTTTCATACCATGTTCTGCTATTTGCACAGTTTTTAGGTACTCTAGTGGATCTGAAAAAGAGGGACCGGTAAGATTAATGGGGGAGATGGGAATAAAAGATAACTTTGTTACTGTGTTGATTATTGCATAATGGAAGTAGCCTGAGCTCTGCTTCTAGGTGTTCTGTGTGAAGGAGCATGGAGGCTTTTGTTTCCATAGTGGACTCTAGTGTCGATGTGGTGTTAGGATGAAATGGCTGGGTCTGTGGTATGTGAATTGGTTGGAGAATTGTAGTTTTCTGTTTGATGTCTGTTGGGAGGGTCATTAAAACTGTGAGTGGCTTGGTTGGTATGAGTTTTGTGCTGTTCAGCATAGACGGAGAAATTGTTAGTGCCAGTGGGTTACTATAGGGTCCAGTGGGCAATTTAGCATATCCATCAAATGTGTATATGGTGACATCTTTGTCGGATTGCTGCTTGGGTGTTGTCTCAGCACTGTTGTACTTTGGGTAAGGTACCTGTAAAGAGGAGGCCCTGGGGCCTGGTGGTGTGGGCTGGTTTCTCTATCAGTGGACAGTGTGAAGTGACTTGATTGTGAGTCGGCGATCCCTGTGAAGAGGGCAGAAAATATGGAGAAGGCAACTATGTGTACCAAGTAGCAGCATCATTGAAGGTCAATATGGGAGCCAGATTACTCCACCACTGTAAATAAATACCCAGAAGCATGTTAGGGAGTCCTGATGGGGATCCAATGGACAGGACAAAATAAACCAAATTTCTTGCATCCATAGCCCGCAGAAGGAACTACATAAACATAAGCAGCAATAATGCCTACAATATTTTGAAACCAAAACATCTGTATTTTGTATTTATCTTGAAAAACAAAACTTGATCTCTTTGTGAAGGGCAACATTTTGCTGCAAATTTCCAATTCTAGTAATGAATTGAAAACATTTCTTAAAAAGTGAACTCCGAAACAGAACAGCCGTTTGGTTTATCAAAACTCTAAATTCAACAAAATATTGCTCACTTGCTAAACAAGCACAACAACATATATCTGGGAGAGGTCTAAGAAATTCTGATTAGTTAATCAACTACGTTTTGATACAAAATGAATCCCCCAAAGCATGAACTGCACTGCCACATAGCTCTGTCAATCTATGTGGTAACACTAAGAACATGTCGTTCTAGTCTAACACAGGGTTTACGTGGCCCCTGTGGCTTTCTGAAAGGTCCAGTCCTAGTTTTCTCATCTTGGTTTTACAGTTTTAGCACCATTCCTATCCAAAACTGGTATGCCTTTCCCTCTTGCTGTCCTTGTTTCAGTCAGCCACTATGCATAGAGGACTACGATTGTTGGGGTTAATTCAAGACCTTTTTTAATATAGCCACTCCCCAGAGGCTATTTCTGGCATGTATGCAGCCACTGTTTTGTTTTGCCATCAACACCTATTTAGTTCTGCCCTTCTTCTCCTGAGACATTGCTGTTCCTGTGAAATCAGGTAGAAAAGAGGGTTTGCACTTGGGGTAGGACCCAAACCTAATAGTGTTACATTGTTTACACCACCACGCTAAGTCATTGATGCTAGTCTGTCTTCCTTAGTTTCTCCATCTGCTGCTAGATGCCTGCCTCCTGTTCCACAGACATCTATGTTGGTGGTTCTGTTAATTACATAACCTCCACCTCCTTGATTTGTGTGGTAAAATACTGCTTGTGGGTCTGGTTTGCCTATTAATCCCTGCAAAACATCTGGTAAGTTTACTAGTAATAGTTTGCTGGGACACCTGACGCACCATGCTCAATTAACTTGAATGATACTTTGCAGCAGCTTTCCAGGAGGTAAAGGTTGACCTTGCAACTAAACAGCAAGAAATGCTACCATTGTATCCACTGTAAGAATCGTACTAGCTTATGTAGAAAGCATGCCTGCACATTCTAGTATTCCTTCCTCCCACAATCAACATTTGCCAGTGGACTAAGGCCAGACTCTTCCAGTCTTCTCAGCAGTGTTGCAAACCACTTACTCAGCTCACACAAAAAAAGAATGTACCTTTCAGGTGGACATCTGCAACCCAAAACACTTTAAATCATCTCAAGAAGGCATTCTTCACTGTTCACTGCTGCCTTAACCCATCATGACCTAACCTTTTGAAATACAAGCAAACACATCAAATACCAACTTATTTATTTTATTTTATTTATTTGTACATTTATAAAAAAAAAGCACACAATGCCCATGGTCATCTAGGTGATGGTTACAGTCGGAATACAGAAGAAACAGATGATGGGGGAGCGGAAGTAGCCAGGCTACCACAGGGTAAGTTACACAGGTGAGGAAAGTCAGTTGAACAGGAATGTTTTGAGGTGTTTCCTGAAACAGTTGTAGGACAGTTCTTGTTGCAGGTGGAGAGGGGAGGGGGGTGTTCCAGAATGTGGATGCTCACACTGGAAGACTGCCCCCCCTCCTTTTTTACAGTGGAATCTTGGGGTGGCTAGACGGTGGGCATAGGCAGATCCGACTTGCCTAGTAGCGGAATGTTTCTTCAGTTTCTGGGACAGGTATGGGGGAGTGTCATTAGAGTGGCATCGATGGGTGATGGACAGAATCTTGAAATGAATTCTGTACTAAACCGGAAGCATGTGGACAGCTTTTCTCGCTTGCGAGATATGCTCCTCTCTGCAGATGTCGAGGCCCACCTGGAGGGTGTTGTTTTGTATGACATTTCTTTCTGTGATGCCCCAAAGGAGTGAGTTGCAGTTGTCGTGGTTTGGATCCTACAAGAGCATGTGCTACTTCAAGTCGGTTCTTACGGTTTGCTTGCAATAGTGAGCTTAGTGGCATAGCCTGAGGATGCTGCAATGTGGCTGATATGGCCGGTCATAGTTAGTGCAGAATCCATGGAGACGCCCATGGTCTTCACAACAGTGGCACCAGGATAGTGTGGCCATCAATGGTGAATGCTTTGTAAGCTTGGTCGAGTTTTGAAAGACAGGCAGACAGACCAATGAGGAGGAGGTCCATTTTTTTGTCATTAAGACAAAGGCTGTGCTCGCCCATCCAAACTTGGATGGTCGCGTAAATAGAATAGATTCTGAGCGAGTCAGCATGGTGATCTCCCGTAAGGGGAATAAGGATTTGTGTGTCATCAGCGTAGTTAGTGTATGATATACTGAGGGAGTCCAGGGGGTCAAAGAGGGGGCTGGTGTAGACATTGTACATAGTGGGAGACCCACATGAGCCTTGGGGCACACTGCACGGAGTAGGTGTGGGGGAGGCTGAGGCGTCGTCAGCAAAGGCACATGCAGTTCTGTTAGCCAAGAAGGAGGCAATCCAGTTGGCCACTTCCGATGGGAAATGTGCTAATGAGGTTAGGCTTGATGGTACTTTTTTTCACAGATGGGGCAGTTTATTTCTGGCATCCAGTAGCATAACCTTCTTAAAACAGAATAATGCCATTACCTACTCGAGAAGGATTTAGTAATTGGCAACACAATCTGGAGGGTTCAGTAAAGCCAGTGGAGCATCTGACCAATCACAAAAAAATTATTGTTCTGAAGGAAGCCTGGTATCTGATGTCTCGTCACACCAGCTGGATGTTGTTTTCCCCCTTCTTTGTACACACCTTGCCCTATTGCAATGGACAAGTGCACAACAAAGCTGAGCCACCCAGAAGTCCAAAACAAATATGCCAGTAGGTACATTACCTATTTTCTGTCCTCAGGCCAAACCTATGGAGGGTCATGCTTGCACTTTGGAACAACAAATGAAAATGTCCCTGATGGAACCACAGATGTCACATTTGCTCTGGCAATTTCCACATCTCAAACCTAATCTTTGTGGGTTGGTGACCTATAATTGTTGCCTGAAAGTGTTAACTAAAGGTGTAAGCCAGAACTCCTGAAATTGTGTCACAATTCCCCTTTAGGAGGGCCACCCTGGTGTCAAACAAGCTTTGTGATAGTTCAGCAATAGTTATGGTGGTTACACCTGTGTGAGGATGGGATTCTAGAACTGTCAGCTCTAGGGATGGCAGCGTAAAAGTTGTGCTTCTGTGCCCTAGACTGATCCCTTCCTTTATAATTCAATATGTCTACACCAGGTACCCCTGAGGCTATTCAACAATCCAAGAGACAAAAAGGGGTGGATAATAAAGATATTGATGGAAGCAGAGAAGACAGATTGGTGGAATTACTAACCAAAGTGACATTAGATGTTGCAGAGATAAAAACAACACTCTTTAAATCAAAGGAAACATTTGAAGAGGTGGTGAAGAGAGTTGATTCAGCACAGGATCACCTGAATACAGTGGATGAGAAGACTCAAAGACTGACTGACCAAGTGAGAGAGTTGAAAATACTTAATGAGAAAATTGCAATCTTTGGATAGCTGGATTTCCTGAAAATGCTGAGAGAGGTAATGCAATTGATTTTTTACAAAATACTTTACCAAAGAAACGGAATTTAGATCCAAAGGTATACTTAGAGATTGAGAGAGCTCATAGGTCCGTAGGACCTAAGCCATCCATAGGTGAGAAACCAAGGCACCTCAGCGTTACATTTGTAAGATTCCCAGTAAAGGCACTTATACTGAAAAAAGCCCAGGAATTGAAAGATCTAGCACAGGTGGCAATCAAATAAATATATTTGTGGATCTAAGTAAAGACGTAGAGTCAGGGGCTTCCCTTGCCAAAGGCGTGACAGGGGGTCAACAGGGTCTTGCAAGAGAGCCAGGTAACTATTAGCTCAGAAAGGAAATCACTGTAGGATACAAAAAACAAGAGAGATTTATTTTAACAGGAAGACATATTCTCAGAGTTATCGTGTGCCGTATCACAACACATATGCATACAAAAGTACATTTGTAGTCTGCATAATAGTGGGTTAGTACATAGTAGTGACAGTCTATTTTGTGTATTGTTTGAGATCACAATACATTAACATTGTCAATATTAACATCCTCAAGTTCTCCATTACCTATTTACAATCACAATATTCCTTCTGCTAAACACGAGAGGAGTGAGCATATTATTCCGAAAGGGAATACCAATACAAGTAGAGAAAATAATAAAAGATGATGTGGTTTGCATATTGCTAATTGATTTCTTATATGTTGGTAAGAAAATGATGGTAGGAACTATTTATGCCCCGTGCTCGCCAACTGTCCAGTTCCTTGATAGATAAGAAATGTATTGAATGAGATGGGTGGAGAGTATATGATTTCAGGAGGGGATTTTAATGTTGTGATGAATAGTAAATTAGATAGAAAGTCAGATTTTAGGTATGGCGGTGAAAGAATAAGTGGCGGGTTTCGTAGTTTTACACACAAATATAACCTGGTAGATGTATGGTAGGAGATGCACCAAGTGGAGAGGGAATACACCTTTTACTCACTGGTTCATAAATCGTATTCAAGGATAGACTATATGCTTGTTAGTGATAGACTAGTTAGTCAGGCAGTGTGCTCAGAAACTAAGGAGAGAGGGATTTCTAATCATGCGTTGAACAACAAATGAATATTATGGGTCTAAAGGACAGATCTAAGAGATGGAGGTTGCAGGCAGGAGTACTTAAGGATTCAACAGTCACTACAGGGCTTGAAAACTTTATTAAACATTACTTTGATTAGAACAAAGGTACAGCAGACATTAAGATTGTTTGGGATTGCTTTAAAGCAGTATTAAGAGGAGAATTAATAAGCAGATCTGCACATGCTAAGGGGAAACATTTGGAGGTTATAAAAAAGATGGAGGAGGGTGCAGCAGCTTTGGAGAAAACTTGTACACATTTTGAAACTGTGTAAAACAGGATAAAATTAAGGAAGTTTGAAGGAGAAATGGTGAAACAAGTGAATACAATGGCAGAGAAAGGAATGTTTTATACCAAACAGAAATTCTGTGAATTTGGAGATAAAAATGGTAGGTTATTAGCTAGTAAATTGAAAGGGTGGCTAATGATACATGTATTACGTCCATACAAACTGATGAATGAGAAACTTTATTTAAAAATGAAGAGACATGTGATTATTTCGGTGGTTTTTATTCACGATATTACAAGGAAGAGCGTTCTCCAAATGGGAAGATCTAAATCTATTATTTAGGAAGATTAATATTTCGAAATTATCGGTTGAAAAGAAAATTAAGATGGAAACAAAAATTGAAGTCAATGATATATGTGATGCAATACAACAACTTAATAGTGGGAAATTGCCGGGGCCAGATGGCCTAATTTCTGAATGTTATCAACTTTTTGCGATTTTCTGATATCGAGAACATTATGTGAATCAATGAAAGAAGCCTTGATAATTGTAATACCCAAACCGGATAGAGATCACAGAAAGTGTGGAAACTATAGGCCAATATCACTGTTGAATGCAGATTTTTCTATTTTTACTAAGATATGGTCAAATAGGCTACTTGAATGCGTGGGAAGCTTAATTGATGAATCGCAAGCAGGCTTCACTCCGGGGGGATTTGGATATGATATTATAATGGTATTACATGTTATAGGTGCACACAGTGAGGGAGAATCAAAATCGATGATAGCTTTTATTGACGCAGAAAAAGCTTTCGAGAGAGTGAACTGGAAGTTTCTAGAATATACATTGGAGGTAATGGGATTTGGCCCCATGTTTATACAAATGGTTGATTGTATACATAAGGAGATTTCAGCAAAGGGACTTATTAATGGGCTAATATCTAAATCCTTCCCGCTGCAAAGGATACTAGACAGGGATGCCCATTATCACAATTTTTGTTTAATTTGGCTCTAGAATCATTGGCAGCGAACATTAGCAATGAAAGGAAATAAAGTGAATTCAAGTCAGAAATACTGAGATAAAAATCTTAGCTTATGCAGGTGATATGACAGTTCTCCTTTCAGAGCCTAAGATGTGTGGTTCAAGGCTGAGCAAATGTTTGAAGAAGTTAGCAGATTGTCAGGACATAAAGTAAACTGGGACACAACTGAAATATTTCCTCTGTCCAATGTATGTGATATGAATGTGTTAAAATCCAGGAACTGTAAATGGTCACCAAATGGAGTGAAGTATTTAGGAATACATGTTATTACAGATTTGAAGACAATTGTCCAGTTTAATATTGATAAAGTAATAGAAAAAAAATGAATATTAAAAAATGGGAGAGGCTTAGTTTGAATTCATGGGCTAAAGTTAAAGTGATAAAAATGGCTCTATTACCCAAGGTATTGTATATTGTACAATCACTGCCTTAACTGATCTCAAAGAAATGTCTGCAGAAAATTGATCAAGTATTCCAAACCTTTTTATGGGCAGTTGGTAAGAGGCCACGCATTCTGAAATATATTTTACAACGTGAAGTTAAAGAAGGAGGGTTTGGACATCCATATCTTTTAAAATACTATAGAGCATTTTTAATAAAGAAAGGTTCGCATTATTTTGATAATGGGGATATGAAGGATCAAATCTGGTTGCAGATAGAGAGAGAGGTTTGTGACCTTATACCATGGATAGCCTCTATACAATGGAAAAGTTGTCAGGGAAAGAATGAAACTGTAGCCAATAGTGGCAACTAAGAAGGCTTTAACATCATGGTTTAAGCAAAATGGTCAAAATGTGGGGTTTAATCATGATGCGTCAATATGGCATAATCAGGCATTACCGTTGCATAATAGATGTTTACACTGGCAGAGTTGGATTAAAAAGGGTATATTAAGACTAAGGGATGTATTAGAAGGAGGTAGGATACTAAGTTTTCAAGATAGGTTTGGTTTGGACAGAAGAGAGATGAGTCGATATGCGGAAATGAACTTGTTGATAAGTCACAGATTAAGTATGTGTGATAGAGAATTAGAGGAAAGGCTGGAGATTTGTAAACTGTTTGACGGGCAAGAACATAGTGTATCTACTTAAATGCGTTTTATGACCATGGGGTTAGATTAGGTAGGATCATGGGCAAAGCTGAAAGATAGCTGGTTGAATGACATCAACATGATGATATCAGAGGATGAATGGAATAATCTCATTAGGGTGGTAGCTAATGAGGGTATGGATACGGGTTTATGCTTAATAAGACAAAGGTTGTTGAACAGATTTATTGGACCCCAGTGAAAATGTATAATTTAAAATTGAGGACCGATGAGTGTTGGAGTTGTGGAAGGGATAAGGGCACCCTACTACATCTACTTTGTAGTAGTCCAAGAGTACAGGGTTTTTGGAAAGAGGTTTTAAACAGAATAGACATGATTTTTAATATAAATATTCATAGGTCTGCTGCTAATGTGATTCTACTATGGCATAGGGAGAGATGCTTAATCACAAGGAAATTCAATACTTGGATTTATAAGGCTATGGTAGTAGCTGTTAAGCTAATTCTTAGAGTCTGGAAGACTAGAAAGAAGCCTATTGTGGAACATCGGTTGGTAGAAATGCAATTACTGTCAAAATATGAGAAGTCTCTAATTGATAAAGGTAGAGAAGACATATACATGTCCTTGTGATGTCCTTTCAATACCTTGTATGAGTGAATGAATGAGGAAGGGAGGGTATTTTTTGTCCATTGTCTTGTGTTGTGTGTTGTGTATGTATTTGAATTACTGTATCACACTTCTTCTTCTTCTTACATGGGATTCAAGGTGAACTGTTGCTGTAAAGTTATTGGTTAATACACAGTTGCAGTACAATGTTGATGTAATAGTAGCATAGACCAATATTAAGTGTTGTGGAGGAAGGGGGTCATGAAAATGACACACCCCTCAAAGAATTGTGCCAGTGCCTGTACTAGTTTCCTCATTTAAGCAATGTATGTCAATGACAAATGTAAGGAAGAAGATTGTATAAAATGTTCTCTTTCCCGGTAATTTATATACCCCCCACGTAGCAATTAAACTAAAGTGAAGTCGGTTGAATAATAAAACCAGTCTTTGTTTACTGGCTTCTCACGGATACCTTTTTGGAATTCTGGCCCAAACACAAGATGGATGGGAGTAGAACATAGGACTTCATCACCAAGAAGTAAAATAAAGTGCAAGAAGACCACAATGGCTAATGCATAAACAAACTGTTATAGTACGAAAACCCCTGAAGAATTTCCTATATTTGAGACAAACAACAAAAGGAAAGAAATATGTTGGGTAGCGTAGATTGTTGAATGACTGTGTGTATGAGTGACAGAAGTACGGATGAACAGAAAGCCCTGGGATTATTTGATTCCCCTGTTAGAATAGACAAATGTTTACAATCGATTTTTTTACGGAAAACCTGTCTTGTTAATGAATTGAATAACAGAGAATCAATGTACTAGGTAACAGAGTGTTGTGTTTGCATGTCCTGGTTTAACAGTGTCTAGAATTATAACAAATTGGTTGTGAATTGGTCTTAGAAAAGATGTTAAATATATTTTATTGACATGTTTTTATAAAATGATAATAAAGTGTTATTTTTGATACAAATTTGACAGCGTATGTTGGAATGTAATGAATAAACAACATAGATGATTGTGCCAGAGGAATAAGGTACTGGAGAAGCAAGGAACCCTTTAAACAATACTGTTGTTGTTTTAGTCTTTTGACTTAAAGAGGGCTGTTCTAAAGTGGTCCAGATAAATATTCCCTCTAGTCTCCCTAAGGTTTGTGTGAAATTCTGACATGACCTGGCTTTCCGGTAATATACTCTACTGCCTTTCATCCACAAACCAATGGACAGAGTGAAAGGGTTTAGCAGGTTATTTAACAATACATACATTGTTATATCTATCATACTCCAGATAATTGGACTGACCCACTTCCTTTTGTGGAATTCACATTCAATAATCACCATCACAAATCCATTTATATGTCCATATTATTTTGCTTAACAGGTGTTCAACTCAAGTCCCTGACGATACAACACACCTTCCTAAAGCAATGTTCCTGCAGCTCAGGAGGAAACAACATAGTGGATGTGCACAATGAGGTCCAAGTCAATGTACACAATGCAAAGAAGCAGTTCAAAGACATGTTGACAAAATATTGAGACTGCCACCATCACCATCATGTAAAGCCCTTGCCTTGATATGGCTAATGTCCAAACACATCAACATACCACAAATTGACAAGACAATAAACCAACACTCTGTGGAAATATTGCATTGTGAAAGTGGTAGTTGCATTACCCACAAAGATATTTTCAACCAAACAGTGGCATATTCATCCTCCATCCAGCACTGTGATCACACTTTGTCCCATTGCCTCCTGTCTGATATTTTGTGAGCAGGGTAGTTGATCAAATGTGTTTCCCTTAGGAGTAGAATGGTGAAGAGTGGAGTATTCACTTCTTTGGGAGGGCTAGGGCCCTGAAGAACGGTCCTGGAAGCTGGATTTTTTTTATTGCAGCTTCAACGTTGGTGTGGTTCTTTTAAGCACATCATATGAGGTAGCCCTGGTATTTAGGGGGCTGGCTGGTTACTGTCAAGTTTTTCTGGGTAGCTCAATACCACTAAATAGCATCGGGAACAAGCACATGCACCTTTCAATGTAAATGTAATCGTGCTCATCGTCTGTGACTCGCTTCTACAATAAACTCCTGGTCTGATACCTCATTCATCCTATGCTTGTGTTCTTCAACCTCGGCCTGGGCCTGCAGTTTCAGAAGCCACT
This sequence comes from Ambystoma mexicanum, assembly GCF_040938575.1. Classification (NCBI taxonomy): domain Eukaryota; kingdom Metazoa; phylum Chordata; class Amphibia; order Caudata; family Ambystomatidae; genus Ambystoma; species Ambystoma mexicanum. Next base: position 477,695,962 of record NC_090933.1, on the reverse strand, counting down.
CTTGGCATAAACAGCTGCTAAGCACGAACGCAACTGAACTGGAAAGGAAGAGTTTCCTGTTCCTTCTTTCAGGCATATAAATCCACCGCGTGTGCGGTTCAGCTTCTCCCTTCTTCATGCTCCCTCACTGTAAGTTGCATCTGGCGAAGAAATTACTGTTCTGTTTTGCCCTACACTCCTCCTCTGCTCTGCTCTTTCTGGGGACATATACGTGTTACCCTTTGGGGTGCTATCCCTTTACATGGCATTCCATTGTTATCTGTGTGCAAGCTTGTATGCTCCAGTTTGTGATTTCTCCTTGATTCCACAGGACTTGTAGCCTTAAATTTCATCCAGTACTTGCCTACCCACTCTATCTCTATGTTATGTCAAACCTCTTCCCAGGGGTACCTTGAATATATTTGGTATTTCCTCTCTTACCTGTCTTTCCAGTACTCTGCTTTCTACTAATTATCTGCCATTCTGTCTATCCTCCTATGCCCCTCCATCCACTGCTAGCTGCCTTCCACTGGTTTTGACCATTGGATGTGCTTCAATGCCTTGATGTGTGAAGTACACAACTGACTGAAGCTCTGTATTGCGTTAGCATTGATCCCCGTGCGACCTCTAGTGAATCAATTTGCACAATTAAAGTAAATGTTAGTGAATAATAGGCCATACGTGGATTTAGGGAATTTAGTTGAATTATTTTGCGGCTTTTGGAGGCACATGATGTGTGGGTGGGGTTTGGGAAGTGTGGGGGGTGGGTCCGTACTCCCCATATGCATTTAGTATGCACAGGACAAAGCACAGAGAACCACACATTGATTTACCAGGGGAAAGGGAGGGTCAAGTAATAGGATCCCCAAGTGTATTTTGAAGCAGAGGGGAATGCTCACACTAAAGACCCCTCAGGTGATGAAGATTTGTGTCTAAGCCAGCTAGTAACACAAATGGAGCTGGACAGTGAAAGGCGAAGAGACTTTGACTCTGACAGTAGATGTTGAATGCATAACAAAGGTCACCTTTTTATTTTTCCTTCATCCTTAATTTATTTTGCACTCCTAACCTGCATTGCCATTCTTTGAGCCCAAGTATCATGCTCATCAACGTATTGGGTCATGCCATGCAGCAGAGCACACCATCCTCTACAAAGAGTTACATTCTTGAATTCTTCACTCTGGTAAACACCAACTTTGCATTCAATGGTGTTTCTACCTCCAATTATTTAGATCTCCCAACCAGTGCAGCCACTATGTGAGCCGTAGTACTCTTTTCACAAGCTGGAGCTTTTGCATCAATTCATTTGCCTCTACCAACCAGAAAGTTCACTCTCAACATCCTTGTGCCATGCTCATATGAGAGGTTTGGCCTCAATTTATTTGACTCAACCAACCATTGAAGCTCCTAATATTTTCATTTCTGTACTTTCCCATTGCACCATAGCCTCCCTTTTGATACCATCTAGACCAGTCATAAAGAGTCTGGATAGGATGACCCAGTAGCATTTGCTTTTTAATTGCATCCACCATTAGAGCTTGTCTTCCAGCTGAGGCCGACTCACAGAGGTCAGGCAATGCTCGCAGCATGTGCTTGCATTCCTCATTGTTGTCCCTCATTTGTTATGTCTCAATGGCAACACGCTCTGAGTTCAACCATTACAAAATTAGGGAGTGTAACAGTGGTAGTGAAGTTTCCCTTCTATCGGAGGTTCCACTAGGCCTCTTGAGCACATCATGGTGGTAAAGCTTACAGTGCTAAAGAATCAAGGAGGGGCCAGGGCACTCTGTCTTGGGTTACATTGATGAACTGTGCTCTAACAGAGATTGCGTATTGCACTGCATGCCTACCCCTGACAGTGACATATTCCAGCAACTTGAAGTAGTCCTAAATGCATGAACATATGGAGAGCAATGTCATGGGTGGGCATGTATTCTGCCCTAACTTCAATCTCTGGAGGAAAGTCTGAGCCCATCTTGCCTCCCATACACAAGCAGGTAATGGTACAGTGGCCATAGCATCTACCTCCTCGGCCATCTGCGGGAGAGCAATTTCTGACTCCTCCACCTGGAGGAGTGATTCCGTCTCCTGCAGCACCAGCACCTCCACCTCCTTTCCCCTCTGCCCTTAATCCCAATATACATCTGTAGCTATGTATACCTGTTCCTCCTGGAGTGCCTCCTCCCCACTGCCAGCTGGAATGTAAATGTAATCACACATCTTCTGCAGATGCTCATTCATTGACTCTGCAGACATCACAACTTTCACAAATTGTCAACCACAGCCTGCTCCTCAACCATCATCTGTCTTTCCCTCCTCAAAAAAGGTATCCTCTCATTTAACACTGAGCCCTCTCCACAACCTCCACCCCCCTTCTTAACACCATTGTCCTTCTCAAGGACATATTTTGTTATTTAAAAAAATAAATAAATAACATGCGTATGGGTATAATGGGAATATTAGAATGAAATCCCAAACAGCACACAAACAACCCCTAAGGGATAACACAGGGATCAGCAAATATTAAAAACACCTCTAGAAACTAACGCACCCCTTCAAAAGACTCCAATTTGTGAGCTTCCTATTGCATTCCTAACTTGACAGCCAACAACCCCACAAGGGAAGCAGGAAGCAAGCTTGACACTTTAGACGTTTGATTTACTGGCCCAACTCTGCTCTCACATTACAGATGTTGCAGCTGGATTTAGGAATTAAGGAGGGGACCAGAACTGAGTATTCAATGGCAATATGTATTGGACATAAGAACAGAGAGGATGTGAGAACAGAAATGACTGTTTAAGGGCAAATATGACCAGAAATAGGGACCTTTAGGTTCATATAAGGTCATCACACCCATGAATGTAGCTTAAATATTTATATTTGATAGCATTTTGTATCTTTCTGAACCTGAAGACCCTTTAAGACGAGGTAACACGCTTCAGGGTGGATGGGGGTGCAGAAATTACTCAAACATCAATAATAAAACTTACTCAGGAGGTTGGCAAACGACTTTGTCTGTTTTAATAACAATGATCCAAAACAGGGAGTACAACGGACATCATCGGATGTCTAGCATTAAGATCTCAGTATATTTCATAAAAAACACACTTTTATACTAAAAATGTGTCATCATTGATGTCATACTACATGGCAAACTAAGAAAACTTATGTGGGACTGTGATTGGGTAACGAGAAACATCTAGGTATTCTTTCTATGGGGTTTGGGGTTGTGATTAGGTCTCTACTGTCAGGTGGACAACTCTGCCCACCCAAGGCGCACACCCATCCAGAAGTGCCCTTGCGAAGTGCCCTGTTACCCCTGCAGCCCTCTTGCCTGTGTGGATTACCTGACTTTTGTTCCTCCTGCTATGCTGTAGAATCCTGCTGCTACGGTGTGAGCAATGTACATTGGACAGTATATATATATATATATACACTTTATATATATTAGGAGTGCTAAACGCTCTGTATTCTCATTTTTACTAGAGGCCACGCCCTTATTTGTGGACACGTGTTAAAAGGCTCTGCGCGCGCGCCCATGCGGAAGTTCCCTTGCGAAGTACCCGCTTACCCCCGTTAGACCTGGGTCCGAGGGCCGGTGGGCCATTGAGTTAATATTGTAAGCCTTTTGTTTCTTCTTTTTGCTGAACTATCACTACGTTTGCGTTTTTCAACAATCCGTAAACATGACACTACGAAGAGCCAGTGTAGGTACAGCTCCTCTGAGATCTACCCAGGTAGGCCCATCTACACTTAGCTTAAAGTAGCAAGGAGCGCACATGTATGAGGACATACTATCCGCGCCCCGTATTTTCACTCCTGTTAAGAACACCCTAAGGATGCACTTGCTCTCCCTCTCCCCCCGTCGCCTCCCGACCCAAGCGATTTGGTTTTGCAGGAGTCGGATATGGCAAAGCTTCCATCTATCGTTGCTAATTCTGGTGTTCTATTGTTTGTTCCTCCGAAAGAACTGCCCCCCTCACATCCCCGTGAGTATACTCTGGGGAGTAATTCTCGACTGACCTTTGATCAGTCCTTTTTGGACACTGCTCTTGATTTTCTACCGAATATGCTTCCCTTCTTGCACTATCCCAACACCTCCATGACCTGGGCGACTCTGTTGATGTGCTGGTGCCCTCAACCCAGTCATAGGGAGGGGGGCCTTTAGCCCCGGCTACTGAAAAACTTGCCCAGGTGTTAGTAGAACTAAAAAAACATACTACTTGCCTCACAGACATACGGAACATGTTAAAAAGATTGCTGGTGGCAGTTAATATGATTTCAAACGAAAATATAAACACAGGTGCCCGCCTTGCAAAGAAAACTCTGGGGGTGGGTTTCAAACAGGCTGCCACAGGTGGGGAGGGGGTGGTGGGTGCCCTTCCAATGACCACACAGGAAACGGAATCCCAACAAGTGGAGATAGTGTCCCATCAACGCTCAAATGATCTGTAAAACAAAAAAAGAAAAATCCACCAAAAAACAATCCTATAACGCCACTAATTTTGTAAAAAAAAATCATGGAGGAACTCTTGGCTCAACTTTATAAGGGAGGATGTGGTGCTAGTAGACCCATTGGGTCACTGTCTGGATACGGACGCTGGAGGAGATTTTGTAATTGACATGGGAAAAAGTACCCCCACGCTCAATACACTCTCTGATGAGATGTCCCATAAGGGGAGGACAAAACATAAAAATAAAGCCAAATCCTTAACCAACTCTAAAACTAATAGTTGCACGGAGGCTCCACCTGTGGCCATTACAGCTCAGGACTAGACTGCTAATAGTGGGTATGATAGAGGTGTCTATCAACTACTTGTAAAAAAAAACTCTAATCAAGCTATATCCCCTTCACTGCTGGGTTTAACCCCAGAAGTTATACCAGTTCTGGATAGGGTGCCTTCCCGAACTGCGGTGGAATTTAACATCCTAAGGGGTCCAAAAATGGACTCAGGACCTTTGTCTTGTGATCCGCTATCGACCTCTGATGGCACTCAACCATCTATTCTGGCAATAACGAAAGGGGATCCTTGGATTCCTCCCATTATACCGACAGCAGCCCAAGAGCCGACCCATAAACCAATTAAGCATGTGACAACCCACTTTTGCCTCCGAGAGTGAAGCTGTGGGTGCCACTCTTGGAGTATCCCTCCCTGGAAGTTGTTATTAGATCTACCATGGAAGAAATGCTTGATTCGGAATTGAATTCCTTTCCTCCAACAACTATGAGAGGCCCTTTGAAGGGTCCCATTCAGCAAGCAGACTGTTCCTCCAGAGAGGGACAGACACAAGGCCTTCCCTTCATGCCTCCTTTGAGCCACCATATCCCAGCCGTTTCCCACCCGCCATTATTTCAGATACCACAGTGCTTTATGATGACCAACGGGATCGAAATACTGGAATCCCCTCTCAATTTGACCCAAATAGGAGGATACCGAATTCCCTCTTCCATAGTGACTTAAAAAATATAACCTGGAGGAAACCATGCTATCCCAACAATCTGAGTGTCCTTTTGTACTTTCTGTTTGGTTACGGAGGGCAGCCTTCCTTGAATAGAGGCAGGGTTCTGTCACTGCTAAATGAGATCCTCTCCCTGAGATTCCTCTCTTCAGCTGATATGAAGAGGGTGGATTTTATTCACCCAAACCGGTATGATCACGTGCGAGTGGTTTTTCATTTGCGTTCAGTTTTTGATGCAGTCTTAGTGGAAACCACCCAATTGAATCGCCGAGACTATAACATCTTGATATTTAGTCCTGGACTTCTCTCTTCCAACTATAGCAAAAAAACTGACCTCTTAGTTAGTGGTCCTCAGGCCCAGAGAGGTCTACATACTAATACTGAGTCTGATTTGAAAACGGAGGATGAAGCCAGTTGGAGGTAGCTTGCCTTATCCGTGTGAGTCTCTATTTCGCATCTACAAGTGCTAAAGCAAAATCTTTAACTAGAGTGGCGACCTCCCATTATTATCATGAAACGCTAGGGCCCATTCTCGTCTGTCCTCTTCCTCTAAATTATGCTCCAGAATAATTCGCCTACTATCATCTGTATTCAGGAGACCTGGATGGTTACCTGATGGCATTTGGATGGATTTGATTGTCGACATGAACTGGCCATCCATCAAGGGACTTAGAGCTATGCCATTGGGTGTGCTCTTAATTGTCATTAAGTTGGAGGAAGGCCTATCTATTCTTGATTCTGTATCGATCCCTCCCTATGTCTTAGCAGTGCTTATAGAAGTGGCAGGATGCACTTCTCCCATTTTTATATTTATTTTAAACAACTATTGGTCCCCGGAATGTAACTTAACAGAAACTATTGGAAAGATAGATAGTCTGTTCCTAACGTACATGATTACATTTAAAGGGTCACAGATCGTTGTCACTGGTGATCTAAATGCTGAAATCCCCTCTGTAAACCAACTAAATCTGCTCTAGACTCAGGATCTTGATTCCTCATTTGCGAGAAAAAATGCAGGAGGACTTCCTAAAACTGGGGGCAGGTTGGGGACCTCCAGAAAGATCCAAGAGGGCCACCAATGGTTCCAGCATTTCAGAAATTGGGGTTTGCGATCCATAAATTCCACTCTTAGTCTGGCCCGCGATCCTCATAGGTGGTCCGACGGGTTAAGGACCTCAATTATCAATTACATTTTTATGTCTGACTTTCTCTTTGACATGGCACACTCTTTTAATATCACAGGTACACCCGCTAGTGATCACAGTTTGTTAGAAGTAGCTGTCCGCCTTGAGCGGCACAGGGCCCCGCGTAACCGAATGCTGCAACATTTGCAACTAAATACGACTAAAAACCGAGTGATCTGGCAAAATAGAAATGTTCAAGAATTCAATACAGTTTTTATATCTGAATTCCACTCTCACCCAATAAATTTGAGATGTTTGATGTTTACCCATTTAAATATCACACGCTACCTATGCTCCCTAATTAATAAATCAACCAAACTTAGGGGAAAGAGCCAACATACCACAGCCTATGCACACGTTTATGCCAACCTGCTAAGGTTATCCAAAATTGCACTGAACAAAGATCTGAGAAGACTCGTAATTCTGGTCTCTCCTGGGATCTCAAAAAGGCAGGCTCCATGAAACTGAAACAAAAACTAAAACATTGGCTGAAGGGTCATACGTTTCTCATGATGCAAGTCGGTAACGAGGCAATGCTGAATGCAATAAAAGACGGATCTTCACAGCAATTTTGGAGATTAATAAATGCTAAATGCAAATGACTTGCCCCAGGCTTCTCTACAATCAAATGCTATCACTGAAGAAGTCTGGGCAGGTCATTTTGGCTCTCTGTATGCACCTAGGATGCCTTTCTTTGAACCCAGTGATGTTATACGAAACAATACCTGGAATTTTAAATTTTCTATCCCTGACATCATGGCACAACTCCAAAAATCAAGCTCGTCTAGAGCCGCTGGGCCTAACGGCTTGTCAAATATTGTTATGAAGGCAAATCCAGAAGTCTGGGCTAAGGTTCTCTCCCTGTTATTCTCAGACATTGCTATCACTAAATGTATCCCTACAACATGACAATTATCCTATACAGTTCCAATTTACAAAAAGGGAGACAGAACCCTACAACTAAACTATAGACCTATTGCATTGCTTGATGCAGAGTCCAAAATATTTGTTGGACTAATATTGCAGCAACTGCAAGAGTGGTCAACCTCAAACTCCATACTATCAAATGTGCAATTTGGCTTCAGGAAGGGGGTGGGGATTCAGGTGGGCGCTCTTATATTAGCTTTGCTTAAAGAATTGCACTGGGAATTGGAGTGCCAATTTATCACTCGGGTTTGACCTCATGGATAGATCAACATTATAGTCTAAACTACAATCTTTAGGTTTGCCCGCGAAAATTCAGTCTATCTTAATCCACTTACATGAGGGCTCCAAAGTGCAGGTCCGTTTGAATAGTGAAGGCTTTTATTCCCGATAAACACCTTGAATGGGCTGCAACAGGGCTGTATCTTTGCACATTTGTTGAAAGCAGCCTTTCTTTCCCCAAATATCATGGGGATTTGAAAGAGTTGGTGAGGATACGCCGATGATTTCTTATTATTGGATGAAACTTGGTTGGGTGTACAACACCTGATCTCTGCCTTTTCTGACTATATTAAATCTAATGGCCTAGTAATAAATGTACATAAATCACTCATCGTGCAATTTAGTACCCACAAAAAGCCCTCCCTATATAGTTGGTGTTTGATAGTCCACATGAATGTAAAGTGCTAATCCATCTTCTACAAAAATCTATACTACTGATCTCCCAAATGAGGGTTGTAGAACACACATTTTGTCCATATTCCTGGTCGCCTCTGTTGCGCTTTTATAAACTTAAAGTAACCCCAAAATTATGCTATGGCCTAGAAATACCTTTTATTAGTGGCAGTATAGATCTGGCTAAGATCGAGTCCAGAATCTGGAGAGTGCTAATGTCTTGCCTGCCAACATGCATACCATTATTGGCACTAAGATACGAACTGGGCTTACAATCTCTTCAAAGCTTAGTGATATGATATGATATGATATGGCATTAATAACGTGCCTATGCACAAGTGCTTCAAGGAGTGACAAGGAAAAGGAGGGGAACTGAGGGAGGAGAGAGAGCGATCCTAATAGGCCAGGTGTCATTCACATCGCACAAGTGCGTGGGAAGGGGGCAGGGACAGTGCAGTACAAGATGATAACAATAAGTAAGTAACGGCCAGCATGTGGCAATTGCAGTACAAGATGATAACAATAAGTGAGTAGCGGCCAGCACGTGGCAAGTGCATGGGTAAGTGCAGACAACAGGTGTCAGGGGCTAGTAGGGGGGCTGTAGGGATACAGAAAAAGTCCCCGAGTGTGGGGTTTGCCAGGTGGGCAGTGCATGTGTGAGACAATGGCAGGGGAGGGACCGGGGCCCGAGATCATAGGGTGTCCAGGTAACCAGTGTGGTTCAGGCTTCAGCCAGGAGGTCAGCCAAGGTGAGGAGGAGAGAAAGCAAAAGCAATGAGATAGTGGAATGGAGATCCCTTTCCCTTTACAGGAAGCTTATTATGAATGAGGACAACAACCGATATCATGATTTGGGATCCCATTTGGGGCAAGGCTCCCATGAATCTACCTTTATCTTAAAGCTATCACGGTTGTCTCAATCTCTTTTGGGAAAAGTAGCGTGTGACAAAGAAATTCTTGTGACCAATCCACTTAGAGTTAAACGATTACTGCAATATGTGGACTGGGCAGACACCATGCAGGATGTTTCCAAATCAACTCTCTACCAGCACTTAATTTCTCACTATACATGTTTGGGTATTCCAGAGACATACTTGGCGCGCTTCCCTAATAGGAAGTGGCAAAACTCATATATGAGATTTGGCTTTAACGTACTTCTAACTGGAGAAATCTTGGAGATTCGGGGAGTCTCAATTCCCTGTAGACACTGTAATGATCTTACTACTAAGGAAACTTTAAGGCATTTGCTTTTGGAATGTCCTTCACTTTCAAGAAACCGAATCTCCTATTTTGGGAAATGTTCTCACAACCATGAGAGAGTTGATTTAGATTAATTGTGGAGGAACATGCTACTTGGTACATCGGTAGCTCTCAAGATCTCAACTGTCAGATTTCTATCAGATGTATGTGGCCTAATTCAAGTCCAGTGATGAACATCTATGGATCAACTTCCGGAATTAACTTTGTGCAGTAAAAAAGGAAGGCATTTAGAGATTCTAATAAATAAGTGAAAAGTCAGTGAAGCGCTAACCGGAAGAGACAATTTCAATCTAAGGAATTTTTTAGCATGATATGTAAACATTTTATGTTAGTATGTTTTATTTTATTCGATGTGTAATTTCGCAATAGGTGAAATTTGCAGTACTTGTTGTCCTGTAATGTGATGTAACACTCAGATTTTATTCAGACTTTACTTGTCAGTAATGTTTTACTGAATATTTTTTAGTATATCGTATAATGTGGTGAATTTTCTTCATTGTACTTTTTATTCTTTTGTTCTCGAAATCGAAATGTGTAATTAAAATTTACTGTTTTCCCTTTTGTAAAAGTTTTCTAAAGTAAAATCAAAACAAATAATAACAAGTAAATAAATAAATAAATAACAACTCTGCCCAACCCTAGTGCAACTCATTGTGATCGTCATCAAATACACAATGGGCCTCATTACGACCCTGGAGGTAACCATGCCACTTTTTGCTGCATGGCTACCCCCATTCCAGGTCCTGGGTCCGGGTTCCCTGAATGGGGAAATACCGGGCCATTCTGAGCTTGGAGGGCCCGGTATTTCCCCATTCAGGGAACCCGGACCCGCTACATCCCCTGTCCCATTTCAGCCCCCATAGTGCTCAATGGGAATGGGGATGATGCTAACAACGGGCCCGTTAATGATGGGCCCGTTGTTAGCTTCCTGGTCTGCTCGCGGGGCCCGTTGTTAGCATCCTGGTCTGCTCGCGGGACCCAGGCATCCTTTAGCGGATCCCGCGAGCAGACCTCGTAATGAGGCGGTAGGGGGTTAACAGGGCCGGTAGCTCTACCAGCCCCGTTAACCCCCTACCACTAGGGTCGTAATGAGTCCCAATATCTCATTGGGTCTCTAACCTATAGGGCTCTTTGGTACGTGGCCCTTATAATTGGTAAGCATGCGTGTACCCTTCTGGAATATTCCACTCTTTAGCAGCATGCAAGCTGGTAACCCAGGTGCTGGTGGGTTGGACATGTGCAAGCCTCCCCACCCAATTAGCCCATCACCCATCATCTCTCAAGCTGTCTGTCATGAAAATAGTCCTTTGAACTTGCTCTTGCTTATTACTACTTTGCTTTGAAAGCTGCTTGTGTTATAGTCATCAATACAGGTGTCACCTTTGTCGCTATTTCCGGTTCCCAACATATAGGTAGGTTATGGGTGGGAATTCCGGTAGGGGCTTTTGGCTCCTCCTCTTCATTTCTGTCCCACATTTACCATATCTGGGTACTTAAGGACAAACAGTACTGTAATGGTTACTAAGAGACAGGTGGGACCATAAATAGGCACCACTGTGGATCATATGGAACCAGAAATGGATATTGACAGGCAGATAGCACCATAACTGAGTACCGAGCTGCAAATGTAACCAGAACTGCATATTTATGTTCAAATGGTATCTGGAATGTGTAGTGACAAGTAGAGCCAGAAATGGGTGTTGAGAACCACATGGGGATAGGAGAAATGACTTAGGTGATAAGGGACAAGAATTGCACAATGAGAGACACAGGGGACCAGAACGGATTACAGAGGTGCAAATGGGACCAAAAATGAGGGTCCAATGGGGAGGCCTTGAAAACATTTTCTTAGTGATCACTCTGACATCTGCCTGCTATGCCATCAGTGGCTCCCTACTGACTACCTTGAACATGTCTTGCTTGGAGTGGGCTTGGTGCTCATACTGACAATGCATATTTTTAGGGTGTGAAGAAAACAGAAGATTATGTTTTTTTTAAAAAAAATCTAAATTAATCTCTGCTCAGCGTATTCTTATTAAGTGGTGAATCAATGATCAACTACACTGAAAAAAACACATTAACTAAATCATTTAAATCCACACCAAAGTCTTGACTGGAATTGTAAAGTTATGCCAACCTGTGCTCAATTCCATCTAACCTTTGTCAACACTCAGGTGAAGCTCAACTATACTCATAAGAAAACAAGACATATTTGCATACTCAGCATGTCTTCAACTTTGCAAATTGACAATTTCTTTGTGCATTGGTTAAGCATTGGTTAAATGGAAGTGCTCAACTCTAAGTGCTCAACTAGTTTTACCATTTCCGTGCATTTGAAGATGGTGCTCAACATGCCTTGAAGGCATACTTGGTGAATAATCATTCACTTTCAGATGGGCGTCCCTACCCTTTTTGCAGAGCTTCCCTTAGTGCTGAGCTTGGCAATAGGATGGCATGCATGCACGAAAGGGCTCAGAGGACATAATTTCACACTTTCCCTATTGATACGCATAGATCAACACAACAGAAAACTATCTTGCATGTTTCCACTCTCCTCACACATCTAATCCACCCTTATCACTTACAGATTCACTTAATTCACTAGAAGGCCTGGAGACCATGGACATAGTACGAGTGGCAGGTATAAGTCACTGCAACATATAATTTAACAAGACGTGACATAATATAACATTTCATAACATAACTAAGAGCTGTTAGGCAGAAATATAACAAACATAAGCAAGCTTGGAGTCTGATGCAATGATAACTCTCTAAAGAAACAGTTACTCAAATTGCTCAGAGGAAATACAATACGAAGATCCACAAGGGAACATTGTATTCACTTAATAAATGTTTCATATTCTGCAAGATCGGATATTAGTGTGGTCTGGGAGGAGGATGCGCAATATTGCAAATCCTAAACATCACTTTCTTTGTAACTTTTGAGCAAGGTCAGTAGAGCGCCAATTCGCATCTAACAACAATCATTTATCAAAACCGTCTCCACAAAAAAATAAGAAGTTGAATACAACTGCTAGTCTTTTTTTTTATCTAAAGGACAGCGTGAATTTCATTCCTCCATGCTGCTGCTCACCCAGGCGTCCAGTCCCACTTGCGGTTTACTTTCGGATGCTAATGCCATCATGCTGCAGCACCGTTCACTGGACCCCAGGGAAGCAAATGTCAGGTTTCCATATGGCAGACTGCCAGCTTGACAGTGCACCGATGAAAGACACTGAGGGATGTTGCCTCCTCGAATGCCAAGGAAAACGATTTCCTAAAACACCATGTGTACAGGATTGTTTCACAACAGCTGATCAAGGAGAAAGAAAAGTACAGAGAAAGCATGCGAGGGAAGGAGAGACAACAACGAGTATGTGCAACAAAGACAGACATTAGCAAAAAGCGATCTGAACAAGTTCCTCGAGAAAGAAAAACATATAACCATACAGCGATGACTTGTTTTTGCTGAATACATTCAAAATCATGAAATCAATGGTGTGGCTTTCAATCTCAGAAAACATCTCCGCTGTACCTCTCTCATTACTCATCAAATCATTGGCTTAATAACCTTACTTTTCAGTACTCATGACAGTGCCTAATGCAGTTTCCTGTTTAGATTTTTTACATTAACCTCCATACGTTTTTGGATGTTATTGACCAATTTGCCAATAAATATCTAATGGCTTTATCCTAATAGTTTGTGTCTTATATGTGTATTGTCCCTGAAGGCACAGTGTGCTCATGCTGTCCGCCATGGGTAAGTGCCCAGAAGGCATTTATTCAATTTGGAAGACAAAGTACAAAATCTAAGGTGTGCATTGGAATACCCTTACATTTACACCTTTATTTTGCAGTTCGTGTTGCAAACGATTAACATCTCATGGAGAGGGTACTGTGCAAGTTATGTATTTTGTTTCAAAATGAGCTCTCATGTCCAAACAACATGTTGCTCTTCTGTCACCATATGGTCATGTAAAAGTCAGGGTTGCACTATACAAATCCCAAAATCCCAGGTATGGAAAAACAATACCTGCCCATGGTTTAATATATATCACTGTATACTAATCCCCAGTCACATTCTATTAGTTGAAGTGATACTTTATCAAATCTCCTTGAATGTGTTTGTTTTTTGTGCTGACTTCAGCGGTTTTATAATTTTGTACGTCGGGAAAACATTTCTCAAAATAAAATAGAAAAAACACTAATTTAAGATAACTTGATATGCGTTCTCTATCTAGCTGTGTGCACAGAAAGTCATAAGCAGCGTTAAACGTACAATGGTGTGGGCCCATTGGTGTGCCTAAAGAATAAGGGAGGGGTATCCAGTCTCCTACAGATAGATACATCCAGTAGGGTCCTAAATAAATGTGGAAGGTTGAACTGGTAAGCTTACATAATCGTGTTCGGGATACAGACCCCTAGGTAGGTAATACTGGCCTTGTCCCAAGGGAATGGGCCTTTGCTTGCAACCAGCTCCAGCTGCCTCTGTGAGATGTTAACCCACATAGCACTGGAGTTCGAGTAGTTAACGCTGAAGCTGGACACTCTGCCAAACATTGAGATCTCTTTCCATAGAGTTTCAATGGGAGGGGTCCGATTGTTTGAGGGAAAAACAGCACATAGTCTGTGTACAAAGAGATTTTGTAGAAGTACCCTTCTATCTGGATACCCAATATCCATTGGCTGGCCCGGATCTTGGTAAAAAATGGCTTCACTCATAGCATGAAAATTAGAGGTGACAAATGATAAGCAAGATGATGAGACCCAAACAAATATTTGGTAGATGTTGTCATTAACATATGCCTGCCGACACCAGCTACAGGAGCCAGGCTTTTGTTCTGGGCCCAGCGGATTCACAGGCAACCACAGTGCAATCTCAGCTGTGAATGATATCATTAATATTGTCTCAACCTGCAGTATTAACAGCCCTTTTTCCCCAGTACAGGGTGGGGAGACATATCCTAGGTTTTATCTCCCTCTCATAATCCTTCAATGACGTGGCATGACAGACAATATGGACCAGTTAGCACAGTTGTTCATGCAACACTCAGGTTGGTCCCAGGGGCAGTCAGTGAGGGAAAAGAATGTCAGTTACTTAAAGTACATGTTTCTTGGACTTCTGGGGATTTCAGAAACTCAGCAATAAAGTTTCCCAGCATACAAGCGGAGTGTCTTCCATTTATTGAGAAGACCCTCTCTCTTATTCAGTGCTATAATCCAATTTGGGATGATATGGGTCAGTGTATGAGAGTTATAATGCCTAGGATTTAGGAAAACAATGGTGCAGCATGCCAATTGCCAGGTGGCTGGACCTAGTACAGAGGAAGGGTCAGAATAAACGATTTTCTGTAGTAGTTGTGGTCAAGAATCACTGCATCACATGCCAGCAACAATAGGAAGAAAATATCGAGAATAAGTTTACGACTCTGCTTATGACTCTGCAATTGCAGAATCAACAGGAGGCACAGTCGGAATTGTAGTGGCCCCAAACAGGAATCAGCAAGGACAGCATGTTCAATATGTAGACTGCATTGCATGTCTCGAGAGGATAGCTCTGCGGCAACTTGCTTGCTTTGGAAGCAAGACGACACAGAGCAACATGGGTTAGATCCCGGGTCTGCACTTACAAACCTCTGGGTATTAAGCGCGTTATAAATAACCTATCATATCACATCATGTAATTATTGCAAAAAAGTGGGGAATTAGAATAATGAATACCCGTGCAGATCACAGAGATTTTATCCACCCTCTCCCATAGGACAGGATCCCTTCCCAAACTTTAATTGCCCAAAGTTCATTCTGAATAAGTCACATTACCCCAGATTGAAAAAAAAACTGTTCTGTTCTGATACAGCCTGAGGGATGCCTTCTCTACCTACCACACAATACCAGTAGATGAGTAGGGACCTTATGCCCAATGTGAAGTAGGTGTAACGTCTGTTCCATTCTTACTAGATACTGGAGCTAGCAGATCAGCTATTTCATTGGAATGCTACCCCAATCCTCGGCCATCCCCGAAGACTGTGAAAGCAAAGGGATTTCCAATGTTCCTATGATACAATACGTTACCGAACCCATTACAGTCCTTTTGTTTCTGACTGACAAAACACACCTGCAGTTCCTCCCAGCCTTTCAGCTGTGGTTAGCCTATTTGGGAGGTATTTGTCTTTTTAAAATTGAATTGTACAATTTACTGTACACCTAATTGGGTATTTCTAAGTGCTCCCAGTAAAACAAAGCTGAAGCTGTCCAAGCTACAATTTTAACCTGTGCTACCTGTCAAAGGTGGTTGGCCACCTGATTTACAAGTCAAATGATGCTGCCTTTGAATCCCTTTGGTAAATACACAATATTGAAGAGGGCTGTATTAGGAATGCTCAGAAAGTAACATTTAGAATTGAACAGCCCAGGAAAGTGCTTTGTATTCCACAGTATCCACAGAAGTCTGAAGCTAGCTGGACAAGGTATTGTGTAATCTCTCTTAAAGCAAGGCAGTATTGTTCCCATGTCTAGTCCCTGCAACACTCAAATTGGCTAGAAACACCTATGTTTGTACAGGATTGAGAGCTGTGAATTAAATCATTATCCCTGCAATTCCAGTGGTAGCAAACCCTTCTACCATTTTGCCTTGCATACTTCCTACTGCCACACATTTCACTGTAGTAGGTTTGTGTTCTGCATTTTTTATTTACCAATACTTGTCGAAAGACAATTCCTGTTTTTATTTTCTTATAGAGGAATTTAGTACCAATACATGTGGACTATCCTGCCTCATGAATTTACTGAGCCACATATTCTGTTTTCACCACAATTTAAGAAAGATTTGGATGTTATCAACTTCCCGCGAAAGTCTTTGTTGGTAGAGCATTTTCATGGCCTCTACTTCACTTCCAAATAGGCATGTAGACTGGACACACAGGTATTGCTTACAGCTCTGGCAAAACAGAGACATAACACATCTAAACTGCAGATCCAATTATGCATGAATAGGGCACACTATTTGGCACATGATATCATAATGAGGCACACAATCATAGATCCTTCTACAAAGGGGGCATTTTACAAGATCCAAAACCTCAGACTATTACCAGATATGGTAGGATACTGTAGTCAATGGACTTTGGTATATGTAGAGGTAGTAAAAACATTACAACACTATTTGAACAACCATACAGTAGAACCCCTTCAGTAGTCAATAGAAGCTGAAGAAGCATGCATAATTGTTAGGAAGAAGTTAGCTGAACCACCTGCTTTATGTCTTCTAGATTATGATATGAACTTTACATCACTTTGCCATGAAATAAATTGATGTGCACTATTAGTACTGATACAAGCACACAGCCTTTATCGAGACCAATCATCACATATTATATCAAGGAATTATATCTGGTAGCTGCAGTTTTGCAATCCTGTCTGTGTTGAGTGGCAGCTGCAGCCTTATCAGTGCAATAGTGGGAAAATATTGTGTCGGGTTCTACTCTGAAGGTTGCAGTTCCCCAGTCAGTGGGAGCCCTTTTGGTTAAGATTTAAACACAACACACATCTGCTTCCCATGCCAACAGATACGAACATTATTGTTAAAAAAAAACAATTGATTTTTTGGTGAAAATGTACAATGGTAAAGAAGCCTCGGTCATTAGATGTGGCATGGAGCTGTGAGGATACACCAATGTTAACACCATCAAAGTAGTGGAGAATCTCTTTTTTAAGAAAGATTTGGGTTGGCCGTGGTCAAGGCTGAATTTCAGTAAACACCTAAAATTGAGCTATAGACTGATTGATGATGTGATCTCTTTGCAGCCCGCTCTTTACTGGCTCATGTTATGGGCTAACGAGAAAGCAGCTAACTTCATGACTGCTAAAGACATTGGTGGAAAGGTTCTGTGGCTGTGTTACATTAGGAAACAAATGATGGAACTTAACATCACACATCTGTTCCCGCATCTTAATGTTTTATCTCGAGGCAAAGGTAGGATTGTTGACTAGCTGCTTCCATGATCATGTTGGGTCAAAGACAGAAAGCATTGTGATGCTGGAACCAAAGAACAGAGTGTTACTGTTTATTATGTCCTTTGGCATACAGAGTTATTACTGTGGGTTGAGTTGCCAGCGGAGCATGTCCTTATAACAAGGGCATGGTTTTGATGTGTTTTGCTATTGGTGTTGGTAGCAGCATAGTCTGGGGATGGGGCCAATCAGTCGTGCCGTCTGTGCGATGCGCCATATGAGGACTTTGCCCACTTGTTATTTCTTTCCCCTGCATATTCGAGAGTGAGAGGCTGTGTGTTACAACCTTTGCTTCCTTTGTGAACTGGATTTTGTCCAGTATTAGCCTGCCTTGATCTATGTACTATGGGTTGAATCTCCAGGTGTGGCATAGTCTCTTGTAATCTATCTGTAATCGACATTTTATATTAGAAAGTATTTGTTTTTGAGTTTGGTATGATATGAGGATTTGTATGGTTGTTAAAAATGTTATGACATGCTGATTTGTATGCTTTTTAAAATTGTATTCCTGTTATTTGTACTGATATGTATTTTTCCTATTTCTTGTACTGTTTTTATGGAATGCTTTGTACATTTGCGAAATACACATGATTATGTTGAATAACATGTTACATGTCCTTATAGTCCAAGATGTGTTTTGCAGCTGGATAGAGGCCTATCCATGTCAGAGAGCAGACTTTATGTTATTGGCAAAAGCATTGATCCAAGACTTTGAGTCACAAGTTGGCATACGTCTAAGTATAAATAGTAATAGTGGAATACACTTTACTGGTCAAGTAAAAAAGAATTCCAAAAAAGGTTTCAGGCACTCCTCTCTAGAAAGAACATGGCATGATAACCTGGTCTGAGATAAGAGTTTGCAGCACACGCTTTTTGCTCACTGTAACTTTCACAGATGGGAAATATCCATTTGCATATCAGTCTGTGTCCCGCCCACATGGGCAGTCCAGCACCAAAATGCTATGGCAATTCCTCTCTGAACAAGAGTACCTACAGCAACCCCATACACGTGTTTCAGCCGTGTTGGGCCTCATCAGTGAGGTGAAGCTGTGCCTCTCTGAGCACAGTGAGCAGGGAGTCCATGTCTGGTTGCCCCCAGGTACCTCAGGGTGACCAACCCCAAGTTCCTTGCAAATATTTCAAAAAAGGTTTCAGGCACTCCTCTCTAGAAAGAACATGGCATGATAACCTGTTCTTAGATAAGACTTTGCAGCACACGCTTTTTGCTCACTGTACCTTTCACAAGTAAAAAAAGAACTTTCGGTTGCTGTCAATATTCAACCCAAACTCTCCTGCCCCGTCATCCCCATTCAGTGGGTGTGGATTAGTTGCAGACCAGTGTATTGAAAAAGAAGCTAGCAAAGCACTTCTCTTGGACAGGTCAGAAGATTCCAGTGTTCTTCCCATGGCACTATTTAATTTGCAAAGCATTCCAAACGAGAAGACACGGATAAGGCCTCATGAAGAACTGTATGAATGCCTATACGTTTGCCTATAAAAACGTCTATACAAAGTTACACCTGAATAATAATAACATTCCAGCCTATGTTAAAATTCTCATCTCTTCTATCATTTCTCCCCACACACATGTGTGATAGACATTCGCCACAGGAAGTGACTGAAGCCTGCCTTTCTCCACCACATTCAGCATTGGCTACAAAATGGAATGAGCCATACGAGATAATACTGGGATATGGAGAGATAGACTATTTTGATGAAAAATGACTCTGTCATCAGCAGTGGGTTAAATGTCTTAGATGACACTTTGGTAACAAGGTGACGTACAGGAAAATATATGGCCCACAGGGATTTCACACAGTGGCAGTCACAGGAAGGTGTGGTGTAAGTGAACAGGAAATGCAATCTGATGTGAAATCAGATCAAACTGAAGTTATGTTTTGTTCCTTAATATCATCTTCTTATTCCATGAATATTACAATAACTGGCAAGGTTTGTTCAAACGAATCACAAATAATCTGTCAACATGCAAGTGTTAAGGAAAAAAGGTTGTGTTGGCCATAAGGCGCCTATTAACATTGTTTTCCAAGCGTATGGCTTCCCAACCGGACTCCCTATACCAGACTACCTATACCAGACTCTTTGAGCTTACTTCCTTGTCGTACTAGACCGCAAAGATTAAACTGACTACTCTGGGCTTCTCCGGAGTAAATGCAAAGCTATTTTCATAAGGAGTCGCTCTGAGCGGGTGACCCAAGTAAGTAAACCCCTGAAAGTAAAATTATCTTTGTTTGATTATGATTGGATAATGACAACTGATGCCTTTCATTCTTACACATCTATGAGCCATCTTGCTCACGAGCATGCACGCAGAGGAACTCTCTCAATAATATTAAAACATTTTCCTAATCGTTACTTTAGGGGGCTGCGACTAAGGTTACGATGGAATCTGTTTTTGACTAAGGAAATAATGTTTAGGAGAGGGCATATTACAGATAACGGGATGGGGTGCAGATTTTGTAGTCTTGCACCAGAAACAACAAAGCCTCTGGTATTAGACTGTGAAGCACTAACAACACATAGGAATACGTATATAGCACCTTTCTTGAATGAAGAATGCAGTACTGATACCATCTGGAAACAATGTTTAAACATACAAAATGTACATGATGGTCTGGCTTTAGCAGGCTTTTTGAAAAGCCTTAATATTTTCTAAATCTAGCTCTGTACAAATTAGCAATGAATTGATGTTTTTTGTTTATTCTCTGTTTGTTCTTTAACAATTCGAAGTGGGAAGAAGAACGTCTATACGCTTATTACTTTATAATTCTGATCTTTCTAAAGTAATCTCTTCATTCTTGCTCTTTTAATATTATTTAATTGCTTCATTCAATTGAGATTATTTCAGTCTTGGAAATTGTGATTCAGATGTCTATGAATGTGTACATCTTATTTTTATGTATGTGATGAACTTTGTTTTGTACTAATGTAATATTATTATTTTTCTTTTTTTTCTTGTAAAATCTTTGTAAAGGCCTACATTAAAACAAATACAATAAAATAAAATGGATGAAATAAACCTATTCAAGTTAGACTACATAGTTCAAATCTATAGGTCTAGAAAAGGAATTGTGAGCAAAATCTATTTCTTAAATCTTGGCTCCTTTGGCCATCCTGTTCTTTTGCCTTGACCAGAATTTGGCATGCGAGAATTGTATTTACTGTTGGCCCTGAATCCAATTATTTGGTGGATGAAAATGTGAGCAGTAGAAAATGGTTCACACGGTATATTTTTGGAAGGTACCATAAGAAATTATAGATCGGTATTAATTCATTGGTTCATCCATTAATGCCTATAATTTCGCTTTACACATGCATTTCAAACACCAAACACATTTAGGCCAAAACACATAAACAGTGTAAAGCAAGATCACTGGGAAACCGAACACGAAGGCTTTAGTACCATACCAGTGCCCAGGCATGGCACAGCCAGTACGTTGTTAAGAGTTGTCTCTACACATGTTTCCCTTGGGCATCATGCTTATTGTGGTTTCCAACAGGAAAACCAAGGCCCTTCGACCAGCATGGCAGTATGGAGGAGTGGAATGTCCAGTTAAGCATTTGAAAGAAGACAGGATTTCTTTAGATATTAAGATTTCTGCTGATTTAGCTTCTGGTTTTGTTTCATGGCAGCCAATAGGTGGTTGTTTATTGTGCTTACGTGTTACATTATGATGAATCATTATGCATCTCATCCATTGATAATTGGCCAGTGCTAAATATATGAATAGCCACTAAATGGATGGACATGATTCAAAGTCATCTGCCTCTACAAGTGATGCCAGGTCCTGACTGTGAATCCCAGAAATGCCAACCGCAATATCCGCTTAGATTCCAAAGCCGTTAAGGGGTTTGTCCATGCCAGTTGGTCTCAACACCCTTTTTGAACACTTTGAGTAGTCGTCATTCCGCCATTAGTTGCTGTCTTGCAAAATGTCCATCCATTTCTGTAGAGCTCAAGGCAAAGGAAAAACAAGACCATCCTGATCCTTATAAAAAAGAAAGGGCTGAAGGTACGATGTTGGAACAAAAAAAAAGCAGTTTACTTACAGACAATTTCAAGACCAAATTTCAATGCTGGTTTAAGGACATCATTTCAGACTTCTGCATCATCGATATCTATTGGATTCAATCCAGCATTACACTGATTTAGTTGCTAAAAGCATGACGTGCGTTTTGGCTATCACCATTACAATTTGATGATAAGTGTATTCCTGAAAATATATTCAAAATATGAACGGAATAGTAATATACATGATGTGTGTTTATAATCTTAAATTACTCTGTTTTGGAATGCAATGGAGCTGCTCTCAAGTGATTACTGTTAAACAACATTGGATGCCTGGTACATGTTGTATATTCTAACCAGTTCACTGCCCTGAAAAGGGGTTTCTGTGACTGTTTCTATGTGTTCTGTGATGTTGCGGTCATGGTCGGCAACGTACTCACTTTTAATTGGGGCAGATGCTATATGGCTGCAATCAATGTGGCTTTAAAGTAGTTCACATTTACCTTCCATGATATTATGACTGGATACCTTTTTATATGCGGTGCTCAGTATGTTGAGATCATTTGGGACGCGCGTTTATGGTGGCCCAATCAAGGAAATTATAACTATGAATTTTCGTCTTGTTGCACACAACATCTAAAGGAATATGTCACATGCTTACCCTCAGTTAACATCGCAATAATGGTGTTACCTGAATGAAAGTTCTTTTTTTAATTGTACAGTTCATTGAGCTAAAGTCTTCCCAAAACATGGAATTAAATGGTGCATCCCTGCATGTAACTACCAACCATGGAACCGTTCATAAGCACGACCAACTTAAATACTATTATTTCAACTATCCGTGCAAAGGAAAACAATGTAGTTAACACATAGGGCTTCATTACGAGGTTGGAGGTAGCCATGGCGCTATTAGCGCCATGGCTGCCTCCAAACTCGTTCCAACTCCGCCCTGGTGAATGGAGCAATTACCGGTCCATTCCATGGTTGGCGGGAACGGTAATTCCCCATTCACCAGGGCCATTCCCCATTCCCATTGAGCCCTCGTAGGGAATGGGGAAGGCGCTAATAACGGTACCGCAAATTGCAGTACCGTTATTAGCTCTAGAGTCCTTTTGCGGGTCCCGTCCTTAACGCCTGTAAAAAACAGGCATTAAGGAAGGACCCGCAAAGGGAACTCGTAGTAGGGCGGTAAGGGATTACCGGAACCGGTGCCCTTACCGGTAATCCCTTACACATTTGTCGTAATGACACCCATAGTGTCTGTTTGCATTACAGTGTTTGCTATGTTGTCTTTCAAACTTTAAATGAAAGAAAATGACCAAATAATATCTATTTATAAAATATGCACGGGTTTGTATGGAGTATAAAGCAGTGATTGTTGACAACTTCAGTTGCACTTCATACACATATTCTGTTCTGATTAGAATATTAATTTCCATCAAACAATAGGTGGATATGTATGTTTTGCAGTGACCTACGTTTGCATCGTCATGCGCTTATTGAGATACTATCTGATTTCAAACTTCAGATGGTCTAATGTGAGTACATGACACCAGGAAACGTTTCAGTGTTATTTTGCATTTGGGCAAAAATGGAAGCACAAGTGTGTAAATTGAATGCCTCCGGCATCTCAATTGTAGTGGGAGAGGAGGGGCAGAATGCAACTTGTGGTCCCGCCACCTCCCTTCTTCTCCGTCATACAAATGATACCGCATTTACGCTGCCAAGGATTTTCATGATGGCACAAATGCTCGAGCCGCTATGGGGTCCACCAACTTTATGCTCCAGCATAAAGAAGGCAAACTGCTTAAGAATCCTTATAAAAGAGATGTTGAACTTTTTCAGAAAACATTTTCAAGATGTAATTCCTCATAGGTATAATTTTTTGTTTGTGAGGGGCTATTTTTTTATCGAAATCTAAAGGTTTATTATTATTATTATTATTATTATTATTATTATTACATTTATTAAGCACAAACCTAGCTCCGGGAATCAATGGAGTACTTTACAATCCTAGGGGAAAGAACACGGCGAAGGAAGCAGAGACGCAGGAAGTGTGGAGCTAACACAGGGCTAACATAGGCAGGGGGAGGGATGGCAAATTGTCAGCAAGGGATCTACAAGCAACTAAGAGAGGATACAGTGGGGAGCTAATCACCCAGTTACAGGTAGGGTGGAGAGTTGAGAGTGTGTGGCCCCAGGTGGTAGAGAGGAGCCATTTCTTGAAGAGGAGGGTCTTGAGCTCCTTCCTGAATGTAAAAGCGAGGGTGCGAGTCTGATGTTTACATTCCTGCACGAGCAGAGTTCAAGTCTGCACATGGCCTTACTTCTGGTGGATCATAGGCCGCCAGAGATGCTGTGTTTCCAGTGAGGTAGCATGGGGACATGGTGGAGGGCCTGTAGCAGATGCATCAGGATTTGAAGATGATAGGAACTTGCAAGGGGAGCCAGTGCAGTTGGATGATGGTTGGATTGATGTGGTCGAATTTAAGGTGTCCTCTGATTAGTCGTGCCACAGCATGCTGGACACATTTCAGGGGTGCCAGGGTAGTCACCGGAAAGGCCTTGCGAAAGATAATTACCACCATCCAGATGAGAGTGGAACAAGGGGTGGACATCCGATTTGAAGTTGTTTTCTGGAGTGAAGGGCTTAATTTTCTGCAGGAGGGAAAGTTGCTACCAAGTGTAATTGACATTCTTATCTGGCTGTATGACCAGGGTAGGGTGTTAGAGCACTTATCTTACTTGATCTGGCAACTGATTTTGAAACCATCGACCACTCCATCCTGTTACATTGTCTGGCTGAGGAGGGCATCTCCGGTTCGTGCAGTCCTGGTTGGATTCCTTTTGGCCTGATGGGGCACAATTCCTTTCTCTTTTTCCTTATCAATCTGCCCCAGCCCCCATTACACATGGGGTTCCCCAAGGATCAGCTTGTTCTCCTATTCTGTTGAACGTCTACATTCAGTGTAACCCACCCAGTCCCACGTCTTCCACTGATACTTATTTGCGGATGATACGCATATTGTAGTACATTTAGATCTTACCAAGCCGACACTGCTTCTTATTTAAGGCGCTGCTTGGAATCTGTAGGTAGCCTGATGAGTAACAATTGGCTAAGCTGAATGGGGACAAAAGAGAGGTTTTGATGGTCTGCCCTCCTACGGTCACTTCTTTCTTGACACCTGCTTTCTAGCCTCATTCTCTTGCCCCTTTTCCTATGCTTGTTCTGGTGGTAAAAGATTTAGGCTGTAAGATATTAGCCGCATTGTCGGCAGAAGTTCAAGTCACTGCCATATGTCAAACTGTTTATTATAAAATAGACATTCTCAGGAGAGTTCTTACTTATTTACCTGTCCATCTACGGGCCCCTGTCATTGCATCTTCTGTTTTCGGTACATTAGACTATTGCCATCCCCTTTTACTGGCAAAGTCAGTGTATTTGGTACAGCATCTACACATTTTGCAGAATTCTGCTGCTAGAGCTGCTGTGCAGTCTTTATATCGGGTTTCTATTCCTCCAGTCTTACACTTCATCCATTGGCTTACTGTTCCAAGCTGTATTGAATTAAAAAAGTTGTGTATTGTTCATCATGCCTTTTATGGCACAATTTCACCCTTGTGTTCTGGCTCAGGCTCTAAAGACTTTCTTCTGGTTCCGGTTCTGCATTTTAAATGATCCAGGATTGGGCGTCATGCTTTCTCTCTGGCTGCAGCTATGTAAAGGAACAAGCGTCCCCATTCTCATTGCGCTATTTTAAATCCTTTGCTGTTCTGCTGTTCCCTGAAAAGATATCTGTTCTAGGTTCATTGTTGTCCTGTTTTTATTTTATTTCCAGTCTTTTCCAAGGGCCAAGATGCCTTGTTGCTGTAAGTCTGCACTTGTTAATTAAAATGACATGACATGACAAGTAGTTTGTGTCTTCCTTGCTCTGTGCTGTTTAAAGGAGAGGTGTCTGTCGAGGTTGAAGCAAGGACACTTGGCACAGGTGGCCAGCTGGAGTGTGAAGCCCTTCAGGTTCATAGCTGAGAGCCAGGTCTGGGTGTCTGGGTGTACGGTTTTGTTGGTCAGCAGTAGGAATTCAGTCATTGGTGGGTTGAGTTTCAAGTAAGCACAGGGCATCCACGACAGTGTGAATGTGAAGCATGCCTTGAGCCTGTGGATGTCTTTGATGGAGGACATCATGAGGTAGAGCTGGTTGTCATCTGCATATTGGTGGATGTGATGTTTGCGGAGTGAGACATGTTCTGAGTGGTTCCATGTAAAAAGATTGAAGATCATAGGGGAGAGGATGGATCATTGCAGGACGCCACAGTGGTTGGCTATAATTTGTGTCTGGAGGAGTCCATTTTTACAAACTGGTGGTGATTAGCAAGGTATGATTTGAACAAGCTGAGGATGATCTCTCTGATCCCCATGCAGCAATGTTTTATTGTTATTATTATTTTTTATTGTATTAGTTGATTTGGTCGCAAGAAACTCGAGACCTTTCAACTCACGACCAAACAATAGATTAAACATAACAACAATTTAACATATTACACATACATATTTTGTCTTTTTACACATCCACATAAAATAATGACAGCCATTAATTGAGATGATCATGATACAAAACCAACATAATAAAACATTACAATTATTATCATATAACCTCCACCCCAAAAGGCCATTATTCGGCACAAGGATTTTCAAATGCACTATATTGAAATATATTCACAATTTCAAATGATGGAGATAATTTACAACAGCGTATCTTACCGCCTTCCTCTTAGTATAGAATAATCGCTCCCATAACATATCCATTGTCATGTCCCTATATTCAGTAAATAATTGCTTAAAATGAACACACCACGCCAACAACAATTCTGGACATTCAGTAGTAGGTGTTTGAGAGTTTCTGCATACTGTTTGCAGTAGCGGCAACTTAAGACAGAACCACCAATGTTGCGCCTATTTAACACATCATAAGTCAACCATAAGTTCATGCGAAATCTCATAAAGCCATCTTGATGACCTGGACTAGGCGATTTGACCATGTAATTTGCAACATTATGATATCGTTTCAATTCAAAAGGATATTTCATTTTTTTTTATATTTAGCACATGTTATGCGAGTTTGAATCCAATCCAACTCCCAGATTTTAGTTTTAGCTCGATTTGGGTTCTCAATTAACAAGATTGCATCAATTTGGGCTTTTTCTAAAATGGACTGTGTTTTTAAACGCCACATTTTGGGAAAGTTATCTGTTGAGCTCAGCAGGTAAGTTGAAAAGATATTAGTAGTGCCCTTTGTTAGTTGATTCATCAGACATTTACGGTATAGTGCACATAACTTCCATTTATAGATCGCATATACGGAAATTAAACCCAGTTCAAATCTTAGAAGTGGCAAGGGTTGAGTGTTAGGCAAATTTAGCACTTGTCTCCAGAACCAACCTTCTCTAAAGGCCCAATAAGTATAGGTCATCACTTTCTGAGTCTCAGCACCATACAATATGACAGGAATTACTTTGAATTTAAAATAAGTAATTATTGACACAATAGAAAACTTGCAATACCTTGCCTTAATGATACGGGCTTGCGAAATAGCTAATTCGCCCATTGATTAGATATAATCATACCAAGGTACACATAAACAGTTGTCACAGAAATTTGGCAATTTTGCAAGGGCCACTGAAGCCGAGCTGAGCTTTGTCTTCTTGTACCAAATTGAATTATTTTTGTTTTAGGAATATTAATAGTTATACCATTTGCTTGAGTATATTTATCCAAAACACCCAATAAGACACACACAACCCTTTTGGAGCGTGGGGCATGAGTACCATGTCACCAGCATACAATAGCCATTGAATTTGTACACCCATGATTCTTGGGGAATCCATGGTCATCCGTGAAAAAGCATGGCTAACATCTGAAAAAAAAAAAGAAAAAAAAACAGACGCTAGCAGGCACCCCTGCTTCAGGCCTCTAGCAGTTTCAATTGGAGCTGTTAGTAACCCACTCTTTGTTAATCTGACCTGGATCGTAGTATTTGAGTGCAGTTGAATAATCCATTTTAAGATTTACCAGGGGAAATTTGCATCGGCCAAGTTCTCTTGGAACTGCATCGAAAGCCATCCTGAAATCGATGAATGCTAAATACAATGGTTGATTACACGGGTAGGCTTTCTGGATGATGCTTGAAAGGGTGATCATATTAACAGTGGTACCTATGCCCTGTAATAACCCGTTTGAAATGGGTATCGCAAATTCTTACTATTCAGCCACGTGTTAAAGACATTTAATAATAGTCTGGCGAGTAATTTTCCAGGGCAATCTAGTAACGCTATCTGTCTATAGGACCTAGGATCTTCACGATCACCTTTTTTAAAAATAGGCAGGATAATCGGTTTTTGCCAAGTCTCAGGAATATGACCAGATTTAAAGACCTGGACATAGATACGATATAGAATCCCGGCCCATTCATTCACATGCATTTTGAGTTGAGCATAGCATTATGCAGCCCATCAGAGCCCACAGCCCGGGATGTGCTTAATTTAGTGATGCAAAGTTTAATATCATCGATGTCAAACAAAAAGTCATGGGCTGATACCTCACTTTGCAGATATAGTTGCATAATAATGAAAGGTGAATGATACACATTTTGAAAATACACCTGCCATGCCTCCGCTGATATCGAATTGGTCTGGGTAATCATTTGAAGATTTCCTGATGTGTGATTAAGCAGGGCCCAAATGCCAGCTTTGGATTTAGTAATTAATTGCTTTAGCATTGCAGCCCCATCCAATTCGTATTGCTTGGCTCTTCTGGTTTTAAGCCACCTTTTATATTGCTTTTTTAGGAGTTTAATTTTTGTTGCAGAGTCTATTGTGGCCGACATCAGCAACTGCCGAATTTCTCTTCTTAAATCTGCTTTCTTATGCTTGATATCCAAATCAAAAACATGGATATGCTGTTGTTTGGTTGAATTTTTGCCTCTATTGGTTTGTCTGAACATCTGCATGGCAAGTGTATAATCATCATTGACCATTCCAGTGCATCAGTATATTTTTTCTAGGTTTTTATCGAGGACTCGTAGTTTAACTCAGGTCCACTTCAATCTGTTACCCCTGTTGCTTACTGTTACATCTGATATATTTGGATTTATTGTCATTGTTGTTTGGGGCTCCACAATCTGAAATGTTAACTTTAACTTATTATGATCACTTAAGTCAATGTGTAGTACCTCCAGCGTTTGGACACAATTAAAGACAGTTGCATTGCTGTATATGTAGTCTAATATAGCATGCTGAGAGCCTCTTTGCCATGTCACCTGCGCTGGTATATCTCCCTGCATATTTCCATTCATCATAACAAAATTTCTTTCTGCCATAATTGTGGACCAGATCAATTCATTACCTGCTAATTCAGCGTCCACATTCGGAATAAGATGTAAATTAAGATCACCCAGTATAATAATATTTATTAGTCCAACATTTGATACTAAGGTATCCAATAAACTAACAAGTTGATCAAAGAAAATATCAGATTTTAGTGTGTTAATGCTACAATATAACTTTTGATTACTGTTAGACAATTTGACCACTTGAAAGGATGGTGATGGAGACTGGCAAAGCTTTGTTTGAAATCTGCTAGTTTTTTTTACCGCTATCAACAAGGCTCCTTTGGGTCTGCCCAGAAAACTTTTTTCTGCTGATGTGAACAAAATTACATGCAAATCCCAAATAGGAGGTAACAGGAGCCAGGTTGCCTGGAGGGCTATGATATCAATGTCAGCTAATTCCCCAGTGGAGATGGAGTTTAAATGTCTATGCCGCCTTGTAATCCAGGAAATCAAACGTATGAATTTTGTATCTGTGCATAGTTATGCAGGCTTCACTTGATCTGCTAAACCTGGCTGAAATGACCCATTACGCATTGACATAAAGATTTGTGACGCGTGTCCTTGTATCATTGGAATACCCAAGGGTATTTCTTGTGTTAAGCTGAACCCCATGTCAAATAATGTCATTCTTGCTTGCTAAAGTGTATCTGCTACCAAGGCTGACCGTATATACAACCGAGCCGAGGTCAAGTCGGAGTGATTAATGAATTCGATCTGGTCAATGTCTACCGTTGTTATAGCAGCTAGGGCAGGAATTTCTGCACAGATGTTTAGCACGCTTGTACGGTTCAAGTCATATTTTTTGTATGGTAAATCCCGACACTTGATAATTAAACAATGGTGAGTCTGGTCTTTTTTTTCCTTGTTTTGAGCAGATCTCTCCTTTACATGGTTTAACGATCTAGCAGAAGTTGGACCATGTGGACCAATATTACCCCTAACTGGATACTGTGGCGATCTAGGAACCCACTTGTCCTAATTATTGGGAATTGATAATTGGTGTCCCTTTAGTAATGGCATTAATGATGGATACCTTTTTTCTGTGGGATGCAGTGACATGACGTTTTGATTGGTGGAATTTGTCTACATTACATTAGCTTCAATAGATGCTTTAATTTCATCACGTATCTCTTGTCTAGAAACTGACATTATATTTGGAGGAGGTACTGTTATCGTTTGCATTGGTTGATGTAAGTAGCTATTAGTTGAGTGTGATTTGGCATTCTGTGCCATATAAGCATCAACCGAAACTCTGATCTCCTCTCGCAAGTCGACAGTATTCTTAGACACTTTGGTGGGTATAACAATCTGGTCTGTTTGGTCAATTGCACTTGCATTTTGGGCCTTGTTTAGATTGGTGTCCTGGACAATAATAGGTTGTACTGGGTTAATTGTTTGCTGTAGAGTGACTTGCTCAGCCAATGTTATCTTTTGTGATTTAGTTGGCTGAAGCTTCATGTAGGATTCAATTGAACTTTGTATCTGCTTCTGGATAGCTGCCATCGCAGACAGAACCGGTACGTTGCCGTTTTGCTCTCGGTTCACACTTATTGCCTCAACGACCATAACTGATTGCGTAGGTGCAAATACCTCTTGTAAGCTTTTCTGAAGAACCTGTTGGTTATCGATGGCTGTTACCATTCTTGCCAAATCGTCCAGTGGCTTGTATGGCAACCCTGGTATACTACTCCGTTCTTCTTCCTGTGCATTCGTAATGGACTTAAAAGGATTCAAGCTAGACTGGTTTATGTTTACTTTTGTCAGATTCCCTACCATTGTTTTCTTCAGTTTATTTACACTAGGAGGCCTCATGTTAGAAGTCTGTGATTTTGCCATCAGAATTTTACGCTTTTTACTTACTCTTGGGGTGTTAGATTTGCACCCAACAGCACCAAAAACTTCAAATATGTTTGTGGAGATCAGCTCTCGCACAGGCAGATCTGTCTCTGTTTGTTGCAAGGCCACTGGTTTTATGGTGACTGTGGGGTTTGGCATTTCCACCACCTCCTCAGGGGGTTCAGGACTAATATTAGCCTGCCCCAATGTTTCTGTGTTAGCCATTTTACTGAGAGCACAATGCTCTACAATCGCCGTGCAGTATGCACCTAACTCTGTAGTCTGCTGTGTTGGCACAGGGTTGTTACAATTGTTTTCAAGCATTTGAGTTGAAACTGGCTTTGAGATTTTACCACAATTCAACTCCAACTCATGAGCTTGCATGCCCTCTTGAAATTGGGGCCCATTAGTTGATATCATAGTAACAATTGCTCAATATAATCAGTTTGTTTGGTAACCTTCGTATCTAATATCTCATAGAGTTTTGCAACAGTCAATAAGGCTGGAAATTCTATCTTTATTGATGGAATTAATAAACAATTCAGAGTCCCGAGCACCTGGCTCAAACCTAAATTGCCTTGGCGTGGGGGCTATGAATGAAACTGATTCCTTTACATATTCAGCAGGTGGATTTTCCTTGTCTCTGGAGGTTCTTACTGCCTCCTCTTTTTGGTCATCAAATTTGGACAGAACTGGTGATAAGGCTTCTATACCTGTTATTGAGTGATTTTTATCACTTTCTTCCAGCTGGATTAAGTCGCCAGTATTCGAACAGATATATAGCACTTAATTACTTTCTTCTTGGGTCTTATTGGAGAGGTTCATAAATTCAATGTCCTCCTCCTCGATTTCCCCTATCATAGTTAAATGGGCATGCGCTTGCCTTAGTTTTTGTTGCGCCAAAACAGAGCACAGAACCGGCTGCAACATCCTATCATTCGGCAAATCAGTCGATGATCGTCGCGTGTCTTCAGGAAGGCAGGCAGCAATTTTTGTGGTGTCTGTAGGAGCACCATTTGATTCGCTTTCAGTAATTGCAGTGACATTTCCCAAACACTGGATATTTGTGGTATCCTCACTCGTTTGAGTCAGTTGCTGAATTGCCACCTTCGCCACCGGAAGAACGGTTTGGGTGCTATGGGGGCAGAGTCACCATTGCACTCAACCTGAGGAACTAAACTCTCAGTTGGGCATAGTCTGATATCTTGAGACACCGAGGCCGAACGCTTAGCGATTGCGCGTCCTGCACTGGGTAACAGAGCAGTAAGGCGACTTTGCAAGAGGGCTTTCCCATTCATATTGTCGCGGCATGGTGCATCAATTTTGACTGAAATGGGTGGCATATTGCTAGTCAGAGTATAATCTTTCATTCAACCACTGTGTCAACTCGGCAAAACAAAAATAAATAAATCAGTTGTTAGTTTCACCCAGCTTCCAATTATTATCACCTCGTTAGCACGAGCTCACCTAGGTATAAATAAATAATAATAAAAATACCATGCGCTTTTAAGACAATAATGAGCTGGAACCAAGATATAAAAGACAAATTAACATACAATAACATAAAAATGAAATAAAATACCAAAAAGCACCTCCACGCTCTCATGCTGACTCGCTAGACAGCAAGACAGTAGCCAAAACACTTCATGTAAGCACTTCACCAAATGCGCACGCACAAATGCACACGCGCAGTGCTTTTGTATAGTTCCGGGTTGGGGGGGGTTAAACGCTAAAAAGAAAAAGAAAGTATCACTAGAATTGCCGTTACGGCTAACAATGGCCAATAGACCTCCTATGGGCCAATAGCAAGTTCAATGAGCACAGTTCAAGCAGCGCATACAAGCCAATCAGCTTGCTGATATTGTTCGTGTGGATTGACATCCAACCTCGCCTCGGCTCGCTCACGTTGAAGTCCGCTGAAACAAAGTGCTCTGCAGCAAGCCGCGAGACAATAGCCAAAACACTTCACCAAAACACTTGTCCAAATGCGCGTGCACAAATGCGCACACGAGGTGCTTTTGTATAGTTCTGGGTGGGGGGGTTAAACGCAGCCAATCAGCTTGGTGATATTGTTCGTGTGGATTGACAGCCAACCTCGCCTTGGCTCGCTCACGTTGAAGTCCGCTGAAACAAAGTACTCTGCAGCAAGTAGCGCGACAGCAGCGAGACAGTAGCCAAAACACTTCACCAAAGCACTTGTCCAAATGCGCGCAATGCAGCAATGTAGATTGTCTGTGGTTGTCTGGTAGTCTACTGTGTCAAATTCTGCTAAGAGGCCAAGGAGAACAAGGAGGCAAAGATGGTCAACATCGAGGATTTTAAGGGCATAGTCAGTCACCTTGATGGTAGCCATTTCTGTTCAGCATCTGGTCTGAAGCAAGGTTAGTAGTTCTGGTTGAGGTTGCTGACTTTGTTCTGTTGGAGGAGTACTGTAGCTACTGCTTGCTCAAGTCTTTGATGTAGGAGGTGTTGGGCTTGGGTGGTCTTTAGAGGATGTATGTGGAAAGTGACTGTGTCTGTTGGGGAGAGTGAGAAGTGACAGTAAAGGTTTTTGAAAGAGCTAGTATTGATTATGTCTGGTTGGGAACATGGCCATGAAGCCTTGTGAATGATGGTGAGGCCTCCGCTGATCTTTTTTGGATGGTATCATTGTAGAGTTCTGAAGCTGTTGAAGGTGAGGATATCTAGATATTGATGGAGTTGGATGTTATCCAGGTCTCAGTAATGAAGATGCCCTCAAAGCCCTTTGTGGTGATGAGGTTGGCAATGTCTTCTTTCATCATGTAGGGGCTAATTTTCCACCAAGTGCAACATAAAATAAATGCATACAAGTTATACATAAATGTTTTCCACAATAATTTCCCATTACAACCATTTCCATTTATTTGTATTTCGTGCAGGGGGCATGGATCGTAATTTACGATTCCACTTCCTCCTTCCTCCCCACCACATTCATACTGGTGTAAATGCTGAGGGTTCATATGCAATTTGCCTGTTTTTTAACAACAGCAAAAGCATGCACATTTCATAGGAATCCATTATGGATCATGTTTGCAATGCGTAAATGCTAGGCAGCGTTTACTCAGTTTGCAGAGCTGAGTGCAAAAGGGAGGCGTAAAGATCAATATACCTCGAATCTACTCCTTGCTTTTTTACTCTGCCATTCAAATGACATTTATGCTGAGGGGACCTGTTTGATCAAAAGGGCACAAGTAGCAGGTCCACTCCTCGTAAAGTACATGGAACTCAAAAGTTAGCCCCATTATGTCAGGTGATATTTCTCAACTTTAAATGTGAATTTTAAACCTCTCTTATTTATACTTTAAAGGTGTCAAACATCATCCGTTTATTTTGCTGATAGTCAGGGGCCAATTTTGCAAATTTAAAACACCCTCTTATGTAGTGGAATGTTTTATATAGTGTTTATGATATATTGCTTTATTCGGTGTTTAATCTAAATGTCCGACATCTCATCTCACATTTTAAGTTGTCATTCTTCTTTGGGAAACTTCAATGCAAGTGAAGAGCTCTGCACTAATAAAATCTCATCTTATAGAGTTGTCCAGAGTCCAGGAGAACCTCTGTGGACTCTGGAGTAAGAACCACCAAGATCATACATAATGAAATCATGAAGGGAACAAACAGGGCCTTGAAGGCCTGGACAGTGGCCATTCAGAACAAATTGAAGGAAATAGGATGCACAGAGGAGGAATTAAAACTGAATCCGGGCCGGCCAAAAACAAAGGTGCGAGAGCTGGACTGGATAACCATGGACAATGAGTCAAACAGTTGCAAACTGTTCTACCAACTAAAACAGAAAGCCGGGGCCTAGGTGAACTGCCAGGCTACTTGGCCAAATTCCTGAGTGCAAGCCACTGGGACCAATTCTAAAGTATTCAACTAAATTTGTTTTTGACAAAAGAGAAAATGGCAGCGAGAACGGCAGCAATAGTACCAAAAGAATACCCATGCCGATTTTGGGGAAAAATCAACACAGTTGAATATCTATATATCATGCCAAGGGCTGACTAAAGACAAAGTACTTTGGGCCTTTGCTAACTACTTCGGATCCTTGACCACAGAGGAGTGGTGGGTCTTGGTCCTGAGAGGAGAAAAGGTTTAATTGGCATTGGCAGTGCTGTCATTTATAGAGGACATTTTGATGGACTAGGACTGGAAAGAAAGAGGTTGGAAACTGCTTCCTCAGCCAGGTGCATATTTCTTTATCCTTTTCTGTTGTGGACGATTCCCCATTTTTAGGGCATTCATTTGGGAAGAAGAGGGATTTCTCACTTTTCTTCTTTTTTTCTGCTTGTATTTGCTACAATTTTGTAACATTTTAAATAAATAAATACATAAATAAATAAATAAATAAATAAATAAATAGAGATGGAGTATGTATCCATTGTTATGTTATATTACTCAGTGTTTAATGAAAATGTTTAATGAAAATGTTGATCTTCTTCAATCACCTTTTAAAGTTGGTTTCCTCATCGTCATACTTGGCCGATGGTGAGGAGAATTTTTAGGAACTCTAAAATGTCATCTTGTAGATTTGTATGTGCTATTATTGTTATATTATGTTATGTTATGTTATGTTACATTTATGTCCAATTGATATGCATTTTGAAATTGGTTTCAGTCTTCATTGGTATACTTAGTTTTAATGAGGGGCTATTATTTGGATCTCTCAAATATCTTATAAACTTGTTCGAGAAGTTACTCCATTATTCAGGATAGAATAAGAAGATTAGGATAGACAGGTGATGGCAGGGAAAGATGTGGCTTGTCTGGTGTTTGTGCCATTTATGGATTTCAGTTTGAAGAGAAGGCATGATGTGTTGTTGAGGTAGATGGCATTATAAATAATGCATCCTTTGAAGGCAAATATTTGGGGCCTGGTAACACAGAGAGCTGGGCAAGAGCTGCATTGATATATGAGTGATTTGATATACATATATATATATATATATATATATATATATATATATATATATATATATATATATTAAATTTGATTTCTTTTATTACAATATTTACAAACAAACAAAAATAAGTCTTCACAAACTTTCCATTCAGTCTCTCTCTGATTAGTTTTAACGTTCCCTCCTAACTTCCTAATTTGGACAAGTTGTTTCCCAAGAAAAGGAAGAGAACGAAAATGAAAAAAAAGGACTTCCTACTGACATGGGATTATTGTCGTCAATATTATCTTGCTTTGTCAAGAATCCCAATTTTAATCCATCGGTTGAAGAAGAATTCTACGTATAAAAGAAAATGCTGCTATCACCAGTGTTGATTTGTCCACATTCAACAGTTTCACCCACCAATCTTCCAGAGCGCATGTCCAAAAGCCGGTACAATAGATCAGCACGTGTTTTAAGGTTTCCACCTGTTTTGGTGCATTACAGAACATGCACTTGTTTTGGTCCGACTTTCCCCATATTGCATTGATCTCATTGGTGGGGAACAGGTTAAGTCGAATTCTCAGTAAGCTGTCTGGGTATACTCTGCTCAGGAACTTTAACAGATATACAGTGAGCTGATTTTGCTTTTTGGTATTCGTTGGTAGACTGGTGGTAAACTTTCAGGTGGAGTCCATAGCAAGGGTGCGAATCCAGTCGCTTTCCATTAGTTTTCTATTAACCCTTGACGGGTTGTACCTGAGATCAAGTTCAGCGCAGACAAGTTTGTCTGGTTTTTACCTGTTTTTGTGCAACCAGTTGTCCAACAGTTTACTTGTCCCACACAACATTTCTTTATTGATGATCTTGTAGATTTCTGAACAGGTCGGAGTTATGATTTTACAAAATATCGCCAAACTATTGCATTCGACTACAGCTTACAGCGATACAAGGCTTAGTTCCCTGCATATGATCAATATTGTGATAGAGTTTGGGAGGCCTAGAGTTCTCCTCCAAAAGTGACAACCAAGGCTCAACCATATTTTTACAGGGATTTCTGGCACGGCCTCTGCTCCGTAAATCAGGAAAGGAACTACTTTAGCCTTATAAAAGTTGACAGTTGGCACCAAAGAGAAGCGTCCATATCTCCTGTCCATTGCTTTTGCTTGGCTGGACAAAGTTTTTACTTTCTCCAGGAGTGATGCCTGCATCGGAATCTCACCAGAGCTGTTGTTAAGTATGACTCCCAGGTACTTAAATTGTTTCACCCACTCAATCTCTTTCTGCCATACCATTTGAGTTTCTCACTCTTATTAACAGATTTTTCTAAACACTTAACTTTGGTCTTTTCTTGATTTATCTCTAGGTTGTTATGTGTGATATACCTCTGAAGAAATTCTAATATGAGTGTTTGAGTATGTGCATGATGACTTTTTGCTGTTGTGTTGTATATGACTTGCAGGGGGATGTGAATGTCTCTGTTTAGTCCAGTGAGGAGAGCATGTCCATATTCAAACTTGGACAAAACTAGTTATTGGACTGTTGTATGTAAATTGCCACAGGGAAAGATGTGTTTTATATTGTGGAGGCAGTGTAATAGTTCTAGGTAGCATGTTTTGTTGATGGCAGTTATGTGGTTCATGATGGAAAGGAGGGAGTCAATGATGAAGCCTAGAGATTTTAAATCTGTGAAGAGGGATACATGTGGCGTGCCAATAACTAATTCTTTGATCTAAGCACTATGGTCAAGTTTGTGTCTAGGAGAGCAGATGAGGAGGTATTCTCTTTCAGAAGGGTTGAGTTGGAAGAACGGGGTGCCCATTCAGGTGTTGATGGTGGAGAAATAGCTTTTGAGGATGGGGATTTGTGAGGGAGGTGATATTTGAAAGTATATTTGGTGTGTTATCTGCATATTGTTGGATATTAATATTGTGGTTGCTAAGGGTATGTCAGAGGGTTTCTACATGTAGGTTGAAGAGGAGTGGAGTCGGAGAGGATGCTTGGGGAACTCCAAGCTTGATTGCAGTTGAGTCAGATCCATAGGGGGTATCAGGAAAAGTGTGTCTTGTCAGTTTTGAAGAAAGGGGACCATATGAGAATGGTATCTGAGAATTTCATCCTGTGGGAAAAGAGGTATGGGCTAACCATATAACAAAAACTCTGGTTGTAGCTGATGGAAATGACATCAACACTCTCGTCCCTGATGTACCGTGGATATGTCAAGTGACTTGTTCAGATATTCAGGGCATTATTGAAAATCTAAATGCCTCTAGAGCCTGTGGCCCTGGTGTGATTAACATCGGTCTGATGAAAATGTGTACCTCACTATGGGCAGAATCATTGTGGCACCTATTTATTGATATTGAGAAGTCTGGTATTTTACCGTCATCTTGGAGAAAGAGTCATATCCTCCCCATTTACAAGGAGGGCCAGCATTGCAGCCCTCGTAACTACCAACTTCGGGCCATGCTGGATATCCCTGCAAAGATGTTTGCACAGATATTACTTGCTGAGCTAAACACATGGATTAATGATCTCGAAATATTAAGTAAACATCAGACAGGATTTAGAGCAAAGTCACGAACCAGCCATAACATACTTAGAATATGCTTGGATCTGCAGACAAACTAAGGTTTATGACGCATACATAGACTTCAACGCCACATTCCATACTGTTGTCAGGAACAACTTGTGGCTTAAACTAAAAGCCTGGAACATTCCCTGCGGTCATTTAAAGATGCTGATTCTTCTTCACTCTAATACAAGTGTCAAAGTACGTCTGAAAGGTATGGGACAACTCTCTGCATCCATCCCAACTGGAACGAGTGTTAAACAGGGCTGCATAGTCACAGCAACTTTATTTAATCTATACTTGGCTGCCTTGGCTGTGTCCTTTAATCTAAAGTTGTTACATCTGAAAAAGGTTGATACACAGAGGATCAGCTAGCTTGGCTATGCTGACGATGTCCTGTTACTTGACTATACACCAAAGGGCTTCAATGTTTGCTCGATGCCCTAGATAGTTTTGCCAAAGCAAATGGACTACAAATAAATATAGAAAAAAGTAAAATAATGATATTTGCTGGTAATCGGGAAAAAAAGGTGACCTTGAGTTGGACAATAGCCTTGAAGAAATTAGAGTGTGTCACCAGTTATACCATATTTAGGATTACTTGTTAATGATAATCTAAATTGGAAGGCTCACTGGGAAAGAACCAAGATCGAATGTTGGAAATTGGTGGCTATAGTGAGTGCTTTCATTGGTAGAATTGGCGGCTTCTCGGTTAAAACTGTTTTGCTCCTCTACAGAATGAAAATTGTAAATGTTCTAACATATGGGATAGAGATATGGGGACATGGCTTTATTAAGGGCTAAGAACATTTGAAGTGAGAATGTTGAGGAAACTGTTTCCCATGCCGCAAACTGTCTCAGTAGAATATTTTATTATATTGAGTTTGAGCTCACATGCATTAAATCTATTTTGATTAATAGATCCGTTTTGTGCACTATAGACCTGATTACCCTAAATAACAATACCATTACCAGTGATTACGCAAAGGCCTATCTAGGCCTAGATAATTTTACTCAGATTGGAATATGGGGAAAATATTCACCATCTTTAATAAATGGAAGTGTGGATGTGAACTCAATTTACTTCCAAAGGATACTGATCGAATAAAACACTGGTTAAAAAAGAAGATCAGATCGTATGATCATGAAAATAACATGGTGCTTCTTTCTAGTACCTCGCACAGTGGTCCCTTCATCGTGTATATAACTGAAAGAAACTGTCTGCCAAAGTATATTGTGGCGTTCCCAGAAGCATGTGTCATCAGACAATACTTGTTATTGAAATTTAACAAAAGTAAAGTGTTGGAATGCGACGGAGCAAAGAAAGGTCTATCTCGTAATGAGCATAACTACGGGTTGTGTGGAGAAAACTTTATGGAATCTCTTGAGCACATAATGACAGAATGCGTAAGCTTGAACGGAATCAGAAATCAATATATGCAATCTTATAGTGATTGTTTTAACTGTGATGACTCAAGGAAAATGTTTATGGATGGTAATTATGCAAATTTCATTTTTTATATGATCAGATTTTACAAAATGTATTGAAATATTTAATTTATATGAAACTTGAGTGATCTCAATCCTTGAACCTTTAGTTCCATAACATCTGTGTATAATGTCGCCTGCTCTCACCGATACTTTTGATTGCATGATGTGATCTTATCTTCCTATATAGAGTTTTATCTGTTTTCATTAGTTTTAATCGATTAATTGTGTTTATGTATCATCTATGTCTTCCCATTTTATCTTGTTATTGTTTTATATTGTATATACAAAGCCATTTTGCTGTATGTATATTAATACATTGAAATTGAAAAGAAGTTTATACATCGATTTTCCGTTCTTTTTAGAGCGGATTACCGCTAACCCTGCCTCCCTTCCCAGGACTCCATTTAAACAGAGGGCACGCACACACATTTTGGGCAAGTGCATTTGCTAAGTGCTCTCAGCTGTCAGCTGTCAGATGGCCGAGGGTCGTGCGACGTAATTTGCATCCTTGTGTATGGCACCTGACTTTGGTGGCTATTTGTACTACTTTTGTTTGTATTGGGCTTTTGTACTAAATTAGCTGCTCAGTTTCAGGCATCTATTGTGGTAATTGTACTCTGAAGGGAGTGGTTGCAAACCACAATTCAGGGCGGCCTTACCAAAATTCTGTTATATTGGGTTATAACCATTTGATCTTGTTTTCTGTATAACGCTGCTGCAAACCGATGCCTTTCTCATTGACAACAGGTATGCCGGCTAAAAATGTAATCACAGCATATGCGGCAACCGTCTCGCTAACATCTGACTCTTTAACGAGAGTTAAACATCTCTCTCGTAGTAGTAAAGCTGGTACAAACTTCTGTGTGTTGCCGCCGGTGCCAGACATACAGAAATGTTATGCTGTTGACTTCAAAGGGCTGAAGCCACACAATTTACAACAAACAACTTTTGCTGGCATTATAGAATCAGAAACCTCTAAAGAACTTCGTACAAATAAGGGTACAGTGGACTTAACTAATATGATGTCACATTCACTGGTTCAGGCGGGGGTGCTCTTGCTCTCGCCTCTGCAGCCAGTATTAGTCTCCACCTGTGGAGGCCATGAGATTGTGATAGATGAATTGGTTCAGCTGATGGATTTACCGCGCAATGAGGTAAACAATCACTTGAATGATGCTGAAAATGTATGTGGAAATGAAGATGTGATTGGCAATACCCTGGGTTGTATGGGACATGAAACTCCTGAGGTTTTTCGGATTGCACCTTTAGAAGATGCAGCTGCTCACCAACAGAACAGTGATTTGTCACAGTCTCTGGTTATGTTTTCCCCCACGGCCATGAACTCCTCCGCCCTGTCTGTATCTTTTATAGAACGGACACAGAGGCGCAAAACGACGCCGATGGTGGGGTTAGCCAGGGCTGTGGGGGGGATTAGGTTATGTAGTGGGAGTTGACACTTCCTTACAGATTATGAACACAGCGCTTTTTTCATTAACACAGTTGTATGAAACATTGGATAGTAAACTGAATGCACAGTACACTCTCATAGAACAGCTATTGCATAGGAATACAACAAAGCCTACCGTCTGCCAAGTCTCAGTACAAACAGATGAACCTTTTCAGCAGCTGGCTTACACCCGAGCGACGATGATTGAAATCCCTGAAGAAGTGCTACTGATGGACTGTTATCCGGCCCAGCAAATTAGGATATTGCAACATAGTGAGCAGGTTAAAACAACAGAATCAGTGCAATTGACATCTTCTGTCTGTGACAATAGGGAATAACCAAGCGAGCCTACAAGCAGCAGAATCGATTTAAGTAATTCACTCTGTCAAGAAGGCCAGCCATGTTTGAAAAAGAAAAAGCAAAAATTCAAACATGTGGAGTGGTCTGGTACTGATGGAGTAGATGACGCTGTGGTTAATACTGGGAGTGGGTTCTGCTCAGCGGATAGTAACGCTGTATCAGTGCCTGCTTCCAACTATACTGTATACTTCGAAATCAAATTTATTAGCACAGAGTGCCCCACCAAAAAAATCTAAAAATGCAATAGCAGGCTTGACACAATTGCTAATAAGTATTGAGAAGTGTCCTTTCAGAAGACTGTAAACCCCTCTATGGAGCGAGA
This sequence comes from Ambystoma mexicanum, assembly GCF_040938575.1. Taxonomy (NCBI): domain Eukaryota; kingdom Metazoa; phylum Chordata; class Amphibia; order Caudata; family Ambystomatidae; genus Ambystoma; species Ambystoma mexicanum. The sequence goes on along the minus strand of NC_090933.1, from coordinate 477,654,123 downwards.
TCAAGGACAGGACCTGGCTTATGCCCCTATGTACGATCTAGTACGTTTGAGTGAGCATCAAAATGATGCAGGTTCTATGACTACTATACAGGTGGTAAATAGTACCGCACCTAATAAATGTTTGCCTCGCCTAACGGTTAACTCTGTGGTTATGCCGGTGGCTCAGAAACCACCTAGTGTGGTATTGCCTGGGTCCCTTGTGGAAAAGGTAATGACTTTGGAGGGTTGGAGGGAGGAGATTGATCAATCCTTGCAACATTTTTTCTCACAGTCACAGCCACAGGAATCTTCAGTGATTTGTACAAACCAATCACTTGGAGAGGGAGTGCTGCAGTCCATTATAAAAAAGGCAGGAGCCAGGAACATCATAACAACCAGAACCAAACCTAAAACATAATACTAGGCCACTGAATGTTAATCGTAACTTATCTACCCTAATTTTGCAATGTCGTGGGCCCCCATTTCCCACCTATGACCTTAATAGACAGTCTGTCATGAACATATTCTCAGAGATACCGGCATTAGAGGATCTTGCCTCAAATGATATCAAGCAAATAGAGTTTTTACATCACAAAGACCTATCAGTCGTAAAGATTTGGATGAAATCAGGCTTGGTCAGGAATGCATTGTGGCAGGCCCGGATAGATCTCTGTAATATGGACTTTTTCCTGATTAATCAATCATCCTTTGCCCATCAATACGTTCCAAATCATGAGAAGCAATACATTGCAATGGGTGAAGATAATTTAATTAGGCAACAAAATGAGAGACAGGATGGCCCAAAAAAAGCTTCCCTAGTTATGTGTGTTCCACCAAGACTCCCGCAAAATCAACGTTAACAATTCAGGCAACCATCTATAATCTCCTTAGCCTCCTGGAATACAAGGGGTTTTAAACATCCTACATCTACTAAACGTGCTGTTGTCCAGATTTTTGATATTATCGCGATTCAGGAGATCTGGCTTTCGGTTCCACTGGTGTGGCATCAATATGTAATTTCCCTTCTACCAGCTATTATTCAGGTTAGTGGACGTGCTATGGCAGTGCTGATGGTTGCTGTTAAGTCATCAGCAAATCTACGTTTGGAGCCTTAGGTGACTCCCAATAGATTTTTGCAGATGGTGAAAATCAGATATAATGGGTACTCCCTCGCACTGATCAATGACTATTGCAACCATTCCGGTATTTCAGATGACAAATTTATTAAGGATTTGCAAAATCTATTTGATATGATAGCCTTGGACCCTACTTGTAAGCATATCATCTTGGCTGGGGATTTTAATATCACGTGTTTAACCTAACCCCCTAAACAGTTATCACCTGTGGCTGTACGATGGAATTTATTGATGAAGGAGCGGCAAATGTATATGCTAAATGGAGGTGTCCATGGCAATATTCAGCCTGCTAACCCCTGGCATAGAGGCACACAAACAGCCCTGATTGACTACATTTTTACAGATGGCGGTTTATTCAATCTTATCACAAATTTTCATATAAAGCCACAGGCCGCCAGCGATCATGACATCTTAGTAGTATCATGGGCATGGTCCAAATGTAGAAAAAAAATTCCTTCATTCTTCTGTAACCAGCCTGACTCTGAATAGTGCTGAAAATAGAGCCTATTGGACCCCCCGCCTTTTAGAGAATTTTCATCGAAAATTGTTATCCCCCTTAGATGATTTCAATCAGCCTGGTATGGGTGAATTGGCTACTTATGTAGATGGTATGAGAATTTTTGTTACTGAGAAGCGTCCCTCTAAATTCCCTCTAAAAAATACATTTCATGTTTATGATCCTATGGTAGAGGAGAGAAAAGCTCCCTATAGGGTCAGAAAAAGGAAACTCAGCTCACTATCAGATAAAACACCACTGGAAAGTCTGAGATCCCTGAAGTGCAGTTATAAAAACTTGTTAAAAGCGAGGCGAGTACTGACTTTGCCGCATGATGCAGAAATGTTGCTTGAAATACTAGCCTCTAAAAGTTCAGCTAGAATTTGGGTTCTTTTGAACCAGGCAAATGGCCAAGTCCATCTGGTGACGCAAATTAAAGCCGTCCTGGAAGAAGTCTGTGTCCAATTTTATAAGACCCTTTATTCAGCAACCCCTCTGGTTGGCAGCATGGAAGTACATGAGGTTACTTGGGCGGGTCACTTAGATTTTGACCGAGAGGATGTTACATTTTACATCTCTAAGCTCAGTACTTCTAGGGATCCTGGCCCAGACGGTGTATCAAACTTTGTCTTTAAACAGCATTCACTAGCTTGGGCGACTATTCTTTTGGCAATTTTCAGACAAGTAGTTGAGACAGGTCTCTTGCCTCCCTCCTGGCGGAAATCCATCGTTCTTCCAATTTATAAAAAAGGTGATTGGTCAAATCCTGGAAATTATCGACCGATCACACTTTTGGATGTGCCAGGTAAATTCTTTGCCAGGTTGATCCTTAGGGACCTTCATTGCTGGCTCGATACCACCAAGTTGCGGGATCCCGATCAGACCGGCTTCATGCCAGGTCTGGGAACAGCCATAAATTTGCACATCTTGGAAGCTATAAAACAGTAAGAACATCTTAAAAAACAGCCATTTATGTGGCATTTATTGTCTTTCAAGTGGCATTTGATTCCGTATGTAGACAGTTACTGATTGGAAAACTTTAAAAAGCTGCATGTCCTGAAATCCTTGCATATTGGATTAAAGAAATGTATTCGCAGACCAGCGTTCATATTAGGTTGACATTAGATGGCAATCTTTCAGAGCCCATTAAAACCTTTAGGGGCCTAATGCAAGGGTGTTTATTGGCTTGCACTCTATTCACCTTTTTCGTGGCTGATATGTCTACTGAATTTGGAGATGTGGATTCAGATTCTCCTTGGGGGGCAAATGATCCCCTGGTTTTTCTATGCTGACAACCTGTTGCTGTTGGCTAGAACTCCCAGGGGCTTGCGAGCCCTCCACGCACGACTTGGAGGTTATGTCAGAGCAAACTTGTTGAGGATCAACCAGGCAAAATGTAAAATCATGTTAACTGGTGGGAATCAAAAGAGGTTATTTAAGATATTTATTTGGCTTTTTGCAGGATATCAAATTGGAGATTGTGCAAGAATATAAATATCTGTGCCTTTCTATCAGCCCTAATATGAACGATAAGTCACCTCGTAATGCCTTGCAGCTTAAGTTAAAGACATGCATATCACAAGCTTGTATCATCCAGGTGAAGTATGGGAAATTTTCGGTTTCTCCAGCTACGACATTTTTTAAACAAAAAGTTTGACCTATTCTGACCAATGGGGCGGAAATTAGCAATGGCAGCCGGAATGAAGGGCTCTTTCTGGAGAACAGTACTGGGTTTACCGCAAACAGTACCCATGTGTGCAGTACATCACAAATTTGGATTTCTTTCCTTTTATGACTTGTATATTTGGAAGATTCTATCCCTGTATAGGAAATATTTGATGTCTGTCACTCGGAATTGCATTATGAATATTTTATCTAAATATGTAATGACAACAAAGAGTACACAAATGCAACTATGGAGATGTAAATCTTAGGCCATTATGGAATTAGAGGGGATACAAGAAAACCTCTTGGTTGCTGATCCGGTCAGGGTTAAAAATAAGATCTGGTTGAGTGACTTGGTTCATACTATAGAACATTGCCCCAAACTGTGTATATTTAGGGACCAGGCATTTGGGATGAAAAAGTTAAATACTCCTGAGCCTTACTTGTTAAGGTTCCCTGATCTAAAGTGTGGTACCTGCATATGAGATTAAAGATGAACTTGTGGTCCACTAATGAGGTGCTGTACAACTGTAAAATCAGCTCAAGCATTGGTTGCAGATATTGTTTTAAAATGAATCAACTCAAGGTGATTAAGCATCTGGTTTCCAAATGTGTGGCTTTGACTAATCTAAGAATTAGATTCTTCCAACATTATTTTAAGGGGCATCAAATCCTAGACACGGAACTACTGTGGAGGGCATTGTTTGATAATCACAATTCTGGAATGAATACAGCAATGATACATTTCATGCAAGCCCTAAATCTACCTGAAGTGCCTAACCGTGTCCCATGGACAAGGTGTAACTCACTTTTCCCAGCTGCTAATTGGATATCTAATATAGAAATGTATCATTGCACAATTGTAAACTTTAAATAAAGACCATGATACTATTTTAGTTGTGGAGTATGAGGAAGAATATCTGAACATTTTGCTTTGATTTTATGTCCTTGCTTTTGTATTTTTATGAATTGTAAATGTATTGCATTTTTATGTTATACATTTGGAAGTCTGGTTTTCCAGCTGTAGCAAATAAAAATAAAAATTACAATTATAAAAAAAAAGATGTTTAGGAGAATGGTGTGGTTAATGCTTTTGAAGGCTGTGGAGAGGTTGAGTAGTATGAGGAGGGCTAGGTGTCCTTTATCTGTGATATTGTAGAGGCCATTGAGGATGTGTAGTGGTGTGGTCTTGGTTGTGTGGCTGGGTCAAAATGCAGATGGTAAGGAGTTGAGGCGGTTGTGGTGATGTGTTGGTAGGGTTGGCTCATGGCAAAGCATTCCATGATTCTGGAGAGGTATAGCAGGATAGTGATGGGGCAGTAGTTGTGTCTGTGGGGTTGATGGATTTTTTAAAGAATGGCAGCAATTGTTCAATTTTGAGTGTGGAAGGAGTGACCATGAGAGAGACCGTAGTAGATGATGTTGACATGATCATGTGCAGATCTGATTGACATCTGCAGGTCGAAGGTTTGTTTCCCAACTAGGAAGGGCAATTCAGAGGTTGATAAATGAGTATCAGCTTCGGTTGAATGGAAATTGTATGTAATATATGTTCTATTTACAGTGCTTTGGACAAAAGCCCTATAGAAATAACAAATCCTTATCAAATCATTAACTAGGGTGGTAATGAGGTTGGATGCAGCTTGAGGTGGGCATGTTTCATCCTGGAAGTGTGCTGGTTTTGTTTTGACATGCAATGTGAACATTCTGACTGACAGTCAGCGTGTTTATGCCAGTGAGAATAGGATATGGCTATCCGGTCCTCCCTATGGCAGCACGGGTGCAAGTGGAGGGTGCATGCAGGTAAGCTAAGTGTTTTATTTTATGTAATGTGTATGTATCTGTATATGAAATGTATGCATGTATTTATGTATGTATGTCACTGCTTGTTTTTAGGAATGCATTCATGCAAGGAGTTATATGAATTATTGTGTGAATGTGTGGGTGGAACTGTTTGTGTGCATTTGTGAGAACCCACCCCTACATTCGGGTGCTGCTGGGTGCATGGCATTCTTTTTCACTTCATGCTTTATGCACAGTACCATGCATTAAGGGTAAATCAAAAATGGTAAGTGAAGTGTTATTACCTGGATAGGCTGGCCTACATTAAATGTAGACCAGTCTAGCCAGGTAATAGCCATGGAATAACAGTTATCTTTGTTTTACCCTTGATGTATGTATGTTTGTATTTTACATTTATAGAGCGCATATCCACAGAGGAACCGGGCATCTAGGCACAGATATTCTAACAGCACAGAACCAGAAAGCCAGCTTTGTCTACTATTTTAGTTAAACAGATAGGTTTTCAATTTTTTCCAGAAGTCCAACAAGGACTCAGTATTACGAAGTTCGTAGGGTAAGGCATTCCAAGTTCTTGGCCCTGCACAGGAAAAACATCTATCGTCCCATGTCACCGAATTTGAGTGAGGAACCACCAATAATGGTTGTCGCGATGACCAAAGGTAGCGTTCCGTTGATAGAGCAACATTTTGGAAACAAGCTATTTCGGAGCAGTCCCTTGGATGCTTCTAAAGATCAAGCAGAGGGTCTTAGACAACACTGTCTGTTGTACGGACAACCAGTGAAGGTTCCTCCAAGATTGAGACATGTGTGAGCGGCGTGGCAATCAGAAACAGCCTAGCGGCTGAATTCTGCGCAACCTGCAGATGCTGAATTAACTTTTTTGGAACTCCCATTAAAAGGGCATTACAATAGTCAAGCCTGGAATAAATCAGGGCACTGACAACCAGGAGACAATGTTTAGGTGAAATCAATGGTAACAAGGGTTTTTACAATCTAAGTTGATAATATACAGATTTCACTATGTCATTGACCTGTAAATTGCAGCTTTATTTCGCCTGCCAGATACATCTGAGGTTTTTTACTTTTGTAGCAAATGATGTGGAAACCTCACATAACCCTGGACAAGGCAAGTACGATATTGCCAGTTTTCTTTTTGGGACCAAACAAAATTACCTCTGTTTTGTTTATGTTGAGCTGGAGCTTGTTGGCAACCATCCAGCTCTAAATTTTGCTGGCACATGCAAGCATTCTTTGTGTAGCTTCCATAGGTTCATTTAGCCACTTGTAAATCTGCCTATCTACGGTTACTGTGCATCAAGGGTAAAAGCAAGACGCATATCATCTCTTTTCCAATTTAAGAATGGGCACACAGGGTCTACATGTGAAAATTGACAACTGAACTCAACCTGCATTTGCAATTCATAGTTGAAGTATATGAATTGGATACAGTAACATTTTTATGATTACTTTATCAGTATGTGCTGTCTTTCCAGAATGCCACTTTGAAGAAATCTTTCCCATGTATACCTTCTGACTTCAATCCCTTGTAAACAAAGTTGTGAAGTGAGAATGTGGCACCAATTTTCAACATTCTCTTACCCAGTGTCCCTTTGTAGATTCCAGATCCCCATTTATAACAATAATATATGACTGTATTGTTTTCAATTGATTTGTTTTTAAAATGCAACTGTTACAAGCAGATAGATTTACAGCAGTAAATTCCTCCATTTCACTACTTAAGGCCAAGCTGTAAGGACAGCTTGTGAGTTCTGTGATTTAATGACAAATGCATGTGTTATCAGGTATTTCAGAAGCGTGATACATGCTTTCATCTCTTCCTTGCTATCTTTTAATGCAGAAAAACAGACAGAACAGGGTGCCTTTCATCCCGTGGCCAGGGCAAGGGAGCTGTGCATGTATGGGGAAATATTCGGCCATGCATATTCAAATTCATCACAGCAGTTATTTCTGATAACACTGTGAAAGTGATTACATCTATTGTCAATTTGTGTAAATTATTAACTTCAAAGCTTCCAGCACGCACCCTGACATTACTTTCCGAGCTTCTACCGGGAGAGACAGAGGGAATGTGGATGAAAGCAAATAAACTGATTAAACGGTAACAGTGCTCTGCATTTTCTACCTCCTGGTTTTGCTACAACAACACAGCCAGAGTAGATTTTGCAAAGTCAAGGAACATTAGCGGTAGGGCAACCGATACTGCGGCGCAGCATTTATTTTTCTCAATTGGAAACCTGTAAATGCTAGAGTCCCTTCTCACTTAGCAGGAACTTGCCTTTAATACAGATCTTTCAACATGGGACCAGTGACTGAATTCTTATTATGAACGTTTATTGAATTCTCAGAAAGCAACAATGATGATAAATTGGAATGTGCCTGAGTGAAATTAAAAAAACATTGCCTCTCCAAAATGCGTCATCTGACTTGCTGGAACACCCAATATGCAGTTAAGAATGTTCGAAATTAAAGGTATGTAACTGATAATGATGGATGTCTCACTTTGTAAGAGGCAACTGTGCATCTAAAATGCATATTCCAATAATTGATCTGCCCTGAAGGATAGGCCTGTTTCAAGCGCGGTTTGATGCCATTGCTCACCCCTCCTCGTTTTGGCACTGATTGATGGCAGTTTGGACTGTTCTAAACAGAAATTGCCAGTCCTTTAACTGCGAGGGATGATGACTCACATGGCACTCACAACTAACTGGTTATCCTTCAGTTATCTAAAAATGGGAATTTGTGCCATTGAGATATAGACCTTTTTGCATGGAATGCTGCATTTCCAATTAGCAATGATGCATGTAGTCCATTGCCTTAGCACAGACATTACTATTTCGTTACCAGAGATAGTATTAACACTCCAAAGGTAGAATTACAACTGGATTTGCAAGAGAACATCTTTTTTTTGTAAAAATATATATGTATTGATTCCGCCAGAGCAACACAACTAGTCTCTATTCCTGATTTACAATCCCACCCTGCAATTCTAGGTAAGAAAAACAGACAGTGTATTCAAAAAAGTGCAATTCATGTAAAGGACTAAGTCAACTTTAAATAAAGGCGGTCTCCAGCTTCATGCCAAGGAACTCACTACAGTGTTATAGACTCATACACAATAAGTCAATGAAACACATGTATCCCTGCCTATATGCATCGTGCTACTGCATTTCACACAGGCATCCATTTCTATACTACTGTTAGGCCCTCTCCAGCTCCCACGAAGACAGTAATACTTTGGCCCGAAGCCCACCTTTAGGATAGTATAATAAAACGTGCTAAATGACGCATTGAGTGAAAAGGCAGGAAACAGGAACACCCAAGTGGCTCGCTCCCAAGCTGGAAAAAGAGAGCAGAGAATATATAAGGACAAAGATCACTAGCGAGAGAACCTATTAGAAACACAGCAGGATAGCGTCTTACTTGGGGGTTTAAGGCTGTACAGCCACGGCCAGGGAAAAGTACCCAACTTGTAATAGAAGTAGAAGAACAGGAGGCAGTTCACAGGTCCAAAAACTGCCCGAGAGATCCCCAAGCCAAACGCAACCGATAGGAAGGTCAAATTTTGAATGGGACTTTATACAACGGAAGGAGGACACAGCTAAACCAGTGAAGGCTACTTCTGGTCAAGTCAGACACTCCCAGCAAGGGTCAAGTGTTCCAGGAGAGAAAACAAAACAAAACAGAAGGGGAAAAACGACCCCTGGCGATTCGGCACAGAAGGAATCCAAAAACACTGGACAGAGCAAAAAACAGGTACAAAGAATCCAGCAGCGACACAACCAATTTGGGATATGCAGGCAATACAAGGAAGCTACTCATAGGAATAAACCAGATTTAGAAGCACTGATTTAAGTCACTGGAAGATTAAAGTTCTGGGTTCCAGGCAAGACCACAATGCCATTGGTTGGCATGCCAGAGGACCGCTGATGTCACGGTAAATCAGGGGCATTCAGGAGGAAAGTGCCGATGACGTCGAGATGTGATCAAATGTTCCAAATCATGACGAGAGAACCCCCGGGATCTATGGAGCTGTCCCAGTCTCCATGACAACCAACAACGCTGTTGCAGTGTAAACGCAGGTATATGACCTTGGAACCTAACAACTACATTCTAGGTATATATCATACTCTAAATGATAATAAGCATTTTAATTTTCTGTGATTTCTTATAACTAAGTAAAAGTTTACTCTATTAATAATATTGCATCTTTTCTGTCAGTATGTTCACATGTAGAATCATTTCCAAATTCTTAAAAAACACTTTATTTTCTTCAGTATCAGAACAGGTATGGTATCAGAGAAAATCTTCTTGAACAAATCACCTTTAGAAACACATATTCCTCCTGCTTATCTCCCCTGTATAAGTTTGGGGGTGTGAATGTATTGGGCATTTAATTGTAGGCAAGGACAGATTACATCTGACTACTACAGGTTTGGATTAGGAAAATAATACTCTCAAGGATTGTAAACTCTACCTATAACACATTTGCGTGTGTTCCTTTCATAATATGTATGTGCAGCTTTCTCTGAGAATCTATATGTAACTTTCAATCTGGATACCTGTGCAACTTTCACTCTATATATGTGATCAACTTTCAATCTATACTCATGTGCAACGTTGTATCGGCTGGAGATGTTCTTCTCCGGTAAAAGGTACCATGTTAAAGCACCCGTTTAATTTTCATTACACATAGGTATGCCTGTGCATTTCAAGGGAAGCGAATACATGGGTTTAACAATTTGCATGATTTTGTATGAATCGGATGAATTTGCCATGCTCATTTATACTGCGCAAAATATAATTTATGTCTATACTCACAATGGCTGCAAATTATACATGTTGTTACGTTAGACAATAGTGTGTCATGAATATACTATGGTCTGAATGATTTTGCACCGAAAAACAAACCAAGGATTCTGTTTTAACTGGGTTTAATTCTGAAAAGGCAAAATTCAGTAAAGTGCAAAAAATGCTTTCAGTTATAAATTGAGCTTCTCAATTCAAAAATGCATTGGGTTTCAAAGAAATGACATCTCACATTGTACTCAATATAAATTGGAGACACTGGGCACCATATAATAACACTGCATCTATTTCTTTGTCGCATTAACATTCCCCTTGGGTCCCAGTCCTCTATTCCCTTGATTTACCATGTACAGTCTATAGGGAGAGTTTGGAGTAAAATTGGGGTTTCTGCTTACATTATAAACGTTGCCTTCATTTTAGAGCATAGCAATCTGGAGCTGCTACCTCTACAAGGTCCTATTTAGCTGTCTGTCTGGAACCTAGTTTTTGTTTTATAATATTGGTGATATCTTCTCTCTGGAAGGACTTCTATATTCATCCTGCCTCGAAAAGTCATCCAAATGGTTTCAGCTCTGCTCCCCCAGCCGTCACCTTCCAGTTGTATTGAGAAGCAGTCTTCTATATTCATCTCCCAATATTCATAATAATAATCCCATATGCAGTTATTTGTGTCTTGCATTTAACAAGGGCACACTTTTCCAGATGGCAGCGAGCACGATGCACAATCCATCACGATGCATAATTTTGTGAATGCCGTCTCTCTCCCTCTATGGGAAAATGGTCTGTTGTCAGTTTACTTTAAGAAAACTATATGCACTGTCTTTTTCGCTCACATGGACCCCCTCCCTGCATCACCATTTCCAGAGGAAGGACCAAGGTTCACGGATCATTTCTTCTTGAAAATTATATCCTCTTATCATATTTGTTTTCTGACATAGTATCCACATCTTTCCCCCTTCTAACATTGGCGCGTATCATTGACCCCTTTCCTTTGTTAGGGTGTATGATTAACTCCCTTTATTTGGGGTCTCCCCAAATCCCTCTCTTTATATGGAAGGTTGGTAGAGGAGTTTATTTAGTGTGTTATAGAGAGTGGTAGAAAACTGGATTAGTATAACATAATGACATGGCTTCAGATTATATCGCTCCTTGCAACTCTATGTTCTGCCCTTCTCTTTAGACAATGGTACAAAGTAAAATTTTCAGGGAAGCAGGCTTTTTTGGAATGTGTAATTTGTAGGTAATACGAGAGATCTTATCAGCGATCAAATATGTTCATCTACCTCATACTCCTTTTTGTATGCCTGTAGGTGATGGGTTTGTGTACTTGCCTCATATTTTTCTAGATTTCTCTGGGCGTAGGCAAAAGCATGTTGGAGGTGTTTTTGGAAATCCTCCATGTATTCATGAGTGTTAAAGGCATTGATCAACCGACAAAATACCTAGTCTAATTAGCCTTTGGTGTGGGCTGCACATCCTAATAACCACTCTTTGGTTGCATAAATTACATTTCCGTATGTGATGTTTTGGATGAAATGATAACAGTATTTTGCATGAAGAAATATATTCCTTGCTATTCAAAAGCTCAAAAAACTTGGTGATTTTAATCAAAAATAGTAATTGCAATGGAAAATAATTTCCAATGCATTTCGGACCACACTTGGAGGGTAATTCATGGAATTATTGTGCGCTGAAAAGGGAGCGCAAGCGTGAAAAACGCAGCGCACGCGTGCTAAAGCCGCTCATGCAGCCATTTGCTGATTCATGGAATGAGCTGTGCATGTTTTTCCTGGGATGTGCGCCAAATCCGCAGGTGGAGCACACGGGCGCACACGTCACTAAATGCTGTGCGTGACGCACACAGCGAATGCACACAACGTGTAGTGCACACAACACGGGGCAGAACATGTGGAATGGGGAACAACACGTTAAAATGTGGGCGTTATGGGGGAAGTACCGCAGCCATATCCACGCAACACCCACACGCGTGCTAACAACACGTATTCATGGAATCGGACAGGGGAAACCCGCACGCCACAAGAGGGTGCTAATCCGGAAACACGTACGCCAGCAGGAAGCAGGCATAAGTGGCCCCACACAGCATAAAAGTGCACGCAAACAACAAACAAGCTCATACGCTACAATTAATATACCGTTCCTCGCAGCAGTTGTAATGGGACACTGCAGGAGGAGGAGGATAGCCAGGCCCCACATTTTGTTATCCAGGACCAGCTTTTTTGGGATGCCTGATGACCAGGCTTATGGGAGGTACAGGTTTCCACCACAAATAATCCTAGAACTGGTTGCTGAGTGGGAGGATGACCTCACAATACCCACCCTGTGCTCCCAAGCACTGAGTCCCTTGGAAAAGGTGCTCAATGTACTGCATTTCTTGGCTGCTGGGTCATTTCAGCGTACAAGTCCCATAGTTGGGGGTGTCTCACAGGCCACGCAGTCACTCTGCCTACACCAAGTGTTGGCGATCATTACGGCATGCCCCTCAGTCCGCAGGCAAATATACATGCCCAGAACACCTTCAGAAAGGCAGGCCATGGTCCAGGACTTTTGCGGGGTGGCACAGTTCCCCAAAGTGCTAGGTGCCATTGATTGCACCCATGTAGCTCTATGCCGTCCCAGGGCCAATGAGCACATCTATAAAAAACTGCAAGCACTGGCATTCCATCAACATGCAGGTTGTATGTGATGCCAAGGGAATCATCACCTCAGTATATGCCAACTATCCGGGGTCTAGCCATGATAGTTTTATTTTCAGAATGTCACGCCTAAACTGGGACCTGGAAGCTGGGAGGCATGGCGATACATGGCTCATTGGTGAGTACAAATGCCTCTGCATGTGCATGCATGTCAGACACTGATAAATGGGAAAGCCCAACTAATGAAAAACATTATCCCCACCACACCACCTGAGGTAAGATACAACACAGCCATATTGCAACCCGGGGCATAGTGGAGCGCACATTCGGAGTGCTCAAGTCACGTTTTCACTCCCTTGACCGCTCTGGTGGCCAGCTGCTATATGCGCCCCCAGTACTGTGCAGGATCATAGTGGCAGAATGTGTCCTGCACAATGTTGCAACCCAGCGGAGCGTGCCGGTGAACATAGTGGTGCCCCCACATTCCCAACAACATGCACGGCGGCTCCGCATGGGAGGGAAAAGGGCACATGGTTAGGCAGCCCGTACCCAGCTTGTGGTTAATTTCTTCACCTAAAATCCCACCCCTGCGGAGTGCACACAGGCCTGGCAAATACCAGCTGACAAATGATGATGATGACGACAAAAGGGACAGTCAACTGTCACAACCTTACCACCCTGAGATTGTTTTTCTGGAAGTGCTACATTGTGTGCATCCCTAGCTACTTAAAAAGACACAATGCTGTGTCAGTAAAAGGCACACATTCATGCAGCATGAAGGACTACCCTTTTGCAAAATAGTACACCCAAATAGTGGCATGTCACCCAACCCCTCCCTAACCCCATCTCAGCTACCCAACACACCATGGCATGGCATGCTATGTGAAAGCAACCAAATGAACGCACAACGCATGACACAAGTGTCACAAAGTGCACCGTCCAAAATGGAAACAGGCCAGAGACAATTTCCTCTCACTAATGAAAAAGAAACAGCACACATGAACACATACTTACCAGCAAGACAAAACATTAGTACAGGACCCAACAGTGGGAATTTATGACAGTAAAAAATGAAAGTAGTGCAAGTGTCACAACCTGACAAAGGCAGCACATCGACCCCTTCCAACTCCAGTGTGTTGCTGGTAGACAAATGTGGCAGTGTACTGCATACAATATGAACTGCATCTGCAATGAAGACCCGCTCGTTAAGACATGAAGAAGCTACATGCATATATGCAAAATGTCCTGTATGGAATACAATATACAAATCAACCATGCAGTGGAGAAAACATCACCAATCCCCAAATGGGATGTATACACAGTTTGGACTACAGACTGCCCACACAATTTATGGGAGCCCAATGCCTCTGTGTAAGTTACTGTCACTTGGTCACAACCTTCCGAGCCCATTGAAAGGGGAAGCAGGAGTGGCATGTGTGTTAGGAACCCAAGTTTCAAACCCAAACACAGGACAAGCCTGCATGTGCCCAGCTGGAACACACAGTGGATGCCTACGGTAGCCACACAAAGCAACACACTGTAACATGAATTTACAATCTGAAAGAAAATAGTTATCAACAAAAAAGGAAATAAAAATTAAAAAAATGAAAGAAAAATAAGAAATAAAATAAAATGAGAAGTAAACAAAATAAATGAAATAAAGAATCACAAATCAAAATCCTAATTAAAATGAAAAACAAAAAAGGAAAAGTAAATTAAAAACTCAAATGAAACATGAAATTAAAATGAAAATAATAAACTTAAAAAATAAGAAGAAAAAAGAAAATAAAAATAATGAAAATATGATTATAAATGTTCCATTCGGAATGAAATATGTAAAACCGAAAATAAAAATAAGAATCAAAAACAAAAAATGTTGTCAAAAAGGAAAATTAAAAACAAAAATTAAAAATGGCCATGTGTCGACCGGGGGGGGGCACACAGGAGGGAGGAGGTACAGGGTGCACCCCAACACCCAAATGCGTGGATGTTGAGAAAAAAAAAACTCCATGGGCTCATGGCCTGCACGGCTACCCTATAGTGGGAGAACTGCCGTCGCTGTAATCACCCTCTGGTGGTACATTAGAAGGTGTGCGTGGTATGGGAGGCAGACCACGCAAAGCCCTGGCATGCTCCTCCATGGCAGCAAGCATGCAGGTCTGAAAGCTGGGAGGCATGGCGATACATGGCTCATTGGTGAGTACAAATGTCTCTGCACATGCATGCATGTCAGACACTGAGAAGTGGGTAAGCCCAACTAATGAAAAACATTATCACCTCCCCAAGGGACAGTGCCTACCCTCTGAGCACCTACATTATGACTCCAATACGGAACCCCACCACACCACCTGAGGTAAGATACAACACAGCCATATTGCAACCAGGGGCATAGTGGAGCACACATTCGGAGTGCTCAAGTCAGGTTTTCACTCCCTTGACCGCTCTGGTGGCCAGCTGCTATATGCGCCCCCAGTAGTGTGCAGGATCATACTGGCAGCATGTGTCCTGCACAACGTTGCAACCCGGCGGGGCATGCCGGTGGACATGGTGGTGCCCCCACATCCCCAACCACATGCATGCCCGCTGCGCCTGGGAGGGAAAAGGGCACATGGTGAGGCAGCCCATACCCAGCTTGTGGCAAATTTCTTCACCTAAAATCCCACCCCTGCGGAGTGCACACAGGCCTGGCAAATACCAGCTGACAAATGATGATGATGACGACAAAAGGGACAGTCAACTGTCACAACCTTACCACCCTGAGATTGTTTTCCTGGAAGTGCTACATTGTGTGTATCCCTAGCTACTTAAAAAGACACAATGCTGTGTCAGTAAAAGGCACACATTCATGTAGCATGAAGGACTACCCTTTTGCAAAATAGTGCACCCAAATAGTGGCATGTCACCCAACCCCTCCCTAACCCCATCTCAGCTACCCAACACACCATGGCATGGCATGCTATGTGAAAGCAACCAAATGAACGCACAACGCATGACACAAGTGTCACAAAGTGCACCGTCCAAAATGGAAACAGGCCAGAGACAATATCCTCTCACTAATGAAAAAGAAACAGCACACATGAACATATACTTACCAGCAAGACAAAACATTAGTACAGGATCCAACAGTGGGAATTTATGACAGTAAAAAATGAAAGTAGTGCAAGTGTCACAACCTCACAAAGGCAGCACATCGACCCCTTCAAACTCCAGTGTGTTGCTGGTAGGCAAATGTGGCAGTGTAGTGCATACAACATGAACTGCATCTGCAATGGAGACCGGCTCGTTAAGACATGAAGAAGCTACATGCATATATGCAGAATTTCCTGTATGGAATACAATATACAAATCAACCATGCAGTGGAGAAAACATCACCAATCCCCAATAGGGATGAATACACAGTTTGGACTACAGACTGCCCACACAACTTATGGGAGCCCAATGCCTCTGTGTAAGTTACTGTCACTTAGTCACACCCTTGCGAGCCCATGGAAAGGGGAAGCAGGAGTGGCATGTGTGTCAGGAACCCAAGTTTCAAACCCAAACACAGGACAAGCCTGCATGTGCCCAGCTGGAACACACAGTAGATGCCTACGGGAGCCACACAAAGTAGCACACTGTAAAATGAATTTACAATCTGAAAGAAAATAGTTATCAACAAAAAAGGAAATACAAATTTAAAAAATGAAAAGAAAAATAAGAAATAAAATAAAATGAGAAGCAAACAAAATAAATGAAATAAAGAATCATAAATCAAAATCCTAATTAAAATAAAAAACAAAAAAGAAAAAGAAAATTAAAAACTCAAATGAAACATGAAATGAAAATAAAAATAATAAACTTAAAAAATAAGAAGAAAAAAGAAAATCAAAAAATGAAAATCTAATTCTAAATTTTCAATTCGGAATGAAATATGAAAAACCAAAAATAAAAATAAAAATCAAAAACAAAAAATGTCAAAAAGAAACAATTAAAAAGAAAAATCAAAAATGGCCATATGTCGACCGGGGGGAGGCACACAGGAGGGAGGAGGTACAGGGTGCACCCCAACACCCACATGCGTGGATGTTGAGAAAAAAAAAAAACCTCCATGGGCTCATGGCCTGCACGGCTACCCTATAGTGGGAGAACTGCCATTGCTGTCATCACCCTCTGGTGGTACATTAGAAGGTGTGCGTGGTATGGAAGGCAGGCCACGCAAAGCCCTGGTATGCTCCTCCATGGCAGCAAGCATGCAGGTCTGAAAGGTTTGGTTCTGCAGGATGATGGTACAGAGATCCCTATGCAGCACCTCATGGGTAGCACGGATTTCTGCCTGCAAGGCCTCGCGTGATGCCCGTATCTCCTCACAGGTTGCCTGGAGCTCAGCTGAGAGTGTGCGTGTTAGCTGCTGCAGCTGCTGTTCTGACCTTGTACTTTGGGACACCTCAGGTGCACCCAGAGTATCTCTGAGGGACCTGTGTTCTAACCTCAGGGCATCCTTGTGGGCATGTGGCTCTGCAGATATGGCTGTGTGCAGAGTCTCAAGTCCAGCCCGTTGGTCCCTGTTGGATGCCAACATGTCCTCCCTGTGTGAGCGACACATGGACTCTGTTGCCTGCTGCTGGAGCTCCACCTGCCTTTCAGGGGGGAGAATGGAAGTGGACACCCTATCCACGGCCTGAGCCATCATCTCACACAATGCCCCCTGTTGTGCTGCAATAGTATACATGGAGTTCTCCCACACAGTATTGCGTGGTGGCGCGCGGCCACCGTGTTGGCGGGCACCACACCTGTTTGGAGCAAGGTGATGTGCACCTTGCTGTGCTGGCACTGCCTGAGGCTGCAGGACTGCATTCCTCCTTTGATCTGCTGGCCCAGGAACAGGGGCAAATATAGTGTGACCCTGCATCCGTAACTGCCTAAGGCGGACATTCCAACACTGAATGCCCCATAGAGGGGTCTACCCCCAGTGCAGGTGGGTTGGACAGAACAGCATCCCTGCCAGAAACACTCACCTATGACGGGTCATTTGTCTAAATGTCAGATTCAGCACCTGAGGCATAGAGGTCTTCGGAGGTGTACCCAGAGACACCCGTGGACAGGATGGTCTGTAGGACTAATGGATTTTCACCCACCACCACCCCACGTCCTACACAAGTGCCTGGTTGGGGCTGGGAGTATTCCTGGATCTGCGCCATCTCCTCCTCCGCAACAGCATCTAGTGCCTCATCACCTGCACAAACATAAAACAAAAGTAATGAAGACAGGCATGAACAGCATAGGGACACACATAGGCATCACAATCTACACATTGAATACATAAATGACACATGTCACACATGACACTAACTCTGGTATGCATGCACTGGCAACGAAGTGGAAGGGGAGCCTAAAAGCAGACAATGAGGAGTCCAAGATGGAAAAGCAACACATGTGCTGCATGCTGCATAACACCTACATCACACATTAGCCTGTGAGTGGCATGGACAATCCACATACATGACACATGCCAGCACACAGATGGCATGTAGCATAGCCATGGCAGATTTGATAAAGAAACCCAGATGGTAGCAAATCAGTAGTGTGCCCCATCCATGTCAGATGGACATCAAGAAATAGAACATGCAAAAGAGTGTGACAAAACACGCATGTGTCACACGCTGCAACAAAGGCAGTGTTTACTAATAGAGTGATGGCAGGCACATGGATACATCAATGGTTGGTTACTTGGACATTACAGAAGTCAATTGTCATTTTGAACATTTAAACAGGGCCCCAAAGTGATCGTATGCAGAGCATGTGTAGGTACACAAAAGTCAATCAGCCTGATTGATTAAATCATTCCCATAATAAGTAAACAAATGTGGGGCATTGTGGGGTAAAATCTATGTCTGAAGTATGGTGAATTTGGGGCAGAACGGCACAAAAATGTTTGTTTATCATGCAAATGAGTCCATCAATCAGGCAGAATGAACAGGAAAACAGTATCAACTATGTTGTGGCATGATGCCAGTTGAAGGGAAAGTGCAGTAATCAGGTGCAAAGTGTTAACTGCGGTCAGAAGGTATACTGTAAAACCCAAATCCAAGGCCGGGGGATGGTTTGGAGGCACCACATGGGTAACCTATAGCAGTCATGACTACACAGCCTCACTTGGCACTCAATCAGAATACATCACCCAAGCAACATACACATGGTTTGCACACACACGCATGGACACTCACCGGACATTGCCTCAAGATCTGGTAGGTCTCCCACGCCTTGGATCTGATCCTCTGTGATGAAGCCTCCAGCGATTGATTCATGTTCTGTGAGTACTTCCTCCTCTGGTGGAGACCCACTGCCAGCCACCAGAGTAAAGGCATGAAGCCAGCTTGTTTTTTGCTCTGTGTTTGAGGTCATTCCACCGCTTCGAGCAATCATCAGCTGTGCGCCTCACAAATCCAAGGGAACTAATCTGGTCCGCGATGCACTGCCAGTGTGCCCTACGTTGAGCAGTCGTAGTCTTGCACCCTGCAGTCACCAGCATTTCGCGGCCATGGGCCGACACGTAGCCATAAGTGTGTCTAGTTCCACATCATTGAAACTCTGCTTCCTTGAAGTGCCAGAGGGGTGAGCCGTGTCTGGAGTACCAGCCTGTTCCGTAAGAGCATGCTTCTTCCTCTTGAGAGGTGGTGTGGACCCTGAGTGGCTTACGCCACTCTGGTCGGTAGGGGCTGAAGTGCAGGGGGACTGGGCACTGGAAGTAGGAAAAGGCACAATGATCAAAGGTCTCACTGCAGGCATTGGCTGCTTGGTTCTGTTGCCAGGACCAAACTTGGTGTGATGGTCTGGGACCAACACTGTCCCGGCTGGGTGACTCAGAGCTGGGGTGGATTGAGCTGCAGCTGCCCCTGCAGCCTCCTCACCCTCGCTACTTGGAGCAGCAGATGCCATTGCTGCCGCAGATCCAGGTGGCCTGGTGACAGCAACTTTCACCGCCACACGTGGCTTTGACTTTGTGACACGGAAGTCGGCTGTGAGTCATCCCGTGCCAGTTCGGGGAACAATTTGGGTGGGTTAACAGGGCCTGATCTGGGATGGTGTCAGCTGCATCTCCCCCACCCATTGGGGGGGCATAGGTGTCCCTGATTGGTCCTCCACACTCTGGCCTCTTGGGCCACCCTGCACATCTTGGCCACGTCCCCTACCACGGACTCCTCTTGGAGGTCGGCCATCTTTGCCTCCCTTACCACTTGGTCACCTCCCAACCATGGCACTGATGTTATTGTGTGAATGGGAGGTGCAGTAAACAATTTTCCTGGGCAATTGGGGTGAAGGAGGCAGGGTACTAGATGGAATACGTACCCCTGTGCTCTAGCAAGGCTGTCTGTGACCCCTGGAGGAAGATGACGGGTCACACAATGCTCAGGCACCCCGAAAACAAAATTTAACGTGCACGCGACCCCTGGTAGCCCACGTGCTGTGGCACTCAGAAACACAAAAATAAGCATACGCATGGTACACGTAGGCTACAATGACCTCTGAATGGGTACGCAACACACAGGGGCAACCACAGTTGAAAAATATGTGCGCGACTCACCGTCTGCCTCGAAAAATAATGTGAAAAAGACATTAAAAAAAACACCCCTGCCAAAAGAAGAATTGAACGCTGTCTCAGTAAACAAGGAGTACGAACTGCAACCGTTGTGAAGTAATCCCGTGTGAAGTGACAAGAAGTACAAGAATCACCCGCTCGCTGTCCACAAAAAGCACATACAAGAAAAAGGCATCCTACACGTACCTTTTAACCCGGCCCACACGTGCCACGTCATTTACGCGCTTACACTCTAAGGACATTTCCTCCAATTACACGCAGTGACACCCGGACGTGCAGTTTTTGCACGTGTGGAATCAATATGCACCCGTGTGGAGGTAAACGCCCGTGCATGTTACGTCACAGATGCGCTTACGCGCTAAGGGGCTTTCCTCCAATTACACACTGATGTGCTGTTTTTTCACGTGCCAAATCACTCCGTGTCAAGCTGGCCACACGACAACACACGGAAGACCACGCTTCTGCCCAGAAGGCCATTTTCCTGCCCCCCAGAGCACCGAGCCGGCTCCCACCAGCTATCTTCTGCTGCCTGCCCGCCTACTGGCCACATGCCCTGCTATTTGGTGCCTGCACATCTGCCATCTGCAGGGGTCCAGTTGCTGTGACCACCGTTGCAGGAACAGAAGACTCCCCACTGAAGTTCTATTGCTCCACAGCCCAGCACCAGACCCAGTTGCCCACCCACACCTACCTCAGGGGTTGCCATGTCAGGGGAAAGAACATCAGAGATCACTGGCGAACCACAGCCAGAGAGGCAGAGGGCTACCAGCTTCAGTGTGGCAGAAGTTGGTATCCTGGTGGAGCAAGTCCTGGTGCATTAGGATGCCCTCTTTGGAAGACCATGCGCCGACAATGAAGGACGGAATAGGATCTGGAAGGACATTGTGGCTGCCATCAACGTGGAGGGGCTGGCATCCCGCGACATAGCACATGTCCGGAAGCGCTGGGAGGACTTCAGGTCCAGGACCCTCAGGAAGGCCCGGCCTTCTTGGAGGCAGCGCATGCAGAGGGGTGCTGTGTCCACCTTACTGACAACCAGATGAGGGTCCTGGAATGTATACACCCAGCGCTCCACCTCCTGGTCCTTCAGAGGCAGACCCATCTGGAGTCGAGCGGTAAGTGTCCATGTGTACTGATTGGACGCAATGCATGTTGAGGTGTGCCAGGAGAGCGCAGCTTGGACATACGTATTGAAAGGCCCATGTATGGATGTGTATGTGCAGGGACATGAGCCTGTCACATGTGAGCCCAGTCATTTGTGAGGTACATCAATGGTGTATGTTTTGTAATCCATGATGCATGAATGCATGTGGGTATTCACACATGTTAGCATTTCTGTGTATATACTATGGCATGGTTGGGGTGTGACACATGGATGCTGGCTCCACCTTCATGTACGTACATGGTGTACATGTGCGTGTGTGTGTATTTGACATGTGTGCAACTGTGATACACCATGGATGCATGTGACACCGACATGTAGGAGGCTGATTGGCAGATGTGACATAGTTGCAGATGATTGCACTGTGACAGGTGGTGGAGATGTACAGATGCATGTATGTCTGGTGGCGTGTGTGCATGTGTTCGGCACTCCCTGTGTTTCATGTGATGTCAGGCTAACCTTCGGATGTTCATGATGTTGTATGTGTATGGATGCTGCTGCCTGCTGCAACATTCCTGTTAATTTGCGCATGTGTGTGGGTTCAAATGATATGTGTGTTGGGGAGTGTGATGCCATCTGTGAAGTTTGACACTGCCACTCATGTGCAAATTTCATGTGTGTATCAGACCATTGTACAGTGCCCTAATGGCTGTGTTCTGTCTCTCCCTGTCTGCAGTGTCAACTGATGAAGAGGGCGGAGATGGTGCTGTGGTGCACAGCGGCAGGGATCCCACTGCCAACTGGAGACGCAAGGCCAGCTCCCCTCCCAGGTTGTCATCTCTTCGGGGAGTGAGGAGTCTGGAGCCACATCCATGACACCAGCTGCCGAGGGAAGGTCCAAGAGGCGGAGGTCAGAGGAGGACTCCTCGGCAGCAGAAGGGGCAGCTGAGCCCCCACAGGGGGCTATGGAGGTAGATGGCATGGAGTCATCCAGGTTGGTAGGGGGTTCGGATGAGGAGAGGCCATGGAAGGCCCACTCATGGGGCCTGGAGAGGGGATTCCACTGGTGCTAGTGGTGCAGTCCAGGGGCAGGGACAGGAGGCAGCACAGGCCGCCGCGGAGGTGCCTGTGTGTAATCCTGTCCCCGATCCTGTGACTGCATCATCCCGGACCAGCAGGGATGCCTTTGTCCAGACCCGTTCTCAGGGAGGGGATGCGCGAACAACATCTGGCCTTCCTCTCCCTGCGGACGTGGCAATCTGTGACCGGGTTGAGCCTGTCCAAGCTGGGGTGGCGTTGCACCAACGTGATATTCGGGACGACGTGCAGACTTCTCGTGAGGCGAATGCACGTCATTTTGAATACCTCATTGACCACGTCGACCTACTAGGACGGGTCACCAACGCTGGGTTCCTCCGTGTGCTGGAACTTGTGCAAACCCCCTCCTCAACTGCCCCCCTATGCGCCAGTCGTTCTCTATGCCATCTACCTGCCCAAGAATCACCTGGGCACCCTGTGGAGCTGCCCCTGACCCAGCGGCCAGGCTGGTGGAGGACACATCCATGCCACAGTCGGGAGTCGGAGGTCCAGCAGGGGTGGCCACCCCAACAACTGGACCCCAGCAGGAGGAGGACGTGCAGGCATCGACAGGCAGGGCACATGCACGGCAGCAGCAGGCTCAATGTGGAAGCGATGATGGCTCTGGGCCATCAACATCACAGGGACAGGAATCGGCCGGAGGGCAGGAGGACCTTGGATTGGGAGTGTCTGCCGTATGGCAGCGGTTGGGCCAGCAGATAGATGCGGAGCGGCAGCGGGCAGAGGAGGCACGGCTCACTATGATCAGGGCAGAGAACTCCATGCACAGGGCATTTAGGCGGGCTGAGTGCCTCGAGGCAACTCGCAGGGAGTTGAGGGCCGCCATGACTGCATCCCTGCGAGACCTTGAGGGCAGGGAAGAGGCCCGCCTCTGGGACTTTTGAAAGGAGTTTGATGATGCCGTGGCCCGGAACATCAAAGAGTGAGCAGTAGGACATGCCTGCCACCTTTGTACATAGTTCTTTAGTGTTAGGTTTCCTTTGTTTTTTGTTTATTTTGGAGTTCATGGACTTTGCTCCACTTTATGTACACAGTTATTTTATAGGATTTCTGGTAGGTTTCCTTTGGTTTGGGCATCATGGACCCTTCAGACTTGCAGTGTATATAGTTCCAGACATGTACATACTTTAGTTATTTTAACATCCCATGGATCAATGATTTAAAAAAAAAAATTCATGTACTTTATTTGGACATTGGAAATGGACCACTTCCCTTTTTTCCTCTCGTGGATTTTTGTTTAACATTGGATTTTTATTTTTTTGTGATTTCATTATCTCTTAATTTACAAGTTTGATTTGTCAATATGTTTTTTCATTATGTATTTTAATACATATCATATATCTTCATTATTGGTGTGGTCTACTCTCATTGGTTTTGTGCATGTCTCTATGAGCATTGCCTCAGTCATGTGTTGCCACTGTGTGGCTCTGTTGTACATTTATGTATGGCCATGGTGTTTCTTTTGAGACTCTCATGGCATGGGTAATTTGGGAGTGGGTGCAGTGGATGGTTGCGTTCTTGTACAGGAGGGCAGGGGGGATTTGTGTTGGCATTAGGCCCATGAGTCTGTTTTGTTAGGACATGGTGTTTGGTGGGCCACGTGTTGGGGCCTGCTGGCAGGTGCCCGTCAATGGTGGGTGGGTGGATGGGTGGGTATGTGAGGGACATGAGTCGGGACCTACTGACAGGTGCCCGTCAATGGTGGGCGGGTGGCTGGGAGGTGAGGGATATGAGTCGGGGCCTGCTGTCAAATGCCCGTCAATGGTGGGTGGGTGGGGGACATGAGTTGGGGCCTGCTGGAATTTGCCCGTCAATGGTGGGTGGGTGGCCGAGGGGTGAGGGACATGAGTCGGGGCCTGCTGGCAGGTGCCCATCAATGGTTGGTGGGTGGCTTGACATGAGTGGGGGCCTGCTGGCAGGTGCCCGGCAATGGTGGGTGGGTGGTGAACATGAGTCGGGGCCTGCTGGCAGGTGCCCGTCAATGTTGGGTTGGTGGGTGGGGGACATGAGTCGGGGCCTGCTGGCAGGTGCCTGTCAATGGTGGGTGGGTGGCGGACATGTGTTGGGGCTCACAAATGCATGCTGTCATGTGGGCTTCCTGCAGGACATGGTCACGGGTGTAGGATAGTCCCCTGTGGTGTGGGATGCCTGCGGGGCATGCCCAGGGTGGATGGGCTGCCTGCAGGGCATGGGCAGGGGTGTAGGGTAGTCCACTGTGGAGTGGGCTGTCTGCAGGGCATGGGAAGGGGGGAAAGGGAACACCCAGGAGGGCCCACACTGCCAAATTGTGTGTGAAACTGCACGCGAACCCTCGAAATACATGTAGCCCGCTCGCGCCAGGCCTATCACATGTGAAACTCCACGCGCACCCCCAAAATACACGTACCCTGCTCACGCCAGGCCTATCGCGTGTGAAACTCCCTGCACACCCCTGAAATACATGTACCCCGCTCTCGCCAGGCCTATCGCGTGTGAAACTCCCCGCGCACCCCCGAAATGCACGTACCCCACTCGTGCCAGCCCTATCACGTGTGAAACTCCATGCGCTCCCCCGAAATACACATACCACGCTCGCGCCAGGCCTATCGCGTGTGAAACTCCCTGCGCAACCCCGAAATACACGTACCCCGCTAGCGCCAGGCCTATTGCGTGTGAAACTCCACGCGCACCCCCGAAATGCATGTACCCTGCTCGTGCCAGGCCTATCACATGTGAAACACCCCATGCACCCCTGAAATACATGTACCCTGCTCGCACCAGGCCTTTCGCATGTGAAACTCCCCGCACACCCCCGAAATACACATACCCTGCTTGCACCAGGCCTATCGCGTGTGAAACTCCACACGTACCCCTGAAATACACCTACCCCGCTCGCGCCAGGCCTATCGCATGTGAAACTCCATGCGCACCCCCGAAATACACGCACCCCGCTCGCGGCAGGCCTATAGCATATGAAACTCCACGTGCACCCCCGGAATACATGCAGGCAGCCCATCCACCCTGGGCATGCCCCACATGCAGCCCACACCACAGGGGGGACTTTTTCCACGCACTTTACCTGGCACGATCAGGGTACACGTATTCTGAGGGGTGCACTGGGAGTTTTACACATGATTTTGCTGCGCGAGCGGAGTACCCGTATTCCGAGGGGGTGCACGAGTACATTTTCACACGTTTTGGCTGCCGTGAGCATAGAGTACGCATAGTATTTTAATGCGATTACAGTGTAGCGGCCCTGTAAACTGGTCCAAGGGTAGCGCGGCCCTTTGTGCCATATTGGGGATTTCAATGGCTTTTCCTTGCGCAAGGGGCGTTCTTGGGGGCGTAACTGGCGCTGTGGGATGTTCGCTGCACCAGGGCTAAAAATGGCTTGGGAAATCCGTGAATATGCATTGCGCTATAAAGCTGTTTAGCGCACACGGCTGGCGCACGCTGGTGTACGCTCCCTCTCTGCGCTGCCTCTGCGCTGAAATCTATGAATTACACCCTTGGTGTTTCAATAAGGAATCTTTACATCATCTGATCAATATGATGTTGTTGATATATATATACCAAAAAGAACAACATTTCCAAATGTAACCGTCATCCCCAAGTGAGACCCATGTCAATCAAACATAAATCAAATGAGCATTGCATAAAAGCAACCAAAGTAAAGTATAACACAAACAGGTGTGAAACATTATCCAGATGAACAGAATCCAAAATAAGATGATCATTCAAGTGTTCGTAACGTTTTGATCATGGTACATGTACATTTCATCATATAAGGAAACAAAATCATATTCAATTTGAGAACACATATCAGACCACAGGACATACATACAGAAAACAACAGTAGAGAAAGAAAAGAACAGAAATCTCGCTGCACATATTAGGCACGCCATTATCATGTTGTTATATTACTTAGTGATTTTAGCACTGTGTTTCGTGAGAAAACATCTCTAAATTGAATAACCTTATGGGTGCAGGTAAATGTAGTCACAAATAAGTCTGCAACATGGTAACACCCAGGCTGCGATCTCCCCAAAACTGTATTCATAATTGTGTGGTATAATCACCTAGACAGTGGTAATCACATAAAAACCCCAGTGAAAGCAGTCTGTGTAAACCACCTAAGGAGTTTCTTGTTTTATGTCCTTGTTTACATTGTTTTGAAAACCACTTATTATCACTGTTGTTAAAACAAACAGGGTAGTTTCCCGTTTGGTTACATGCTTACTTCCTACCTTTTGTTACATGCTATCAGGTTACCTTTATTATTATGACGCTACCATTCCAAGATGGCTAACCCGACGTACAATAGGCACTGCGCCAGGCATTTGATTTTCTCTGCAGAGTTGCCATATGAACTAGATGTTTACACGAGCAAGCGGCTCCGCCACGCCGCTCGAACAGACACGCCGACCACGTCTCTCGCATGGCGCATCACTTGTTTTCTCTTCGGGACAAGGTTAGATACGCTTATAGTCAATGGGCCTCATTACACGGATGGCGGTAAGGATTTACCGGTACCGGTAAAATACCGGTACCGGTAAATCCTTACCGCCTTACTACGAGGTCCCTTTGCGGGTTGGGGAATTTAACGCCTGCTTTTTGCAGGCGTTAAAAACCAACCCGCAAAGTGACTTTGGTGCTAATTACGGTACCGCAATTTGCGGTACCGTAATTAGCGCCTTCCCTATTCCCGTAGAGCCCTATGGGGCAAAAATCGGAATGGGGAAGGGCAATGGTGGAAGGGGGAATTACTGCCCCGCCAACCTTGGAATAGGGCGGTAATTCCCCTTTCCACCAAGGCGGTGCCGGTATTTTACTGGCATGAACCATGGCACTAATAGCGCCATGGTTCACCGCCATCCGTGTAATGAGGCTCATTATCTTTAACTATTTAGCATTACATACAGGCGCCACATACTTGAAGGACAGATTCATTGTTAGACACTATTGTGTTCATTCCATCAGATTATGAAATATCCTTTGCGCATGGGGTTCCCCAAGTCAAAGGTGCTAACTGAGAAATATCAGGTCTACACTCTTTAGGCGGTTTACAGAGACTGCTTTCACTGAGGTTACAATGTGATTCCCACTGTCTAGGTGATTGTACCATAAGATTATTAATACAGTTTCGGCGAGATCACAGGCTAGGTGTGACCGTTTTGCACGCTTATTTGTGACTACATTTACCTGCGCCCATAAGGATATTTATGTATAGATGTTTTCTTGCGAAACACAGTGCAATGATCACTAAGTAATGTAACAACATGATAAGGACATGCCTATTATGTGCAGCAGTTTAGGAGATTTCTGTTTTTTTTTCTTTACATGTTGTCTGCTCTTGTTTTCTCTATGTATTTCCTGTGGCCTGTCATGTGTTCTCAAATCAAATACGATTTTGTTTCCTTATATGATGAAATGTGCATGTACCATGATCGAAACGTTATGAACACACGAATGAACATCTTATTTTGGATTCTATTCATTTGTATAATGTGTTACACCTGTATGTGTTATACTTTATCTTGCTTGCTACTATGCAACACACATTTGATTTGCATTTGAATAACAAGGGTCTCACTTGGGGATGGCGGTTAAATTGGGAATGTTATTGTTTTTTGTATATATGTACAATAATATCAAATTATCAGATGATGTAAAGGTGACCTGATGAAGGATTAATTACGGTCCGAAATGCATTGCCAATTGTTTGCATCTGCAATTACTGTTTTTGATTTTTTTTTAAACCGTTTTTTGAGCTTTTCACTATCGAGAAATCTATTTCTTCATGCAAAATACTGTTACTATTTCATCCAAAATGTCACATACGGAAAATAAATGTATGCAACCAAAGAGTGGTCATTAGGGTGTGCAGCCCACACCGAAGGCTAATTAACCTAGGTCTTTTGTTTGTTGATGCTATTTTGCGTGCCCTGCTTGGAGGCATGATACAGTGGGCTGCACCCCACTCACATTTTTATAGAGATTAATTGAAACTCTATCTTTAGTTATTTAATTTAAGAAAAAACAAAGAGAAGTGGGGCCCACTTACCTAAGCAACAAAAGCATTGATCAACGTCTGTTCCAGGGTTCTGCATGATAGATGTTGCGGCAAGACCCTTTTCCTTCCAGTCATGAGTTCAAAAGGGGACATTGTTTTTGGAAAAGTAGGTATAGACCTCACAGCCATCAGGGCTAGTAATAAGTCGAAACTGTGTCCAGAATCCACAGTGAACTTGTTCAAGATACCTAGGTGAAATGCAATTTTCTCTTAACTCCATGAATTTCCAACATTTTAGCTAGTTGGTGAAATGACTACCTTAGTCCTGCTCAATCTTTTGAGGAATATTGAAACAAGAAAATATTGGGTTAAAAAAATAACTGAACAGTTAAGACATCCGGCCCACTTGTTAAAGAGTCACGTTAAATTCAACATATATTTATTGCTGCATGCAGAATGAGTCACTGGCCCGATAAACTTTAAATTAATCTCAGCCCTCGTTAAATTTATTCCTCTCTTTTGCAGAGGACTGAGGTAGGCTGCAGAGAATGGTTGGGACTGAGCATCCCTTTAAAATAAATGTTTAAACTTGATCATCTGTGTCCAGTATGCAACCATACGTAACATCCCCATTTTTTTATGGACCCTGAGGACCAGCAGTTACTGTGTCACAGGCATGATTTAACATTCTACTTAAAAACGAGGTAGGTATCACCCACTGATCATAACCATATTAGGATTTCCTATCCAATAGACCATGCTGAATTTTGAACATATTCTGGAATTTCATCAATACTTGACAATCTTCCTGTCCCTGCAAATCCGGTTCTTCTACATATTTATAGAATCATTCTATAATTAGATTTTTTTTGTGCAGGAATACATCTTGGTATTGGACAACTTTACTCCATTAAAGAACAGAAAGATCACTTTCCACATGAGTTTGTCATCTAGTCACTGCTGTTAGTAGTATTTCACCAATTAGATTTTCCATGTCAATGGCCCTCATTACGGCCCTGGCGGAAAGGGGTTTACGCCGGCGTAAACCATGGCGCCCCTTTCCGCCTGAGTACGAGTTCCCGTAGCGCCATGGTGATTTTTACGCCTGCTTTTTGCAGGCGGAAAAATCCATGGCGCTACGGGACTTGTTGTTAATTACGCCACCGTAATTTACGGTGGCGTAATTAACGCCTTCCCCACTCCCATTATACCCTATGGGGCAAAAATGGGAATGGGGAAGGGTAAATGGGGATTGGGGACTTACCACCCCGCCAAGGTCGGAATGGGGCGGTAAGTCCGCCAACCACCATGGCGGAGTTGGCAGCTTAGCGCCATGGACCATGGTGCAAATTGCACCATGGTTCTCCGCCAGGGTCGTAATGAGGGCCAATGTGTTTGCCTTGGATTGCTCCAGTTTTGGATAATGTATCAGCCAATTCATTATCATTTTTATTTGTACCTTCAACATTTGAATGATAATATATTTTCTTCCTACGTATAGTCAAGTTGTTTGATGTCACTAAATAATCTAATTTTTTTGATTGGTTGCCTGTATTTCAGGGCTTTGTTGTTTGCACAACACATGCCTTAGGGTTTCGTATTCACTAAATACCCAAATCCCATTTCTGCCATAGTCTGAATCTGTAATGATGACTAATTCCTGGAAATGGTAACTTACGGCAGTAAGGACAGCTTTCTATATTGCCATCAAGTATAACCCTAGACCAATGCGCGAGCCAATTTCATAACCAGTTGCAAGTTCAGGGGTGCCATTCATCCATGCACCAATGACAGCTACTAATTCTTTCTCATCATTTTCTTTAATCTGGTAGGGACGTCCATCCACATAAATTATGGGCATTCCATGACATACACCTTATGATTGTTTGCTGGGCTATTATGCATTTATATGGAAATTGGACAAGCATACTTGTCCTCAGCACTTAACAGGTTAAGAGCTAGATAAGCCTCTATATTATTGGTTGTTTCTTCTTATTCATCTTCCACACAATCATCTAGGACACAATTATGTAGATCAGCTAATCATTGTGCCATTGGACTCTTTATTTACCATGTCTGATTTCCACAGGGTAACCTTGCATTTAAAGAATCCAGGAAGTGATCCTTGAGTTAGAGCTAATCCCAGTTCAAATCTGATCGCTCTGCAAATATTGGAGGGGTTGATGGGAAATTTCAACTATTATTTCTTCCCTGTGGATCATCGGACGGTATATTTGTAATTCTTATACAGTTGCCTGGTGGAATTTCTAGCTTTCATTAAATTGTATCTCCATGGTTGATAATGCTTTGCTTGGATAACATATCTCTTTATTAACCTGGTCATGCTTCCGATACAAGGTTGTGGTTAAAAAGGTATCAGAAAACACTGTTTCCGGGTAGTATTTCGTGTTCATGATGGGGTAAGCAAAACATGGAGTTTGGGATTCACTTATTTTCACATATTTCTCATTCTCTTCTTGGGATTCCCCTGCCTTCAAAAGATAGCTACAGTTTGAGTGATCTCTGCATATGCAATATGAACTTGTGACTATCGTTAGACAATTATAAGAAACTATGTAATTCACATAGATTTGTGGGGTTCTTCCATTTCAGTAGAGTTTTAAGCTTTTTATTCTGAGGATTAACATCCTCAGCTGTGATATCATGGACTAAAACGTTTACTTCAGTTCTGCACCACTATGCTTTCTAGAGATAGAACTTCGCCACTGCATATCTCAGCTGAGTTAACACATGGCAGATCTCCTCCAGGTGTTCTTCCACAGTTTTACTTTTGATTAATAGGTCATAATCATAGGTCAAATTCCATCTGTCAACAAGGTCGGCCATGGCCTTATGTAGGAATACATAGAACTAATTTCCGTTGTTAATGCACCAAGTTGGGGCTCTGGTTCATGCACACTGCTGCCCCTAAATACTTATATTGGAGTTCACAGAGTACTACGACAGTCTATAATCTATCAGTTAAACCAAGGGCAGTTTATACCTTAGAATGCTGGATCTATGCAAGGCCATCATCAATATAAGTATGAAGCCACTGTGACAAATGCACCCTTTTATTAAATTCCCTTAGGTGTGCACAGAGTCTCCCTTTGTCCATTGGGTTGACATATTCTGCATACTGGGTTATTAAAGGTATTGTGGACTGGTAAAAAAATTCCACATGATTACAGGTTCTTGATCATCTCTGTGAGTGATTCTGTGTAAGCTAAGGGTAACTAGCATTGCCATACAAATACAAGAGTCATATTAGGGTCCATCTGTATGGTTGTATAGTGATGAGATGTGTGTCCACACTCATTTGACTCTACAGAGAAAACATTTTCAAATCCCATACATATATATCCTTGTTTTTGTTTTTGCTCTTCTGTCTCACAAGCATCAGCCATACTGATCTGTTCTTCAACCCTCTGACAAGATTCTGAAGCATTCCTGGGAGGTCTATGTCTGAGGTATCATCCAGTTTGGTAGAGAGA
Source organism: Ambystoma mexicanum (assembly GCF_040938575.1). NCBI lineage: Eukaryota > Metazoa > Chordata > Amphibia > Caudata > Ambystomatidae > Ambystoma > Ambystoma mexicanum. Next base: position 477,622,300 of record NC_090933.1, on the reverse strand, counting down.
TATTTGTTTATGTTGACTAACTGGGAAGTTGATTCCTTAGCATCAAGGTAGTTACTAGTGACTTTGAAAACTATCTCATCTGCCAGCATTTCACAGGAAACATTATCCACTCCCTATGTGCACAAGGAGAATACCATAAAGTCCTCCCTCCCCCCTTGTCGGGTATGAAGAGTTTCTGGTCTGTTACCATCAGCAATGTGATACAAATCTTCATGTATGGGACCAAGGAAAGGATTGGCAAAATCAATGGAAAAGGGTTGAGAATCAACAGCTTTTTTCAATGGAGGTATCTGGTGATAAAAATGACCTGTAGGGGATCATTATTATGAACCATCATTCAGATTGTGTAATATTTGAGGTCTACTAATGGAGTTTGATGGAGAGATGAACCCGGTTGCTGAAGAATATCATTTAAATTAATACAAGCTTCTTCATTAACAAAGTCTGTCCTTTTCTAATTTTTTTTCTTTTTTATATACTGTGATTCTGCTTAATCAAAGTCACCATACACAAAGCTTAAAAAGTGATAAAAAGAAGAAAAGCATATAAATACATTAAATGTCATTATGCATAGTAAAATAGTTCATCAGAACCATCCTTGAAAGTATAAATGAAGTCCACTATCATTTTTAGCAATGCATTGAAATTAAAAGGAAGAATAAGGAGATACGCAACATTCGTCCACAGGAGGAGATATGTGGCTACCAGTTACAGCAGTAAAGCTTTATCAGTACAGCTCTATTCAAGATTATTATGAATGCTATTGTGGCTTTTGATCCTTCTCCGCTGGTCAGCCAGGTAAAAAAAGCTGTTGTATCTAGCGCTTTATAGTTATAGGCCAGCTTTTCAAAAACAAATTATTTATCGGTTAAGAGTGCCTGGCAGTGCAGAACCACATGTCCTCTATTCTGAATCACCTCTATCCCCTCATAGTGTGCAGCCAACCCCCATCTCTCTGTTTCAAGATCTTATTTGTATGATTTCTTCATTAGGGAGGAGGTTCATCCTATATCTTAAAAATTGTAGCGCCCAATATGCATTTAGGAATCGATCCAGGTATTCTGGGATGCTCCCCAGTGATTTATCCAAATAAGATAATGTGTAGTACATTTTAGATTTTCTTGTAATTGTGATTGTGGCTATCCAGTCTCCCCTTAATAATACCCTTTTTACCATATTAGGATAAACCTTCACGTCTTCCAGTGAAACCTCCAGCCTAGCTATTCCATTAGCTCTCTCCCTGAAGTTACTCACTGCCCAAAGCTCTGACTGTAGGATATCTGTCAAATACTTGTATAGGGAATCTTTCTGAGGGAGTAAAATGTTTCTATACAATGACAGAATCCTCCAGTCCAGCACCGCACTCAGTGATGTGAGACCCAATCCGAATCGTTAGGAGGGCATGAGTATACAGTCTGGTAGCCCCAACTCCCTGTTCAAAATTCTAGCCACAACCCTCTCATTTGGAGGGCATGAGTATACAGTCCGGTAACCCCAACTCCCTCTTCCAAATTCTAGCCTGAACCCTCTCATTTATTAGGGAGTGAAGAGTGTGACTAATCTCTGTTCCATATCACATAGCCGGGACCACCTTGATCCTATAGTGTACCAATAAGGGACGCATAGCGAATCTGCATTACCTAGATCTGATTTATCTCATCTGTGCTCTGGCCTAAGTGGACAAAGCAAGCATAAGTGTTAGGGCAGCATCTTTATTGTCCGTTACATCGTGCTTCAACCCCAAATAGGAGATAGAGGCCGATGGTTTTATTGAATGAGTGTCCATATGCCAACTAAGTTTCATTTGATCTTTTTGTTGTTCATGAACCTGATTATAGTTGTTTTCTTATCATTAATCACCATTCCTTTCCCACAGCATATACTTTGATGGCATCCAATAATCTTTGGAGAACCCGCTGGGTCCTGTCCATCAGAATAATGCCATGAGCATACACTAATAAAGGAATACTCAGTGTCACCAGCCTTGGGGGCACAAATGAGGACCTCATTAGTGGGTTTATCATGTCGGCTATATATAGGTTGAATAAGCAGGGAGCTAAACTACAACCCTGTTGAAGTCCGCTCTGGGCCGAGAGGAACTGCGACAATTCTCCCTGCCCATTCAACCTCACCCAAAACAGATTATGATCATGTATATGGATCAGGATGGCCAACAAGGGACCCAGAATCTGCCAATCTCTCAATTTGCACCAGAGAAGGTTATGATTCACACAATAGAAGGCCTGAGAGAAGTCAACAGCAGCCAAAAATAGCGGTCAACTGCCTGCTCTGAGAGATTCCTCTCTCAACTAGCCAACCACCAAGCCATTCAGGTTGGTTCCCATCCCCTTGTGAAACCCAGTCTGGTACTTTCCTAAAATACCCCTTTTGTTTATACAACACTCAATGTCCCTCAGGACTAGGCCTGAGAAAATCGTGCTCTCTGCATCAATCAGGGAGATAGGGTGACAGCTTCCTAGATTTTCCCTGTCTCCCTTCATATATATGGGCACTATAATGCCCATGCGCCAAGATGTCTATATAGATGTGTTGTCTATCTGGATTCCCATAAAGCTATTATATCCCTTGGAGTTCCAATTTACCAACCTAACCTTTGGGTTCTGTGTAAAGGGGACTAGAGCCGAGACCTGTCTTGTGGATCTAACTGACTCCCACCTAAATTCGGGGTAGGGATGTGACATACAGTTAGCTTGTATCTCAACTCTTGTAAAGCTCCCACCCAAGTACATAGAAGTGAGGTGATTGCTAGTGAGCTCAGTTCAATAAGTGCCCAGTTTCAGGTACTCTGCCACTTAGGGAGCTCGATCCTTAGCAAATCTTTGCTACTAGTAGCTGTCAACCCCAGAACTTTCTTAAAGAGGGATAGCAGATTGGTACGATTCAAAAAGGGGTTATCCACCCCCAAGGCCATCTCTTCCGCCTTTGCTAAATTCCCCAACATTCTCAATAGGCTAAGGTCGAGGGTTGCGGGTTCCCCCTTTTCAGGTCCTATAGGGTTGTCATTTGAATTGTAGCCCATCAAGGAGTTACCACTTTTATTTTTAGAGCAAATGTCGCCCTGTTTAAGTTATGGCCTGTGTGAATTGAGTCCTTACATTTCTCCTTGCATTTGGGTTAATCCAACCTCCCTTCTTCTCATCCTCTAGCAAGGGTGATCCAATTGTCAAGTGAGCCCATTAATTCTGCTTGCCTTTAGATTCCATCAATCTTGTCTCAAGTTAAAACTGCTCTTCTGCCTTTCAGTGTCAAAACCACAGGCCCCACACAGCCAGAATTAAATTCTGCAATGTTTCCATTAGTAAACTCTAGATGTCTAAGTCGTTGAGCTGTTCTCCTGGCTGGCGGCTGTCTCCTACATTCTTTTGAGGCCTCTAGGTCTCTCAACATGGAGATCTCATTACATAGCACATCAACAGCATCTTTCTCTGTTGCTGTCGTATGGTGACTGAATCATTCCTTAAGGCCTAGGTTGGAACCAACTTCACCCTGGAAGTCCCCTGGTCCATCTTTACTTCCAGACATACAATCTCCTTATTTATTCCCTGTATTTGTTCCCCCATCACGTTTGGGGACTGCGCTGGTACAACAACCCCTGGGGGGAACTTTCCTGATTCAACATTAAATATGCGCTATTGTCTAAGATTACATCCATGACCTTACCCACCAAGGCCTTCATCGCTTGTTGTTCTGTTGCAAGTCTGGAGCATAATCTAAGAAGAGCCTCAGTTGTTGCCAAGATCATGTCAATATTATGCTTGTGCAAGGTACCACCGGCTTCCATTTCCTGGCCCTCCACTGTTGAATATACTCTTTCTTCGGTCAAAATGTTGGCCCGGTATTTACGCAAGCTTGAACAAACTATGGCCCAAAGACTTCCGCTTAAGCTCCATTACCAAGCTTAGCAGTGAACCATCATGGTCAATAAAGAACATGTGATGTATGTCATTATGATCCATGGTACAGGACCGATCAACTGTTTTAAACCTTGTATGATCATTTTTATCAGTGTTATGGGGCTCAAGAGGAAAAAGGAACCCCTTAATTTTCGGTTGTATTGTTGGGTTTATGGTATTAGTCCTCACCTCCCTTTTCCCTTTTTTGAGTGCCGAATGTCTTTGCTTCCAGTCCTAGGCCGATTAATCAAACCAAGGGCTTGTGGGTCCACTACGGAGGATATATTGGCGCTGCCTCGTCTCTCCACTCACACCCACAATCTTCTGGTCAGGAAGTTATCAGGGGGTGGAAAAATGAGGAAGGGGAAAAGAGGGGGAGAGAAGGGGTGCATTAAGTGGGGAGCTTCCACTTCTAGAGAGTCACCTTACCAGCCCACACCCGACAGAGCACCAAGGCAGAATTGGCTCCCAGACAGAGGCAGGTGCTGTCCTTTTGCACCTAGGCCCCTGAGGCTATTGGCTCACTCCCACTATACCTGCCCCAGCCCTTTGGTCAACACAAATCCCTTCCTTCTGACCGGTGCGGCATGCACTCACTATTTCGGTCAGGTTCTTGTCAGGGAAGGGGGGCTCCACTCAACAGGCGTTTGGTGCCTCACTCACTATAATGTGGAATTTGTTCTGGAGTCAGCAACTAGCACTCACTAGGCGAGTGGGACAGGCCCCCAACTCTTCCACATTCCTCCATAGAGCCATATAAATCACACATTGATGGAGCATGTCATTAGTGATTTAAAAATCAGCAATGACATCTCTCATGACCCAGCAATTCTGTTTTAACTTTTTATAACCAATTCATATTTCCAGCATGCACCTGCTGTTCACCCATTTGTTTTGAATCCGTTGCATCAAGTACAGATTCACATTTATCAATCAGATTAAATGTTTGCCCCCTTGATCCTTTTGAAATTAACTGAGTAATATTTCACTCATGAAACTTTCTTCTTGAGTTAAGCAAACTTTGAAGAGACTATTTTCTTAACTTCACTGAGTTGAATTTGGAAGAATATGAATTTTCCTTTTCTATGTAATGGACTTTAACTGCTGATTTTGTTTTCTGGGTTATCCTCTGATTGGCCTTGGTGCTTGGCCTTGGTGTTCATTGTAGCTCTGCAGTGGATACAAATTATGTGTGTTGCTCACCAAAGTGGAGAACCACTCATTATTTGGAGGAAGAGTTATTCTCAAAAGTTTTGAGCAAGTCTCTTCACTATCATCTTGTTCTTTCATGGTATTAATGGTTACGTCTGGAACTTGAGTGTTTTGGATGTGAGTCTCTAATTGGGCAGAATGTTTTTCAGTCAAAATGCTGGAGACATTCAAACTGACCTAGTTGGCACTTCATTTTTGTTTTGATCAGGTGGTAAATTTCGGTCCAGAGGAGCTGGTTCATATGATCTTTCAGGGGCAAAATCATCTGATGTAAATAATTTCCCATTTAAACAGGTGTGCTCTGGGGAGGCAATATTATGACTCGATGGGTGAGTCTGTGCCACCCTATTTTGATTTTGATTTCAGTAACCCCTTTTACAGGGATTTGCTTCCCATTAAAAATGTGCAGCTCTCCAAGGAGATCTGGGGGTAATACAGTGACCTTTCCCACTTCCTTGGTTGATGTTCTCAGGCACTTCTCTAGGCATCAGGGTCGCTTCCGACCTTATTCATATGAGAGCTTGTAAGTCACACTGTCCCTGAACTTTGACAGGCACGAAAACCATGTCATCTTTCATCAAAAACTTACAGAGAAAGTGTGAGTTAGTCACTAATTTAATTTGATTTGATGGATGTTTGGGATTTCCTGAGATTCACTTAGGCTTGTAAGGATATTTGGCGTGTTACAGCACAGAGTACAGCACTACTACACAGGTAGCAAACAGCACAGAGTACAGCACTACCACACAGGTAGCAAACAGCACAGAGTACAGCACTACCACACAGGTAGCAAACAGCACAGAGTACAGCACTACTGCACAGGTAGCAAATTTTTTTTTGCAGCACCACCACAAGGGTGCGGTGCATTGCTATATGTGTTACCATATTAACAAGGAAAGACAGGCCATTCAGTCAAAAACGATTTTAACATATAAAATGCAAATCTATTTTTACAGTTAAAAGTACACGTGCACATTCAAAAATGCACACTATTTTTCACCTGAAATGCCTATGGTGCGAGAGACACATTTGAAAATAATAACTAACCTTACTGACAACTAACCTGACTAATGAAACATAATCCACTAATAAAAATGTGTCTCCACTACAGAATTAGGCCTATTCTGAAAGTGAACTTTTAAACGCACATCCATTTTTTTTTCTGTTCTCTCTGCTGCCCTGTCCACATAACTACAGGAAGCAAATGGGCTCGAAAGAACAGGAAATCAGTTTGTTACAAAGTATTACTATAAAAATGAGCCATTGTGTAGAGAAGGAGGAGATGGCGTGATTAATTCTGATTGGAGTAGCGTCATAGCAAGTATCATGCTAGAGGGAGTGATCAGGCTTTTTGCTGGGGGAAGTTTGAGGGAGGAGAAAGGCAGTCGAGATTGGGGAGAGCTGAAAGAAGGACCTTTCCACTGGCTGAGGCATTCCTATCTGCAAAAGCTGAGAATTCCAGGCAATGACCCCGGTTTGAGAAGGCAAGTGTTCCTTTTTACTGGAGTTAATCTTCAAGGGAGCCACATTCAGAAAGAGAACAGCCAAAGAGAACAACTAAAAAGATAAGGTAATTACAGAAATGTGGGAGCTGAGTGTGTACGATAATATGCAGTCAGTGTAGGATTCCTGTGCATGCCTTAATCAAATGCTAATGTTGCAATTTGAGTTCTGTTCTTCGCCACTCTCTTTGCAGTGTGTCATAGACAATGCTTTTACTGTACCAATTTATTTATTTCTGTAAAGAATGAGATCGTGTTTAATTGCAACTTTTATAATACAGAAAATATTTGCAAACAGACGGGTGGTGTATTTACTATTTACCATTACAATGCTGATGATGTGGGGAGATTTTAAACAGTGCAATGGTCATTTTAAGACAGATGTGTGCATGTCAGATTCAGTATGAACAGTTGTGAGTGACTGTAGCATAGCTCGTTGGAGGTACATGAGCCAACGGGAAGAGAGACTCTCTGAACATAGCTCCCTACCGTATATAAGGTAGTGGAAATTACCACAAGATTACCATATATAGCTCTCTGCCGTAAATAAGTCAGTGAGATCGCCCATGGTGGCACACTAACACTAACACTGAAAAATGTGGTATTCCTAAAATGTAGGTCTGAGGTCTCTCTAGTGATTACACGAAAAATCTAAGCAAAGGTAAGGGATTCTGGACATTGGGGCCACAAATAAAACAAGGGAATTATGCTCACCAATATACCACCAACCACGCCTACTACCCACGCATACCAAATATGCATGCCTGGGTGCTGAAATAATGCATGTTCACTGTATTATTGTTGTACATGGCCCAATCTGAATACAAGGAGTGATTGTTGCTAAGTTATATTTCGGCAGTAAGAAAATACCGTCAGGCCCCAAATCTCCACAAAATACCCTACATATTTATGGTGCGTTGGCCGGGAAAGTGATCATAGAGTACCTACTGGGCGTGGCAAGCGTGTCTCACACTGCCATTTGCACATTAAAGGGAACCCATTTTATAATAGCAGTGTGCCACTAAAAACGAATTTCAGAATGTCACAAAGGGAAACCACATTCTCAGATCTAGTGCAATATTTAGAGGCAAAGTTATTTGCACATGGGAATTGGTCTTCGAATAGCACGTTAGAATGGAGTAACCGCATTCAGGGTGAGGTGCAGAAAGAAAAACTAGACAATATTTTTGCAGAAGGCAGCATAATTCAGGTCTGCCTTACAAGATTATTGAATGCAGCCGATAAAAGTGCAGAGAAAGACTGTTTAATACGGCTATGCGGCAAAATATGGTTTATTTTAAACAAGTCCCTGCGAATGCAAGAGAATGATACTCAGCTAATTAACAGGTTAAAGACTGAATTAGAGGGGGCAAGTAAAAATCAGGAAATGTTGAGAGCAGAATTGGATGTATGCCAAAAAGACATGCAATTAAAATGCAGAGACTTTGATACTCAGTTATCCAAAAGCAAGAAACAATTTGAAGATAGTGAGCAAGAATTGGCACACTTAAAAGCCTTAGTGGATCACATTAGGCAGGATAAAGATGAGGTTGTTTCAGAAATGCAGATTTTACAAAAAGAACATTGTGAAAAAGAAGGTGATCTCCAGAGTGCAGAACAAGAAATGATTAAAATGATCCAAGAAAGAGACAAGAGAAATAAAGAGTTCAATGAATGCCAAATGCAAATGTGCGAAATGCAGGAGGTGATTAATAAAATGAGTGATGAAAATAATTATTTGCAAAATGAAGCAACCAGACTCCTTAAAAAGTGTAAGGACTTAGAACAGCAAATGTGCATTCCCTGGTCCCAGGAGAGGCGGCAGGGTACCACATTCAATGGAGTGGAGGTGAATTCTAGCTCTGCCCAAAGAGCTAGTGCTCCAGTGACTGGGCCGGTGACTGAACTTGGTTGCAGCGCCCTTGGGGGATTTGATACTCCCATTGGGGGCAGCCACCAATATCATACACCTGAAAACAGGATTGAATCACAAAATAGTGCAATTCCATGTATTGCAACAAGTAGCCCCATAAAAATAATGAAATCCATTAAAGCCCTGATCAAACCATTTAAAAAGGGAGGTGAATGCTGCATTGAGGATCACTTAGAAGCGGTGCATGACATTTTTAAAGCACTCCAGATACCTAAGGAACAGTACAGACAATATTTTCATTTAACTTTAGATGCCCCGACGGCCAGCATCATAAGGGGATTAAATGAACAGCAGAATATGACATGGCTGGAGTTTGAAAAAGAAATTAGGCGTCATTTTTCTCCTTTTCAGTCATTGCAGGAGGTAAAGAAAGTCGCGTACACAATTACTGCTGGACCTAATACATCCCCTCGCCAATTTTTACAAGACTTAAAAAGAGCATTCTCTCGCTTTGATGTATCTTTTGACTCAAATTCCAATGAGTTTAAAACTGCATACTTCTATGGGCTACAGAAAGACATCATATCCCAATTGGTCCGTGAATTTGACCGTGACAAGTCCCTTGAATGGATTGTACATCAAAGCACAAAGCTATATGAGGTACTCTATTGTCAGGGTAGAGAAAGTGATAAAATGAAAGATACTAGGCCTAAATCTAAAGAACCCTCAGCCACAGTAATGGAAATCAGGTCAGCCAAAATGTCCCTTGAGTCTGCTCAAAGCCAAGGTAAAAATAATGTGACACCTGAACAAAGGGGTAATCAACAAAGATCGCCATTTCCTGTACCAATGTTCCAAACACATGATCCTAGTAATAGAGAGAGCTACATCAGCCCTAGGTATTTAGGGGATAGACCCCGGGTAGGATATCGGCCTGATATGGCAGGTATGAACAATAACCAGAGACAAAATCAAGATCAAAGAAATGATGGTCCCTACCAGTCATTGGGGACACAGAGCAGATTTGATCCCAGCACCATGATATATGGTAATCAGGATAGGCCCCGATATGTGGATCGATTTACTGATAATGGAAATCAACATAGGGGCCAGTACCCACAATCTGAGAGACAGGACATGAGGCAAAACGTGAACTACAGTCCACGCCAGTACAATGATTCCCCACCAGGGGACTATAATCAAAGGATGGGTGCAACCCGCTCCCCTCCACAAATGAATCAAGAGTTCAGAAACCATCCCAACCGACATCATTCACCTGAGAGGTATCAGAATAGATCCAATCAGGGGGAAAACAACCAATATCGACCTAGGCCACAGAAAGAGGATCCTAGAGAGATGGAAAGGTTCCAGTGCCTTGAGGCCCAAGTGAAAATGTTAGCTGAGCAAATAGGAAAGCTCTATACAGCGCAAAAACAACCTTCCAAAGAGGGGGCTGATGGCCATAGCAATGACCGGGGGGCTTCCGAAAAGTGACTAAGTACTCATGATAACTGCAGTGCCAATATGACTGATTGCTCTGATATAATTTTGCATAACGACTCTGAGATGCCTAATGGATTAAAAATGAAAGTACCAGTAAATGAAATTTTGACAGAAAGTGCAAATACTTCTAAAAAAGAGGTACGGTTTAACTTAGAGCTAAATAAAACAGTAAAGATTTGCACAAATGAAAAAGAAACATTAGGAATTCCAAAAGAACAAAGGGACAGATTTAAGAAAAATGACTCATGCATGGGGAATACCAGTGAACAGGGAGTAAGTGGGGATGCCATAGCTCCTTCCCTGGGGAAGCAAAACAATGACCAAACACAGACAGAAAAAGGAAATACTCACAAGGAGGGTACAAGTCAATCACCTGAAGAATTCTTTGAGCCACATATTTTTGAAGAGGCTGAAAGGGCTGGTATCACACTAAATGATCACAAATGCACAGAATTAAGAAATGACAAATTGCTGAATGATGTTGTTACACATGTTCAGTTGGAGGATTGTAATGTGGTCTCTGATGTTACCCAGATGGATGGGCGAACAGTGGCCACACTCCAAAAAACCTCTGAACATGGAGAAATGAATAAAATATCTCGCACAGAAATGGGTAAAAAGGAGGGAAAAATGTCTTTTCATTTACCAATGTGCTTAGCCAAAAGTGAAAAAGACCTGAGAAAGGTGAGCCCTGAAATCAGTAAGAATTCACATTTCTTATGTGTATTAGAGGAAGTTGAGGACAGATATTATGCACCCATCACTGTAAAAGAAAAATGCCACACCTTTGCTATGATTGACACTGGCGCACAGGCCACAATTATGTCCAAGGAGCTGGTAAAGAGTATCAATGAAGGGAGGCCTCCACAGAGTCAGATCACAGTGAAGGCAAATCAAGGCCCAGTGCATAACTTTAATGGGGAGGAGGTGCCCATCATAGGTGTAACTGAGGTGGACATAAAAATAGGAAAGCACAGAATGAAACAAGAGGTATTGATCACATCTATTTGTGAAATTCCATTTCTGATGGGGACAGATTGCCTGAAAAGATTGTCTCCTCTCATAGATGGGGTGAATGGAGTGCTGTGGTCCTTAACCAAAAAACCATTGAGGCCTAAGAAACTAAAATCACAAAACAGCAATATAAATGAATGTCACACCGTTGCCAAAACAAATGATACTGTGGAGGTATATCTCCAGAATAGCTGCATACCTAGTGTCACTGTTATATTAATGTGTCAAGACAAAATGCAGAGCGACAATGAAAAACTACCTGTACAAATATACTTGGACCCAAGGAAAGATTGGCAGACTGCCATAGATGAGCACACATTACGTTTCTATTTAAAAGAGAAAACATGCAAACAGAATATTGCTTCTAAAACAGATTCAGAAAAACACATTACCACTCTGGCAGAAATACACATGGAAGATGAGCAACCATGGGTTCATGTTGGTATAAATGATTATCTTAAAACAATAAAAGCCAATTTAGCGCTTGAACATGAAAGGAGTTTCATTAATGAGAAATTGTTGCAAAAAATTATGGAGAGGGAAGAAATCCCGAAATTTAGGATTAAAAACCAATATGTTTCTGGGTTGGACAGTCCAGACTTTGAAAACCGAATTGCAGGCAGATGCATGCTTAAAATTAGCATTGGGCAGAAAACAATTTACCATAATGTATGGATAGTGAGTGGAGCACAAAATGAATTTTACATGGGCAATGACATCATGCACAGAATGTGTATGGTGTTAGATTTCCTTAATCAAAAAATATGGTCACGCCTAGATGGTCCGGCACCTGAATTTGAAGACAAAAGAAGGGCTTATCATTGTGCACAACTGGTTCCTTATGCAGTCGAATTACAAATGAGGAAAAATACTATTATTCCTGCATTTACAAAACAGTTTGCAATAACACTGAAATGCAAAAATGGACAGCAGATGAAAGGCTCTGATGCATTTGTATGCCTGAATGAATCCATAAAACAGCAAGGCCTGGATTATGAATACATTCCATTGGTAGACATTGGTGAGGGATCTGTAAAACTCATGGTAAATAATAAAGGTTGTCAGGATATTCATTTAGAGGAAAACTCCCCATTAGGAATGGCTATACAAAAATCACATTATACGGCAGATTTAAATAACATGGTGATTGGGAATATTCCTGAAAAATATGTAGATGCCAAGGGCGAGTTGCAAGAACACCTGGACTCTCAGCCCAAAGGAATATTTAAAATTCATTCTGTGTATCCTTATGATTCAAATGAGACAGTGTGCTGCCATCAAGAGGATTGCATAATATTTAATTTAAATGAAAATGAAACAGGAAATCAGCCCATTGAAGTGGAAGCTGATATGCCAAAATATTTAAAAGTGGCAGCTCTACAAAAAGACACAGCCACACAGTTAGAGGAAAGCGCTGAGATTCCTTTACCAGAAGAGTTTCCAGAATTTTCCAGAATGGTAGAAGAGCAGATCTCCTTAGCGGATGCATGTGACAGCGATAAGGATAGGGACGACCTGAGGGAAATATTTATGGAGTTTAAGGATGTATTTGCAAAAGATGCTTATGATTGTGGTTTAACTGATTTACATGTGGCCACACTACCAGAAGGTTGTAGCAGAAATCCAGTGTTTGTACGCCAGTATAGACTACCGCTGGCATGTTTAGAATCATTGGCAGAGATTATTAAAAATTTGGAATCACGGGGAATAATCAGGCCCATTCATAGCACATCCAATACGCCTATTTTAGGTGTGTTAAAGCCAAATGGTCAATGGCGGCTGTGTGCAGACTTAAGAGAGTTAAATAAAAGAGTACCAATATCTAGATGGCCACTGCCATTCATTGATCAGGGCCTAGCTCAGATACATGGTTCAAATGTATTTACCACATTAGATCTCACCTCTGGATATTGGTGCGTGCCATTGGCAGAGGGGATACAACACTTATTTTCCTTTACATTTGACAGGACTCAATATGCCTGGCGTAGAGCTCCATTCGGGTACATCAATAGTGGGAGTGAATTTGGCATATTTTTGAGAAAGGCCATGCCGGATGCAGCGGAAAGAGGAACAATAGTTTATGTGGATGATGTCCTGATAAAAAATGAAAGCCTGAAAAGCCATTTTGATGAAATAAGACATGTACTTGGCCAATTGCAGAAAGCAGGCGCCAAAGTATCTTTGCAAAAAGCACAATGGTGCAAGAAAAAAGTGAACTTTCTAGGGCATGAAGTGACTGAACATGGGCTAAATCCACAAAGGAAGAAAATAGAGGCCATACAAAGATTAAAAGATCCTAAAAATGTGAAAGGAGTAAAAAGTTTATTAGGGATGACAGGCTATAACAGAAAGTTCATTGAAAATTATGCAGAAATCACTCAACCATTGACTAAACTGCTTAAAATGAATACTCCCTGGAAATGGGAAAGAGGGCAGTCTGATGCAGTGGCTAAATTAAAGGAATGTCTTGTAAAGGCACCATGTTTAGCATACCCCATAAAGGACAGGGATTTCTTTATAGAAATAGGTTTTTCTGAACATTGTATGTCAGCAGTGTTATCACAAAAACACGATTTGAATCACAAAACCATTGCATATGCAAGTAAGGCATTTTCCCAAGTTGAAATGAAATTTAATGAATGTGAAAAGGCCCTATTAACCACTGTGTGGGCGCTACAACATTTCCGCCCCATTGTTCAGGGAGAAAAGGTGATTATTGAAACAAATCATCAACCTTTGCAATTTTTAGAGAGTAAAAGAATTAGATCAGGCAATCTAGCACAATCCAGAATCACTTCATGGACGCTGGCATTACAAGGTTTTCCCGTAGAAGTGAGATATGGACAAAATAAAAAGAGCCCAATTGCTCAAGGGTTAGCTGACTTACATGACTGTGCAGCTGAACAAATACCAAATGAAATGGAAGTGGAAACTAGTTTACAGGAATTTGAACAATCACCACACAAAGTTTTTGATGAAAAAACATGCAAGGATTTGCCAACTGTATATGTGGATGGTTGTGCTTTTCACATTGAAAATGACAGTAATAAACAATTAGTGGCAGGAATAGGAAATGTCTGGTTGAAATGTGAAGGCGTTCCCAGTATAGGGATGAGGATTGGAGATAGGAGCAGTCAGGTGGCGGAATTGGCAGCCATTTATAAAGCAATTGCTACTGCAGTTGATAAAAAGTTCAGTGAAATTGTCCTGGTGACTGATTCTGACTATGCACGGAATAGCTTTGTGGAGTATTTGCCTGGTTGGAAAGCAAGAGGCATGGTTACATACAACAAAAAGCCACTTAAACATGGAAAAATGATACAAGACATAGACAAATTGGTGTCAGAAAATAATTTAACAATATACTGGAGAAAAATTTGTGGGCATTTAAAAACACCAGGAGATGATAAAGAGGGAAATGATAAGGCAGACCACCTGGCTAAGATTGGGGCTGTGATGGTAGAATTGCTACCTATTGATTATTTAATGGGTGAAATACAAATTGATGCAGTCACACGTTCTAAAGCACCAAAGGAGGTAGATCAACCGGTGGTGCAGTGGAGTCATGACACGCCAGACCAAGATTTGATTGAGGCACAAAAGAATTATCAAATTTTGGGAATCTATTATAATCATTTGATAGATCCTGAACAAAATCCTTTAACAGAAAATGATTGTATGGGAAAAGAAGAGTTGAGGGTGTTATTAAAGAACAAAACACGAATTAGATTACAGGATGGACTCATGATTAGAGAGTCCATAACAGGGCAAATACAGTGGGTAGTACCCCTTTCATTCAGAGGACTAATGCTACACCATGCACATGATGCCATAACTGCAGGCCATAGAGGTTCACAAAAAACATTAGACATACTAAAAGATTATGCTTACTGGCCTCATATGTCCCAAGATGTGGAATTATATACTAGAGGATGTCTAGTATGCGCCCAATTTAAACCTGCTTCACCAATGCATAGAGCACCATTGATGAAAAGAGGCCTAACTCTCCCATGGTCAGATTTGCAAATAGACTATGTAGGTCCTTTAAAAAGGTCGAGCAGGGGGCACCGTTATATTTTGAGTGTGGTATGTTTGATGTCGAAGTGGATTGAGTGCATTCCTGCACCAGATTGTAGTGCGCAAACAGCAGCCACATTGCTGGTGAACCATGTGTTCTCAAGGTTTGGGTTGCCACAAAGAATTGAGTCAGACGGAGGAAGTCATTTCACAAGTACTCTAATGAGTAAGGTATGGCAAATACTAGGTGTGAAAAGGAAACTACATATTGCATATCGGGCGGCGTCTTCAGGTACAGTTGAAAGAAGCAATAGGTCTGTTGTGGATGTTTTAAAGAAATTTGTGGCAGAAGCAGGTTCCAGCTGGGATTTGCGTTTACCATTGGTTTTGATGGCAATCAGGTCGACTCCTGCCAAAGCAACAGGTGTTAGCCCCCATGAGGTCTTAACAGGTAGAAAAATGGTGTTACCACAACACCTACTATACAGAACACATGAGCAAACCCTTGTGAGTGCATCCACAGTTCATGAATATATTGATGAACTGAGGAGGCATTTGCAACATGCATTTGCTTTTGTGCAGAGAAATCTGGAAAGAGCTGCTGACAGTGCAAAGTCATATTATGATAAAAAGACATCAGTAAAGGAATACAGTGTAGGGGATCAGGTGTACAAGTTTCATTTTGGAAAAAGTAAACAGAAAAATTCTAAATTTCTAGCGGCCTGGCAGGGGCCATTTCGAATTATAGATAAGGTCTCTCCTGTAGTGTATAAAATTTTGAAAAATGAAGGTGAAACAGCAATAGAGCAGTTTGTCCATGTAAATCAAATCAAACCATGCCATCCCAGACATGAGATCAGGCAGCTTGAGCATGTAGAGACAGATAAAGTCCCTTGAACAAAAAAAAGAGAAAATAAATGGGTGTAGTCAGGAGGCAGTGACAAAGAAGTTAAAAAAAAAAAAAAGTTGATTGTTATGATGGTACATAAACACTGTAATATATGTAAAAATATATAAGATAAATAAATAAATAAATAAATAAATAAATAAATAAATAAATGCACATATAATGGAAGCTCATGGTTGGTGTGCAGAGAGAAAGTGTGTTAAATATTGAATATCTGCTTGTTTTCTTTTAACTTGTGTTTAATTTCAGGAAAAAAAAAAAAAAAAAATTGAATATTTTTACCAAGCATGTTTTATTTTTGGCAAAAGGATGAAGTTAGTATTATGCTATGTACTTAATTTGTTTATTTTCTATTTTGATTTAGACAATTAACATTATTTGGTCGGAGGTTCCGAGATCAGAGCCCACGGGAGAGACGATGGAGTCCTGGAGTCCCCTGGATGAAGACCAAAAGATGCCTGCCTCCAGGTGGAGGTGAAGACAAGATAACCAGAATGCTAAAAAGGATGACTCCTATGGATCTAAGATTGCCAAGATGGAAGTGTACTCGAATGAACCGAATAACATCGCTGGTCGGGACATATCAGAAGCGGACAAGAATACTGACATATGGAGTTCCACGTATTTATTATTTTAATTATTTATTTTAATTTGTTATATTAATTATTTGTTTTAGTTAGTTGTTTTATTTCTTTGTTTTTAATTGACTTGGAAAATCTAAACTTAAAGTAATGCCACTTCAACTGAGAAGGCAAATGTAGAACATTTTGTAAACTAATGAACTCAGATGAATACTGTGTTGATTGCAAATTTTTCATTGATGCACATGAATATTCATTTTGTTGGATTGCTATATTGTAAAAGAAAAAAAAGAGAGAACAAATTGTTTTTAGGAATTGGCTTGGATTATAGCCAAGTTCTAAAAACAAAAGGAGGGTATGTAAGGATATTTGGCGTGTTACAGCACAGAGTACAGCACTACTACACAGGTAGCAAACAGCACAGAGTACAGCACTACCACACAGGTAGCAAACAGCACAGAGTACAGCACTACCACACAGGTAGCAAACAGCACAGAGTACAGCACTACTGCACAGGTAGCAAATTTTTTTTTGCAGCACCACCACAAGGGTGCGGTGCATTGCTATATGTGTTACCAGATTAACAAGGAAAGACAGGCCATTCAGTCAAAAACGATTTTAACATATAAGATGCAAATCTATTTTTACAGTTAAAAGTACACGTGCACATTCAAAAATGCACACTATTTTTCACCTGAAATGCCTATGGTGCGAGAGACACATTTGAAAATAATAACTAACCTTACTGACAACTAACCTGACTAATGAAACATAATCCACTAATAAAAATGTGTCTCCACTACAGAATTAGGCCTATTCTGAAAGTGAACTTTTAAACGCACATCCATTTTTTTTTCTGTTCTCTCTGCTGCCCTGTCCACATAACTACAGGAAGCAAATGGGCTCGAAAGAACAGGAAATCAGTTGGTTACAAAGTATTACTATAAAAATGAGCCATTGTGTAGAGAAGGAGGAGATGGCGTGATTAATTCTGATTGGAGCAGCGTCATAGCAAGTATCATGCTAGAGGGAGTGATCAGGCTTTTTGCTGGGGGAAGTTTGAGGGAGGAGAAAGGCAGTCGAGATTGGGGAGAGCTGAAAGAAGGACCTTTCCACTGGCTGAGGCATTCCTATCTGCAAAAGCTGAGAATTCCAGGCAATGACCCCGGTTTGAGAAGGCAAGCGTTCCTTTTTACTGGAGTTAATCTTCAAGGGAGCCACATTCAGAAAGAGAACAGCCAAAGAGAACAACTAAAAAGATAAGGTAATTACAGAAATGTGGGAGCTGAGTGTGTACGATAATATGCAGTCAGTGTAGGATTCCTGTGCATGCCTTAATCAAATGCTAATGTTGCAATTTGAGTTCTGTTCTCTGCCACTCTCTTTGCAGTGTGTCATAGACAATGCTTTTACTGTACCAATTTATTTATTTCTGTAAAGAATGAGATCGTGTTTAATTGCAACTTTTATAATACAGAAAATATTTGAAAACAGACATGTGGTGTATTTACTATTTACCATTACAATGCTGATGATGTGGGGAGATTTTAAACAGTGCAATGGTCATTTAAGACAGATGTGTGCATGTCAGATTCAGTATGAACAGTTGTGAGTGACTGTAGCATAGCTCGTTGGAGGTACATGAGCCAACGGGAAGAGAGACTCTCTGAACATAGCTCCCTACCGTATATAAGGTAGTGGAAATTACCACAAGATTACCATATATAGCTCTCTGCCGTAAATAAGTCAGTGAGATCGCCCATGGTGGCACACTAACACTAACACTGAAAAATGTGGTATTCCTAAAATGTAGGTCTGAGGCCTCTCTAGTGATTACACGAAAAATCTAAGCAAAGATAAGGGATTCTGGACATTGGGGCCACAAATAAAACAAGGGAATTATGCTCACCAATATACCACCAACCACGCCTACTACCCACGCATACCAAATATGCATGCCTGGGTGCTGAAATAATGCATGTTCACTGTATTATTGTTGTACATGGCCCAATCTGAATACAAGGAGTGATTGTTGCTAAGTTATATTTCGGCGGTAAGAAAATACCGTCAGGCCCCAAATCTCCACAAAATACCCTACAGGCTGTCCCTTCAGGTGCATTCTCCTCAGGGTTTGTTTTGGGATTTCTGTCAAAACTATTGGAATTTGTTCATCTTGTTTCTCTCATCTAGGGATTTATTTGTTACTCTCTTCCTTTTCATTCAGGTTCTTTGTCAGATTTCTTTTAACTTGGTTTATCTGTTCTCTGTTCTTTTGGAGGAGGCATTATTTCTGGGAAAGAAGTGTTGGGAAGGAGATTAACCTATCCCACTCCCCTAGGTGCTTTAGGGTAAGGCGTATCCCAAGAAGACACTTGTGAAGTTCCAGGTGGTTGGGGGAGTGCTAAGAGGCCCAGCACAGACACAATATTACGTGAACTGTAGATGTTTAGGGCCTGCATGGAAGCATCGTAGACGCAGACCACAGACCTAATGAACAGACCTGAATAGGCACAAGCGCTGATGAGAAATACCCACGCTATTAGTATTCCCTACAAACTTCCATTTGTTCTATGACTGTTGCCAATACGTGTTATCCCGAGAAGGAATGTGCTCCACATGGCCATGAGACAGTACTAGGTGCCTCGGCAAGCACGATTACAGCAGCCAGGCCAGCACAATCCCCAAACCCCACCCAGCCAAAAATAAGTTACAGCCCCTACGACTGCCCCAGTCCCAAGACCCCTGAATTCCACAATAGTAAATCACCCCAGACCACCAACCATACACACACTGGTCATAATAGAACTGAAGAACATGCCCATTCCACCTTATTTCATAATGACAATGGGGGTTTTTCCGACCCTGGCGGTAGGGGGTTAAGAGCACCGGTAAGGATGCCGGTGCCGTTAAGCCCCTACCGCCACATTCCGAGGTCCCTTAGCGGGTCCCACCAGGAACGGCTGGTCTGACCAGCCGTCCTTAGTGGGAACCGTTAAGAGACATGGAGCTAATAACGGGCCCGCACTTTGCCGGCCCGTTATTATCTCCTTCCCCATTCCCATTGAGCCCTATGAGGGCTCAAATGGGAATGGGGAATGGTTTTCTGAATGGGGACTTACCGGGTCCTCCAAGGTTGGAATGACCCGGTAAGTCCCCATTCAGAGACACCGGACCCGGACCCGGGTTTGAAGGCAGCCATGGTGCAAATAGCACCATGGCTGCCTCCAAACTCGGAATAACCCCCACTGTCTGTAATGCACGGTACTGGGAGGAGTAAACTATAGTCCAAAACGAGGGTGGAAGCCTTGGGTGTAGATAGTGCGATACAGAATGAGTGAAGTATGTGTGGGTTAGTCTGACTGGAAGACTCCCCATGTGCCAGTTCCTGAGCCTCCCAGGTGCACGGCATAATGATAGAGTAGCATTGTCTCATATTATATTTAATTGCCAACCCAACCTAGGTTCCCTGGAGATGATGAGCCCAGCAGACCCCACGTAATGAAAGACAGACAGACGAGGCTGGGGCCAATGGCCTGGCATCTCCTATAGAGCAGGCTGACCATGTATAGGGTCTCACCAACCAGCTGCACTGGTTTTTACTGTATTAATGATGATGTGCCCCTTTTTAAGCTCTTATTTGCATCCTTGTAGCTCAGAACATTCTTGGCAGCAGAGTTCTGTGCTGGCACATCTATATTTTGTATAATAAAAACTTGGTATCCTTGCAAGAATTTCTTGGCCTCTTTTCCCTAGCGGGTTGTTTTGTTTCTGGTCGAAGCATTCAGGGGCGTGCCTTCAGTGGCAACATTGGGTTTCATATAAGTTCTCTTTTGTTGTCAAAAGTGATTTTCTCCGGAGGTTTGGTTGAGTGGACGTGCCAATACAAGGCAACTTTATTCCATCCAAGTATAGCGTCTCTTCATCTCAGACACTCGTAATTTCCGACATTGTTAGTGAAGAATTATACTCGAGCCCCAAAAGGAGGGTAAGAAAGTCTGAAACAAGTGATGTGCCATCCATGAATTTGGGGATTGACTCCCACCTAAGGCAGGTGTCATGCCTCGGATGTTTGATCTGAATGTAAGGGAGCATGAAACTGAGCTGGTGGTTGGAGCAAATAACAAACATACTCAGGGGACTTTGATGACTCAGGACAGGGTTGATCTACTGTCGACCACTGTTGCAAAGTCTGATTTATCCCCCGGGGAGAGTAAATCGGGTAAACATACATGGAATATAGTGCTGGCAAATAAGAACAGACAAGCCTCAAAACATTTCTTTCATACTTTGTTGAAAAAACCTGATGGCAAAACTAAACTAAAATCTAATAATTTGGGTCTCTCCTTACAAGACGTGGTATACTGCACGATTTCCAGAGGTTTAAAGCCCTTGGTGATCGTTTGCCTGGAGGAATTGGTGTTTTAAATGGGAAGTCCCAGGGCTTCATGGTTAGTTCTGGGGTCACTGCCCCGCCCCCCCTTGATTACTTCCATTAATGGTTTGTGTGGGTATTTACCCTGGCCTGGGCTCCGCTATGGTGCATACAAAGCTATGAACCCCTGGCAGGATACTGTTTCATATAATATGGTGGTAGGGGGGTGGGACATCAATGGAGTGATTGGGCACTTGGTCAGGCACTCCAGATCTAATTTAACACGAAATGGCTTTTCAATGCAACATAGGGAGACTTACATCCGGCCGCCTTTGATTTTCAAGCCCCTTTCCTCTCCTTCAGAGTTGGCCCCTAATGGTTCACAATTGTTGTCCTCACTTGCTCATGCCTCCAAGTCACCTCAGAGTGCAGTTCCCCATATGATCCCTGCCACCCCTAATGGGTTGTGGGGCGCCCTGAAAGTCAGGGCTCCCCTGGGTCCCTCTCATCTAACTAAATGTGTTTGTGAGTCGGGGCAGGGGGCACATTTCGCTTATCAAATCATTCAATCTGAAGGTGATTCTAAAGGATTGTTGTTTTTGCTTGAAAATGTTCTCCCCGAAAGCAAGGACATAGTGCTGAATTGTTCTACTGCATTGGGGTTGTTGCAGTCTTCTCCACATTTGAAAGCTCTTTCAACAGCAGATATTGATCAACTGTTTGTCTTTGACCTTTTGCCGTATTCTGAGACAATATCGGCTCAACCTAAAATAGTGTAGGAAAACTCCCTTAAGTACATGTTAACTGCCCTCTGCAGAGAAAATGAATACCTGAGACAAAATCAGTATTCTCAGGGTAATGGGTTGAATTCACACTTGCAATCATTAACATCTCATTTTGTAGGTTTCCCATCAGTTACTAGAAACGTGAATTGCCCTGCATATCCCTGATATCGGCTCTGGTAGCATTCATCTGTCCTCTCGTGGAATACAAGGGGGCACAACATTTTGCTATCTAATCCTGATATTGGAAGACTGCTGAACAACCACTGCTTGATAGCTTTGCAAGAGACTTGGCTATTGCACTGTCATGCACTAGACAGCTATGTAATAGCTTCTCAATTGGCAAATAAAGGTGTGTTGGGACGGCCCTATGGGGGACTGTTAACAATAGTAAATGTTTCTAGTTCTATATCTGTTGTGACTTCGAACTCACCAATGTTTGGATTATTGGTTGTGCACATTAGATTGTGATTATTGGTCGTCAGGGACATACTGGTGCTGAATATATGCTGGCACAATGGTCTGATTGCCCTCTACATCTTTATCTATGCACTAGTCACAGTGCTTAAAAACTGGCTGCATCATAATAAAGATGACTAGTTAATTTTACTGGGCGACCTAAATGCTAGTTGCATATCTATTAAACCTCATATGAACGTTTCTCAGATTCCAGTGGGGAAGTAGCACTATGGAAACATCTGGGTGAAAAATCTCCAGGGTCTGGGTTTGTTAATGTTAATTGGTAGTGTGAGGGGAGATGAATTTGGTGAGCCAACTTGGAGCAATGGAAGGGCTCACTCGACTATTGATTATATTTACCTAAGCCCAGAACTGTTTGATTGCTGTCTTTATTTAATTTAAGAGAATAATTTTAGTGACCACAACTATTTATCAACTATTTTTTCCTGTTCACTCCGTATCCTGTGTTGACCCTGTAAAAACTGCCCTTCTGTGTATTGTTAACCTCGCTGGCAACCGTATTATCTGGAATCCTACCCAGGTTGACAAAGTAAATGCGTCAGCTATGCAATGCTTGTACAACACTTCGATGGATTGGCAATTAGATTATTTTTCTGTCCAACATTTTCAGGGCTTTGTGAAATACCTTTTGTATAATAATATCAGCTGGTTTTCCTCTGGGTTTGAAGCGAACAGTAAACAAGTCCACGGATATGATTACGTCACAGTTGAGAAAAAAAACTACTATTGGCCTCATTACGAGGAAGGCGGTAGAGGGTTTACAGCACCGGTAGAGCTGCCAGCGCTGTTAACCCTCTACCGCCTCATTACGAGGTCTGCTCGCGAGTCCCGCTAAGGACGTCTGGTAAAACCGGACCCGCTAGCAGACCAGGATGTTAACAATGGGCCTGTCATTAATGGGACCGTTGTTAGTATCCTCCCCATTCCCATTGAGCCATATGGGGGCTCAAATGGGGATGTACCAGGTCCGGGTTCCACGAAAGGGAATTACCGGGCCCTCCAAGGTACGAATGGCCCGGTAATTCCTCATTCCTGGAACCCGGACCTGGTGCCCGGTATGGGGGTAGTCATGCCGCTAAAAGCGGTATGGCTACCTCCATACTCGTAATGAGGCCCAATGTGTGTGGAAATCAGGCTGTGAGAAGTTCTCATTCCAAAAGTGCCTCAGAGAAGCAGCTCTTGATTAAGAACATTCTGCATATGTATAGAGCATGGCAAAGGGGTTATAGAGATGTTTTATTGCAGTTAGATGCAGAAGCTATTTTTGATACCTTGAGAAATAAAGACACTAGAGCTTTTTGGAATGTAATTAATGATACCCAAGGTACTCAGGCTCATCAGAAAACTTCACCTATTTTGGAGTCTCAACGGTTTGCACATTTTTAAGAAGTATTTTCCTGTCCCACCAATGTGCTAAGCAATGCTGTACTGACTCCTTACACTCTGCTAGATGGTTGATCTCTTCAATAAGATGATAGCTCAGTTTGAAAAAATTATACAGGACATTAGTCCATCAAGGGCCCTGGGGCCTAACAATCTATCCAACATTCTCTTCAAAGGGAATGCTGAGACTTGGGTCATCATTTTAACAACAGTTTTTACTGATATCGTAGATTATCTTACACTTCCACCGAAGTGGTTGACTGCGCATGTAGTCCCAATTTACAAAAAAGGCTCTCGCTCAGACCCTGCTAACTACCGCCCAATTGCCAGTCTTGATGCGGATAGCAAATAGGTTTCTGTTATAGTGTTACAACATTTGGAATCCTGGCAGGATTCCTAAGTTGCAAACCGGCATCCGCAAAAATCACAATACAGTTTTGAATGGCTTGGTTTTGAAGGCAACTATGAGCCAGGTTTGGAATCAAAGATATGATTCTGTGTTTTTTACAACTATTAATCTGTCTGCCTCATTTGATGCGGTAGACTAAAATTAGCTTTGGTTGAAATTGCAATGGAAGAGCATCCTTGGTGGGCTTCTTTGATTAATTATAGCCCTTCATACATATTTAAACATCAGGATCCAGTTGGACCACGAAGGCTCCATGTCTAGTAGCATAAGAACAACAAGAGGGGTTAGGCAGGGTTGCGTCCTTGCACCCTGCATATTTAACCTCTATCTATCTGACATTGGAGACTACCTTATGAAGGTCTCTTTGGCCTCTCCAAAAAAACTGAATTTAAAGATCTCCTAGATAAGCAGATTATTTTCTATTATTTGACATTACACCAAAGGGTTTGTAACACCTGATCAATGCTTTTTTATCTTGTGCCCTGGATCATGGTCTGAAAATCAATCCAAGCAAAACAAAAGCTGTGGTTTGCACAAATGAAAGGAAGTGTCTAGAGTAGAAACACACATAGTTTGTTGGCTCGGAAGCATTGGAAAGAGTGGACAACTTTAGGTACTTAGGGTTTCCTATTTTCACTGAAGTACAAAGTGTTAGTTAACGAGTGGTTGCTCTCTCGTGCCACTGTCATGAACAATAAACTTCTTCAACTAGACTCAAAGTATGGG
Organism: Ambystoma mexicanum; assembly: GCF_040938575.1. Lineage (NCBI taxonomy): Eukaryota > Metazoa > Chordata > Amphibia > Caudata > Ambystomatidae > Ambystoma > Ambystoma mexicanum. The sequence continues at coordinate 477,597,625 of NC_090933.1, read as the reverse complement.
ACATTTTTCATCATTATTTGCATCAAGTATTATGAGGGGAAGAGTATACCTAAAATCCTATGTGGAATTGAATTATTACTGAGTTGGGTGTTTGATTTATTACCATTAAATTGAGAGGAAACTATGGAAGAGTGTTATAAAGCTTCCTAGCCATGTTCGATTGGTGGCCTTACACTATGATTAGGGTGTATTCTCCATAAAGAGTAGAGCACAGTGGAGGTTTTTGGCACTCTATTATAAAATCATGAGCTCAACTACTGATGACAGTCTCTACAGTGATTTGAAGTGCATAATAGAGAAGAGAGAGGATAAACATTTATGTGCTCTTTCTAATGTTTGTTTGGGTATTATGTGCGGCCTGGATATGTCTTTGATGGAATTATTGGAGAATCCTGACAGAGTCAAAAAGTCCCTCTTTAGAATGGATTCGGCACTAACGCTGGATTCTTTACATTCTTTTGAATCGATGCAGCACTTAAGACGGACTATAAGGTTGCCGGAATAATTGCACCCTTCCCATCTATTTATCCACAATTTATTGTGAGGTGATTCTTCATTCGATTTAGATGGAACCTTATTCCTACAGGCCTGATTTTGCGCCGCTATAATCCAAATCCTTCGTTGACAATGACCTGAAGTTTTTGTAACTCTACATCTTCAGTCAAAACCATGAAGCACCTTGTTATGTGTAGCCCGGCACTGAGTGGGGCAAGGGAGATGCATTTTAAGGGCTTCTCCTGGCCTAATGCTACTGAGTGATCCAGTTCGTTTTGGCATCTCTGCTTAGCGGGGCGTACAACCTCTGTAGTGTTAGCAGTTGTTGGGTGTATAATACACTTGAAACTTGATTTAGCTGTTTTGTTACTATGAATTTATAGTTATGCATTTTATAAATATTCCTTCTTTTTTAAACATATGTATGAAAGATGATAAGGGGATACTTGTGATACAGTTTTAAATGTATTTAAATCACTATCTTACTGTTTTTTGTCAAAAGTTAGCTAATAACCATAAAACAATAAAAGAAGGAAAAACAAGTAGCATTTTTGTCCTCACTAACTTTAATTTTTTTAACTTTTCTCTTGTTTTATTTAAAGGAATAAAAGAGTTCAGGGTCAGCCTTTGCCAATTTCCCAGCAAACTCAGGATTATTTTTGCGTGAGGTAGCAAAAAAAGCTTCCTCTAAGACTTGTCTGATGACTCACTGCTTTCCTCCTCACTTTGTTTTTTTTTTTCACTGAAACAGTTTCCTGTTGTCATTGTCCACCCTGGCTGCTCCATTCATTCTGCTCTAGGTTCGAATGAGCATCAAAATCTGCCATCTAGCTAATTCTTTCTTCAGGTGTTTAGTCTCTAAGTTTGCTTCACCAAGACAATTTTCTCTAAATTATGCATTTTCTTCTATTATCTGCATTAATTCTGGCACAGCCAGCTCACTCTGTATCATTTGTGATGCAAGCTGATGTATTTGCTTAAATGCAGCATCATCCCCTTGGGCTAATTGGTCCCTTTGCTTCTTAATGATTTTTATATCATTATATAGCTAGTACATTCTGTCTGTGAGACACCATTTCAGTTGGGTTTTCATATTCACAAAGTCATCTAATAAGGCATCTGTAGAAGCAGTTTGATCAGTTATTTGGCCTTAACCCATAATGTGTCTGTAGACATTGGCCCTCATTACAGCACCAGCGGTAACCAATGGCGCTATTAGCACCATGGTTGCTGCCGGTATTGTAACAAGTCCTCCAATGGTAAATGGGGAAATACCGCCCCATTCCAAGGTTGGCGGGTGGTAATTCCCCATTTATCATTGGCCCTTCCCCATTGCCATTTTTGCCCCATAACGCTCAATGGGACTGGGGAAGGCGGTAATTACGGTACCGCAAATTGCGGTACCGTAATTACCTCGGAAGTCCCTATGCGGGTCCCTACTTTAACGGTTGGTCCAGACAGCCGTTAAGGTTGGGAGCCGCAAAGGGACCTCGTAATCAAGCGTTAAGGGTTTAACGGCGCCAACACCTTTTACGGTGCCGTTAAACCCTTAACGCCACGGTCGTAATGACCCCCATTGACTAGGATTTTCTTTAAGATCTGAGAGTTTGGTCTCTAGGCACAGTTTGGTTTCTTACACAATTACTAAATATGAAGTGGTATCGTGAATATGTTCTGTATATCAATTTACAGATCATGTGAACTTTCAGCATATTTATTCTCCACCATTTAATGGTGAAAGAGGAGATGTGCTGAAATTTTCACAAGAATCAGATTTACATCAGCTTTTGCGGCTGTCAAAGACAAGTTATGAATGGACTCATCTAGCGGGCCTTGTGGAGCCTGAAATAGCGGGCACACATTTCGAATGGTTATTATGAGTGGGCCTATATGATGAATGTGACAGGTCTCTTTGAAATTATACATAGCCAACCATATCAGAGTGTTTTGGAATCAAAACCAGTTTGAACACAATGTATAAGGGGCTTACTCGGGTCTCATGTATTGTGATGTGGCTTGGAAAGCAGGAGACGAGGTCAGCTGAAGACAACATGTACTAGGGAATAGAGAAATAATTGCAATGTTTTCTATTTTACAATAGAATGAACCAATTCAATATGTTTTACATGTTTCCCTTCAAAGTGAATTGAACTGCCTGGCAAAATTCCATGAAACTTTTAATAATGCCTCATTTCTGCATTATACTTCAAATTAGCTTAGTTAAAAGGAAACATATTGCAAAATACAATAATGGAAAATAAGTGACAGGTTATGATAATACACAAGTGGATTTTTCTTCTATACTGGGGATCCAGGAATATAGCACTTTGATGAAGTATCAAACGTGTTAATTTATCATTCAAAATCTTTTAATGCATTTTCTTGCCGCCATACTCTTTTACATGTTGCACAGTACCACTTCCATCTGCATTGTCCACATGGCTTTACATAATGATCAGGAAATAGTTTGATTTACATGTGTGTCTTTGATGATGAAATCAGGCCTTTTGCATTGGCTTGTAGAAAGTACTCATGTAAATCAGTACAGTTCTCAGCATGTCTTTTGTATTGTAAAGCCATTAGTTGAAATTACTTAAACATGGTTGCTGTTTATCTCTTGGGAGCGCACACAGATAAGTGCACCTCATATTTTACAGGGACACCCTTTTCATCATGGCAGCGAGCAAGATGCACGATCCACAGCGTCGGATTGGGTCGTCGGCCAATCGGCCTGTGGCCGATGGAAAATCATGGCCGGAGACCTGGGGGCTGTTTCCTGAAGCCCATTTGGGCCGGTTTCAGCCCAGGTGTGGGCTTCACACAGCAGGAACCAGCCCCCAGGGCCTCGGCCTCACCGGGCGGATGCAAGTTTCAAAGGATTTGTAATTAAGTAACTTACAGATCCTTTGCAATTGCAGCCCCGCGCCCACTGCCGCTGCCAGCCCGCCGCAGATGCAGAGAAAGGTTACACTCAAGTGTTACCTTTCTGTGATAAATATGGCGTGCCGGTGGCTAACTGCCTCAGCCCGCGACACCATGGCGCCAGCATCAGTCAGTGCTACAAAAGACTGGGAGGGAGCAGCAGTGATTTGTAACAGACTCTGCTTGCCTCTCCGGCGCACACCGTCACTGCCACCGGCACCATAAGTTGCAACTTGCAGCAGTGAGCTGCTTTCGTCGGAATGATTTTTGTGTCTGCTTCGCTCCACTCAGGACTCAGGAGGCATAGAGTGCATGCCTGGGACCCCACGGGGAAGACCCCTAAGCGATCCCAATGGTACGGTAGGCGGGATCGCCCTCCGTAACCGTGACTATGTATTTTGCTTTTCGCAAGTTGCAGTAATAGCATGTTTTTTCTGCCGTTGTCTCTGTTACGATCATACAAGACATTCCATCTCTGTGTCCTCAGTCACTTGACAAAATCCTTGTGCGTAAAAGCTTGTGTACAGTGTACAAATATTTGACCATAGCATCACGTGTTTGCATTATGCAGGCACTGTTGCGGTGGGTGCTTCTTTGGATCTAGTGTGTTTGGGGTTCAGTTTTACTGGTGGGGTTCGCTGGGAAGGGGGGGTTGCTTGCGTGTAAAATAAAAAACTTATTTTTGTAAAGACTGGAGGGGGATGTCTGTACTTCCACTCTCTATATGGTAGAGGAGAGGCACAGAGGACCCCAGCCAAGATTCTCTATTATTGGTAAGGTAGTCGAGCAATCAAGGCCTAGCTTCTCAGCAGGTGATGCAGGCTGGTTCTTAAGTACAGTGTAGTCCCTGAACCCCCACAAAGGAATGTCCACACACTGTATTACTGAAAACACAGTCTTTACATAATTAATATTCAAAGGTATGTACACAATCACAATAACACACTTTGTACTCGGAAATCAACAATGATAAATATATACAATTCTAAAGTGGTACCACCAATGTTATCGAATCTCATTAAAGTGCATCAACTGTACGGTTAAAATGTCACACAGATCAATAACGCGGAAACCAGCAATAGAGATAGGAAGGAAAGCAAGATGGTTGACACGGTAGGCAGACCACTGACCCCTACCACTAGGTACAGTTCTGTGTGGAGATCCCCCAGCCTGGGCAACCTGTAAAATAAAGATATATAGCACAAGCCCAGTCCATATATTGTTCAATAGCCTTATTTCCTCCTGTTAAGGTTTTACCCCCCAATGTACCTGGTGGAGTAGAGTTCTTCGAAGACGCGTCGAAGGATCCTTCTTGAGTGACTCCCTTTAAAGGAGGAGCCACGGATCGTCGAGAGGCGTCGAAGATGGAGAACTTGTCGTCAACAGCGGCGATGAGAAATTCAAGGGTGCCGAGACCACAACGTCGATCCAGGTGGTGCTTGTCAGCGACGTCCTGCGAGGATGAGGTGTGCGGGGCACCTTGGCGATGGATTGTTCAGGACCGCAAAGAATTTCAGAAGAACTGTGGCCCAACAAGGGCGTTGAGTCGTCGAAATCTTTGTGGCCTTCAGGTGGCGGGAAACCCACCGGCGGATTCTCCTCTGTGCGTTGGTCGTCCTCGACTTTCTCCGGCGGGACAAAGCAGTCGACGTTGCAGAAAAGGGAGTCCTTGGATTCAAATGTTCTTAGGCAAAGGAGTAGGCGGCTCCGGTCATCGGTGGCATCGCGTCAAGTGGTCCCCACGGCTGGGCAATACAGCTTCGATGTGCCTCCAGCGGTTACACAAGCCTGCGAACCCTGGTCGAAGGCAATAGACTTCGACAGCGGCGAAGTCCGGGTGCTTTGCTTCGTTCTCCTCAGTGGTCCCATCTCGGGTCGGCAGCCTTTCGGGGGAGCTTTGGCGAAGGCTAGCGGTGCTCGATGGTCCCTCGGAGCACGGGAAGAGGGCGCCTTATCGGGTCCTCTCTCGGATCAGTCTTCGACGGATTCGGCAGCTTTCAGATCGGTCGAAGCAAATGCAACAGCAAGTCTTCTTCTTCCAGCTGGGCGTCGAGGATCAGCAGTTCCAGTTACTCTTAAAGTGTAGACACAGCTTCTGAACACTTCTGAACAATTTCCAGTGGTGAGAGGTCCCCAGATATACTATTCTGTCTCTCATCCACACTGCTGGGTCACTCTCAGCAGCCAATCATACAGAAGGGCATTCATGCAGTCAGTCAGCCAATCAGGCACACATTGCATTCAGGCCATCCTCCTCCCTCTCAGACACTCGCAACAAGGAATGTGGATTGGGACAAGTACCCAGCCATTCAACACTACACACTGCATTCAGGCCAGTTTTGGGCAGGGCTGTCTCAGTCTTTGTCTCTCATGCCAGAAACCAGACAACCACAACAAGAAGTGCATATTGGTCACACACTCCATTCACCCAGGTCCCACCCACAGGAGGTACCCACAACATACAGTCACTGGGAAGGCTCCAGCTAGTCTGGACGGGCCTTCACAACAACACCATATATGGCACTTCCACCCAACAGCCAGTCAGGGGGAAGGGACAGAGTCAGGGCTTCCCAGGACTTTGGGAAAACAAGGTAACAGGCAATAGAAAGCAAGAGGCCACAGCGGCCATCTTATTTCCTATCAGGAATATACTGATTCCAATGGCAGGGCCTGGGTATCCCAAAATGGAAGACACCCCGAGCACCTGTCCAATTCAGCATTGAGCTGCCATCAGCCGATACCCTGCTCTGTGGGCCACCCACAGGTGCCCAAAAACATACAGTAGGGGCACAGGGTTGTACCCCCACCCATGGGTTCCCATAAGGGTATCCCATGGGTCTGTACACCAAACCAAAAACAGGAAGAGCTGCACTGGCAGGAGTCCCACATGGACTCCTGGGCAGAAAATAATACAGAACACAAATGAAAAAAGCACTACAGGACAAGGACAGAGAGGCCCTGTCCCTCCAATGCATTTCCAGCATCACAATTTTGTCCAAAGAAAGGCCTTGATTCCGGTTGGATGTAATTGGTGTTACGTGAGGGTGTTGGAATGGGGGAGTTTAAACATTATACATATGCAATGCTTTCTGTGGGGCATGGTAGCCTTATTATGTGCTAATTAATGGTCCCATCCCTCGGATGTAGCCGCGATCTGTAAGCTACCAGAGTCGACACGAAGGAAGATCGGTCCGGTAGGTGGAACTCTTGAGGGGGGACACGGGATGGCTTGCAGTGCAAGACCAGACGGCTTGGTAAACCATGCTGGGGGGCGCCTTGAGTTGCCCCATGGCCCTAACTGGCATTCATTCCAACCTGGCATCTGAAACCCCCTCTCCTCACCCCCCAAAATACGGGTAACTGTTGTGGTCCTAATGCTTGCATGTGTGTATTTGCGAATCGCCATGGGCTAGCTTGGGAGACTGGCACTGCGTTGTACGTGTTAGAGTGGCTTCTCCACAATGCTTGGCATAGACGGCTGTGGCAGGATACAGGCGAAGACTTAGGGGGCCAACAGAACGGTTTAGTATAGGGAATTGTCGCCAATCTGCTGCAAGCCGGGACAGTAACCTCATCCCCTCCTCCCGCAGCATTTTCCCACTCAGTGCCGGGAAGCCCCACTAAGGCGTGTGCTAATAGCACCTGGTTTACCCCACCCCCAGAACTACAAATAAAATAATGCATTGGGGGGACACTCCAGCTAACTTCATCTGCCCGACCCAAAACAGTTCAACCATTGGGGCTGAAAAAAAAACACAGTGTTACATCTTGGAGTATAAACCGTGGTGGTGAAGGCAGGAAAGGAGACGAAAGCAATAACTGCTTACATAGCCATACTGTGGTTTACTCTATTTCAGTCAAAGGCAAATCAATACAATGCAGCTATAGACTGCACAATTATGACTTTGTATCATTTGCTACAATTGTCCACAACACTTACACTTTCATTCTGTAGATTGGTAAAGTGTGTTGGAGTGTAGGAGCATTAAGAACTATCAGGAACATCCAATGGGATTCAGGTGGTACTACGGTATAAAATTAGAAAAGGTCCCTGTTAAGCTATAGCTGCAGCACCACCATTTTAGGGATTTGCCTGGTCTTCTATTAGAATGGCCATGAAGGGGGTCTAAATGTGCTGGAATAAACTTCCATGGGTTACATATGAGAAGTGTTCCAACTCTCCTTTCCTGTCCTCTGTTTTCAGATACACTCCCAACAGAACCCAAAACCACACTTAACCACAACCGCACAACACTGGAGCTATGGCAATACTCAATGTATTGGGTAGTTCATTAGGGCGCAACTGGTGTGGGATAGCACATCAAGTGGCTTACCATTGACTTAATTGTGCCACAATGAATGCTTTGTTGTAATGTGGCTATTTTCTCATCTCCCTGGCATGCTGTTCAGAATGTTTGTTTGCATGTATGAGGTAATGAGCGCTCAGAGTATTCAATGTCCTATGAGTATGCTGCTTTCCCTATTATGCCAACCTCTGAAGCCTGAAAAGTAGATGCACGCATGCGTGACATGCAGCCAAATTTGCACCAGACATGCAGATGAGCTAAACTGGTCTGCTGTTAAATCTCAGTTACCAGTTTAACGGTATCCACACTACAGAATATTTGCTCATTTTACTCTAGCCGATATGATAGCTCAGTGGGGTGAGTGCTCGCTGCTGCGATGTGTGTGTGATCTGCAGGTTGCAGGTTCGAACCATCTGAGCCTTTCATCCTTTTGAGGTCGATACATGAGTACCAACACAGGTTGGGTGATATTGCATGCATATTTGTTCTATAAAAAAGAGCTTAAGCGTAAGTGCTATACAATAACATATTATCATTTGGCCTTGGACGTCTGCTTGCATTCACAGTAATTTGACAATATGGATCTATACACAGATATTAATGGTACATATGGTGATCCATTCTTGTATGAAACGTATATATCACATAAGTGAAATCATAACCATATTTTTCGTAGTGTACTTAGGAGCAATGCTATTTGATGCCACTTCCTGTTTTGTCAAGGGGTGAAAGGTCGTGTTCATGCTACTCCTGCTCGGAGCTGTGGACCCTGTCACAGAACTGTATGCAAAGTTGACGGGATCAATAAATGCTGTGACTACAACACTGTAAGCACTGATACAAGCAGGGAGGACATAACTCCCTCCGCAAACAGGGTGCAGCTTTGGCCCCGCAGCACACCCAAGCAGAAGGTGTCACTGCAATATAAGACACTGTAGGTGGACCAACATACTATGACAAGTCAAACTGACCCCATGGGCAGTCAAATCATATCAAGTAGGAGCGGAGAGGAAGGCATCAGAGTCACTAAGAGCACAGGAAACTGCTTTCTCCATTATGTTCATGGGGATAGTAATGCAGCCCACTCCAGGTTTTCCAGTCCCCCTGGAGAGGGAATTTGGCCTCCAGTACAACTCCTGATCTTAGATGATAAGAGATGCTGGGCCACAACCACATCAATGCGACTGTCAGCCAAAATGCAAGTGGCGCAGGAAGGAGTGGTCCGCAGGTAGTATGAAAGATCGATGATTACTCCCACTGCGCAGATGCCAAAATACGATGCCACTGTCTTCAAAGAGAGCTCTCAAGCTCCCCAAAGAGAATACAATGTAAATAAAGGCACCAACATTACAATGTAATCCATCAGTCAATGTAATTGTTCTGACATTAGTCTAAATGAATGTGCCTAATATTATTTCACTTTTCATGCCATTTTCATATTCTGATATTTAAGGTTGTGTTGAGTTGAACTATGCATATTCAAACAGTATTGTGAGCCTTCCTCACAGTACACATACACCCCAAAGCTGACTTTGAGAGGCAAAATGATAAAACCTCAAAATTATAATTTGTAAATGGGTTCAATTTACTGATTGAGCAGAAACATTTTCTGATGCCACCAAAACACCATCAAGATAAAAATACAGTGTTGGGTTGGACAGGAGTCGAGCAATGCAACTATCACAATAGTAAATCTCTGAGAGTATAATTCTGAACAAAACTCCCATGGTTAAAAAGATATCGCTAATCAGGTAGGAGAGAAAGGAAGGTGGCTCTTGGTGAAATCAAAACCTGCTGGCTTCACAGTCACCCTCTGTAATGGGAATGGCCGCAGAGGCACACTGATGTTGCTATAAGAAAAACCTGAAGATTATTATTGTTATTATTATTGTATTTTTTTTTTTGCAAAGACCTAGCTTTGTGAAGCAATGGAGAGCGTTCCAAATCATAGGGGGATGGACACACTGAGGGTATCGGAGTTAGAAGGTAGTGGAGATCTCACATCCGCACTGATGCTATTGGACATATCAGCTGTATTTGATGCAATCAGACACACACCACTAATCCAGAGACTGGAGGAAAAAAAATCTGCTTTGCAATGGCTAACGTCTTTCCACAACAACCAAACTGAAGAACCTACATACTGCCATTTACTTCCAACACCAAAAACATCTCTTGTGGCGTACCACAATGCTCTAGCCTCTCCACCTCTTCTTTTCAAATGTACATGTCCCCCTTAATGAAAATCATTTGAAACCTTCAAGAAAGCCTCATCCCAAGACCCAAAAAAGACTCTTAATATATGCCTCACTGACGTATACAGCTGGACCACAACCAACAATCTCAAGCTAATCCCGACCAAAACCGAAATACTGATCTAACACCCAGAGGACAATGCGACAGACACACAACTGATCTGGTGACCAGGCATGAGAACCGAACAGGAAGTATCCGCAGAGACAAAAAAACCTGAAGCAAATAAATGCTTTTACCTCCTGCAACTAATTAGAGGGATACTCCCCTACCTCCCCTTCCCACATAGAACCCTGACAATCATCTCTCTAGTATTATCAAGAATTGACTATGCAAATAGTCTCTACCTTAGAATGCCAGAACGACTCAATAGGAAACTCCAACGCATCCAAAATACTGCAGCACGGATACACCTTAGACTAAACTGAAGAGGCCACATCACACCAGCCCTGAGAAGCCTACACTAGCTCCCAGTAAGAAACAAAACATTAACTTCTAAGCCCTCTGCATTGGCCACAAATCATTACATAGACAAGGAGCCTAATTCCTCCAAGCCAAGTTCAACCGCTACCAACCATGAAGAAACCTAAGGTCAAGCGACGACCTCCAAATTGAAATGAAACATTACAAAACAAGGACATTTGGAAATTTCACATTCTCATGTCTAATTGTCAATCTATGGAACTCAATTCCCAAGGAGATAAAACAACAGAAGACCAACTCACCTTCGGAAGATTACTGAAAACGTGGCTATTTAACTCACTGTGATTAGCGTAAAATGGACACTGCCAGCAACATCACTAGGAAACCCGACACAATCACATGAAAGTACGTTTTCTGGAATCAACAATAAAACAAGGATGCCGTACTAACCATTAATCACCCCTGCTCCTCGCTCCTCTCCATCCTACCCCATACATTCCTCACATGAACTGACAGGCCAGTGCCATCTCACACAAACACACAATCACACATCCACCATTAGAACCAACTGCCACAAACAAACAACCCAGTCACTGGATGTTGCCCTTCTGGACACAATATCCCCAGTGCGCACAACCAAAATAAACTTTGAAATCTGACAAGCACAGATGCCAGATTCTCCTGGTTCTACAAGCGCCAACAGAAGAGCACAACATCTATCCTCTCCTATATTCCCTCACTAACCTACCCAACCCACTTTCTTACGGAGACATCCGAGCGATGTCATGTGAGCACCCAGAGACCATGCAAATGGTAACATTCACAGTATAAGTCAACGTAACATAACATAACATTGTAGGAGGAGCTGAACATTTGTCAGCAAGGGATCTACAGGCAACCTGGGAGGAAATATGAGAGGGGGAGGAAATATGAGAGAGAAGATCACATTCTTGTGTTTGGTGGTGTGAGGAATTGCCATCTGGCAAGGGTGTACGAGCCCTGGCTTTTTTTACTTGTATTAATTAATTTTAAAAAAAAATCAATTTCTGAAAGGGAAATCTACTGATCCACTTTCATAAACTCCATACTAAAAGCATAGTGTGTACTTGTGATCTTTTGCATAGGTACACAGATACACAGCTCTTGCCCAATTAGTGTCTCAGAGCAGGTTCAGAGGTCATATGTAACCTCTTGACAGCTCCTGCGACCGCCAAGTCTCTGCAGCGCAGGGACTGCATTTAGGATGTGCACTCTTGTCCCAAAAACTGCATAACTCTAAGGATTCTGTGCTGATAATAAATAATAAACTGTACATATAAACCATACAAGAGTGAGGGTATGGTGGCCAGCATCTCTTATAGTTATCCTAGCCACTTTAAATTGATATCACACATGTGTCAGCCCTCTGGGCCCAGTTCAGATGTGGAAGGGGTATGTATATTCAAATCAGACAAGTGTCCAGCTAGCCACTAGCAGGACTGAAGCTTTGGGGGATGACCTTTCTTTGTTCCTTTGTAAGGACAGGTAACACCTTTTACCAGAGACAGCAGCCCTACAAGAAGCTGGCCTGGGAACAGGAATCAAAGGGTGCACCGATTCACAAAGGGGTAGGCCTCACATCAGGCTGGAATGTTCTGTACAATTGGAGATCATTCAGATATCTTGTTTCTCTCTGCCTCTCATTCTCTTTCCTGTCCCCTCCCCTTCCTGTAGCACAAAGCACTTTGGGTGTAATATCAGAAGGGCAATGTCCACTCATTTCAAGAACAGCGATCAGACCCCTAAAGCAGACAAGCTTTCGTGTACTCACCTATGGGCGTTCATCTCACACCACATCTTTGAATAATTCCTTTTGACTCCAATCCTGAAATAAGATTTTGTCCTCCAGTTGTGAGGTGAAGGCAGGTGTTTCAGGGCAGAGGAGAGCTCTGTCCCATAACCATCCCCAAGAACCATTGGGAGTGACCTCTGTTGCTCTGCTGCTGAAACAAAACCGCATCTCTGCCAGCCACCCTGTTGTCTTGGACCTCGCCATGTTGGAGAACCCCTGAGTTTGTATGCCAGCCTCCCCTGTGTATGTGAGCCCAAGAAATTATTAGAGTTGGGCTCACAGCACCTTACAGTCAGAACAGTCAAGATCCCTGTTTTGAACACTGATCCGCTGTGAGCTGTAATTCAATCATGTTCGACACCAAGCAAACTATAAGGACCCTTCAACGCTGTCTTTGGCATTCATTGTTCTTAGAACCGCCATTTGCCTTTTCGACTCTGTTCACCTCTGCACCACGCCCACTGAAGCGCGTTGTTGCCTCTGCTCAAACCAACTAAGAACTGCTGCCTGGCATTTCTCGAGTCACTGTTCAAATCCCCCTCATCATCACTACTCCTGTACTTCGATCGACCCGACCTTGGTGTCCGCCGAATAGCAACTTTCAAGCTTCCCCAGCAAATCGACTTGCCTGCGCATCCTGGAACCAGCTCACATTCATCGAATCTTGACCGTCCACCAAACCTGGTGGCTGCCCAATCTGCATAGCTCGAGTAGATGACTGCAACTGACTCCCGTTCAACCCCGACTTGACACCAGCTTGCCACTGTCCCACCGCGACTGCCACATCTTCAAACAGAAGAGAACCTACAATTGAGGCTGAGAAGCATGTTTTGATGCTGTTGAACCACCAAGATCTTTGCAACAGTGTTTTGGACTAATATATTACCCCCTGGTCCATCTTTGGGCTCTAGAAACTGGATGGGTCATTTTAATCACTTTGCACCCACAAGAATATATGCTTTCAACATTGTGGTCTTTTATTGCCTTTTCTCTCCCTGTCTCATTACCCAGGGTGCTGCATGTATTCTATTGTTGCATATTCTGTGTTCCTTCTACATTGTTGTGTTTTTACAGTGTGTTCTAGTTAGTTATTAGTGTACATGGTGTGTTTGATTAAAGTATATATTTGATAGAACCTTGACTGGACATTCTTTTATTTAGTTATAATTCGCTTTTCAGGTTGATATTGAACCACATTCACACCCCTCTTGAGAGTACAGCCTTCCCTTGGCCCATGTTACCAAGAATGTTGAACAAGCTATATCTCTTGACTTTGCCTATTGTTCCTTTATAATTGTTTTGGCTATTGATTTGTAGAAGTGTGAGAGCTGAGTGGCTGTTTCAGCCTCTACTCATCCTTGTACTCCTGCATGGCAGAAGTCAATTTGTCACAGGTGGGGAGTGGATGGTGTGTGGACTCAGGTTTAGGGAGGAACATAGAGAAGTGTCATAAGTGACTACAACATGGTCCTGGACCATGACAACCCAGAACTCAAACACACCTACCATTGACCAAGGTACTGAACACGATCTGTGTGCATTCCTGAGTATCCTTGGCCTTACTGATATTTGGAGGCTAAAGAATCATACCATAGTGTGATTACATATTTTTTTACCTCCAGGAACATTTTTTATTTAACACAGGATTTCTTCTAATGACGAAGAGGTCAGCCACTCATGCCGAGATACACAAACACATTTTCCCCACGTTTATATGGAGGCTACAGACCTTTATCTTGAGATAACAGAAGCTGACAGATAAAATGTGAAAGAACATACCATTGTTCTTAGATACAAGCATGAACCAGGTCCACAAGCTGGAACCTCATAAACATGGTACATTAATTAGTGTACAATGAGCATGGCACCTGATAATGAAAGGTAGAGCTAAGGTATGTAATGAAGACAAAACAAGAGACTAGTCAAATGCTGGGTGTGTGTGTAAAGGGGAGTAATCGTGATATAAACAATTAAAGGAAAGGTGGAACTTCTGCAGCAAACATTTTGTGGTGTGTGGGCTGCTTCAAGGAGTAGGCAGGACATGTAGGTTAAGGGCAGACTTGAAGGTGTGGATGTCAGTTGTGTAATTCATTTCAGGGGCTAAGGAGTTTCAGTGCTAAGGGGCAAGGAGGTAAGAGGATACAGTCTACACAGTGAGGGTCGGGAATAGAGAGATTGTGCAGAATGCTATTATGGGCATGCTACTAATCCGTACCATCTACATCATGGGTCTGCAACCTTTGGCTCTCCGGATGTTTCGGACTACAATTCCCATGATATCTAGCTATTGGCTATGCTGGTTAGAGATGATAGGAGTTGTAGTGTAAAACATATTGAGAGCCAGAGGTTGCAGACCCCTGTATTGAGTAATGGATTGTGGTTTGTTCAACCAAAATATTCAGGCGTCAATACGGTGCACTTGGTTACAACTGAAACATGTGCAGTATACAAGTGTGACATGCATTTTCAGCTTGTTCTGGAGTATTTCATAGTTAGTTTGGTTCTCAAAAGACGGAATTAAGGTACTCCAGAGGTATGCTCCTTTCCTCTGTATTTCTCCTTACCGTCAGTGAGCTGATCAGTGGAGCTTGCTTGGATCTTAGGTCACTACTAGGCATGTGCCTGTGTGACCAATTTCTGGAGGTGGAAGGAAGGTTTGCCCAGAGCACATTTTGCATGGCACATGAAAAGTTTAAAACAACATTCAGTTTGACATTTGAAATAACACGTCTTCCTTACTCTAATATAATGTAGTGGGTGCAAATATCGTGCTTGTTAAAACGCGATACATGGATATGTTCACCATACGTTGAGCCATATTCATGGGATAAATGATGTCGGCATTATTAAATAAACACATAAACAAATCAAAACATTAATAATTAATTCGTTTAAAACATTTTTTGCAGAAAATATATTTTCATTTATTGGATATATGAAAGGTGCCGATACAACAAATGGTGTTTCAAGGTGGCCTGTTTCTGGGGGTTTGTCTATTTGGCTTTTTGTTAAGATGTTTAGGTTGTACAGTGGATTTTAACGTGTTAGTGTGATTCAGCTGTGCCAAAGCCAGAATCTTCTGGAATGTGTTCCTCACATTTGAAATGCATACGGATTGACTGGTAACACGTTTTGTTGGTAATTGAACTATGACGGGAAGTCTAATTTTAGCCACTATTCGCTAAACAATGCACTCCGCTAATGAGCTTTGGGGCTCCCTTCACGAATGGTGCATTGTGCCTACAAGCCGAAGATGAAGAGAGAGCATACCTGGGCTTGCCATACATGAACTGCCAGATTCCCTGTGTACTTAATGATCGGTCGACTGCTGGAAAATCGCAATCGTATACCTCAGTTATTATTATATGCAGTCAGCAGTGTGCCACATTGCTCGAACCCTTGGTAATGTTGTAACCGACGGCAGCAAAACCACTTGGCACGATTGGGAACTTGTCAGCTTGGCTAATTAGCACTTAAAAGAACAGTACTACACCAAGTAAAGTCTGCAGGGTGCTGCTTTACGAGCCTAGAGAGCTTTTTTTTCATTGCGTGTTTTTATGGGACGGCTTGCTACGGACTAATTTCTCGTTTTACGCACGTTTCTCTGGAGAATAGCTCAACGGCAATGTGCTCGCCTTGAAAGCAAAACAATGCAGAGCAACACAGGCTCGATCCCCGAGTCCGTGCTTATAAACCTTTGATTGTTAAGCGCGTTATAAACAACCTATCATATCATTTACATTTGCTAGAATAATGTGGAATATCCTGCTTGTATGGGGCTGTAAACGTGACCGTTTGCCATCTCGTTGTCCGAGAAATACGGAATATGGGGATTTAAGCGATGCAACACGCATTCACAATTCCACTGCACAGCAATGTTACAACGCGAGAAAATCGCTTGCATTTTCTCGTTTTGGTCCCGGGGATTTATTGAGGGTCGAAAGACGTTGGCCATTAGTACTTGCCGGTGCCTCTTCACTTCACAATAAAGCGATTACCGGGTTTTAAATATCACTTTGACCCCCGAGCTCTGTTTCCGGCTGAAAATACTTTCCAGCCACTGTCTGAAACAATGGAAAGAGGCAACATATACAAATGAAACGTCTTATGCAAGGTTTTATACCATCCTAGACACAGTGCTTGTTCTGATCCTCACAGTAACTCACGAGGGAGCTAGAGTTGATTTTTTTAGGTCAAAATGGATTGCACCTGCTTCTCCTCTGCTCGGGAACACCCTCTGTGGGATCATAGATAAGTGTTACTGCAGCTCAGGCCCAGCTTTGATATGATAGGATAAGTCAATTATAACAGCCTGTACACAAGTGTTTCTAGGCGCCATAAGACAAGGACGGGAAGACAGAGGGAGGACAAGACAAACGATCTTACTAGGCCTTGTGTCATTCTGATCGTGCAAGTGCAGGAACTAGAAGTGCAAGAAGAAAGTGAGCGGGGAAGTGCAAAGGAGGGTGCAGAAAAAACGGGGCAGTAATGCTCTGAGTAGGTGCAGCCAGGACTGCGCGGCTCTGGGTAGTGCAAGAACAACAAGGGACTATAAGGTTGCAGTTACAGCCCCTAAGTGCATGGTAGGCCGGGAGGCAGTGCAAAGGTGACTGATCAAGAAAGGGCCTGGTACCCAGTGCGACTCTGATGGTAGCCAAGCAACCATTCGGTACAGCAGACAGCTAGCGCACGTCTCCAGTCAATGCCATCATCCAAATGCATATTCAAACAGTTTCCTCTTCTGTGGAATTATCTCACTAAGATTAAGGGCATAATGCATGAAACATTTAGCGCAGTGCAACGTGTATTTTTGCAGTGCAAAGTGACTTTGCACTGCAAAAATACACTTTGTGCCACTCTGTTAATCAGGGTGTTTGTTGGCAGTGCAAGGTCACTTTGCACCAGTGCAAAATCACTTTGCAACTCGCTAATAGTTCCATGAATTAGGCCCTAAGTAACTTCGTAGGGCAGACAACCAAAGTGACAACCTGCATCTGAAGCAGCAAGCATTATGACCACTACTTGCACCCACCCACACGTGAATGTGTAAGTTTTTTTGTGGAGGTGTTCTGCCATTTTCATTAACTAATTCAGGTAAAACGGACACAAAATTGTTTGTCCCGGGTTCAGCCTACATCATGTCTATATTTCAATATTTGAATTGTGCCTTGCATGTCGAAGCCATGTCTCAGATTCTAAATTCTTTGAAGGACTTTACGATTTAGCCTCAGGTTTTCCTCATTCTGGTTGATGGTGGATACAGCCTCCCAGGAAAAGAAAAAAAAGGAACATGTCTTTTATACAGAATGTGTGGACAGGAGTCCTATACTATATCTCTGCCTGAGAGGTTCTGAAATGTTTTCTTTTTCCCCACTGTTTCACCATCCTTTTATTCTTGGGAAGACCTAATTCAAAACCTCAGCAGCGTGTGACTCCGTGACAACCCATGAGAGAGCCTTGGGATCTCAGAGTGCACCACACTCACTCTGCCCCCTCTACACGTTATTCTGTACATTTAATTGCTGGTTCTAATTGCTGCTGACTTAGATTTACATTTACAGGTCGTTGTGATAGAAATCCAGTGCGACTTCCCCAAATTAAATGTGTTCCTGTTGGACAAACAGAAACAGAGGAAGCTGTGTATGTTCTGAACTACTGCCCTTCAGTCTATTTGGCTCAACCTGGTTACTTGACGAGGCGTCTGCAATTGCTTCAAAATGCCGCGATTAGATCTATCATCTGCCCTCCTTTTGGGGCTCACATGACCCCTCTGCTGAGGCAATTGCACTGGCTCCCCATTGCTCAGCAGATTATGTTTAAATCCATGTGTATTGTGCATAGGGCCTTCTATGGCACTGGAGCCGAGTACCTGCAAGCCAAATTTCCCTGCTACTTGCCTACCCGTGTTCTTCATTCGCAAGCGGCCTGTCGGGTCGCGGTGCCCCGTTTCAGATTTGTCAGCAAAGGCGGCCGTGCCTTTTCGGTGCTGACTGCAACAGGGTGGAACAACCTGCCCCTCCCCCTCCGAGAGACTACTGACCACCTCACATTTCAGGGGAACCTGAAAACTCTGCTCTTTTAAAAATGACGCCCTAGAATCTAACCTTCTCTGTCTTGCCTCTCAGCGCCATGATGCCCTCGGGTGTACGTTCGCTTGATAAGTGCAATTAACATAACATAACACTACATTCCCAGAGTTCACTTCCATATAACTTCATTGATGAAACCTTCACCATGAAGACTTCAAAACGTTTACCAAGTCTGTGTGCCCCATATAGGAAATATAACTAAGGAGCCCTTTCTATCTGAGGGCTTCCCTCTGTAGCTGGAGCTTATATGCTTTGACAACAAACCATTCCTAGAAAACAGAAGAACAAGAAATGGGTACAAATCGACCACCTTGATTCTTTCACCATTTAGATACCACTTGTAAGGTTTCCCCTGTTTTACAAACAAGATTATTTTTCTTTCAGTTTTGTTTAGTTTTAACTTATGTTTTCCCTGATATTTATTGGCATACCTACCAGGGACATCATTTCACCAAAATGCCAAGGGTAGTGGAAGTGACATCACATGCTCCTTGACCTCTGGTGACATTATAGGAAGACATGTCACTTCACCCTGCCCCAAGTGACATCACAGGAAGTGACAGCACATTACCTTTTACCCCTTGACAAAACAGGAAGTGGCATCACAATGCATGGTTCCTCAATACACTAAACAAATATGGTCACAATATCACTGTAATACGATATATGATATACGTTTCATACAATAATGGATCATCATATGTATTGTTAATATATGTAAAGGCCCTTATTACCAAATGATAGTGAAACTAAGCATTTGCACTTACCTTGGCTTGTCTTCATTTAAGGTCATCTTTAGGTTCCGGACAAGGCAATACAAGCTGCTCCTTCTTGGTGTTGGTGTGCTCTGGCCGTCCTGCTCCCAGTCCTGTGCCAGAGGATGCAGAAACCTGGCATAGAAGAAAATTGCGACGCGTGGTCAGGGTGTACAAATTCACTTAAACTAATGCAGAAAATACTAAGGTCAAGTTTGTAGGGGCAATATAATCACATTTTAAATCAAATGTTCATACACAAACTGAAAAGGAATACATACATGTTTCATCAACAGGCAGACCAAGAGGCTGACATCACAATATTGTACTCCTATACGCTGCTGACTTTATATGTTATTAACCATACATGTCTGAGCTTTATGGTCACTGGCATATATGGTTGAGTGAGCACTTAACCCAGTGAGCTGGGTAACATGACACTTATTGTTACAGTGCTTAGAGGAAACAGGGATACATCATGGCACACAAGTAAACCTGATAATTGTACCCGCGGGTATAGGTTTTATTTTGTTAATAAAAATACATATTTACAGCTATAGTGATGTAGGGGGTGGCCATGGCCAGTGACACGGTAGGTATTTGGGACTCTTATCCATGCAGTAACTGGGACTGGCTCTACCTAGCTGTGAGGAAGCTGCTGGCTCCCTCAGGGCATGTTGCATAATAAATTAGCACAATTTACCTTAGAGCAAGGCTTTATATAACAACATTCCTATTCAGCTATTTCCTTTTCTGTGCACAAGTTACTGAGGTTAATGTTTAATTTGCTTACACATGTTCTAAACCTTTAGTGCACCTCTTCTATGGAGTACCTCCACTTATTAGGGTAAAAAAAAATAAACATATGTGTAGAACTGTAACTAATTGTGTTTCATAAAGTATGTTCTCTAAGCAATTATATGTTCCTGTTTTGCAGACTGAGAAGTCCCAATAATGACATCACTGTGCGCATATTAATGTGGACATGGGTATTGTCTGCACTGCTGTGCATATACTGTATCCCGCTTTCCTAATTTATTTTAGTATTTGGGCGCACTAATCCCAGAGGCATCAAGATGCTGGTTACACATAGTTAGACAAGGAGCTTATTATCCAAAAACAGTATAGTCTGGAGGTGTTTCCAGAAAGCCCAGTATAATTGTTCAGATTTTCGAGAGAGTTGCAAGTCATTTGAGTTTATTGCAGCTGTAACTGGAAAGTTGGCCCCACATGATATCGTTCTCCTGAAGCAAGGTATGGGGAGAGCGTAGGTGGTGTGTGTAGGTCTTTACGATTGAGCTTTGGAGAATTTTTTGGACATATATTTCAGGGCGGTGTTTGAGAGGCATTTGTGAGAGATAGCTAGTGTTTTAAAGATGATGCAATCTCGGACGGGCAGCCAGTGTACTCTCTTTCTTGCTGCTGAAATTGTTCATGCTTCGGGATGTTAAGCGCCACCCTGAGGGTATTGTTTTGAATAAGCTGCAGTTTGTTAAGTGTACAAGAGGAGGTACCTGCAAATAGGGCACTTTATGTTCATCCACACTCCCCTCTAACCTTGCCCACACATTGTACCCTTACACTCCATACCGCTGTGCACCATACCCTCCCTCTTTTCATCCAACCAATCCTAGCCCCTCTTTTCTAATCTTACCAACCCTGCCGTAGTTTCAGTTCCCTGACCCACTGTACTTCCAGCACCTGTACTCTCACCCACCATAATGCACCCTGTGTACCTGTGTCCACTCAGTGTATCCCGACCAATTATACTCCCCACATTCACATTATCAATGTGTTGGTGTATGTTTTTTTTTCTAATCCACCATGGATCTTTTCCCAATGACTCAATGATTATTATATTTGAAGACAACAACAGTGTAATACGCACAAATGCTGCATCAAACATTTTATGTACTTATTTATTTTATTTATTTTTAGGCGCTTATACAATAAGAACATACTGTTTCAAAGCACACTCAGGGCTGGGAGGGGAGGACAGAGGGAAATACATTAAGCATTACAATATAATGTTTAAGAGCAGAGGGCGGAGAGGGAGGGGGACGAACCTACTATGCCTTGTGAGTAATTCAGAACATGCAGTGCAGAAAGGAAGAGGGAATAGGGGGTAAGTGCTGGGGAGTCCGAACCCAAGGGTGAACCACGGATGAAGTGCTAGAATGTTGAATGGTAACAGGCCTGGGCCAAGGGAGGTGTAATTGCAAGTCTCCAGAGTGGAGGGTTTGCAGATGCAAAGTGCTGTGGAAAGACAGTAGCTGGGAGGAATTGGTGTGGGAGGTCAAGGCCTCAATGCATAAGGGCCAAGTACACTGATTCAGCAACTGTGAGATTAGTAGAGGAGAGAAGGAGGCAAGGAGGAGGAAAAGAGGAAGGTCGTAAGGCACTTCTGGAATTTGAGTAGATCCTACTCAAGGCGCAGGGGGAGGAGGAGGCTTTTCCAGAGGAGGGAGCCCCCAGAGGAAAGTGAACAACCCCCCCATCTGTTTAGCCAAACGCTTTACACACAAATAGTTGGTGCCAGAGGAGCAAAGTGGTCTGGGGGGAGAGTATTTGGAGAGACAAAGATAACGTTGAGGATAGTGTGGTCCCCAAGCCCAGAGAGCCTTGTGGATGATGCAGAGGGATCTAAATTTAATTTGTGCAGCAACCGGGAGCCAATGAAGACTTTTTAGTGCAGGAGAGATGCAGTCCCTAATAGCATAATTCTCACTGCCCTATTCTGGATAAGCTGGAGGGGTCGCAGAGTGGAAGAAGGAAGGTTCAGGAGGAGGCTTTTACAATAGTCAAGACTAGAGAGAAAAAGGGATTGAGTACCAATGAGCTTCTGAGGGACAATGAGAAAAGGTAGAATTACTTTGAGAATGATGAGCTGATAGTTGGACTTCTTGGCAATGTCCTGAGTGTGAGGAAGGAAGGAAAGGGAGGAGTCGAAGATGACTCCAAGGTTTCTGGCTTCAGTTGAAGGAGCAGGGGGAGAGCCCAATGAGGAAGGCCAGAGAGAAGGGAAGAAGGAGGGAACCAGGGTCCCAATGGGAATGATCTCACTTTTACAGGTGTTGAGGCAAAGATCGTTGGAGGTGCACCAGGACTGGATGACAGAAAGGCAGCCAGGGATGATGGTGGGTGTAAGAGGGTCAGCAGGGAGTCTGAAGAAGAGCTGTGTGTCATCTTCGTAACACTGGAAGTTGGAAGAGAAAGAAGAGATGAGGTGTGCAAGGAGAGCAAGGTAGATGTTAAAAAGCCAGAGGGAGACTATGGATCCCTTAGGGACACCACAGGTGGTGATGGAGGTAGGAGAGTAGAAGGGGCCCAGGATGACTTGGGATAAGCGGTTAGTGAGGAAAGAGGACAGCCAATCCAGCGTCCGTTCTGAGATACCAAGTGTATTGTGGATCCTTTGAATGAGGATGGAGTGGTTAACTGTGTCAAATGCAGAGGAAAGATCGAAAAGGATAAGGACAGTTGGGGAGTTGTAGTCAAGCGATGCGAGCAGTTCTTCATGGGTGTTCAGAAGAGCAGTTTCCATGCCTCTGGATGCTCTGAATCCAGATTGGAGTACGCCAACAAATTCAGTGTGAGAGTTAAGTTGGGGCAACGCCAGCTTCTCAAGTAGCTTCCCCAGTAAGGGGGTGATGGAGATAGGGCGAAAGCTGGCAGGGCAGATGGGGTCAAACAATGTTTTTTTCAGGAGTGGCCGCACCAAGGAGTGCTTATGGGAGGAGCGGAAAGATCCAGTGATAAAGCAATGATTGTAGAAATCAGAGAGAGCAGAGGCTAGAGAGCCAATGTTATCCTTGATGGACCTGGATGAGCCTGGGGCAATCTGTTTAGAAGAGACGTTCATGCAACGGACAACTCTGGTGACTTCTTCAGTTGTGACAGGCGAGAAGAAGGAAAAGGAGGAAGGAGGAGAGGGGTGTGGTAAGTGGATTGGAAAGGGATGTGAGGGAGAGTAGAGAGGGAGTTTAGAATGTCCTGAGTTTTGGTGGCAAATTGTGAGGCCAATGCATTGCAGAGGGCCTGGGAAGGAGAATGGGAATATAGTGCATATGATGCACTACATATGAGGGTCAGCCAAATTAAATATGTGTGTACAGCTGTAACTAATTGTATTTCATAAAATATGTTCTCTAACTAATTATGTTTTTTAAAGACAGACAACTACAAATTATACCTTTCTCATTATACCTAATAAGTGGCCATACCTAAAATGAAACCCACCCACTTTACCTAACTCTGACTACCTCCATGCACTCACCATGTTGACAGTCTACCCACACTCCATATACACTCTCTACTCCTATTCAGCCTACTGCCACCCTCTTGATCCCTGCTCACCTTATCGCTACAAAATCTGTTCATGTTACTGCACGCTTATCCCATCATGTCTTACACTCTTTGTATCTTAAAATGTAATTTACAAGGAGTACTGAATACACACAAATATCCATATGTAACAATTTATTTTAAAAATAAATTCATAACCGCGACTACCATGGCAGCCAACAATACGGTGAGGTTTGAGGCACAGTTAATTTCAGCAATGACTGGAGGTCGAAACCACAGCTGCGAGATCACTGGACGCA
Source organism: Ambystoma mexicanum (assembly GCF_040938575.1). Classification (NCBI taxonomy): domain Eukaryota; kingdom Metazoa; phylum Chordata; class Amphibia; order Caudata; family Ambystomatidae; genus Ambystoma; species Ambystoma mexicanum. The sequence continues at coordinate 477,573,946 of NC_090933.1, read as the reverse complement.
ATGCATCACACCTAATCAAGGCTATATAGCTGCGCAGGACACTTGATAGTGGCGTGAAGTTAATGAACTCCATACCCACGGATATAAATAAATTATTGTTGAAAATGCATTTCAGCAGCCCAAAATGCATAAATGAGATTACATAAAATGTTGTGATTTTCAGTGCAGTTTGTGTTTTATTTTTTCTATTTTTATAACTTAGAGATTGGCCCTGAAAAGGGACGCTTTGGGGGAGAGGGAAGGAGGATGGTGGAGCTGGGAGAGGAAGAACATTAGGTTTTACACATGTAGCAATGGGTAAATAAAAATACATTTATTTGGTTTGTATATTTTGCTTTTAAATTATTTTTTACAAAAATGGGGGTTCAAAAGATTGCCACTTACAAAACAAATTGTCTGAGTGGCAGTGGGCCTAGTGTTTTTTGGCAGCAGTGGGGGAGTTTGGGGCCTGGTTGAGGTCGTGCTAGGTATAGTGGTGGAGGTGGGTGGTCCAGAGGTTGCAATGGTGATTGTTGGTGTTAAGGTTGGAGATGTTGAAGCACTAGAAGGCATCCATTTTTTGAAACGGATGCCTCCTGTGCTGCCCTTGCGGAACTAATGAAGCAAAAGCCAGCCAGCTGTAATAAACAAAAGCTACCATTGTGTGGCTTTTCCTTCATTGGTGCCAGAGACCAGAGAATTCAGGCAGGAAAGCTGCATCTAATTAAGTGTGTATTTCTTTTTTAAAATTAGCATTTGAAATATAAAAGCTACGGTTTTCTTTCTAAGTTTTCCAGGCTGGAGGAGCCCGGAAAACCTAGAAAGCAAACCACAGCTTTTAAAGCGTTGTATTTATGTTTGCAGTGGCTTCAGCTTGGAGTCCCCTGGGCTCAAAGCTGAAGCTACTCCAAAGATAAATACAACGTTGTTGTATTTAAAAATGCTGGAGTTTTCTTTCTAAGTTTCTCGGGCTCCTCCGTGCCAGAGGAGCACGAGAAACTTAGAAAGAAAACCACAGTGTTTTTAAATACAACCGCGTTGTATTTCTGCCTGCTGGGGCTTTCACTTTGAGTCTTCTCGGCTCCCGCCACAGTCAGAAATCCAACATTCTTGTATTTATGATTTCCGTGGTTTCCCTTTAAGGGAGTGGTGCTCCTCCACCATGAAGTATCTCTAGTTATCTGCCGTTTTCTTCATTCTGCATTATTTTTTGCAGGAGAGATGGGTTTGGCACCCAAATCACAACATTGCTGCTGCTACTGCCATGTTCAGACATTTTGGACAATGTCTGAACTGTAAGGAAAAATATTATAACATCACCCCCACCACAGGTTCCAGCCACGGAGGGCCCACCCTCCGCTGCCACAAGTTCCACAGGTGAGGCGGCAGCCACAGTGCCGCTCTCAGATGTGGAGGACCTGATAGAGTTCTCCATGGAAATGCATACCCCAACCCCCCCAGGAACCCCAGAGGCAACTCCACAGCAAACACCAGGGTCCAGTGTCCATGGTAGTCTGGCGAGGACAACACGGAGGGGTGCAGTAGCCCACTGGTGGCTTCACCAGATGTCCTGGACTCAGAGAAAGGCGCAGCAGGCACACCACAAGCTCGCCACAGTGCCCTTGACCTGGCCAGCATCAGGCAGCGCCAGGAGGACATTACTGTGCTGGTTGGGCAGCATGTGGAAGAGGCTGCCCGTCTCAGGGGGGAGATAACAGAGACTGCCAGGCACTCGAGGGAGGCGATTGAAGCCTGTACCAACAGGCTGTGCGTGGAGATTGTCCAACTCAGGCAGGACCTCACGCGTGTAGCGGACGCGATGGACCGCCAGTTTCCACCACCACCTCAGGAACAGACAGCCACCTCATCATCTGCTAGTTCAAGGCAGACAAGCCCCCTCCGCCGCTCCACGCGCACCACGAGGTGCACGTCAACCCAACCTCCTAATGCTGGTGGTGGCAATGGGGAATAGGGACTGCAGGGTCTACCTTCCACGTGTGCAGTAGGACAACAACATTGTGCAAGACACATAAGGGGTTGTTGTTGGGGGAGGGGGTAAAAGGTGTTTCGGGACTGTTGTGGGGGAGGGGAAAGGGTGTTTCGGGACTGTTGTGGGGGGATGGGGGATGGGTGTTTCGGGACTGTTGTGGGGGAGGAGGGAAGGGTGTTTCGGGACTGTTGTGGGGGGAGGGGGGAAGGGTGGTGGGATAGTTGGGGACATGCACTTTTTTATCTTAATATTCCTTAATACACTGGTGATTACTCAAAACACAGGCTTAGACTTCTTCATTGTGTATGTGTACTTTATTGGTGACAGGGTCCATTGTGCGCTTCAACACAGACACCAGTGCATTACTACCCATATCCATCCTACAGAGTTAAACCATGTTACTCAGAATATTTGGTTGATCAGATGCTGTCTCACATCACGTCCCTCCTGGCCATCACCTCTTGCATGACCTGCATCCCCGTCACCTCCGTCCTCATCATCATCATCATCCTCATCAGGTGCTTGTATTTCAACATCAGGGGGCAGTGGCACATTCCGTCTGATACATATATTGTGCAGCATGAAACATGCCATGGTGATCTTGGACACCTTCTCATGGCCGTACAGGAGAGCGCCACCAGACCTGATAATGCACCTAAACCGTGTCTTCAAAAGGCCAAATGTCTGCTCTATCACGACGCGGGTACGGTTATGTGCACGATTGTAGTCCTCTTCGTGCCGGTTCTGTGGGTTCCGTACAGGGGTAAGGAGCCACCTCTTCAGTTGATATCCGGCATCGCCTGTATGGGGGAAAGAATGGGGACCTGTTACTGGTCACCTCTGGAGTGGCCTGTACATATCACACAAATCAACTTTGCATTGTGATTAATATCCATGACTAGCAGCATGCATGCAGACGATCTGTGTGACTGCAATGTGCAAAGGTGAGCTTGACCCTGCAAGTAGACATGCCCAAATCATGGCTCCGACACCAATTGACATGTCCTGGGTGAGGCCAGGTCTTAGGTGTCCCTGGGCCCAGGCAAATTTGATACCACACTGCTAGTGTGGTGGCATTCCGACATCGATGTTACAATGCTGTGTAGAATCACTTCACCGGTGCTATAGGTGTGTGGTTGAATGCTATGGCTAGGAGTGATCCCTTTGCATGCATTCAATGGCACATTTCTGTATTGATGTTGTGCTGCGCTAATTCTGTATTACCATCTTGCCGCCATGTTGCTGATTTGTGTATTATGTGGTGTGGCATGGTGTGCAATGTGGATGTGGATGGATGTGTAGCATTCGTTGACCTACATTGCGGCCTTCACTGATGGACATTGGGGTACATCTGTATGTCCATTTCTCCTACGGACGACAGTCAACACCCATTTAGAGTACGTACTTCTCCCCCCCTAAACAAACCCAGTTGGAGTATGTATCTCTCACCCCCAATCACACTGCCATGTGCTTGGCCGGCTACTAACCGAGTAGCCACAAACGTTGTCCAGCTTGTCGCTCCTTGTAGCGTGGTATGGTTGAGTTCTGCAGGACCATGGAATCATGGGTTGATCCAGGAAATCGGGCACAACAATGTGTGATTATCTTGTTAGCGTCACATACCATTTGGACATTGATGGAGTGCAATTGCTTCCTATTTCGGTAGACTACTTCATTGTGATGTGGGACCACCAATTCCACATGGGTGCAGTCGATGGCCCCGATGCAACTTGGGATGCCTGACAGTGAATAGAAGCCAACTTTCGTGTTTGCAATCTCCTGGGCAGTCCGGGGCAGGAATATGTGTTCATGTGCATGCTTCAGGAGGGCATCCAGTACCTGGTTCAGCGTGCGTGAGAATACTGGTTGTGAGATGCCATGCATCTGCCCCACTGTATGCTGGTAGGTGCCTCTGGCCAGGAAGTGGAGCACAGTCACCACCTTCAGTAGAGGGGGGATGGCAGTTCTGATGTCTATGAGGCTCACAATGTCGTCATGTATCATGTCCACGATGCTGGTGATGATATCCCGGTCCAGACAGTACAGGGTGCAGGGTGTGTATCTGCTCAGGGGTTAGGTTAAATGGACTGGCTCTTATCCTGGCTCTTATCCTGGGGATTGGTGGCTGCCTCTGTGGTATGATTAGGTGCCCTGGTGGTGCTTGCTGCGCCTGTCTTGCCCTCCTCCTCCTCCTCCTGTGTCTCCTCTGTGCTGCCTGTTGTTGTTGCTGCTGCACTGCAATCATGTCCGCCAGCCCATGTAATGCTGCTAGTATTGGAACCATCTTGGTGTGGGAAGGGGTGTGGTGTGCTCCTTTTGTGCTGCCACAGTCTCCATTGCCTCCACCTGTGCTGATTGTGTCCACCTGTGGCAGGTGGGAACACTGCTCTGTTCTTTTAATGGGTGGTACGCGATGCCGGTATTAGCGCCATGCCGGTAAGGGTTTTTTGGGGCTTTACCATGATGCTATTAGCATGTCGGGATGAAGGGTCGCGCGCACCCGAACTGACCGCTATTAGTGGCACCGTAGTTAGCGGTGCAGCTAATAGCGGTAATCCGGGTCGTAATTGGCATGGGGATTCAACGTTACCGGTATTCCCTTAGCGGTAACGTTAATCCCTTACCGCACAACGTGTAATGAGGCCCATAATGTGTTAATGCTTTAAAGGCAGTTACGGTTATTTGTTGATGGTCTAAGAGCGAATGCGGGTAACTATGCGCCTGATTGGGTACTCCCGTTGATGCATTTACGGGTCATTTGTAGGCACATAAGTGGAGCATGAATCTGAATGGTCGCCCCTCTAGGCACGTATGCGTGTAACTGCATCAATTAACTCGATTGGTCAAAGATGCACATGCGGATTTCGGCATATGGCGTGGGCGTAGACATGTTAACAAACCACACCCCTGATTGAGCCTTCTCATTGACATCGTTACGGGTCATGTGTAGGCACATTAGCGGAGTGCGAAATCTGATTGGTCAATGGACTAGGTGGAAATCCATGTAACCACATTAAGGAACAGCGCTGCCTGATTGGGCACTCTAATTGACATGGTTACGGGTCATGTGTAGGCGTGTAAGCAGAGCATGAAATCTGATTGGTTGATGGTCTAGGCGCAAATGCGCGTAACCACATCAATGAAAATTGTGGCCCGATTTGTCAATGCTGCATGCATGGATTTTGTCATACGGTGTGGGCATATCCATGTTAACAAACTGCACCACCTGATTGGGCCTTCTTGTTTTTGCGGCTTACGTGTCATGTGTAAGTGCATAAGCGGAGCTCGAAATCTGATTGGTCGTGCGTAAGGCGCAAATGTGCATAGCCGCATCAATGAAACTTGTGGTCTGATTGGTCAATGTCACACACATGGATTTCATCATACTGCGTGGGCATAGCCATGTTAACAAACCACACCACCAGATTGGGCCTTCTCATTGATGTGGTTATACAGTGGGTGCAATCCGATTGGGTATGCTATTGACACAGAAACAAGTCATCTGTAGGCGCATAAGCGCAGTGGGCAATGTCAATGGTCGACGGTTTAGGAACAAATACATCATTGGACCTAGGAATAGCTGCGCATATGAATCTCACACTATGATTGGCTTTTCTGTGTAGCTGTGGCTATAGACCACACCTAAAGGCACCTCTCTTTTTTTCTCATTACTTTTTGTCTCTTGGTGGGTGAACTTAGTTGTAAGCCTCTGGGAACTTTTCATTAGCAGTATACTAATGTTTCCATTTCTTTTTTACCTTTCTTGTTCCTATACCTTTGTCCAGTCATTTGTAATTTGTGATTTTTTTATTTTTTATTTTGACTTGTTATATTTGTTTTGTTTAATCTTTTCCATTTTAAGTGGCAGAGTACTTTTTGTGTTGTGTTTTTTTTCCTCTCCCGGGTCCCATCTTTAAGTATGTCTGGGACCAGCAGTGATGAAGAGGTGGTGTGGGTGTGTTCTGCCTCCACGGAAGTAGCAGTGTGCCCAAAAAACTATTTGTGGGAAGGTATTGCGGAGGTAACCTTCCAATAAGCCATCACAAAATTTGGGAACCTCTACTTTGATCCAGCACCTTGTCGGGGTCCATTGGTATGATGTGGAGGAACCCTATAGGAAGGCTTATTTTCATCAGAAGGTGAGAGTGTATGGTCCACAATCTGCATGCTGGTATCTGCCAGCCAAAGGCACCTCTGTGCCAGTCCTGCAGATCGGGTGCAGGCTGGATTTCCTCTTTTTTCATCCACCACCACCCAGTCTCATCCCATCCAGCCTGCACCCAATCCGCAGGACTGTCAGGTAATGTGTAAAAGATGTCACAACTTGATCGTGGTGGGAGGTGCAACCCAAGATGGTTGGAGAACAGCCATTTTAGAACACCAGGCCAATTGCTGCTAGGTAGTGGCTAGGTAGGGGCCATGTAGTTATGGTTAAGTTGCTGTTTCCATAGGAAGAGCACTTTTTGGGCGGCTTATAACTTTGCTCCCCCTGGACTAATCCTCACCAAACTTTGCAAAAATAGTATATGGCCCACTCTGAATTCTTTTGCAAAGTTTGGTGAGGTTTGGTCCAGGGGGGCAAAGTTATAGGGGGGGTCCCAAAACTTATTTTTTTCCCATAGACATAATGGGAAAAAACTTTGCTCACGCCTACAGCCCAAACGGCTGGACGGATTTACACCAAATTTGCGGCAGGAGCGGCGGCTTGGTCCCAAAAGCGTGTTTTCTTATTACTTCGTGTAAATCCGTCCAGTAGTTTTTTTTAAAATGACAAAAATGTAAGTGAAAAAAATTAGTGATATATGTGTCCGCTTCGCGGACACACTTCCCTGTTTGCTCCGCGGACAGAACAGGGATTGGGCAAGCAACTTGCATGATGTCCACCGACATCGGACGTGCTCTCCCATTGGCTGCGGTGAAGCGTGTAGTGTGTCTATTTTCAGAGACGCCTGCCATCATTGTTTATCGTATGAAAAGTTTTGTCGACAGGAGCGGGATCTGCCGCATGCACAGTAAGTGTCTTTTGTAGTTAGTTAAAATCACGCGTAGATGTGGGCTGCGTCGGCTCTGCATCGGCCACAAGTGTACCTGTAGGCAGTAATGTTTCTTTAAAGGCGGTGCGGCGCAGGCCCTCGTGTGGGTCACAGGTGCGCCCGTTTGGAGGTGATCAGGGCGCCTTTAGGATTGGCTGAATCTACAGCATGTGATTGGGGTGGTCCAGCACTGGCCTCTTTATAAGCTGCAACCGGGTGGACTCGGGGAGTATTTCGTATTGATACACATCTTTGTGGTAGTTACCCTTGGTGAGTGAGTATTGCGGGGAACGAGAGATGCATGCGTGTGGCAGACACGCTTCTGCGGGGCATTGATGCGACCTAGTCTCGGCAGGTATTCTGGTGGGGTGGAGCAGCAGGTGCCTGGTACGAGCGCTTTGAGTGGTGGGTGGCAATATCTGCGGGTGAGGCGCTGAGTTCAAATCTTCTACTACGTTAAGATGTGCGGTACTAACTCTTGATGATTAGTGGGAAATTCGTAGTAGCAGCTTTTGCCCCTTGTGTTGGGAGTGGGAGAAATCCTTCTTGTTTGGGCATTGGGTGGTGTCCCTCTCATGCCCTGTGTCTCCCACCTGTTCCCCCCACCCCCTGCTCATGCCACGTGTCTCCATCCTGTTCTCCCCACCCCCTGCTCATGCCCCGTGTCTCCCCCTGTACCCCCCACCCCCCGCTCATGCCCTGTGTCTCCCTCCTGTTCCCCCCCACCCACCGCTCATGCCCTGTGTCTCTCTCATGTACCCCCCACCCCCCACTCATGCCCCGTGTCTCCCTCATGTTCCCCCCACCCTCCGCTCATGCCCCATGTCTCTCTCCTGTACCCCCATCCCCTGTTCATGCCCCATGTCTCCCTCCTTTTCCCCCCACCCTCCGCACATGCCCCGTGTCTCCATCCTGTACCCCCCCATCCCCCGCTCATGCCCCGTGTCTCCCTCCTGTTCCCCCCACCCCCTGCTCATGCCCCATGTCTCTCTCCTGTTCCCCCCACACCCCCTTCATGGCCCGTGTCTCTCTCCTGTTCCCAACACCCCCGCTCATGCCCCGTGTCTCTCTCCTGTACCCCCCACCCCCGCTCATGCCCCGTGTCTCTTTCCTGTACCCCCCACCCCCGCTCATGCCCCGTGTCTCCCTACTTTTACCCCCCGCTCATGCCTCGTGTCTCCCTCCTGTACCCCCCACCCCGCTCATGCCCCGTGTCTCCCTCCTGTTCCCCCCACCCCCCGTGTCTCCCTCCTGTACCCCCCACCCCCCGCTCATGCCCCGTGTCTCCCTCCTGTTCCCCCCCACCCCCGGTCATGCCCTGTGTCTCTCTCCTGTTCCCCCCACCCATGCCCCATTTCTCCCTCCTGTTCTCCCCACCCCCCCGCTCATGCCCCGTGTCTCTCTCCTGTTAACCCCCCCCACCCCCAGCCGATGCCCTGTTGTGTTCTCTTTATACACCCCGCCTTCCCTTTCCATGGTGTCCATCTTGGTAAAAGATGTTCCTTCCTACACTGGTACGCCGCAGCTTGGGTTCCCACTTTGAGAACCTAGGATGCTAGCCGTCTTCATCCATTGAAAAGGACGTTATGGTTACGTTGCACTAATAAAAACCAATGAAATTCAGTAAAAAACAAATGTGTTAAACAGAAGTTTTGGTTAAGTTGCACTAATAAAAACCTATGAAATTCAATGAAAAAACTTTGTTAAAGGGATTTCATGGTAAAGTTGCACTAATAAAAACCTATGAAATCCAGTGATAAAACGTTGTTAAAGGGACATTATGGTTCCATGTAAAACAAAAAACCCTTGAAATTTGCCAGTTATGGTAAGCTAAGCAACCATAACTCGTGCCACCACAGTGCACTGCTAAGACTAACACCCAGGACATCAAAGATGACATCACAGATGTCATTGATGACATCACTGATGAAATCACACGTTTGGCTCACTCTTTTTTCTTTTACTGATATATCTAGGCCAGTAACAGTCAGGAACTAAAAATTCAAAAAGTACTATATTTGTAGACTTATACATCAAATATGTTCTTACAGTAATTCACTTAGGGTCCACTCACAGCATATGAAACATATACAAAGGGGAAAATACAAAATTGGAAGAAAGCAATGCTTTCTATGTATGAAGATGATTAGTAAGGTTATCAACACTGTCTTATAGTTCTGTTGTTTTTTTATTACTGTACTTTCCCTGGATATGCTCATATCTGTACATATTGCACTTACACTACTTTCCTTAGGGCCTAGTCACAATATGTGATCGTTATACATAGGGAAGTAGTAGCTTTGAAGCAGAGCAATCATTTCTGTGCATGAAGAAAATCATTTAGGTTACTTCACTTTCCCTGTATATGCTCATATTTGTATGTGTAGTTGTCTGTTTGTGTTTTGCATGCAGTAATGCAATAATGTAGTAAGTGGGTTTTATTAGGTACTTATTAAATGTTTCACAGTATGCAAAACTCTAATAAGAAAGCATTTATAATTTTAGTATTTAACATGGCAAGATGATTAACATTGCATGTCTTGATACAAAGAAAGTAGTACTGCTACTGAAAAAGGTTCATCCTGATTATTTGTCATTGAGAAAAGGGTGACTAATTTGTAATATCAAGGAACCTTGGTTGATTTTACTAATAGAATATATCTTGGAAAGATTGTCCCAAAGAAAATGTCCAGAAGGAAAACCCATATACACAAGAGGGGCTGTGAAAATAAATAACTTGTATTGAAAACACACACTTACAAATATATACAAAACATGTTTTCATTGTTTTCATTGATTACAAACAAAAGCAAATCATAGGCCCTCATTACGACCCTGGCGGAAATCGTGGTGCAATATGCACCATGGAGCACGGCGGAAAGCTGCCGATACCGCCATGGGGGTTGGCGGATTTACCGCCCCATTCCGACCTTGGCGGGGCGGTAAATCCCCATTCCCCATTTTACCCTTCCCCATTCCCATTTTTGCCCCATAGGGTATAATGGGAGTGGGGAAGGCGTTAATTACGCCACCGTAAAATACGGTGGCGTAATTAACAACAAGGTCCCGTAGCGCCATGGATTTCTCTGCCCGGAAAAACCAGGCGGAAACCGCTCCGTGGCGCTACGGGAACTCGTAGTAGGGCGGACGGGTCCGCCGCGAATACCGCTGGCGTAAACCCACTCCGCCAGGGTCGTAATGAGGGCCATAGTGTTTTTGACAAAACAATACAACTTAAACACATTGTTGTAGAAGGAAATTCTAAAATGGAACATATAATGTGGAAAAGCAAAAAAGTGTTCAGAATGTGCAAATAATATAGCACATATCTATGTTAATCAACAACTTGTGTTCAACGAGGTTCCACATAAAAGTGTAACAATCAAAATGCAGTATTGTCTCACTGAACCACATTGAGTTGGTTCATAAATCCCCCTTGCTTGAAAAATGACGTTTCGGCGGCCATGGCGTCCATCTTGTAACCAAATTAGAGGGACGTGGAAGCCACCTTCTTCAGGGCGATTGAGTGACCCCTGTAGTGGAGAGACCAAGAGAAAAAGAGGGAAAAATGTTGGTCAATTATTCTCTTGGTGCAGTGGTGTTTCCCTGCTGGACTTTTCAGGTTGAATTAGTAAAAAAAGGGGTGAATAAATCAGAACCTATAGGGAAATAATTACCTATTGATAAATACTAAAGAGTAAAAAAGGGGGGGAGACCTGATATAGGAGACAGAGTAAACTACATATTAACTCCTATCTCTAGCTAGCTGTGGTGGGCGTATAAAATAAATGTCTCACCACAGAAACCTTGTGGACACACTCTTGATCGTGCAGGCTCTCCGGGCTGGGCTTAGCAGGATGCAGGACTGGTTGCTGTTCTTGAAAGGAGGGGGGAAGAAACAATGTCGACCACCCTGATCTGAAGTGTGCAGATCACGCTCCAGGAGTTAATGGTAAGACTCTGTTGGCATAAAAGTGACAGAAATGCAGATAAGGGCGGGGATATAAGGGGGATGGATTTTATGCCATGAAGAGTGCCAATGCCTTGTGGTAATTGTCTGAACAAATTCCAGACAGATATGGCCTAGAGTCGCCGGTAATTATGCCAGTTACAGATATCCATTAGGTGTTATCTATGGAAAATAAATAAGTAGATGTAGTACCTGAGTACAAGGGTTTGTTAAAAATCTGTGTGTTCCTCAGTGTTGAAGAACCAAAAGTAGGGGGGCTCAATTGATATGCTGACGTGAGTACCTCGTCATGCGTTTCTGTAGCGGGGAAAGCACAAGGAGAGAAATGCCAAATGTACTTGCAAAACTGGCACTTCGTGTGTCTCTGTGAGGGGAGGCTCACATGAGAATCATGCTCCTATCAAGTAACCTGGGGTTAAGCTTCGCCGTGTGTAGAAACTGATCTGCATTGGCTGCCTGCTGCCGAGAGTCGTGCGTTCGGCGTCTGCAGAGCTTGCTTTTTCGCTGCTGTAATGAATGCGGGCGAGGGCTCGAGTTGGAGGGGGGTGCGTGTGTCTCGCAGCCAATCAGGATTCTGAAGAGTTCAGAGTCCTGATTCGCTGTGTCGTTTGCAATGCGGAAGTGGACGCTGCCATTGTTGCCTGTTTCTCCCTGCTCTACAAAGTGTTCTGAGTCTTATTACTCGAACATCCGCAAATGTTGTGAAGGTGGCAACCAGAGGTAATGTTAGAACTAGATTTGACTGTATGCGTGACTGCTTTTTATTGCAGTGTAAATGTACCGTGATCCGACTCGACCCAGAAGGGTATGTGTCATGTAGTCACGTGTTCCATAATCATACTGCTGAAAGTGTCGAGTCAAAATTGGTGCAGATAGCGCATTATGTGTACAAGAAAAATTGTGCACCATAAAACGCCTCTGTGTCTGTCTTGGTTTTCGGCTGTCCAAGACAGACTATCCTGGTGTGATTTTATTAGTCATCCAGGGTGGTAATGATGCAGTTTATGGGCCTTTTGTGAAATAATCCTCTTAATATTGCATGTCCATCATGTCTCCTGCAATCTATGCCTATGTTACTAGATGTGTACCTTAGTATATTGGAAAAAGCTTCATAATACAATGCTATTTGGATCAATTCATTGCTTAGTGCACTATGTACCTCATGATATTTATTCCAATGATCCTTGACACTACTTTAATTAACATTACAATAAGAATCCCATGTAAAGACTTTTCATGAAAGGTAAATGCACATGTGATGTCATCAATGACATTTGTGATGTCATCTTTGATGTCCTGGGTGTTAGTCTTAGAAGTGAACCGTGGTGGCGCGAGTTATGGTTGCTTAGCTTACCATAACTAACGAATTTCAAGGGTTTTTCGGTTTTACTTGGAACCATAATGTCCCTTTAACAAAGTTTTTTCACTGGATTTCATAGGTTTTTAGTAGCGTAACTTAACCATAACGTCCCTTTAACAAAGTTTTGTTTACTGAATATATATATATATATATATATATATATATATATATATATATATATATTGCAAAGAAAGGGGAAAATTACTCCTTCTTTTCCCCTAATGAGGATGGCACTCCGGACAGTGAGGTACTCCCCAGGATAGGGCTTCGTCCTTGATTAAAAGACAATAATTTTATCTTTTTTGAAAAAATCCAGTTTTATTAGGCATCAGCCAAAAATTAGAAAAAACACGGTACAACGCGTTTCACAGCCTGCTTGCTGCTTGTTCACGTATATATATATTACACAGCTGTGTAGTTATGGTTAAGTTGCTGTTTCCATACAAAGAGCCCTTTTTGGGCGGCTTATAACTTTGCTCTCCCTGGACAAATCCTTACCAAACTTTGTAAAAGAAGTATATGGGTCACTCAAAGTTTGGTGAGGTTTGGTCCAGGGGGGGCAAAGTTATAGGGGGGGTCCCAAAACTTCTTTTTTTCCGATAGACTGAATGGGGAAAAAACTTTGCTCACGCCTACAGGCCAAGCCACTGGATGGATTTTCACCAAATTTGGACCAGGAGCAGTGGCTTGGTCCCGAAAGCATGCTTTTGAAAATTTAGTGAAAATCCATCCAGTAGTTTTTTTTTTAAATGACCAAAAAGTAGGTCACAAAAAATTAGTGATATCTATGTTCGGTCCGCGGACAAATTTCCCTGTTTGCTCCACAGACAGTGTCCTGATTGGCCAACCATCTTGCGTTATGTCCGCGGACATGCAACGTGTTTGTTGATTGGACAGTGAAGAGCGTGAAGTGCGTCAGATTTTCGGAAACACCCGCCATCTTGGATTCGCGGACAGCGCAGTGAAACTTGGTGGAAAAATACTATTTAGTAGAGTGTGTTGGTGTGTAAAAGTGTTTGGGGAGGGTCGGGTAGTAAGAGATGGGTTAAATGTTGTATTTATTTCGGTGGTGGACCCCTCTCTTTTGTTCGCTTTGTCCGCAGACAACGCTGATGTTCTGAAATGTTCTAAATAAACAAAATGAGGGTGATCTGAGGACACTGCACCTGGACGTATTGTTCGCAAGCAAGCTGAAAGTGTTCTAAGAACACTGGTGGTGTCCTGAAATGTTCGAAAATAAACAAAATGGGTGTGTTCTGAGGACAGTAAGCCTGTTTGTTTTGTTCGCAGGCAAGTTGAATCTGTTCTAAGAACACATCATGTGTCCTAGGATGTTCGTCAATAAATAAAATGGGGGTGTCCTGAGGACGGTATGCCTGTCCATTCTGTTCGCAAGCAAGTTCAAATTGTTCTAAGAACACATGTTGGCAAACACGTTCAAAGTGTTCTTAGAACACATTATGTGTCCTGGGATGTTCGTAAATAAACAAAATGAGGGTGTCGTGAGGACGCTATGTCTGTCCGTACTGTTTGTAGGCAAGTTGAAACTGTTCTAAGAACACTCATGATGTCCACAGACATTAAAAGTGTCCATGTGACATAGTTAAAATGTTTGACTCTATGGGTGTGATATGCTGCGGTGGTTGTGGCCAGGGCATATAGTCTTGGGAGCATGGCCATATGGCCATGCACCCAAGACTCTATGCCCTGGCCACAACCACTGCAGCATATCACACCCATAGTGGCTTATAACTTTGGGATCCAATAACAAATTTATAAGCAACAAAGTTATAAGCCATATGGGTGTGATATGCTGTGGTGGTTGTGGGCAGGTCCTATAGTCTTGGGTGCATGGATAAGATCAAATTTATAGGTAGACTCTATGCCCTGGCCACAACCACTGCAGCATATCACACCCATAGTGGCTTATAACTTTGGGATCCAATAACAAATTTATAAGCAACAAAGTTATAAGCCATATGGGTGTGATATGCTGTGGTGGTTGTGGGCAGGTCCTATAGTCTTGGGTGCATGGATAAGATCAAATTTATAGGTAGCAAAGTTATAAGTCACTATGGGTGTGATTTGCTGTGATGGTTGTACTTAATATAATATACTTACTGTTTGGTTTTGTAACTGGAGTACATGTATTTCTTGTTTATTTCTGTGATAAAAGAAAAGATCATGTTAGTATTGGTATTTTGTAATTTATAACATTGAATAATCAACTTTTCTTTTTTGACCCTCATATTTAGTAGATTACAAACCAGTGTACTGTGCAATTTGCTCAGTTTCTGTGTTTGTTGCTAAAATCATTGGGTATGTGGGAGAAAAAAAAATCCATGTTGGATTTAAAAAAAACTTTTTATGTTATGCTACAGTCTATTTGTTTGTTTGTTTTCAGTGTTCACTTGTTGTTTCTATCTAATGCTCTACATATTGGCTTGTTGCAGATTTCTGGAGCAGTTAGATACCTGTTGACATATTCTAACAGTCTATTTTTTGTTATAATGAAGTGGTATTGATTTATCTGTTTGGATATTGTAAAATTTTGGGGTAGTTAGATACCAGTTGGCGTATTCTAACTGTCTATTTTTGTTATAATGTAGTTGTGTTGATTTATCTGTTTAGTTATTGAAAATCTTGGGGTAGTTAGATACCAGTTGGCGTATTCTAACTGTTTATTTTTTTATATAATTTAGTGGTATATATTTATCTGTTTAGTTGTTGTAGAATCTTGGGGCAGTTACATAGCTGTTGGCATATTGTAACAGTTTATAGTTTTCTAATAGAAGTTTAGTTAATGTTTAATTACAGTTTAGTTAATACATTTTGGTTTTAAGAACATTAAATAAGCGTTTGTAAGATTTGCAGGTAATCTCTGCTTTAGAGTAATGGTACTATCATTACACTCGAACCATCCACATTTTTTTTTAATATATGCAGTATAGTGACCTGCATTGGTTGTGGCTCCTGTGTGGTAGATTATACCCATTGTTTGAAGGTTTTTTTTACCAAGTAATACTTGACCATGTGTGAATCCATCACACAAAACACAACCCCTCTAAATGGCTTCCTCCCTTTAGGTTATAGAGCTGTCTATGACATCTGCCCAACACATACACAATCCACCTTTTCTGACTTCAGGTAGGCACACAAGGTTCTTCAAATAATATACATATTTTAATATCTATCACATTTCATAAAAACAATCATAAAAAGATCGTACATTTGTAAAACAACCAATGGTTCACAAACAAGTGTTGTATTTCTCTCTACCGGTGCCCGGTATCCCTTACCGCCCATCTCGGAATGAGGCCCATAGTGTTAAAGGTAAATCACCTAAAAACACATATTACATAAAAAGAACAGAAGAAGCGAAATATATCAAAGATTACAATGCAATCATTGCCCTCTTATGGAATGCAAACATAGATTTGCAGTACATTGCAGACAATTTCACTGCAGTTGCATGATATGTTACAGCCTACTTAATCAACGCAGAAAAAACAGATCTTCAAGACCTCTGGGATGACCTATCATTGTACAAAACACTCTCAGAAATTGTACAGTTTAGGCATAAACATGCTCTCTCATAGAGAATGTGGCTGCTATGAAGCTGTAGACCGCTTACTCGGTACTGCTTTGTATGGAAAATCTGAAAATATAGTGTGGCTAAGTATTTGTCCTGTTAAATCTAGGAAAAGAGTTCTCAACTCATATGGGGACATAGAGACAATAGCCAAAAATGATCCCTACAGCCAAGGCATTTTTAAAAATAATTTACTAGACACATATTACTCAAACAGGGGTACCACTTTGGAAACCATGCGTCTATACCACATAGCCCAAAACTTCACATAAAAAAATAATATAAACCAGATGAAAACAAAGGTAGATACAGAGTGACAAATTGTGAAGGCAGCTTAGCGAAACTTACCAAACCAAGCTTAATTAATGATATCAAATTGTCATTAAGAACTCCTCAACATAAAGAACTATATTACATGTCCCTGCTACAACTTTTTAAACCATGGAGAAAAGAAGAAGAGTTACTAGATATCTATGACTCCTATCAAGATGCTTTCGAAGCAATTGAAAGCACTATAACCAATGTAAACTTTACACAGTAAAAAAGAAATTACACAATGAACAGCAACGCGAAGAAGAATTCCAGGCCCAACTAGATAAGGACACTCCTGACAGTAGTCAACCTTCTGTAACAGGAAGCCAAGAAACACTGGGACAGCCCTAATAGTAAATGAGGCAGAATTAGCTATGACTGAAGTAGGAAACACCATGTGTCACTATGAAGACAGCTGTACTGCAATCAAAACTGAACAATGAGCAGCAAAGAAGTAACAAAAGAAATTGCACATGGTGTACAACATGAAAATAAAGAATGCACCTGCCAAAATTACAAACCTATACGACTATACATCAGTGGTCAAGCTGGTTCAGGCAAAACATTCTTAATCAAAATCATCTGAAAGTTCCTTCAACAATTGACAAACAACAAAGTGCCAGCTGTTGTAACTGCCCGCACAGGTTTAGCTGCCTACAACAAAGGTGGTGTCACTTTACACCGATTACTACTCCTTCCAGTAGAACACCAAAACAAATTAGAATATTATACACTTTCTACAGAACCTGCAATGGAACTACGCAGAGTTCTAAAACAAATTAAAATACCACTAATACTACTAATAGATGAAGTGAGCGTGGTCTTCAACCTAATGTTGGCTTTGATTCACCTTAGATTACAAGAAGTACTCAAAACAAACTATGAAGAGCTCTTTGGAGGAAAAGTCATCATTGTTTTCGGAGATCTTCTTCAATTTACACCAGTGAAAGGTGAACCTATATTTAATACCTTAGGACACAAACTCTTCCGTAAAACTGTTGGCAGCATAGGAAATGTCAACCGTTGGCAACATTTCCAATACAGAGAATTAACAGAAAACATGTGCCAGTCTGCAGACCTCACATACGCCAACATTTTAAATAGTATTATAGTTGGTGTACTACCTAAAGAAGCACAATCAATATTAAAAACTCGGCACATCCATGCACTGTATGGCCATACCTCATGTGCTACTGATGTCATGGAAACATTAGCACACGAAAATGTTAATTGTATGTCCTTGATGCCAACTCTTGCAAGCTGTTCAAAATTCAATGAAACAATGTTGAAAAAAGAAATGCAACCAATAATTTAAATTTGCTCCACAGACAAACTGGACAAACTTGGTATGACACTACCCATGTGTCAACAAGCCAAAACAAGACTCGGGGGTCGATTCATGGAACAAATGTGTGCCACAAATCTCAGCGCAAGCTGGCGCAAGCTTGTGCAAGTGTGAAAAAGCAAGTGCACGCGTGCGATTCAAGGAAGTGCCTGTGCGTGTTTTCTCCTGGATGTGCGCCAAATCCATGCGTGGCGCACATGGGCGCACACGTCATTGAAACATCCCGAACGCCGTGTGCGACGCACACTGGGAAAGCACACAATGTTAGTGCACACACCAAAAAAGAGGCAGGACACAGGGCGTAACACGCGGAATGGGGAACAACGCTTGAAAAAGAAGGTGTAACTGGGGAAGTACTGCAGGGAAATAGACGGAACGCCCACACGCACACGAACAACATGTATTCATGGAATTGAATATGGGAAACGCGCGCACGCTAAAATACGTGCACAGGCGTCAACACGTCCACCACAGGAAGGCAAGTGCGCGCAAACAACAAACACGTTTATACAGCTACGATGAATGCCCCATTTTTCGCAGCACTGATCGTGGGGCACCGCAGGAGGAGGAGAATAGCCAGGGCCTGCATTTCTTCGCCCTGGACTAGCCTTTTTGGGATGCCTAACGACCAGGTCTATGGCAGGTATAGGTTTCCACCTCGTATCATCCTAGACCTGGTCAGGGAGTTGCAAGATGACCTTATATCTCCCACCCTGTGCTCCCAAGCATTGAGCCCCTTGGAGAAGTTGCTCAGCGTCCTGCATTTTTTGTCCACTGGGTCATTCCAGCGGACTACTGCCATAGTGGGGGGGTCTCACAGGCCATGCAGTCACGCTGCCTACACCAGGTGTTGGCAATCATGACTGCGCGCCCCTCAGTCCGCAGGCACATATACATGCCCAGAACACCCGCAGAAAGGCAGGCCGTGGTCCAGGACTTTTACAGGGTGGCACACTTCCCCAAAGTACTCGGTGCCATAGATTGCACCCATGTGGTCCTACGTCCACCTAGGGCCACTGAGCACATCTATCGAAACCGCAAGCACTGGCATTCCATCAATGTGCAGGTCATATGCGATGCAAAGGGAATCATCACCTCTGTCTATGCAAATTACCCTGGCTCCACTAATGACAGTTTCATATACAGAATGTCTGCCCTGAGCCGGGCACTGGAAGCTGGCCAGCATGGCGACACATGGCTCCTAGGTGAGTACAAGGCAGCTACTATATGAGCCCCAGTATTTGTATTCCACCATTCGTAGCATGAACATAACACTGAATGCCTGTTCATGTGCACATTGGGCAAGGCAAAGTCCCTACTCCCGAACCCGTGTGCTGTGTGTGTCTCCTGCAACACACTGCTCAGCACACAGAACAGTGAGTAGCCATTGTGTGGGAGATACACCTTGAGCATCACATGAAAAGGACAAATTAAAAAAACAACCAATTGACGCATGTACAGGATCCCCATATGGTCATAGATCATGTGCTGCAGGGACACAGCGGGCCATGGAAGGGTGGTTGTGTGCACCTGTGGCCATGGAAGGGTGGATGTACATGTGGTGGATCATTTTGCAACTGTGTGTCAGTAGGGACATGCACTCAATACATGCATGTGAAATCAAGTGACCCTCAGTGTCCTGTAAACATCACATGTGAACATTGCCCATGTGTACACCCCAGCATGTCAAACCACACCAATCCCCTCACACCTGAAAAGTAAAGACAACACAGGAACAGGCATTGACTAGCAGAACACATCATGTACATAGTACCCCACAATTACAATGTCAGAGTGCCCAAAACACTGTAGCCGAAGTCAACTCTCCTACAACAAAAGGCCCTCCCTCCTTCACACATCACCATCACCTACTGAACAAATGTGTCTGGGGTATGTAGCCTTCTTCCTTCAAGTATACCTGGCCACAGCATCACCCTACCTCTTGGTCTCCATGTTCCACCTTGTGTGTAAATAGGGTCCAGCCCCCTCAGATGCCGCCTTGACTGGCAAAAAAAAAACAAATCGCAGAGAACTCCAAGGAGCCAAACCCACAAACCATGGAAAAAGCCTCTAGGCAACCAAAAACCCTGGAAGAGTCTCCAGTAGATGACTTGAAGTAGCAGAAAATGTCCAAGCACATGTCTAAGCACAATGATACAACAACCAAGGTAGCACAGTTCAACAATGCCGCAGCAGGATGGCTACCATGTTCGGTACAACATATACAATGATGATGCACCAACTGATGGGTAGTGTCACAGCTCCGGTGTCCAGGCACAGGAGTGCACGAACCAACCACCCCCTCCGTGGTCTGGGCGCCTGCAAGGTCAAACTTACATAGGCCTCTGAGACGCCAGTAGGGAAGGAGGGTCAGGGATATGTTGTTTGGACAGGCATTGGTATTCAGGATAACTGGAAAGAGGGGCAGGAGAGGGGAGTAGGATTGTCAAGGGAAAGTAGGGAAAATACAAAAAACAACTATTCACAATAACACATACTCAATCAGACAAAACATGTTCATCATGCACATTGTACCAAATGAGTCAAATGCAAGCCAAAGAGAGACTTATCTCTGGGGTGAGTGCTGACCTCCTGCCTGCACACTCTCAGGTCCATTAACAGGAGCAGTTAAATGCTGCAAATAGAGTGTGAGTTATTAATTTGTGTGTGTCTACAACACACACAATACCATAAATGCCCCAAAGTAAGTGACTCCTCCACAAACAAACACTCTTGTCTGCTGCGTGGCCTGGCTGGACAATACGTTAGCTTGCCCCCGTGATGGTCCATATACTGTCAATGCAGTAATGCAGGCGCACGTGGGCACGCGGCAAATGGAAGACCAATGCGTCAAGAATCACACATCATACAATGGTCCCTGGGTGAGCAGCTAGACGCTTATAGCGAGGTGCGACTTCAGTACAAGTTGTGTTCTGGCATCCACAGATTAAAATAGGTAGTGCACGTGTTAATTTGCACATGTAAATTGCCTCGCTGGGTGTCCCTGTGCTCTGCTTCATTTTCTGGCTAGGAACGCTACTGCGCTAAAGACTCTGCTTCTATGGAGCAGGGTGGACCAGAGGATATGTGCGACAGCCCCTGCGTGTGCCCCTGACAACTTGGTAAGCAACTTGCCATTTGTCCCCAACGCATCTTAGCTGTACTGTGTGCTTCAACAACAATATCTGTCCAAGCTCCCCATCAGTGGCGCTACTTAGTATGCATGTGCAAGAGGCCTGGTGGAAGCTTGGCTGCGGTGTGGCCCCCTTGTGCTACTCACCTTGCCTGGAGCTCCTGGAAACACGTCTGCTTCTGTTGGACGTCTGAGCACAAGCCCTGTGGCACTGCTTGCGCACACATGTGCATGTCTGCCCCACCGAACGTGGCCAGCTGTATGTCGTACAATGGCCCATGTCTGTTGGCAAAGGTGGTCTGGAGGCTCATTCTCATACAGAAAGGGCACAAAGCATATAATGAATGCATGAAAGTTCACTGTGTGTGTCTCTTCATGCTGGTTGTGACTGGGCCATGTCAGACACCTACATCAGAATTCCTCCCACCATCAGTGTGACTTTGACAGGCAAAGGGTGCCGGCCACTGACTACAGCATGAAGTGCATCAAGCACATGTACAGGAAAGAAAATAAACATACAGCACAATGTATATCAATTAATGGACACATCAATCATGAACCCACCCAAATCTAATGCAGACGTGAGGTGGATAAAAACCCCACAATCTCCACTAGGGGTGTTAACACAAGTAGTACAGCAGCAGACAGTATGACTGTAACACAGAACAATCCTTGCAAGCCCATGGATAAGGGAAGCAGGAGTGGCCTATGTGAATCAGGACCCCAAGCTGCAAACACATACACGAGACAAGCTTGAAGGGCCCAGCTGGAACAGACAGTGGATGCTTTCAAAAGCCACAAAGCACCACCCCGTCACATGAATGCACACTAGACAAGCAATTTTAAACTATATTAACTAATGAAACTAACTATAAAAAACCTACATTACCTAATTAAACTAACTATCAAAAACAATGTTAACTAGCTAAACTAAAATGAAAAATCAAAAATGGCCAAATACGACCCGGGGGGGCACCCAGGAGGGGGGAGGTACAGGGTGCAGCTCAACACCTACATGCGATGATATTGAGTAAAAAAAAAAACCTCCATCGGCTCAAGGCCTGCACAGCCCGGCCTGTGTGGGAGATATCTCGTCGTCCGAGTCAGCCTCTTCCACGCCTAGGTGCAGCTTGCCCTTCGTCGGCAGCAAGTCTGCCGGACGGATGAGCCTGGTTCTGTGTGGCGATGACACGTAGGTCAGCATGCAGAACCTCTCCTGATGCACGTGCTTCCTCTTGCAAAGTAGCACATGTGACATGGAGTTCTTCCTGCGTGGCCTGGCTGGACAACTGATGCACCTCCCGGCAAGCATGTAGCTCAGCCGAGATGGTACGCTCAAGCTGCGCAAACCTCTCCTCTGACCGCTCCCTCTGGGACATCAAGAGGACACCCAGAGTGGATCTGAGGGATTCATACTCAGCCCTCAGGGCCTCCATGTGTGCCTCTGCGTGAGCAGCAATTGCTTGACGCAAAGACAACATTTCAGCCTGGCATGCCCTGTCTGAGGCCGCCATGCCCAGCCTGAGCGAGCGGCCCATGGACTGTGCCGCCTGCTGCTGGAGGAGCATCTGCCTAGCAGGGGGGAGCACGGATTGGGACACACGCTCCATGCTCACAGCAATGTTTTCCATTGCTGCCCCCTGGCGTTCTGAATTGGCAGTCATGTCTTGCTCCCACTCAGTATACCTCGGTGGTGCACGGCCACCGTGTTGCTGGGCTTGA
Organism: Ambystoma mexicanum; assembly: GCF_040938575.1. Taxonomy (NCBI): domain Eukaryota; kingdom Metazoa; phylum Chordata; class Amphibia; order Caudata; family Ambystomatidae; genus Ambystoma; species Ambystoma mexicanum. The sequence continues at coordinate 477,551,510 of NC_090933.1, read as the reverse complement.
CACCTGCGGGTCTAATGGACCAGCCGTCCTTGTCGGGTTGGTACCGCCCGCAGCTGCAGGACTACATTCCCCCGTCGACATGATGACCCAGGAGCAAAAGTGACTGGTGTGGAGGGTGACCCTGCATCCCGATCCACCACAGGTGGAGGTCCCACCACCGTCTGGCCCCTCAGTGCAGGTGTCGCGGACAGAGGAGCGTCCACATCAGAAACACTCACCCCAGACGAATGGACCATTATGTCATCATCTGGAAAGTGGAGAAAATGTACATTAGTACACATGTCAGAAGCACATACCACACACACACATAGACATCGCGCAGACTGACAACACATGAAGCACACATGTCACACACAAATGTGAACCTGGCATGCATGCAAGGTCACTTTAACATAGCATCAGGGACTAGGCATGTAGAACGGTGTAACACGGCTCAGAAGTGGGTTGATGCAGTGCAGGACATGTGCACGTTATCCACTATCTGCATGAACAAGTACATCATGATGTGTATCAATTTACTTGAAGGCAGTCCAGGCATCACGTGCAATGTGCATGCAATGTGTTGCATGGCTACAAGCAACCCCCCCCCCTAAGTGAAACTTTAGGGATGCATTGCATGGCAGCGAAAGGGCGACCAGAGACCTGTGTATTGGCAGACAGTGCTGGCTAGCATCAATTGCATCATCTGAGTCAACTGACAACACAGCAGATGATGATGGGTGGGTGACTGGGTCAGATGGTGACAGATGGTACACAGCAGTCTTGAACAGGCCATTGAAGTACGCCAACGTGATGCACACCTGTGCAATGTTGAAATTGGGGTGCAGGGTTTGGTAGAGGGGCAAGGGAGCATGACTACGTGGAGTGCCCGCATGCATGCAGAGGACACATGCACATCAGTCATGCAATGACATAGTTCCAGTGCTGAGAGGAAACACACGCCAGGCTACATGCAGAAGGGCCATTGAGCTGGAACATGGACTGTAGGGGAAGCTGGGTGACTAGCATGTGATTAGGGTGCAAGTGTGGTGGTGAAGACAGTCCCCGTCTGCTCTACATGTCCACTATCCTGCACAGCAGGCACGTATCATAGAAGCATTGCATTACGTGCACATGAGAAACATGTACACATCACACAAGCAAAACACAAATGTCGTCGACCAACAGGCAACAACACTCACTGGACAGGGCATCAAAGTCTGGCATCCCTCCCACTCCTTCGACCAATTCCGTTGGTATGAACTCTGCATCGAGTGATGCGTGCGGAGTGAGGTCTTCCTCTTCAGGTGGTGGCCCACCACCAGTCACCAGAGTCATGTTGTAATTAGAGGCATGTTTTGCCTTAGTGCTGCGTTTGAGGTCATTCCAAAGCTTTTTACACTCTTGTGCTGTGCGCACCTCATGGCCGAATGCACTCACATCATCCGCAACTTGCTTCCAGTGGGTATTACGATGGGCAGCTGTAGTTTGACAATTTGGCCCCACTAGCATGTCACAGTTGTGTTCCCGCACGTAGTCCACGAAAAAGTCCAGTTCCTGCTTGCAGAAAGGCTTCTTCCTTGACGTGCCGGAGGCCGTAGCTGTGTCTGGGTTCCCAGCCTCTACTGCTGGTGCAACCTTCCTCCTCTTGGACGCTGGTCCGGACCCTGGCTGGCAAATACCAGAATGAGTCGAGGGAGTGGAAGGTGGAACATGGAGTGAACCCCTGACTTGCGTCAGTGGCTGCTGGGTGCCCTGGAATGGACCCTGCGCAGCAACATCCGCTGTACCAGGGTCATTGACCAGGACTGTCCTGGTTGGTAGACTCACAACTGGGGTGGTGTCGGCTGCATCTGCCCCTGCACTTTCCAACACCTGGCTGGTCGGGACAGCAGATGACATTATTGCCCCAGGGACACGTGCCTCAGACAGGGCAGCCCTGCGTGCACCTACGGTGTGCCTCCTGATCACCTGGAAATCTTCCATGGACTTTTCAAGTGCCAACACAGCCTGCGCTGACAGACCCTGAGCCTTGGTGGTGGTGTCCACAGCTGCACCTGCAGCTACCACTACCCTTGGGCCCGTGGCAGTTGATGAAACGGACTGCTGGGTCACATGGACGCCAGTGCCAGATGCAAGTACTGCATCTCCCGGAGCCGCAGGGGGTGGTGGCATGACTGCACCAACATGTGGCACAACATTGTGAGGAGCTGGCGCACCCCTGCCTCTTCCCCCTCTGCAGCCACCCTGGACACCCTGGAGTGCCCCTACACCCTGGTCACCCCGGCCACATCCCTGACCACGCCCGCCACGTGGAGTACGGCCAGCCGAGGTGCCCCTCACCTTTCGTGGCCTCCCAGCCATGGCACAGATGGAGTGGTGCCGGCACAATTGGGGTGAAGGGGGTGGGATTCAAGATGTTAACAGCACCCCTGCACCTGCAAAGCTGTATGTGACCCTGGTGATAAAGTGATGGGTCACGCAACGCTCAGGCACCCCAAAACTGCAGTAAAACTGTGCACGCTACCCCCGGTAGCCCATGTGTGTGGAATTAACCTCCTGCAGTACGCAGTGGCACCCAGGGTCACGAAAGCCACGTACGCGTGGTACACGCAGGCTACTATGACCTCGAAAATGGGTACACGATACACAGGGGCACCCTCAGTGGGAAAAATAGCATGCGCGACTCACCGTCAGACTAGCGTGATAATAAAAAACACGCGTAGCCAATACCCCCGCCAAAAGAAGAGATACGTCCTTCGTCCGCTGTGAAGTTGTGATGGCGTGCAAAACAACACGAAGTAGCAACACACGTCGGTCTCCACGAAAGGCACGTACAGCAAACTGCTGGCCCCGCTCACCTTTAACCCGTGCTGAGGGAAACACCCGCGTGCATCACGTCACAGACACGCTTAGGCACTTTCCTCGGATCACGCGCATTCACACGCGGACGTTTATTTTTTTCACGTGCTGAATCTCTATGCACCCGTTACGAGGTAAACGCCCGCGCGTGTAACATCACAGATGCACTTACGTGCTAAGTGCCTTTCCTCAAATTACATGCTGACGTGCAGTTTTTTCACATGCCAAATCACTCCGTATCAAGCTGGCCACGCAACAACACACGGAAGACCACGCTCCTGCCCTGAAGGCCATTTTCCTGCCCCCCAGAGCCCTGAGCACGCTCCCACCTGCCATCTGCTGCTGCCTGCCTGCCTGCTGCCCACGTGCCCTGCTGTTTGGTGCTTGCACATCAGACATCTGCAGGGGTGTAGCTGCTGTGACCACCCCTGCTGGAACAGAAGACTCCCGACTGCTATTCCATCGCTCCACAGCCCAGCCCCAGGACCCAGTCACCCACCCACACCTGCCTCCGGGGTTGCCATGTCGGACACAACACCATCTGGCACCACTGGCAACTCCCAGCCACAGAGGCAGAGGGCTACCAGCTTCAGTGCCAATGAAGTTGGTATCCTGGTGGAGCGAGTCCTGGGGCAGTATGATGCCCTCTTTGGAAGTTTGCGCGCCGACAATGAAGGACGGATGAGGATGTGGATGAACGTTGTGGCTGCCATCAACGTGGAGGGGATGGCATTCTGCGACATTCAACACGTCCGGAAAAGCTGGGAGGACTTCAGTTCCAGGACCCTCAACAAGGCCCGGCGCCTCTTGAAGGCAGCCGATGCTGAGGGGTGCTGGGTCCACCTAACCAACAACCAGATGAGGGTCCTGGAACGTATACGCCCAGCGCTCCACCTCCAAGTCCTTGAGGGGCAGACCCATCTGGAGTCGAGCGGTAAGTGTACATGCGTACTGATTGGATGCTGTGCATGGTGAGGTGTGGCAGGACTGGGCAGGTTGCACATATGTCTTTGTAGGGCCATGTATGGATGTGTTTGTACAGGGACGTGAGCCTGCTGCATGTGAGTCCTCTCATGTGTGAGACACATCGATGGTGTATATGTAGGTAAGCATGCTGGCCAAATGCAGGTATGGGTGCACACATTTTTAAATGTCTGTGTATGTACTGTGTCATGGTTGTGGTGTCACACATGGATGCTGCTTCCACCTGCATGTATCTGCACTATGTACATTTGCATGTGTGTATATTTGACAAGTGTGCAACTGTGATACACCATGGATGCATGTGACACTGACATGTAGGAGGCTGATTGCCAGATGTGACATGGATGGCGATGTTATCACTGCGACAGGTGGTGGAGATGTACAGATGCATGTATGTCTGGTGGCGTGTGTGCATGAGTTCTGCACTTCCCGTGTTGCATGTGACATCAGGCTCACCTTCGGCTGCTCATGCTGTTGTTTGTGTATCGGTGGTGCTGCCTGGTGAAACATTCCTGTTGATTTGCTCATGTTGGGGAGTGTGATGCCATGTCTGAAGTTTGACACTGCCACCCATGTACAACTGTCATATGTGTATCAGACCATTGTACAGTGCCCTGATGCCTGTGTTCTATCTCTCCCTGTCTGCAGCGTCAACTGATGAAGAGGGCGGAGACGGTGCTGTGGAGCAAAGTGGCAGGGATCGCACCGCCAGCCGGAGACGCAAGGCCCGGCTCCCCTCCCATGTTGTCATCTCATCGGGGAGTGAGAAGTCTGGTGCCACGTCCGTGGCCGCAGCTGCCGAGGGTAGGTCCAAGAGGCGGAGGTCGGAGGTTGACTCCTCAGCAGCAGAAGGGGCAGCTGAGACCCCACAGGGTCCGATGGAGGAAGATGGCACGGAGTTGAGGAGGAGGCCGTGGAAGGGACACACACGGGGTCTGGAGGGGGGGATTCCACTGGTGCTAGTGGTACAGTTCAGGGACAGGAGGCAGCACAGGCCGCCACGCAGGTGCCTGTGTGTAATCTGTCCCTGATCCTGTGACTGCATCATCCCGCACCAGCAGGGATGGCTACGTCCAGACCCATTCTCAGGGAAGAGCGCACAACAACTGGCCTTCATCTCCCTGCGGATGTGGCGATCCGGGACCATGTTGAGCCTGTCCTGGCTGGGATGGCATTGCATCAACGGGGCATACGAGGTGACCTGCAGTGTTTTCGTGAAGACACTGCATGCCATCTCGGATGCCTCTTTGACCACGTTGACCCACTAGGACGGGTCACCAGTGCTGGATTCCTCCGTGTGCTGGACCTTCTTCCGACCCCCTCCTCACCTGAACCCCCTATGCACCAGTCATCCTCCGTGGCATCTTCCGGCCCATGTATCACCTGGGTACCCTGTGGAGCTGCCTCTGACCCAGCGGCCAGGCTGGTGGAGGACACATCCCTGCCACAGTCGGGAGTCGGATGTCCAGCAGGGGTGGCCACCCCAACAACTGCACTCCAGCAGGAGGAGGACATGCAGGCATCAAGAGGCAGGGCACAGGCACGGCAGCAGCAGGCTCAAGGTGGGAGCGATGATGGCTCAGGGCCATCAACATCAGAGGGGCAGGCACTCCCAATCCAGGAAGAACCTGGATTGGGAGTGACTTCCTTGTGGCAGCAGGTGGGCCAGCACATAGTTGCGGAGCGGCGGTGGGCGGAAGAGGCAAGGCTCACTATGGTCAGGGCGGAGAACTCCGTGCACATGGTGCTGATGCGGGCCGAGTGCCTCGAGGAAATTCGCAGGGAGTTAGAGGTGGACATGGCTTTATCCCTGCGAAACCTCAGGGCCATGGAACAGGCCCGCCTCCAGGACATATAACAGGAGTTTGATGATGCCCTGGCCCAGGAAATCGACAAGTGAGCCGTAGGACTTGCCCGCCGCCATTTTATATAGTTAGGTAGTGTTAGGTTTCATTTATGTTTTTCTTTCATTTGGGGCACTTGGACTATGCCCCACCTTTTTGTAGATAGTTCTTTATTAGGTAGGGATTTTTCTAGGTTTCCTTTCAACTGTTGGGCTCATGGACCCTGGATGTGTTCTTTGTATATGGTTGAAGACTGCTTTTCTCATCATTTTTTTAGTGTTTACCATGGAGCAATGGATTTTTCTGATTTTTTTTCTTTGGATTTGGTTTGCTGGACGGACACTTTGGAACCATTTTCATTTGGTTTTTTTTAATTCTGCTTTCATATATTTTTTATTAAATTTTTTTGGAACATGCAGCATTTAGTTTATTATTTCCATTATTGTGTGATTTCATTTCATTCCCTTGCTTTTGTGTTTAATACATTTTTTTTTCATACTTCAATGTGTGGTATTCTCACATTGGATTCATGCATGTCACGATGTGGGTTTTCTCATTCACTTGCACACATTGTGTGTGTGTGACGGACATGTATTGATGTGCATTCTTGCCATTTGGGATGTATCATGTAATGGGGATTTCAATGTGGGGTGGATGGAAAACTTGGTTCAGTGTTTGGACTGGGGTGGGGTGGGATTTGGGTGGCCATAAGGGCCATGATTGTGGATCGTGATGATGTGTTAGTGGGGGACATGAGTCGGGGCCTGCTGGCAGGTGCCCATCACTGCTGGGTGGGTAGGTGTACAGAGGGACATGAGTCAGGGCCTGCTGGCAGGTGCCCCTCACTGCTGGGTGGGTGAGTGGGTGGGGGGACTTGAGTCGGGGCCTGCTGGCAGGTGCCCCTCACTGCTGGGTGGGTGGGGGTGCTGGGGGACATGAGTCGGGGCCTGCTGGCAGGTGCCCCTCACTGCTGGGTGGGTGGGGGTGCAGGGGGACATGAGTCGGGGCCTGCTGGCAGGTGCCCCTCACTGCTGGGTGGGTGAGTGGGTGGGGGGAATTCAGTTGGGGCCTGCTGGAAGGTGCCCCTCACTGCTGGGTGGGTGGGCTGCAGGGGGACATGAGTCAGGGCTCCCAAGTGTGCTCATAAGAGCATGGTGCCATGTGGGCTGCCTGCAGGGCATGGGGAGGGTTGTAGGGTAGTCTCCTGTGGTGTGGGCTGGCTGCAGGGCATGGGGAGGGAGGAACCGCACACCTGGGAGGGCCCACGATGCCAATTCGTGTGTGGTACTTCCTGCGCTCCCCTGAATACACGTACCCCGCTCGCACAAAGCCTATCACGTGTGTGACTTACCATGCACCCCCCAAATACACGTACCCAGCTCGCACAGGGCCTATCGTGTGTGATACTTCCCGTGCAACCCCCAAATACATGTTCCCAGCTTCCACAAGGCCTATCGCGTGTGTGACTTCCCACGCACCCCGCAAATACACGTACCCCACTCGCACAGGGCCTATCGCGTGTGATACTTCCCGCGCAACCCCCAAATACACATACCCCGCTCCCACAAGGCCTATCGCGTGTGTGACTTCACGCGCACCCTCCAAATACACGTACCCCGCTCGCACAGGGCCTATCGCGTGTGATACTTCCCGCGCAACCCCAAATACACGTACACCGCTCCCACAGGGCCTATCGTGTGTGTGACTTCCTGTACACCCCCCAAATACACGTACCCCGCTCGCACAGGGCCTATCGCGTGTGATACTTCACGCACACCCCACAAATACATGTACCCTGCTCCCACAAGGCATATCGCATGTGTGACTTCCCGCGCACCCCCCAAATACACGTACCCTGCTTGCACAGGACCTATCGCGTGTGAAACTTCCCCCGCAGCCCTGCAATACACGCAGGCACCCAATCCACCCTGGGCATGCCCCACAGGCAGCCCACACCACAGGGGGGTGCTTTTTGTACACAATTTACCTGGCACGAGCAGGTATGTGTATTCTGGGGCCTGCACGGTGAGTTTTACACGCGTTTTTGCTGCCGCGAGCGGGGTGTGTGTATTCTGGGGCATGCACGGGGAGTTTTACATGCATTTTCATGGTTGGGGGGCTGTATGCTGCTCCACTGGCTTTTGCGTCATGTACTGGATTTGTGCACTGTTCATGGCGCACGGGGCGGTTTTGGGGGCGTAACTGGCGCTGCTGCAGGGTCGCTGTGCCACTCTGCGCCATGGCTGGTTATGGATGTTGGAATCCATGAATACGCTGTGCGCTGAAATGGGTTTTGGCGCATGTGGCTGGCGCAGGCTGGCGCACACGCATACTGTGCGCCAGCCGCGTGTGCCACTTGTGCGCTGATTTCTATGAATTACCCACTAAATACCTTTGAAAACTCTATCTCCAACACAGCTGGTTTGGAGAAAATATTAAAATTATCTTTAAACTGTAGAGTAATGCTTAAACATAACCTTGACGTGGAGCAAGGACTAGTTAATGGAGCACTTGGTACAGTTGTTGGCTTTCAAACATACCCACGTGACAACATTCAGTTTGTCAATATTCTTTTTGACAAACTATCAGAAGTTAAAAGGATAGGACGCTCAACAGCTCGATTCCTTCTTTTCAAAGACATATATGTACGCAGAGAGCAATTTTCTCTAACTCTAGCATACGCAGTCACCATTCACAAATCACAAGGTCTTACCCTCGATAAAGAATTGATAGATATTGGGAACACAGTCTTTAAAGAAGGCTTGAGCTACTTAGCACTATCACACTTACGTACACTTGACGGTCTATTTCTAATCAACTTTGATGCAAGTAAAGTAAACGTTGATATTCCTTGCATTTGGGAATACAATAGGCTACGTTCACTGTACACCCACATCTGAAAACCTATCCTGCTCCGGAAAAAGCAAAACATTGTAAAAGAAAACTACTTCAAACAGAAATGCAACAGGATCTCACTGCAAATCCTCCAAAGAGAGTAAAAGAAGCCAATACTTCATCAATTACTACAACCAAAGAAGAATCTACTACTCAAAGTAACTCAGGTTATTCTTCAAAGAAGCAACACACACTGCGAAGAAATGACTTGGACACACTATCTGGTCCATTCAAATATTCAAATATAACGGGTGTAAATTGCTACGCAAATGTAGCAATAAATATTCTATTCCAATTGCCACAAATTGTTCACAACATTTACTTACACAATACAGACCAATCGTGTTTGCAAATGTTAGTCCTTCATAGAAATGCAAGCAACAATCCTGACAACACATACAGTGTTCATGGAATTAGACAAGAATTGGAATACTGTTCTGGAATGGTGAAATTCACAATAACTCACAAGAAGATCCACAAGCATTTTGAATGTACTTACTACAAGTACTGGAAAAGAAAAACATACCTATAAATTAAATCTTCCAGATTTCATACATGTGGAAACATACATGCACTCTCTGCAACAATGTGGCACAGGAACAAATCCCTAACGAACGCTTCATGTATGTATCCATACCTAATTGTGAATCCGTTCCATTTCAGAAACTTGTACAAAATGCAAACCATGGCAGATTATGTACTACCTGCAATTCAGATAATCACTCCACCTTACAAATACAAACCCATAGTAAATACGTAATATTAATGCTTCTACGTTACAATGCAGATGCTACCAAAAACAGCTGCAAGCTGACTGGATTCACACATGATCAAGTATCTCTTGGTAAGAAAACCTTCACAACAATAGGTATAATCTACCACACCGTATCCAAAACCAATGCAGGTCACTACACTGCATATATAAAAAAGAATTGTGGATGGTTTGAATGTTATGATAGTACCATTACTCTAAAGCAGTGATTACCAGCAAATCTTATAAATGCTTATTCAATATTCTTAAAACCAAAATTTAATAACTAATCTGTGCATAAACATTAATTAAACTTCAATTAGAAAACTATAAACAGTTAGAATACGCCAACAAGTTCTAACTGCCCCAAGATTCTGCAACAACCAAACAGATAAATAAATACCACTAAATTATAAGAAGAGATAAACAGTTAGAATACGCCAACAGGTATCTAACTGACCCAAAATTCTGCAACAACCCAACAGATAGATGAGTCACTTGAAAATATAAATAAAAAACTCTAACCAGTTAGAATACGCCAACAGGTATCCAACTGCCCCAAAAAATCTGCAACAAGCCAACAGATAGAACATTAGCCAGAAACAACAAATAGACACTGAAAACAGCATGGATTTTTTTTTTTGCACTGACCCAATGATTTAAGAAACAAACACAGAAACTGAGCAAATTGCACAGAACACTGGTTTGTAAACTACTAAATATGAGGGTCTAAATAATGCAGAAATATCTATTATGCAATGCAATAACTCAATATGAACTACCTACACTAACATGATATTTTCTTTTATCACAGAAATTGAAAAAGAATATCTTTTTCAGTTACCCAAGTATATAATAATGGAACTCACAAATAGTGCTCCATAACACAACCATTGAAGCAAACATCTAACCATACACCACAATCCAAAATGTATACTTCCATGGATATGTTATACTGCAGTGCTTGTTACCAAACTCTACAATCTTAATTGCATGACGTATCCAAAACTTCACATACAAACTATACAAATCAAACAATACACAAACTGTAGATTTGTGGATAATTGATGGATGTTTGATTCTATGGGTGTGTTATGCTGTGGTGGTTGCGACCAGGGCCTAGAGTCTTGGGTGCATGGCCTACGGCCAACATCCTTCTGACATGCACCCAAGACTCTAGGCCCTGGCCACAGCCACTGCAGCATAACACACCATAGAATCAAACATTGTAACTGTGCTATATGGTCTACTTATACAGGATATTAATTACAATCAACGCTGTACTAACAACCCAAAACCAATATATTAGTAAAGTAAAATAGCCAGAATTGCATTTTTCATTTCCGCGGACAGCTCGCGGACATGACAAACACATCAGGGGTGCCTGCCACCTAAACAAATACAGCATTTGACCCATCTCTTACTCCCCCACCCTCCCCAAGCACTCTTACAAACCAACACACTCCCCAAAGTTGTATTTTTCCCTGTTCGTCACTGCGCTGTCTGCGGATGTCCGCAGATCCAAGAAAGAGGACACATCAAAACAATACAATGCACCTCACGCTTCAACCCAGCCAATTAGCGAACACGTTGCATGTCCATGGACATGACGCAAGCTGATTAGCCAATCGGTGTCCTGTCCGTGGAGCGAACCGGGAAATGTGTCCGTGGAACAGACATAGATATCGCAAATTTTTTGAGACCTACTTTTTGGTTGTTTTTAAAAAACAATGACCGGGCGGATGTCCACCAAATTTACAAAAGCACGCTCTCGGGACCAAACCGCTGTTCCTGCCGCAAGTTTGGTGCAAATCTGTCCAGCAGTTTGAGCTGTAGGTGAGAGCAAAGTTTTTCCCCATTCACTCTATGTGAAAAAAATACATTTTGGGACCCCCTTATAACTTTGCCCCCCCCCACTGCACCAAACCTCACTAATCTTTGCAAAAAAAGTTCAGAGTGGGCCATATACTTTTTTGGCAAAGTTTGGTGAGGATTTGTCCAGGGAGAGCGAAGTTATTAGCCGCCCAAAAAGTGCTCTTCCTATGGGATTAGCAACTTAACCATAACTACACTGCCATTACCGTGGGCCGTGTAATTTATCTTTTTATGTGGCCAAAAAACTAATCTTAAAATGCAAAGAAAAATGTTCCTTTTTTACCCTTTGCAATAGGTGTGCCTCCTAAAGATGTTACCTTCCCAGTTCCTGCCTCGTTCTTCCCTCTCCCCCAAAACAGTCCTTTTCAGGGTGAAGTCTTTAGTTATAAAAGTAGACAATAAATAACACAGACTGTATAAATGGATCAGTAATCCTTAATTGGTCCTTTTAATACAGTGTGTGTTAAATAAATCACATTTTTCTATGTATTTTATTATAGCTGTGGCTATCCTTCATTGTAGCTGCAGGTACAACTTCCAGCCATTGCTGTGATTAACCACGTCTGCATTTAAACCAATCACATCATTCATGGTAGCCACGGGTACAATGACAGTAATGACAGTAGCCACGGCTAGAATGAATGTCTGTGTGCCCCGGGAGCCTACTCCATAGCGTCTCTCCTAGTTTCAGCTATGAACAAATGTTTAAAAAAATACATATGTAGATAGATGTTTGGCAGGTAGTCCTGTAAAGTCCTATTTTAAAATATATCAAGTGTAGTATTTGTGCAAAATTACTCTAACACTTTAATGACTTTCTATTCCTCAACCATAAATATAACTGTAAAAATTTTTAATTGTAAAATAAGTATGCAAAGGTTTTTGTAAAAATATTTATTTGGGGGAATGTGGTTGTGGGATTTATGTTTCTTTAGTATTTACACATGATACATCCTCTTCAACATCTCAATTGTCTGAATTTGTACAATCTATTATTCTTCTCAGTACTTTTAATGTACTTTTCCATTGATTCCATATCGTTTTGAAGATGTATTAACGTGTGTTTAATTTCTTTTAATGTGGTCCATGATTGTATTTGTAGGGAATCCGTGAGGTGGCTGTTGCTTAATCCATCTAGAAACTTGATTCACTTCTTCATCTGTTTGAAAATATTTAAATATATTTAAACAATTGAAGACATAATAGACTTTAAAGTACTTTTTCTGGTTGCACAGACATTTATAAACCCTAAACTACGCTATACCTATATGCTGAATGATATGTGTTACTTTTACATATTATTGTTTGTCATATTTTACATAAACATAAAGAATAAACTCACAATATACAGAATGTTCTGTTTTTTTTGTGTGGCTGCTTCTCTTCAGCATCTTCTTTCAGTATGTCCTCCTCTGTGGGATAGTATTCTTCTAGCCAGTCCATGTAGTTGTCCATTGTGGTGTGCAAGTAAAAAACACTGTCTGTCACTTCCCTTGTTAGAATGAAGAATAGAAGAACATTACCTGATGAGAGAAGGTGGCATTCTCTGCATTTACTTTCTGACTGGGACTTTATTGTTTCTATCATGGCCATCTGCCAATATGATGTCAAGTCCCTCAGGGGCTCTCCAGCTATTCAACCTATAACATCAAATCATTTTTTGAGTAATGTTTATATGTACCAATTGAACTGGAGATTATATTGTCTCATTATTTTAAATGTTTTTCTATATTGTAAGGTGTTTTTCTCTGATAGGAAGGTGTGGTTTTAGCAGATTGTGGAGTTAGATAGGTTGTAGATATTGTTTTTGCTGGACATTTCAGAAATGTAGGCAATTTCAGAAGGAGAGGCATCTCATTGCTCACAAGATTGTGGAGGAATAGAGAATTTTGAGAATAAGACTAATATTGATGTTTAGGACAGGTGTGTTTTCAAAGCATTGGCTTTGAATGTTTTTCTGGTAATATGACTTTAGATGCCACATTTGAAATGAAAGCTATGTGTTCAAGTTGTGGACAAACGTTTTTTACTAGGGGCAAACAGTATTTTCTCTTTGGGAAAATAAAATTAGTCAAGGAAAGAGCATAGAAACATTTTACAAGATTTTTGGAAATATGGTAGAGAGGGAAGAGGGACACCCATAGAAATTTTGAAATATTAATTTTTAATGAAAATATTCTTTAAAGCACTTTTTATGTATAGCCACGGCTGTGGACCAGCCAATAAAACATTGTGCACTGTCACTGACTTCTATAGCCATGGGTATCAACAAACCAATGGTACATCGTCTATTTTGGCAGACCTTTTTAGCTGCGGTTATAACTGCTGCCAGAAACATGGCTATTGTAATATAAATGTTTGCACAGTAATCATATTATTTAATGGATTTTACAGTACACAATTTTACATGTCTTTCTGATTCCATGCCCCTAACTGTACTTTTGTGTTATGTGAACTTTGAAACCTTATTAATATGTCTTTTTGAGTATGTAAAAAAATGTACTTATACCCGCAGCTCCAAGTGTAATCCGTACCCATGGCTATCAGCAAGCCATCTAGACATTGTACATTTTGGCTGTTTTGTATAAACACTCTCTATTAGCTGTGGCTGTAAGTGTGCATACTTCTGTGCAGTAATCAGATTATTTTATGGATGTTACACCACACAATTTGAAATGTCTTTCTGACGTCGTCATCTCAACCAATGAGTAATTTGACTTTGAAACCTTTGCAATATGTGTTTTTGAATGTATGAAATCGATGTACATGTACCCACAACTATACGGTTCTGTTCATATCCGTGGCTGGCATAGCTGCAGCTATGGAAACAATTATTGAACAGATTTTTTTAGATGTTATTTTATTATAGGTCTGCATATACATGTAATAAGTAGTCCTTTAAAGGACTGTTTTGGGGTAAACGGAGTGTAGTATTTTAACACATTTGGAGTACTGCTTTGATGTTATCAGGGAACACCACATTTCCTTCATCTGTTAAGTTTACTACATCATCTGTACAGATAAGTCATGTATAACTGTATGTTGTTGTTTGATATCCGTAATTGTTTTTGGTCTCTCTTGAAAGCGGAAACTACCTTAATGACGTTTCCATTTTAGAATTAAATCTGGTGGTCAACCTCCATTTGTGTCTCTTACTCAGATTGGAAAAGATAAAGAAGGGTTGAGGAAAAAGTACCATTCGTTTTTGCAAGTCCTGTTTCATCATTAAAGCAAGGGATATACTTCCCCAATTAATTAGTATGACGTCTGGCTGCCCTGTACTTCTCAGACTGAATAACTCAGGACAAACCTGGGACCACAGCATTCCACGCAATCCAAGCCATTTACTTGTAGGGTACACTGGTGTAGGGTAACCTTTCCTCAACAAAGACTTTGTAAGCATTAGCTATTTAAAATGCAAGCATTCATCATGTAGAATACATTTAATACCCAGTCTAAACTTCTGTGAAATAGAATGGTTGCAGCATGGTATTTAGCTCTGTTAAAAGTGCCCTTGTGATAAGGGGTGAAGAAGGTGCTACATTTTTATTAGGTTGGAATCTTGTGAGTTTGGGGGGCTAGCAGAGGAAGATTTGTTATCATACACAGAACAGGGACGCTGTGAGTAGCAGTTGTATAGCTTTCATTAACACAACCAGAGAAAGCATTTAGCACTGTAATGCAATCTTTGCATCTGCAGAACAACTTCAGTTTTTCACACATGCAAACTCATCAGAGGTTAAGATGAGCTCCCTTAATAGTGTAAGTCACAAAAGCCTCATTAGAATAATATTCACCCATATATATATTAGGTCCATAATTGAACACAGTAGAGGAAGTTTGAACTAATAGTGCACATCAATAGGGGAAGTACAAATGAATGTTTTTTTCACCAATCTGTAATTATGGAGTACGGTATTGTAAGGTTCCCTGGCACACAACCAGTCACTGTTGCCCTTGGCATTAAGACATTTTCTCAACTAAAAAAACAGCCCTTTGAGCTGCACTGGTGTAAAATAGTGTTCCATCAACACAGACTCTGTGAGGATGAGCCACGGAACAACAAGCATTGATCATATAGAACAGATTGAATGAGCAGTGTAAGATTTCATCAAATAGAATGGTTTGTAAGAAAGGCATGGTATCAAAGAAAGACAGACACAAATAATCACAGTTCAAGGGTCTTTATTAAACTGTATACTGGCTGAGATAAATGTCTAATCTAAACCTTAATATGAGATGGGTGCAAACCACGATCATCACATAATACCAATACAGTCCTAGTGGAGTCTAGTCAAATACAAAGGGCCTATATTAAAAAAAAAAAACTATTGCCAAACCTACAAAATAGTGTGGGAGAATGTTCACAAGAAAAGAAAGAAGCGTTTACAAAATGGTAAATTAGGATGTTATGGCCGGGGTCTTCCTTCCCCATGTTTTTAGCTCAGGACAAGACGGGACTCTTGAGCACAGCACACTCTTGGGCTTCACCTGCATGAGGGTAGAGTTCCTTTTCTCAATATCAGATCCTTCTGTGCCCAAGTCTCTTTCATGCAAAGTCTCTTGCTCCAGAGGGCCTAATATGCCAAAACAGCAAAACAAAAGTTCCTTCGATTTCTTTTCACGTCGGGCAATTACTCTTCCATCTTGGATCCCCCTCAGCCGGGCTCCAATCCTTCTCTCAATGTTAGCTTCCCTCAGTCAGTCTCAGACCAACACTCACTGTGGACATCCCTCAGTCGGGTTCACATTTGTCTTCACAATGTTCACGGGTGTATAACTGCTCACCCCAGTTCGCTGGCATTGCTCATTCGGGTTCATACTTGCCTCATTTACATAGTTCACTTTGATTCCACGTGTCAAATACTTTCGACTGTACAAGGGGTTTGGCTTGACCATCATATGACCACTTTGACACCTCACACCGGCCTGTCCTAATTTTTCTTGGTACTTGTAGTTTCTATAACAACCGAAGACTTTCGACTATGCACAGAATGCACAGGATTTAACTTAACCCACTGCAGGACCACATTGATTCCCTTATTCAACACACTCTCCTTATTATGGAGCAGGCACTGGTTAGAGTCCTTCAAATGAGCTCCCACGTGACACCATCCCACTCTAACTCTGGTGTCAATTTCACCCACAAAAGACCTTTGTAACTTTAGTCTTCTTTCTTTACACTGTGTTGCTCGTTGCAACCTAGAGCCCAACAAAGTCTGGTCCATTATCAGTGCTTTCCGACCCACCAGCATCTCTTGCCTGTGGAGTCAAGGACGGTACCACAATGGCAACTGCTTCTCCCCACGCTGGCGATCAGGGCGGGAGGGTCCCATGTACCGCTGACATCCTTCACACCATTCGCCAGCTGCGATTCCCGGTCTTACGTTTCCCTTCTCAGAGGCTTCACGGGTCTGGGTGTAAAAGGGCAACTCCCTCCTTGGCGTCCTTTCAGGTCTCGCCAACGTTCTCCTCCGTTTGAACTCCCATCCCGGAATAGCTGCTCCTTTGTGCGTTTGGCCCTGCTCAGAATGTGCTTTCGTGCTCTGCCTTTTATCCCTATGGGGAAGTGAAAGGAAAGTCAGTTGTGTATAGTTATCGGCAATTGCCTTACTCTGCCTGACCCTTGTGTTCGGCCATGTCAGGTATACGGCTCTGGTGTTAGTCTGTTGTATTTCACAGTAATCTGTCTGTGAGAAAGTGTTTGTGCCAAGAAAGGGGGTGGAGGGGGCGGGGGTGAGTTTCTAGATATCCTAGATATCCTAGAAAATGGAAAAGGGAAAAGGTGTAATAAGGAAGGGGCTACCGCTTCTCACACTTCGGTGTCCCACTTCCACTCCAGGAAGAGCCCCCATCCAGGTGATCCTCCCACATTGGTCCACCCCCAGGAACTGGATCCAATAGCGATGGCTGTGTCCTGGCCACCTGGATGATCCCCGGGGATTAGCAAGGGATACATCTTCAAGGTTCTCACAGGTTGCAATATGCACTTCAGCAGTGCACATTCCTCACATATCTCTCTTTGTTCAGCATATTTTAGCACACTTCCCAGCATACTACAAACCTGAAATTCAATGTGGGTAGGTCCAATGGCGTGGACAATGTAAAAAGTATAAAATCTACAAATGTTCCTATTTTGTTGTAAGCTTTTTTTTAAGTGGTCTGCAATGCTTGCATGTGTGTGTGTTCAAAATTGTCAGCTTACTTCCCAACATCCTACAAACCAGAAATGTGTCATGTGTGTAGGTTCCATGGTGTAGACAATGTAACAAGTATAAAATATATCTTTTCCTGATTTTTTGTTTAAGCAGTCTGGAATGTTTACCCCTCCCATATGGTTCTTTGCGCTGTAGTTCTGAAATATTTCTACGTTCATTGTTCCTAAAATCGAGCAATTTTTGAAAACCTCAGCAGTTCATTGTTCCAAACTTTCCACACTACCAGCATTCTGGCCGACATTAGCGGCACTCATTTTTGAAGTCATATGGGTGACACAAAATGTTGCTTTTGCAGCTATGAGGGTGACAGTAAACAGTGCATGTCCCTTCAATGGTTAACAGTCACTATTTCAAATAACATTTGGTCCAAAGTCAAAATGTCGAAAAAAAAACTTCGAAAAAAACATTTTGAATGTCTTTTATTGTTTGTTTTTTGTTCGGAATGGGGGGCTCCCCCCAACACCCCTTTCTTAAAAAATGTTTTCTGTTTTAACCCTTTTTTTTAACTTGCGGAACCCAAAAAAACATGTAAATAAAAAAGAAAGCATTCGAAAAAAAAAATGTCGACATTATTTTTTTGACATTTTTTGTCATTCGACCTAATGTTTTCGACATTTTGACTGGACAACCCCTTCAATATTGTCAGCAATGATGTTGTCCATCACATCATGGCAAGTCTCCCACAATATATTTGGGGGCGTGGCTTGATGGCTACGTGAGAGGACGTTCCTTGGAGGAGCTCCCGATGATCCGATCCTGATCCTGGGAAGAAGTGACGGTTTTTGACGGACTTTCGAGCCCACGGTGCATCCAAAGGCGTATGAAAGTGGGGGGCACATGGTGAGTGCCCTCCCCACCAGCAAGACTGCATATCCACGGAACTAGACCCCGAAGAAGGTGGCGGTCGCGCAAAGGAAGGGGAGCACCCAAGATGGCCGCCTGTGGACAAAGGGCCATAAATGGTCTGACGAGCTGAGGAAGACAAGGTTGGTCAGAACGTGGGCGAGCCCAACCAGATAGACGGGTCGCATGTGCCTCTGGCTGAAGGCAAGAACATAAGGGCGAGCCCTGGATCGTGGCGGGCTAGCAGAGTGAACCCAGGTTCTGCCGAACCTCGCTGTGAAGGGGCCGGCGAGCGAACCCCGCGAGGATACTGCTGGGCGCGTGGGCCCAACCGACGCAGCAGGATGTCCTCCAAGGTGGTGCGACCCCGGATCAAACAGCCCACGATGGAGACCTACGCTAGGTCACCCTCGGGCGCGGAAGGGGGCAAGAGCAAAGAAACCGCTGCGGCGGCGACGGACCCACCGGGTACTATCCAGGAGGTGCTGGCACCAATTGCCGACTTGAAGGTGGCCTGGGAGACAAAGCTGGGCCTGACCATGAAAGAGCTGCAAGAGGGCCTAAACCTTAAAATAGGAGCGGTCCAAGAAGAGATGAACCTGTTGCGCCAGGATGTGCGAACGATCGCAGAGCGCACTGTGGAACTGGAGAAGGAGTTGGCCCCGACCACGGAGGCGTGCAATACACACGCCAAGGAGCTTCATGCCCTCGTGCAACGAGTGGGCAATTTGGAGGACAGAGCAGAGCAGGCAGAAGGGCGCGCCAGGCACAACAACATTCGCATAGTGGGGGTACCGGAGGGAATGGAAGGATCGAACCCCACGGATTTTGTTGAAACCATGCTTTTGCAGGAGATTACAGGTGGGGAGCTGACCCAGGGGTTCGCGGTCGAAAGAGCGCACAGGGCCCTGACCAGGAGACCGGCCCCAGGAGCCCCCCCGCGGCCGTTGATTGCGAAGATCTTGAACTATCGTGACCGTGAGAAGATTCTCGAATTTTTCCGGAAAGGAGGCACGATAGAAAGGGGGTCAGCGAATATAACGGCGTATCCGGATTACATGCTGCTCGCACAACAGAGTCGAATGAACTTTGGAACGGTGAAGAGGAGGCTTAGAGAAGCAGGCCACCGCTACATGTTGCTTTACCCCGCCAGGTTAAAGGTGTTTTATAAGAACAGATCCCTCTTCTTTGAGACGCCGAGCGAAGAGATGGAATGGTTTGATATGCAAGGTCGACCTCAGGAATCGGATGCCCAGACAGAAGCGGCTGGAGATAAGTAGCACGTTGCACAGGCACCCGTGAGGCCATAGCTATGACATTGGGACTGGAACACAGTTTGATATTGTGCTTGTGTGGGGGAAGTCACGGCATCTGCGACGGGTCCCGTTGAATTCACTTCTCCTAAATAGATGACTGAGAGCACCTGGGGAGCAACCTCTGCACCCGATAGTAGTATATTTAGTTAGGTCACTGTTAGATTGGTGACACCCCGCGGGGTCCTTGTTCTTGGTCACGAGACGGGTCCAGACGTGGGTAGGCCTGAGATCCAGGGATGGAGCTGGGCTATTGTTGGGGGTTGGAGGGGAGGGGGGGAGTTGTGTGCAGTGGTGTGAGGTTGGGGAAAGGGGAGGGGGGCATGGTTCCTGAATAGAAGGGAAAGAGCCAGGAAATGACCCTACGTGGGGAACATTATGGGAAGGGATGGGATGGAGAAAGACCGACCGGATGGCATCGGGTAATCTCAGAATTGTGACCTGGAATGTACGGGGCCTCAACAGCTACATTAAACGTAACAAAGTGATGCTGTATTTAAAGAGGATGCGCGTAGACATAGCCCTGCTGCAAGAGACCCACCTCACTAGAGAAAGGCTGGAGGTGGCCAGGAGGAAATGGAAGGGCACTGTTGTGGGGGCGGCGTACTCGGCGTATGCTAGAGGGGTTGTCACCTGGGTGGCGCCCCATATGCCGTTTCGGGTGCTTGATTCTACAGTGGACCCGGAGGGTAGAATCGTGGTGGTAACGGGTCTCTTGGAAAACAGAGAAGTGCACATCATAAATTTGCATGCCCCCAATAACGATACAGCGGCTTACTTTAGGACCCTCTACGGTAAACTTGGCCCCCTGGCAGGGGGTACGGTAGTGTGGGGTGGGGACTTTAACTGTACCGTAGACCCCAGAATGGACAGGTCCAAGGACAGGGCAGGAATAACGGCACCGGCGGCTAAAGCGCTGAGTACCTTACTGAAAGACCTAGGCCTAGAGGATGCGTGGAGAAGGCTGCATCCCACGGATAGACAGTACTCACACTATACAGCGCCACATGATTTGTACACAAGGTTAGACTACATGTTTGTAACAGCTGGGATAGTGAGAGACATAGAAGGAGCGGAATACAAGGCCCGAGTGCTGTCGGACCACTCGCCCTTGGTGGTAGACTGGAGACACCAGCCCCCACGACCGCAGATCCCTACATGGAGACTTAGGACCGAGGCTCTGCAGGATGAGGGGTTTCGGGAGGGCCTGAGGGATGCCATTGAAGAATACTTTGATACAAATACGGGAAGCGTAAGCTCTGTGGGCACACTGTGGGAAGCGTTTAAGGTGGTGGTGCGTGGGGTAGCTATTTCCCAAGCTAACGGCTACAGGGGGGGGTCGAAAGGGAGCTCCGGAGGCAGAAAGGGAGCTAGAGGAGCTCACGTGTTGCGAGAGCACCGCTCATGATAACAGAACCAAAGTAGAGGAGCTACAGTTGTCCTGCAGCGCACTCTGGGATAGACTGTGCAGACTCAGCTACAGGAAATATACAGAGAGGATACACGCAGGGGGTGAAAAGCCGGGCAGACTGCTGGCTTGGCTGTATAAGAGTGAGACCCCCCGCTCGGTGATTAGTGAGATTCAGGGCGAGGGAGGTTGCATATGCAACACCCAGAAAGAGGTAAATGAGGAATTCCTTAAGTTTTACAGACACTTGTATGAGGACACGGGGGAGGATATGGGGCAAGACATACTGGACACATTGGGGGACATTGAGCTGCCCACCTTAGATGATCTAGAATGTTCTGAGATAGACGCATCCGTCACCTCGGATGAGCTGGAGGTAGTGATTCGGAACTTGCCCACTTGCAAGGCGCCGGGTTCGGATGGTCTGCCCAGCGAGTTCTACAAAACATACCAGCAAGAGTTGCTTCAGCCACTGCTTGCCACTTTCAACGAGGCCTATGAGCAGGGAGAACTCCCGTTGTCCCTCCGTGAGGCTGTAATCATCCCACTCCTGAAACCAGGCAAGCCGGCTGTGGAGCGTGGGTCTTACAGACCGTTGTCCATGCTTAACCAGGACAGAAAAATACTCACAGCCGTGCTGGCTAATATGCTGAAGAGGGTGATTAAGAAACTGATACACCCAGATCAGACGGGATATGTTCCAGGTAGGAACATCACCGATAACCACCGGAGGCTACACCATGTCATAGACCAAACTGAGGAAGACACGGGCGAGCTGGCTATAGTGTCGTTAGACGCGGTCAAGGCCTTCGACTAGGTACGATGGCCCTGGCTGAAAGTGGTCCTGAAGGGGTACGGAATGGGACCTGGATACCTCAGATGGGTCCAGTTGTTTTATAGCACCCCGATGGCGAGGGTCAAGACAGGGTCCACAGTCTCAGATTCTTGGCAACTGGGCAGGGGGACCAGACAGGGATGCCCCTGGTCACCCATGCTATATATACTGGCATTGGAGCCGCTGGCAATATGCCTGCGACAACAATATGGGGAGGTGGGCATAAACACTGCCAGTGGAGAGCATCTGATATCATTATATGCGGATGATATGCTCCTTTATTTGCGCTACCCAGAGGAAAACCTACAGTACGTGCTAGAGGTAATAGAACTGTATGCCATCCTCTCGGGAATATTGGTGAACCCTGGAAAGTCCAGTCTGTTCCCTTTGGGCAGATACAGGAATGTCCCGGTGCAGAGGCTGCCTGTCCTGCCAATACCATGGCAGCCCGTGACATTTAGGTATTTGGGAATAAATATTTACCACAAGGTCGAGGCAGAACACAAGCACAACATGGAAAAGGCGATAGAGGGGATCAAGAACAGCATGGTACTTTGGTCCAGACTGCCCCTGACCATGATGGGGAGGGCGGCCTTGCTCAAGATGGTGGTCCTGCCTAGACTTTTGCACTTCTTCGTAAACGTCCCGTTTCTGATACCCAGGAGCCTATTAACGAAACTTCTCAGCGTGTGTAGGGGTTTCGTGTGGGGCAGCTCTAGGAATAGGGTGGCTCTGTGGAAGCTCCAGAACCCGTGTGACAGGGGGGGGTATAGACCTGCCCAATTTCGAACTCTATAACCTGGCGGGGCAGCTGCAGTACATAGCCAGGTGGCTCTCAGCTGAAGACTCGGCGGAAGCCAGGCTCCTGCGCAGAGATACAGCCCCATACTTTCTGATGGAAGTGGTGTGGTTGGGCAGAGACAAACTGGTGGGCAAGGGGCGGCTACTGAGGCTGGGCTGGGAGATCTGGCACAGGACATGGAAGATTGGGGGGACTCGGAACCATGCTCCCAGCAGGCCCCTTTGGCGGCGCTGTGCGGTAGCGACCCTCAACTACTTGAATCGGTCCGCAGATACTGGGAACAGGTAGGCCTAGCCACCCTCGGGGACATATGGCAGGAAGGGGAGGGAGTGGACTTTCAGAGGTTGCAGGAAGAGACGGGAGTACATGGTGGCCAATATATAAACTACACTAGGCTTGTGAAAAAGACTAGAGAAAGATGGCCTGAGACAGTGCTAGCGGAAGACCCAGACGCCTCCCTAGAAACCATGTATGATGTATCGGAGGGCGGACACAAAATATCGAGGATATATGAGCTCCTGGGAGTAAGGGCAGGGAAGGAGTTGCTCCAATTGAGACAACATTGGGAGGAGGAGGTGGGAGGACCCATGACGGACGGGCAGTGGTAACGGGCCCAGAGGTACCACAAAAAGGTGTCCCGGAACGCGAGATTCCAACAGCTTCAATTGTATGTTACCCACAGGGCTTATTTAACCCCCGGGAAGATTGCAAAGTTTGGGGGATCAGCTATGCAGCAATGCCCCAGGTGTGGGGAGGTGAATGCGGGACTGCTACACATGTTTTGGGCTTGCCCGGAGGTGCATAGATTTTGGGACGAGGTCAAGACAAAACTGGCTGGCGGGGGGGTGGTGCTGGATGTGGAATCGGCCTGGTCATGCATGCTTGGGCTTTTCCCTAGACCCCTGCATTTGAAACACATAAGCAAGATGAAGGACCTGGCTTATGTCTTGGCCAAACGTAGGATTGCCATGGGCTGGAAGGCGGCCCACAGACCTAGGGTGGAGTTATGGTGGACAGACCTCTTGAGGTGGGTGGAAGCTGAATCCATAGTCTGGTTTGAAGCGGTCACCAGGGGGGGCGAGGAGGAAGTAGGGCCCTTGCTGGCCTGGCGGCAATTGGTGGCCTCGTTGGCAAACCCTCACCAGGGTGACAACGAAACAGAGGACCCGGATGATGGCTGCCTAAGTATTGTGCCACCCAATGATGTTCCCGTAAACGACATGTGAGAACCGGCTCTAGTTTAAGGGGGGATGGGGGAGTTGGGGAGTTTGAAAATGTGTTGGAATATGATGCTCTCTATGTTTTGAAACAGTTGTAGTGTGTTTGTTTGATCTTAAAAAAATTAAATAAAAATATTTAAACAAAAAAAAAGTCTCTCACAATATTTACAGGAACTTCATTTCCCATGGAAGTTGATGAATGTATGCCATCTCAACAGTGCGAAGCTAACATGCTCCATCCGTACACGTACAGGTGCAGCACTTCAATCCTACACGCTTCTGCCCTACGCACACAGCACTTAAGTTGAGGTCGCTGCTGCCTCAACTGTAGATCCGGACACCAATTATGTCGCTGCATAACCTCAATGCTCCAACTCAAAAGTAGCTGGAATTGATTTACAGGATTCATGCTTTTCTCATGGTCAGCTTTATGTGGATTGTTCCAGAGTTGGAAACAAAGACAATTTGTTCACACTACCTCCTACAGAAAAGACTAGCAATATTGTCTACAAAGAAGCATTGGTTTAGTTAATTAAATGAACTTCAAACTAGGTCTGAAGTAGGAATTACTGTGCCAAGCACGGGTACACCTGCTAGTAATATATATAACATTGGGCCTAGAAATTAAACCTGCACTCATAAAGAACATAGGAATGGTCTCAGTAGTGCAATATCCTGTGATTTAAAAGAGATATAGAATAGTTTACTGGTGGAAATTGCTCCAAGATAAACAGGCACACTAGGAGCCACAACAGTGGAATCTCAGCCCACTTATAACAGTTGCTGTATGGGGTTGGTTATGTGTGCTCTGCTCATGTAGAATATGGCCAGTGCTTTAAGACTTTGCCTGAAATACAAAAGAGGCTTGTGGTGTACACTGATGTAAGGTAACCTTCCCTCAACACAGACTTTGTAAGGATGTGTTATTTAAGTGCAAGCATTCATCATTTAGAATAGATGTAATTACCAGTTTAAGCTTTTGTGAAATAGAATGGTTGCAGCATGGCCATTAGCAGTGTTAAAAGTGCATTTCCGGTAAGGGTTGAAGAAGGGTTGAATATATTTTAGGTTGGACTCTTGTGAGCTTGGTGGGCTAGCACAGTAAGATTCTTTATCATACACAATCTTCTCTCCTCACATCACAGACTTTGCCAAGAAGGCCCACTACCACCCGCACCTCCTCAGAGGTATTCTTCTTTTTCTCACTTTCCCCCAGAAACTCACTGTCTACAAAGTCCTGGTTCTCTCTAGTCTGGACTACTGCAACATCCTCTTTCTCAATCTGCCTTCCTCTACCCTCTGCTCTCTGCAACTAATCCAGAACATGACTGCAACACTTATCTATGGTCTCAATCCCAGGGACCATTTCTCTCCAGCCCTGAAATCTCTACACTGGCCCCCAGTGGCTGCAAGGATAAAGTTCAAGACCCTCTGCAACATCCCCAAGGGTTTCTGGGGCCAGGGCCTACATTACATCCAACACTCTCTTCCAAAATACCTTCCTTCCAGAGCCTTCCCTCAGATACTGCCAACTCTCTAAGTGTCAGACGCTTCTCCAGGCAGAGTGTGATGGTTATATATCTCTCTCCTCTGCAGGTGTCTCCCTCAGGAATGGTCTCCCTGCCCCTCTCAGAGTTGAGCGGACCACCTGAAGTTCCAGAAGCAGCGCAAGCCCTTCCTTTTCTCTTCTGCTTTCTCTCTCTCCCTCCCCTGATGATCTACCTGTCTGCTGAGCCGACTTGTTGCCTGGCTACCCTCAGAGGCTCACTGGGTACCAGGCTTCTCCATGATCAGTCTCCACTGCACTGACTCCAGGCCTACCACACAGTTAAGGGCTGTAACTGTAACCTCTACAGTCCCCTGCCTCCTAGCACTTATCCAGAGCTGTGCTGCCCGGGCTGAACTTACTCAGAGGAATTGTTACCTTGATTGCACTTCCCACTTCCTCTCTCTGGCACTTATCCATCTCCCTTCCCCCCTGCAGGTTCCGCTGTTGCACTTGCACGATCTGAATGACACAAGGCCTAGTAAGATTGTTTGTCTTGTCCTCCCTCTGTCTTCCCTACCTTGTCTTGGCATGCCTCAAAACACTTGTGTATAGGCGTGTTATAAATGACATATCACATCATATCATAGGGGCATTGTGACTAGTAGTATTACAGCTATCTTTATTTTTTATACTTTTTTGGGGATTTTCAGTTCATCTTCATTTGATGGATGTTTGGTATGAGAGTACGTATGAATGTAGTAATTATATTTGTTTACAGCATTGCTGAATTATGCGTACCAAGAGGTGTGAAGAACATGCCAGGAGGAAGGATCATTTGCAGGGAAGTAACATTTTTAAATATAGAACTGTTAATGGTCATGTTTCAAGTTCTGTAGAAACATATTTAAATGACAATACACCCATGCGTGTTAGTGAAAACTTTTTGGAAAATATCCAAATTCAAATAGGAGATATGACACATAATCCTTTAAATGGGACCAAGCATATTTCAAGTGAGTGATAAAATGAAAAATATATCAATACTGTTAGTAGTATGTAAGAAACAAAAGGTTTTTATGAGAAAAGAAGAAAACCTCCTTTAGGTTCTGGACAGAGGAATACATATATGTTTATTAACAATTGTTCAAGTCTCTATACATCTTTGGAGAAGTGTGAAATCAAAATCTAGATATGCAGTGTTTCTTTGGAAAATAAAAAAGTGAACAGAGGAGAGCACAGGGACAACGTGCTGGTCTTGGAAGCAAGACCACACAGAGCAACAGATGTTTGAATCCTGGATCCACGCTTAGAAACCAAACTCAGGTATGGTATTAGGCGTGTTATAAAAAAAGCAATAAAATAAATAAAATAGGAGGAATAATTGGAAAATATTTTCATATGAATAAAAACATTTTCATTTTTGTACTGAACAAACTTGAGAAGTTAATTAAGGTCACCATACCCTTCTACAGAAATATACAGTTCATGTTCCTACAGGTGACAACTTTTGTGAAGTGTTTGGCAAAGAGTGGAAACACTGCACAGCAAGATGTTTTAATGAAGACAGTTACATTTGACACTGGAATGAGAGTGAACGTAGCTATGAAGTTCAAAATAGTGTGATTTCTGAAAAAGAAGAAATCCTTAAGACAGAAGAGTAGTTTAAGGTTTATAACAGTCTGCAATTAAAAATAAAAATCAAACAGAATTATGGACGTGCAATACTTTGTGCAATAGTTATACATTTTCTTGTAAAGTCTTAAAGAGATTTTGACAGATTTTGCACAAAAATGTTATTATCCAAAGACAGATCAAGATTTTGCAGAGAATAAAGGACTGTAAAGATTGTGAGGGTCACTCTCTAGCTTGTCTTAATAAAAGCAGATGTAAGAGTCAGTTTCATCAGATACCTAGGCTGTCTGCACATCATACTAAAATTGGATACCTGCTGGTTAAATTGTATCAGGGCAAAACACCATGAATGTCCCTTGCACTTTTAAATCAAACACTGATAGCTGGAACTGTAGGAAGTTTACTTTCTACACTTTAAATGATAAACAAAATGCATTTAAAAGATTATGTATATGCAGATTAAACACCTACCAGAAGTGGAAATGATGATCGAATGCTTTCAAAGGATCTGATTTTTCAACGGTGTAAAAAAAGTGTTGCAATGTTTGAGTCGTCTTCTAGCAAAAGACCTGACATTGTTTTCATGTTTTTTCGACACACTTTCTATAAATCCCAAGTACAACTAGTGTACATTGAGGAGAAAATAAGCACAGTGCAGACGATGTTTGGAAAGAACTTCATCTGTAGTTGAAGAAGAACGATTTGACACAAGTGAGGCACTACATGTTTGCAGACACTGTGTCCGGTTTTATAACAGAAAATGCATTCCTCTCAGAAGTGTTTTGATTGATATGGTAGTGCCTGATATCCCTGTTGTGCTTCAAAAATAGAACATGTTTGAAGTAATTGCATTGCACATTTTTCATCCTTTCCAAGTTATTGATAGATTTCAAACAAAGATGTCTAAACTGCCTAAAGAATCATTAGTTCAAGGTGTGAGAGGCAAAGCTGTGTATTGATAATGTCAACCCTCTAGGAGTAAAGTGTGACATTACAGATTGTTTGTTTTAGTAAATTGTTTTGCCACAAAAGATAAGAACATTTGACAACAGCTTACAGATATCGGAAAGATGAAAGGCGCTTTGGGGTTTCTAGTGAAGCTCAATGATTTCCACAAAGGAAGCCTGACTGTACCAGACATGTTTATGCTTCATGTTGAGTTAACAAGAAATAACATTGAAAGTCAGTGTCAACATTTAACTGTTGCAGAAGGAAATAGTTTGCATGGACATTAAACTAGTCATCCTGTTCACTCACATGAAGTCATGGCTGGCAGTTTGGAATTATACCAAATGAAAGCAACTGAGGTGCACAGATCAGTGTCTGGGAAAAACACTTTAGAAGATTGTTTCCCTATGATTTTTCCTACTGGAGAAGTGGGCTGATTGGATGATAGAAAGGTTCCAATTTCTTCTTCAGAATATCGGTGTACACAAATGTATTCTGAATATTCCAGATTCCGCACCAATGTTGAATATATTTTTAACTTACTGTATAAAAGTGAATTCTCCACATTATGTTATACTGTTGTTCATACACCTCAGACCGGAACTAGATTTAAAAATGTTTCTGCATGTGAGATACTGCAACAGGTAAAAGGAAATAATGAAATTTAAAAAGGAAAAATGTGTAATATCATTGCCACAATGACACAAACTGAGGAATATTGGATAGTAGACACTCAGAGGTCAGATGCATAATCAGAAATGTGGGCCTTCCAACTTGGTTTGTGACTTTAAGTTGTGCTGTGCATGAGTTGGGTTGACCTTGCAGAGTGGATCTGTGAAACTAATCTATGGAAAGAAGACATAAAACACATGATCCCAGGATAATTGTGTCCTATGGACCCAGTAAATGTATGATGATTCTTCCATCACTGACTTTTAGCTGTGTGACACTGTATATCTAATAAAGAAAATGTTCCACTAGGCACTGTGGGATATTTCTTTTTGAGGAAAGAGTACCAGGCATGCAGGGTTCCACATGTACATGTGCTGTTGTGGATTAAAGGTGCTCCTCAGTTTCGTAAAGAACATGGTGGCTGTGTGGTAGGTTCATAGATAAATATGTTACTTGTTCCATCCCTGCACAGCATGTTAATGCTGATCTACGGAAATATGGACATATTACCAAGTATATCTACACCTTAAGCATCATCACCATCTAGGTGCTAGGCAATCAGGCTTCTGCCCCAAACACAGCAATGAAACAGTCCTACTAGACCTCAAATTTCAACTGGGTATCATTTGTGATTCAGGTAACCTAGTCATCCTTCTTCTCTTAGATATCTCTGCAGCCTTTGATTTAGTGGAACATGGCCTACTATACCAACACTTCCACTCTAACTTCCACTTCTCCCCAGAAGCTTCTGACTGGTTCAAATCATTCTTTGGTGACCGCTCCTCTAGGGTCTTCATTGGTGACTCTGGGGCTGACCCCATTTATGTTCCCCTTGGAGTACCAAAAGGCTCATGTCTCTCCCCGACTCTTTACAATAGCTACACCAAGCCACTATTCGATCTGCTTGACTCTCTCAGCATCAGTTATACCAAATTTTCAGATGATACCCACATCATCATCCTCATTTGTGGCAACTACATGAAGGATACTATTGCCATAAATAAAGTTTATGGCATCATCAATTACTGGATGGCCACCCAAAACCTGTGCCTAAAAGATTGGCATGAGAGTTACTAATCGTCAGATCCCCATTCCACCTCAAACATCTAGATCCCCCTTCTCTTCCTTCCTCATCTATGGAACCTCTATACACATATCAAAATATGTCAAAACCCTAGGAATGCAACTAGATGCCAAGCTTTCCCTGACCATCAACATCCAGACCGTAGCTTCCTCAATGAGCTACACCACCAAACCTTTCTCTCTAAGCAGACAATTGCACTCTCCAGAGAATTGTCTCACCTTGGCACGAGCCATTATAAACAGCAAACTTGACTATTGCAACATTCTCCTTATGGGCACATCAAAGAAAAACCTTGCCAAATTACAACTCCAAAACAAAGCCATTTGAGCCACGTTGAAATTGTGCCACTCTGATCACATATCAGCTACAAGACTCCTCATCAAATCCCACATTGAGTTCAAGACTCTCACTATCGGTCACAGGTGCATATACAAAGCAGCCTCTCTCTACCTGAAGAACAGAATCGCTCAAAATCACCTCACACACAGGATACAATCATCTGCCAGCATCACCCTCTTCACCCCTACATTCAAAAGTAAAATTGCATGTGGTGTGAGCTTTTGTGTCACAGTGTCTTCTCTCTGGAATTCCCTACCCCAAACATCAGAAACAAACACTCCTACCTAGCCTTCAGGAAATTAATGAAAACCGGGCTGTTTAACAAATATGGCTAACTGCCTGCATGACAAACCTTATTGTTCCCTGGATTTATCGCACATCCCTATAATTATTCAACAATTAGCTGAAAGAGTACCTGATAGTACAGAAACTGACTCTGAAAACCAACTTAATTGATACCTATTATCCAAATCAGTATACAAAGTTGGATGATCTTTGTTTGTTTGAAGTAGCAGAATGCTACTCATATTGAAATATTGAAGCAAACAATGACAGAGGATGGTTGCTGGTTATCTAGTGAGACATGAAAAGCCACGTCTAATCAAGCTCATGAAACTGTCTTGCCAAACTGCATAAAAAAGTAATTATTTTATTTTGCCATTTGCAGTTGTTCTTTCCATGCATGCAGATAATGATTAAGCGTGGATGTTTTTAAACTTTTGAACAATAATTGTTTGCTAAAAAATAGTTAATTAAATATCCGAAATGTGACCATAGTTACTGGAAAAAGAAATACATCAAGAAGACATGTTGGCAGCTGAATTGGCAAAACAGACTCCTAGGGGCAATCAGGATTCTGAAATAGGAATTCTAAATGTGTTAGGCGAGACTATTTTTCATACTGATGTTGAGATCACCATGGAAGAAGTAGAAAGCTCAATGCAACAAACTAAAGTTGCAAATGCAAATTATGAAACATTATTAAGTAAACAGTAAGTAAACTTAATGTTGAGCAGAAGGAAGATTATTGGAAAATAAAGGATAGGTTCTTACATGGTTTACAACATGATATGTATGAATGTTCTTGTATCCAAAACAAACCCCTATTGATGTATGGTAGTAGAGAAGCAATAAAAGGAAAACATGTTTTAATTCATGCAATGAGAGCAATGATACAAATGTAATTGATTGTTCTTTGTTATTTATTGTAACTGATCCAACAGGTTTAGCAGCATTCAACATATGAAGTGTTACTTTACATTGATTGGTAATGCTACCAGTGTAGCATGATAATAAACTTGAGTATCGAAAACTTGTATCAAGTGCTGCACAAGAAGTTGGAACATTTCTTAGAACATTAAATAGCTTGGTTGTAGACGAAGTAAGCATGGCGTCTAACGTGACGCTAACTTTCATTCACTTGCAAATGCAAGAAGACTTGAAGACTCACTATGACATTTTGACATTCTTGCTTTTGGAGATTTGTTACAATTAACTCCTGGGAAAGGTCAACTAGTTTTCAAGATGCTGCAATCTAAGAATAGTCAAACAATCTACAGCTAGCATTGGTAATTTTAAACTGAATTCCTGGAATTTACTAATAAGGTCAGGCAATCAGCAGTTTTAGAGTGTGCAGAAATGCTTAATAAGGGTTGTATGGGTATCGTTGAGGAGAATATGAAAACAGTCTTAAAAGGGAGATTGATTTGTAACATGTTTCATCAAGGTTGCACTGTGTCTGATGTCATGTTGACTCTTCAAGAAAAGAACATGTCTTGTGTTTCTTTGAAGTGTACACTTTGAGAGTGTGACAAGTCCAACTCACTAATGCTGCTATCTGAGAAGCAAGACATTGTAGAGATACGATTGTGCAATGTTTTAGATTGGAGTTAGATAAAAGTTTAAAGCCTCGATTAATTCAATTAGACAGTTCAATGTCTAAAACAGCAGGTCTAGAATCCATTTTAAAACTGTGCATCAATGCACAAATAATGTTTAAGAGGATATGCAGACTATTTAACGAAAAATATTAATTGAAAGACTTTTACATTGAAAACATCTTATATTCATTTTTTTAATATTGAAATTAAATGTTTTTAACATGAAATGTAATAATATAACATTGGAAATGTTAAAATGTTAATAACATAACAACTTTATAGCAAATTTCTACTTTTTAATGAAATGTTTATTTAGATATCTTTGTTTGACCACGTGGGGTCGCTGTATGGTCCATTTTTTACATAGACTTGTATTGAAGTAACATAGACTTGTATTGAAGTTAAGACATTTAGGCCATTTTGGATTTCCTCCTTTCCCATTCGGGACGTGTTCCTTTCGAGTTCCTGTTATGTTTTTTTTTGTGTGGCTTTTTATGGCTTTTTCCGTGGGTTTCTGCTTTTGCTCTATCGTGGATGTGTATTTCTTGCCGGAATCACCATTTTTTGGGATTTTTCTTTGGATTTTTTCTCCGGTTCACCTTGAGTATTTTTGGGATTTGTTATCGTTTTTTCATTGGATTTCTTCTCCTCCGGTTTCATGGATATGGATTTCATGTCGGATTCCTTCTTTGGTGGATTTGTTGTGGCTTTTACTTTGGATTTCTTGTGGATTTTTCTCCGGTTCTCCTGGACTATTTTTGTTTTTATTATGGTGTTTTCCCTGGATGTTTGGATTCATTGGCATCTTGGATTCCCGTGGAAGATAATCTTTTATTGGCTTCCTCTAGTTTCTACTTTTCCAGATTGCTGTGATAAGTCTATTTTCCATTTTTTAACACTTTATGTTGAAGGCTATATATATTAAACTATGTAGTTCTCTTGGTTTTCGCATGATGATACGCATTCTTTTAGTCTCTGTTGGGTATCTCAATCATTTTTCAGTTATTTTTGTGTT
This sequence comes from Ambystoma mexicanum, assembly GCF_040938575.1. Classification (NCBI taxonomy): domain Eukaryota; kingdom Metazoa; phylum Chordata; class Amphibia; order Caudata; family Ambystomatidae; genus Ambystoma; species Ambystoma mexicanum. The sequence goes on along the minus strand of NC_090933.1, from coordinate 477,518,622 downwards.
TTATCGCGTGCGTTTACTTGTGCAATTTGCATTTCTTGGCGACTTTGTTCTCTTTTTAATTGTCTAATAAAGCTTCATAAGCTTGGATTGTATGTTTTAAAAGATTGTCTCAACCCATTGTGACAACCTTTTAATTTATTGTTTGTTTTTGCTCTTCCATTTACTACAGTATTGTAACAATTCAAAATGTAAGGGTTATTTTCTCAGACCTCTCAAGGTATCATCGAATCTGTGATCTTTTCGGTAAAGGAGATTCGGTGTATAAGCACTTTTCTTTTCATGAATATAAATTCCGTAAATCATTTTTCGGTGAAAAAACTTTTCTGAAACATGCATTCGGTATATAATATTTGCTGTGAAGACAAGTAACCGTTGAAGTGGAACCTGAATGTAGAAATTGGTCTAGTTAATGGAGCAATGGGAAGAGTGGTGCATTTCACACTTTTCCCCACAGTACAAATATTGAACATATTCTTCTAAAGTATGATCTTGTAGAGGAACCTCATTTGATTTCTCGGACATCTGCACACTTCATGCTTTTTAGGAATACCTTTGTGAAAAGAGCACAATTTCCATTGTGCACTGCATATGCAATTACTATTCATAAATCACAAGGGTTTACATTAGAAGAAGCACTAAATGGCATTGGTCATACATTGTTCAAAGAAGGAATGTCATTGTAGCCCTGTCATGCGTGAATAATATTGATGTTTTATTTTTGCCTTAAACTTTGATGAAGCAAAAGTTAAAGCTGACATTTCCTGCATAGAACAATACAATAGATTATGTGTACTGTATGCTCCTCATCTTGACCTCATACCTCTTCCTGATAAGCACTTAGCATGGAAAAATATGGAATCGGTGAAGCTACATTCAAATAAAGTTCTTCCTCTTAAGTGTACAAAGCAAAAGAATCTAGCAGAATTGGAAACTCATACACATATGATGATGATGAAATATAGCCTAATTTGCCATTTTTACCATTAAAACATGAAAACCTTTGATAAAATATACAATATACATAGAGATAGTTGGATGTAATAAAAACTGCTCAGATTATAATTTCATCAGATAAAATCAGGTTAAAACCAAGTTAGCACATTGAGACCTTCTTATCCGTGCCCGAAGTAGGAATTTGTATACAAAATATACAAATCATGAGTGGCCTTGCAAAAATCCAACACAGTATTAATAGTCCTAACTCATTTGTGGTTGAAAAGAGGCAACACATGGTAAGATCTTTAGTCTTTGAACCACTCACCGAAGAGCTGGAATGGGCCCACTGTCTCCTCTGCCACACCACAAACTGGGCAACTCAAGTTGTTGGTAGTCTTCCGCTTCACCGTAAAGGTTGCCTCTTTTAAGGTGTGTGTACGTAATTGGATATAAAGTACACTTACATACCCAGGAGTAATCACGTAGAGGTATTTTACAAAGCCAACACTTTGCTTAAACACTATATACAGGTGGCCTGTGCTCAACATTAAGCAGCTGTGTTGCTCCTTGGCATTACTCCTTTATCTGTTGTCTACAGCTGGGGATCGTGTTTCCAGGATTATCGCATAATAGAGCCAGGTCCAGACTCAGCAGTTACTTGTGGACAAACTTAAACCATGGAATTTATCTTGATCCATTCAAACAAAGAAAGATACTAAGAGCTGAACGATACTCATGTAATCTAGGTTTAATCCATATTCACACACACTATAGGAGCGGTTTGGATAGCAAGGTCTCTGCTATAGGCTGTAGATTGCACTCCCAGTGGAGCCTAGCCAACAGTGATCCTTGTGGTTACATAAGAAGATGTCACAGAAAGTCTTTCTCAGTTGCACTCAGAGCAGGAACCATTTGGTGACCCCACAATTCCACCCCATAAAGAGTTGCTGGCAGGGCTTGAGACCTATATAATTGGAGTGTCATTGAGATTGCTTCTCTGCCATGAGTTTTAAAAAACAATGTATACCCCCATAATATTTGCCAATTGTAGCTATTGCTTTTACCTGCTGGCTAGGCCATGAGAGATTCTATGAAAATCTATTCCCAAAATAATTATACATTTTCACCTGCTCCAGAATATTACATTCTACCTCAATCTTGAGGGTGTATCTCTTGGATAGGCAATGCCTAAATAGCATTAGCTTGGTTTTCTTTGCATTTATTACCAAGTGTAGAATTTTGCATGTCTTCACAAATATATCTAACATGTGTCTGAAGCCCATAGGGGATGTAGCTAAGATTAAAGCATCATCCACAAAGAATAATGCAGGGAACTGTTTAGTACCCAATTTTGGGGGGTCCAGGCCTGTATCAAAGAGTTCTTCTATTAGTTCATTAATGTATAGACAAAATAGGAGATGAGCCAACACACATCCCTGGTATACCCCCTCTCAACAGCCACGGGTGTAGTTAGCTCCCCCTAGGCCCACTTAACTGTGGCCTTGTTCTCCACATATAGAGACTTTATCAACCAAAGTACATTCCCTGGAAAACCCTTCTTCTGCGAGGCTTCTCACAAAGGTCCACGTGGAATGCAGTCAAAAGCCTTGCAAAGGTCAACAAAAATTGCATAAACCCGAACACAGCTAAGCAGGACATATTTTGCTAAAATCATTTCTAACCGGAAGCCCTGATCAACCATAACAATACCCTACCTGAACCAAGCTTGTAAGTGGTTGATCGGTTCAATCTCATCTACCCATATCTGTAATTGGTTGAGTAGCACTTTAGCATAGATATTCCTGGCGGCGTCCAACAGGGATATCGGCCTGTAGATCCCTGGACTATTCTTGTCACCTTTATTCTTTCTTCTTTTTTATTGATATAACTGAATTAATCAACTTTTCAATACTGAGTTACAACATTTTTAAGTAACATGAATTTACAATTGACATCTTTTGAAAAAAATAAAAATCACATATTGAGATAGTAATACAGCCACAGAAGTTAAAAATCATTACACAAATTAAGAGAAGGAAAGAAGAGCAAATTTGAGCACACAAGTAAATAAACAATAATCACAGGATATTAGAAGTTTTCAAGTGGTCAAATTTTCCAATGGGAAATTGGATAATTAAAAATGGGCATGAAGGGAAAGAATCATGATCAAACAGTGACTTAGATGACAACAATTATGCCAGATAGTGTGATTCAGTTGAGTGCAATTCTCTCTATGTTTAAACATGAGTCTATAAATCACATATAAGATTTTACATGCTCCGTGCTCAAGTCAAGAGAGATTAATAGATATAATAAAAAGATAATTCAGGGCCGCTAGTCTAGTGCTAGGACATCAATAATCATAAGAAATAAGAATTTTTCAAGTGGCCAAATTTTCCAATGGAAAATTGGATAATTAAAAATTGTCTTGAAAGGAAAGATTCTTGATCAAAAGGAGACTTAGATTACAACAATTATACCAGATAGCATCATTCAGTTGAGTACAATTCTCTCTGTGTTTAAACATTAGTCTATAGATAATTTATAAGATTTGACATACTCCGAACTCAAATCAAGAGAGACAAATAAGTATAATCAGAGGATATTTCAGGGTTGTTGATCTGTGCATTTAAAAAATTCACTGTGGCAATTCTGATGCTAGTACACTGAGTGGAGAAAATGAGTTGTCAAAGGACGTTTTCATCAGTCACTCTGAGGTAGTCAAAGTGTTTTGCAAAGTACTTTTCACTATTTAAAGAAAGTCTGGGGCATTGCATTATTATGTGTCACAAAGTTTCTTGTTGTTTGCTGTTATTACAGAAGCGACAGATGTTAATTTCTTCACTAATCATTTTGCGTTTAGCCATTAGTTCTCTTGTAGGCCATAGATTAAACTGTACATTAGTGACGGATGGGTACGCAAGTATGGTTCTATAACACAAAATTCTTTCTCTCCAAAGGGATTTTCTCTAAAATCCTTTTACTGTACAATAAGCATTGTCTCCGGGTCTCAATCCAGTCAGCTAGATATTTTTTTAATTTTAGCTCTTTTAGGATCCAAAACAAGTACACCCATGCTTACATCAGCTCTGGACAATATGTGAAAAATAGCCATTTTCCATTGATTTACACAAGTGTGTTCACATGAGAATATGTAGTTAGATAATGTTTTAAGTAAGATGTCTAAGCTTTCAACCAAAAGGCATTTTTTCTAAAAATAAATAGCACAAAGGCACCATTGATACAACCCATTTACAGAGATCAACCCAGTTCGTACCTGAGCCATACAACCGCCAAGCACTGGGGTAGTTTTAAAATATGTCTCCAATATTTCCCCTCCATTTTGTGTAAGAATATCTCAGGTAATATTTCCCTTGTTTCCATTCTGTATAGTAGTATGGGAGTGACTTTCTGGTTACAATAGGTCACTGCTTTAAACATGGAAAATGTACCATATTTGGAGAGTATGATTTTAGTTTGTGAGATCGCTGTTGTTAATTTTCTCTCTAGAGCGTGTAAGTGGATTTTATTATATTGTTGATTATCAATGATAATGCCTAGGTATGTGTAGTGGTCAACTACATCTATCTTGTACTTTGTAAAGTCCACTTAGGTTTACTTTGAGTAGAATGTTTGACCATTACAAAGCATGATTCTGGTTTTCTGAAGATGTATTGTTAGCTGATTTTCATGTATGTAAAGTGACAAGGAGTCAAGCAATCTCTGTAGGTCCATAGGGGTCTTGGAGAGCAAGAATAGATCATCAGCATATAACAATGCAGGCACTTGTTTTGAGCCCATTTTTGGAGCATCAGCAATGATGTTTTCAAATGAATTCTGCATATCAGATATAAAGAAATTAAAGAGGGCCGAAGCAAGGATGCAGCCTTTCTTCAGCCCTCTCGAAGTTCGTATAGAGGCAGTGTGCAAGCCCCCGGTGATAAGCCCAACATGAATGAAAGTGTTTGAATGCAGTGCATCTATGATGTCAGACAAGGTGGGCGGACAACCTCCTCTATGCTATTTGTTCATAAGGAGCTGTCTGGAAAGGCTGCATGAAAATTGACAAACGCAAAATAAAGAGGTTGTTTTGTTGCATGCGCTTGACTTTTGATGGCATTGAGGGCCATCAGATTAATTGTCGTTCCCATACTTGCCACAAATCCTGTCTGATTAGGATCATATTTCTGTTGTGATAACGTCCACTCGTTGAAATCGCGAAGTACAAACTGGGCAAACATTTTCCCGGGAGCATCTAATAACGTAATAGGTCTGTAATTCGACACAAGAGAGTGATCTCCTTTCTTAAAAACTGGGACGATCACTGATTTGCACCAAGAGATTGGTATTGTGCAACTTCTGATGATATCTGTAAAGATGTTATTTAAGATAACGGACCAGGTCCTAGGGTGAGCCTTCAACATTGCATTGCTCAGCGATTAGGTCCAGAGGCTTCTGATCCACTTTATTTTTTGATAAATCATTTTATGTCTTCTTCAGAGGTTTGTAATTGACATGATCTGTATGAGGTAGGGGTGTTCTGAGTAGCAGCAGGGACATATATAGCATACAGGTTAACAAAGTGCTCAAGCCACTGTTGGTCAGTGATGCCATTAATTTGAGTGGATAATTGAGTGGCATGAATAGCCTGGTTCAGAAGACTTCATGTCTGTGCAGTGTTCTTATTTGCTAATATTTCAAGCATAACTTCCACATTACGCTGATTTGCATTTTGCTGTCTTTAGTACAATCGATCTTTCCATCTTTGGCATCTGGTTGATTGATTTCTTTAGACGTCAGAGATCAGCTTTTTTCTGTCAAAGTAATGTGTGTTTCTTCGATGTTCAGGGTAGTAGCCGTGGAGGGAGCTTTAAAAAGATTTAAAGCTACTGCATAAGAATTCTCATCATTCCATGTTTGATTGTGCAAAATCATATTGTTTAGCTGTTGCAATTTGTTATCAGTCCACCGGAAATGTGTTTTAGTGTTGTTGACAATAAGTGAGGCCTTATGCCATTGATCTGCAATATGGGGACGGCTGCAGTCCCAGGTCCAGAAGAGGGTAAGCATATTATGATAACTATGTAGTTGTTTAACGTGTAGTTGTTTAACGATTTCAAATGTATAGGCGACAGCATATAATTGTTCATCCACATGGATGAAATCAATTTTACTCTGCACACGCCCTCTGCACCAGGTGCTGCGTGGTGGAAGATTGCCTGGTTGCAAGCCATTAGTCATTCTAAGATGTCTTTCGTTCATTAGTGTAGTCCACCTAACAGTAGGTTTGTTGTTCGTTGATGTGTTTAAGGGAAAACAGCAAAGATTAAGATCTCCAGTTATAATAGTATTAGTAATATCAGGATCGAAAATGATTGTGTCTAAGAGATTTTCCAAATGTTTAAAGAAACAGTCATCAGACATACCAGCAGGATTTCTGTATACATTGAGATGAGCTATTACTCAATCGTGGCATGAGATTTTTGCTAGTTGTAGAAAGTTGTTCAGGGTGGACCAGGCCAGCACTAGTTTTAACTACTACAAGAAGGCCCAAACTGGGTTTTCCTTTATGGGTTTATTTTGCCGGAAGTAATACTTTTATTTATTTATATTTATATAGCGTGCAAGCAGCCCAAGGGCATTGAGGCGCTGTTACTTGCATGAGCTTAGTTACAGAGGTACACACATGGTAGCAGTAAATGGCAAATTGCATACAAACAAAGACATAGGTATCATTACAGCTTATTTGATTGGTCAATACAGATTAAGCAGTGGGTCCTATGGTTGGTATTCATGCCGCTACGAAGGACCTTATGAGAAGAGGATGGTTTTCATTGCTTTACGGAAAGCGAGGAGGGAGGCCTCACTTCGGATGGTGGGAGGTAAGGCATTCCAGTGAGTAGGTGCGAGATATGGGAAGCTGGATCCACCCGCTCTAGCTCTTTTTACTAGTGGCACATAGAGCATGTTGGTATAGGGTGATCTGGTTGGCCTTGTAGAGGCGACAGGGTGGATTCTTTGTGAGAGGTAGTCGGGAGCAGTGAGATGGATGCACTTGTGTGTCAGTGTCAGCACTTTGAACACGATTCTCTCTTTTATTGGGAGCCAGTGGGACAGTTTTCTGGCCTCTGAGATGTGGTCTCTTTTAGCAATGCCTTGGGCTGCACGGAGAGCACTATTCTGGATGACTTGTAGCCTCTTAAGGTTTTTTTTGATGTTCCTAGAAATAGTACATTGCAATAGTCTAGCCTGGAGCCGGTGATGGCTCTGGCTATGTTTGTGCAGTTCTCTTTGGAGAGAAAAGGCCTGACTGCGTTGATAAGTTTAGCGTGATATGCAGCTGAGGAGGCAATTGCGTTGACTTGTCTGTCCATGGATAGGTTGGAGTCCAAATAGACTCCAAGAGTTTTGACTGAGTCTGAGACAGGTATTTTGATGGTGTCAATGGTGAAGTGACTGAATTGGGAGTCGAGATGTTTTTTAGCGTGTCGGGGGAACCTACCTAGAGTTCAGTCTTGTCAGAGATGAGGCATAGTCCATTGTCTGCCATCCAGGCTTGGATGGTGTCGTAGAGATTGTTAAGGGTCAACGAGTCAGTGTCATAGTTGCCGGTGAGGGTGAGGAGGATCTGGGTATCGTCCGCGTAATTAGTGTAAGAGATACCCATAGCATCGAGGATGAGGAAGAGGGGTCATGTGAAGATATTATAGAGGATGGGGGAGAGGCATGAGCCTTGGGACACACCACATAGTATGATGGTGGGTGAGGCAGAAGCTAAGTCAGAGAATACTTGCATGGTTCTATCTTGTAGGAAGGAGTTGATCCATGCTGTGGCGTCAGGGGAGAACTTGGCAGTGGAGGAGAGGTGATGGCATAGGACGTCATGATCAACGAGATCGAATGCTGCAGATAAGTCAATAAGTAGGAGAAGTGCTGGTTTGCCCATGTCTCTAGCATCGTCCATCTGGTTTTTCAGATTAAGTAGGGCGGTTTCCGTCTCATGTCTGGGGCGGAAGCCAGATTGGCGGAGTCTTAGGAGTTTGTTCTCTTCGATGAAGTGCTGAACCTGCAGGTAGGCTGCTTTGTCCAGTATTTTGAGGAGGAAAGGGATATGTTATGTGTACGCCCGTGCCTTGGGTCATACCGCACTCACACTTGCACGCAGTCATGCACACAAGAAGACATGGGACGCAATGTGCTCCGTTCCGCGTCCCGGCGGCAACTGCCCGCACGGCCGTGATTTATTGAACCTCGCATGCGCGTAGCCAGAACGAGGCTCGCGCATGCGTCAATCGTGACTGGCACGTCACATCCCTTTTTTTCTTTAACGAAAAACACAATATAATATTATATTCCAACAACAGTGCAAACCTCTAACACATAAACATTTTCTCTCGCTAATTGGAAGTCTCCCGTGACTTCGGCTCAGTCTCCCGAGTCCAGGACGTAGTCCTTAAGGGAGCAGGCGGTCTGTGGTCTCTCCACACTGGATACCTTGAGGTACTTGGCATGGTTTTGCTGGGATTGTCTCCACATGGGACTGCAGCCCTCGGGCCATCTTCAGCTGGACCCTCTGGGATTGCTTCGGAGTCAGGGCTCTCTCCGGGATCAAAGGTTTCCGACAAAGTGTCCACCTTCTTGAAGAAGGACCTGTTGCGGGTGACCTTGCCACGTTCACAGGCCGCCGTCACCATGGTCCCTTTCACGTGCGTGACCTTCCACGGGTGAGGCTCATATGGCAAAGACAGTTTGCCCTCTGGGTGACGGTTCCGGACTAGCACTGAATCACCTACACGCACTTCTTTGTCTTGTAGACCTCTTCTTTCACTTTTCCTCTGATTGCGTGCCTCGCACTCCTCTCTTACTTTCTCGTTGTCGATGACACCTGGCCCTCGGCCATCCATTTCCGGTATCATGCCACAGGGGCAGCGTCCAAACAGTGCTTCCGCGGGAGCCACATCGGTTGACTGATGAGGGGTGGTCCGGTATTCTCTTAGGAATTCCACGAGCTTCTTCGGAAGGTCATCCCCCCCATGAGCGGATATCCTTAGCACTTTGTTCAAAGTACGCATTAGCCTCTCGGCTTCTCCATTGGCACGAGGCCACAGAGGCGATACTCTGCGGTGATGGTTGCCTCTATCCTTGAGGTATTGGGCGAACAGACTGCCGGTAAATGGGGGCCCATTGTCAGAGCATATTATTTCTGGGAACCCATGGGTCGAAAACATTTTATCTAAGGCCCTGGTGGTGTACTCCGTTGCAGTGGATTCCACTACCTCCACCTCAGGATACCTTGACCATTGGTCTACGGTCACTAAGTAATACATGCCCCGACCTGTCAACCCAAAATCCATGTGGACAGTTCCCCAGGGCTTTTCGCTCCGTTCCATAGAGCTGATCGGTGGGGCCTTGTCCCCTGGAGCCGCTGCTTGACATGGCAAACACCTTTTCACAAAATGCTCGACCATCCCTTCAATATCAGGGAAACACACCTTGGGTCGGAGCCTCGCTTTGGTCTTAACGACCCCTTGATGGCCAATGTGTGCTAACTCCACGATGCGATTCCTTAGAGCCTGTGGGATCACAATTTGTCTCCCCCTCAGCAGCAATCCGTCATCCGAAATGGACAGCTCATCCCTTACCTTCCAAAGTGCCTGAAAGTCTTTTTGGGCATTTGCCTGCCGCCTGGAGTTATTTCTTAGTATCTCTCTCCAGTCTTCACTTCTCACAGCAGCCTTGATGATGTGGAACACCTCATCCTTGGACGACTCCGTCGCTATGACAAGTCTCAATAGCGCCACCGGTAACGCACCTTCCACCACGTGACAGAGTAGCCCTTGACAGTCAGCCACCTCGTCGTTCTTCTCCACACTCCCAGTGCTGGGGTGACACGACAGGTAGTCTACCGGGTTATTGGTCCCTGGCCTGTACACAAGTCTAACCCCGTACTCCATCAGGGCCAACATCCAATGCTCAATTCTGGGTGGCGGCTTGGATGACACGCCCGCCAGGATGGGCAGCAATGGCTTGTGGTCTGTCACCACCACAACAGGCTTTCCCAGAATGTAGAGACGAAAATGCCGACAGCCCCATAGGATGGCCAAAGCTTCTCTTTCAATCTGCGAGTAACGCTTCTCCGTGTCCGAAAGCACTTTGCTTGCATAAGCGATGGGTCGCATGTCCCCTCTTTTGTCTGGCTGCAGCAGCACCGCTCCAACACCCACGGGACTGGCATCAACAACAATCTCGGATTCCACTGACGGGTTAAAGTACGCCATGGTGTCCCCGTCAGACAAGGCATTCTTGAGGAGCTGAAAAGCCTCCTGCTCCTTCCTTTCCCACGTCCACACGGCGTAATTCCTGGTCAACGCCCTGAGGGGCTCCGACAAAGAGGCCAAACCTTTGATGAAACGCCCGCAGTAATTTACCATCCCCAAGAAGCTCCTCACCTCGGTGGGGGACTGGGGTGCTGCGGCCTCTCGAATGTCTCTGATCTTAGCCGGATCAGGTGATACACCACTGGCGTGAAAAATGAAACCAAAAAACCCAATCCTGTCTTTGAAAAACTCACATTTTTCACGGTGGAGAGTAAGACCCAAATCATCCAATCTCCTCAGTGTGCACTCCAGCCTTTTCAAGTGCTCTGTCTCCGATTCCGCAAACACTAAAATGTCATCACTCATATTCAAAACACCTTTGAGGCCAGCCAGCACCCCCCTGATGGTATTCTGAAAGACTTCAGCGGCAGATTAAACTGATAGAGACCTTCATGCGTCATGAAGGTCGTGATAAATCTGGAGTCTGGGTGGAGCTCAAGCTGATTATAGCCCGCTCGTAGATCTAACTTCGAGAAAACTCTTGTGCCCTGCAGTTCTCCAATAATATCATCAAGAGTGGGCGTAATGTGTCTCTCCCTCTTGATGGCGGCATTGGGGAGACGCATATCTACACATATGCGCACCGCTCTGGGCTATTTTGGCTTGGGGGCCACCACGATGGGTGAGACCCAGGGCATTGGGCCTTCCACCCTCTCGATAATGTCCATCTGCATGAGCGAGCGCAGCTCCTCCTCTACCTTCTCTCAGAGGTGAAACGGGATCCTGCGATGCTTGAGAGTCATAGGCCTGATGGTGTCATCAATGTGCAGACGTACCGGGGGAGCCTTCAACTTCCCCACACCCTTGAAAATTCCTGAGAACTTGCCCAGTAGCTGCTCGATGTCCACTTGGTAGACCTCCCATGCAAAATGCACTTGGTCCAGGGCCACCGATGCCGCACAACTGAATAGAGAGTGAGGGCTCACGTCTGTGATGAAAAATCAGGCTTTTATGGTCTTGCCACCTTTGGACACAGGTGCAAGAAAACGCCCTTGATTGGGAGTGGTGTGTCTCCGCCAAACGTGAACATTTTCGCCATCAAAACATCTAGCGCCGGTGATCCCGGGATAGACTGGTAGTGATCAGACTCCAGCACACATACTGAGGCCCCCGTGTCGACCAACACTTGTGTCGGTACTCCTTGAATGTCCATGATGCACTTGGGTTGTCTCTTCTTTTTCGCCCCTGTTGCAATGCTCGAAATGAAGAACACTTCATCCACCTCGTCCACCTCTTCCTCTGCCATGTTAAGCTTCTGCTTTTCCTGTTCTAACGCTGCGATGCTCCTCTCCCCCCTCAAACTCCTGCCAAGTGCCCTGGCCGAGCCCCTCTGTACAGTTATTGGGGCGGGAGCGCGACACATCCGGGCATAGTGTCCAGGTCCATTGCATCTGCCACATGTTCTCGATTTGGCGGGACACTCCTCAGAGGGCGGCAGGTCATATCCGCAATATTGGCAAATAAACATCGCCCCTTGCATCGGACCAGATTCCTGGCGCTTCTGGCCCCATTTGGCTTTCGACGCCAACTGCCTTCCAACGGCATATGCTTCTTCCGACTTTCCCGGACGCACCGCCGCGTCCATTTTGGCACCCCTCGATTCTGCCAGTTCATAGGTTCTTCCGCTGTCCAAACTCTGTTGCAGAGACCATCCAGGCTCCCTCAGCACTTGCCTACGTAGCTTGCCTGAGCTACAGCATTGGAGGACATGATTCCTGATCATGGACTCTTCATTTTCCCATCGACAAGTTGTGGCCATTTGTCGCAGGCGAGCGCAGAATTGGTCAAGTGACTCCGCATCCCGCTGTTTTTCACCACAAAACAGAAATCTCTCGTAGTCCACGTTGGACAACAGAATGAAGTAGTTTTTTAAAGCAGTTTTAACAGCATCATAGGTGGTTACCTGCAGGTTGAGGGACTCATAAATGCGCAGAACGTCCAAGCCCACTGAGTATAGGAGAGTGGCTTTCTTAGCGTCGTCATCGGTTTCCCCAGTTGCCGTAAAGTACATGTCCAATTTTTTTATCCACAACAACCATATTGGGCCCAATTTGGAGGGGGGACCGGATGTGTCAAATTCTTGCATCGGTAAGAAAGCCCCCTGTTGTCTCCTTACAACCACTCTCACTATTTCTGCCTCGCCGTCACTTTCCGCCATTTTCACAGGTCGCACAGGCGCCTTGTGGTGATTCAGAGGCCGCAAACCTGGCTTGGGTGAACCGTGGACATAGCTTGGGTCACTGCGTCATCATGGAATGTTCGAGTTGACGAGGGCCTTCCCCTGTGCCTGTGTTCCCCTTCAGTTGCCCCTTGTGTAGTGACAACTAGTTCAGGTGCAGTCCTCCTGGATGGTGAGGACTGCCAAGTTTCCAAAAATTGTTCAGATGTATTTTCAGGTATAAGCAGTGCACAAGCACCTTTTCAGGCCACTACTGCATCCTACCGTGCGTGAAAACACCTCCGCTGTGTTCGCGCCGGGTTCGTAACGCTCAGCAGTGTATCGTTATGATGATTGACACGCGGCGGCGTGTCAACAAACGCTCCGCTTGCATCCCGCTTCGTCGCCAGTTGTTATGTGTACGCCCATGCCTCAGGCAGTACCGCACTCACACTTGCACGCAGTCATGCACACAAGAAGACACGGGACGCGATGTGCTCTGTTCCGCGTCCCGGCGGTAACTGCCGGCACAGGCGTGATTTATTGAAATGCGCATGCGCGTAGCCAGAACGAGGCTCGCGCATGCGTCAATCGTGACTGGCACGTCACAGGACAGTGGTGATGGGTCTATAGTTGTTGGGGGAGGTGGGATTGAGAGTTGTTTTTTTTAAGAGTGGGCGGACCCATGCTTCCTTAAGGGAGGCAGGGACTTTCCCTGTTGCAAAGGAGGCGTTGACAAAGGCTGTCAGGAAGGGAGCAAGCGCTTCTGCGCAGTCCTTGATGAGAGTGGCTGGGCAGGCATCACCTTTACAGTTAGAGGGTTTGATATTCCTCATTATATTAATTATGTCTTTTTCCTGTATGGATTTGAAGGAGAAGGAGTGGGGGGGTCCGAGGTTGGCGGTGGGACAGGGATATGTGTATTAGGCAGGGCTTGTTTAGTAGCTAGTATTTTGCTTTGGAGGCGGCTCAGTTTGGTTTCCATGGCTGTTTGAATTTCGTCGCACCAGGCTTTGTCTTTGGTGAAGTTCTGGGGGGTGGGCGTGGGAGTCTCTAGCTCCCTGAAAATGGCAAAGATTTCTTTTGTGCTAGATTGGGCTTCCGAGATTCTGGATTTAAAAGATTTGGCTTTTGCTTGGGTGATTGATTTTTTGTAAACCGTAGAGCGGGCTTTAAACATCAACTTATCATTGTCAGTGTGGGATGTTTGCCATTGTGTAAGAGCTGCCTTTTTTTCATTCCGGAGTGTGAGCAAGTCTGGGGTGAACCAGGAGTTAGAGTGGGTGGTGGGTTTGGATTTACAAGGTTTAAGCGGGGCAATGGAATTAATAGCTGCTTTAATGGCAGCATCATAGGTTGATGCGAGAGTTTCTGGGTCTGAGGAGAAAGGCGGTCTGAAGGCTGGGCCTTGGAGGAAGGGCAGTAGCCTTACCTTGGTTAGCTGACGGGAGCTTGTTGCAAGGTGGTAGGGGTAGGGGTGGCGGGGTTGAGGAGCTGGTGGTGAGGATGCTAAAGGTGATGATATGGTGGTCAGACCATGGGGTGGGAGTGTTTCCAGTGATGATGAGTGGGCAGTTGTGCTGAGCGATCCAGTAAAGTGTTCTGCCCTGGGTGTGAGTTGGGCTAAAGATGGTGTTCTTGTAGCCTAGTGTTTTGAGGGCTGAGTCAAGGGGTTTGGCTGCTGGGTCTTTGCTGTCCAGGAGGCCTAGGTTGACGTCCCCAAGGAGAATGGCTTTCGAGTGTTTTTTGAGGTTGTCCGATAGGAGGTGGATGAGGGAGGCTTGGAAGTCTCCTGTTGGGCCTGGAGGGTGATAGACAATATGAACAGCAATGGTACAGTGGGGGGAGAGATTAATTTTGACTTGGAGGTAGTCGTTGTTGTTGTGTAAGGATTTTTCTACCTTTCTAATGGTGAGGCAGTCTTTGGCGATGATTGCTACACCTCCACCTTTAGAGGGGCGGTCTTGTCTGATGATGGAATAGCCAGGGGGCAGTGCAAGGGAGAGGGCAGGGCCGGAGGCCTCATGTAACCAGGTTTCTGATATCATGAGCAGGTCTAGGTCATGGGTGGTTATGAGGTCATGGATGTCCAGAGCGTGGGCATTGAAGGATCTAGCGTTGATCATGGCACATTTAAGGTGGGGTTCTGTGGTGGATAGGGCGGGGTCTGTGGGAGGAGTGGGTGAGGTGGTGGGCAAGGGTGGTGTTGAGCAGGGGGCATGGGTGGTGTTGTGGTGGGGGGCAGCAGAGTAATTGCCTATCACACATTTTGCACTGGGGAGCACATTTTCAGTGGTGGTGGACACAGGTAGGATAACATTTGGCACAATAGCCATCAAAATGGGGGTAGAAGAATTGGCTATCACACATTTTGCACTGGGGAGCACATTTTCAGTGGTGGTGGACACAGGTAGGATCACATTTGGCACAATAGCATTCAAAATGGGGGTAGAAGAATTGGCTATCACACATTTTGCACTGGGGAGCAAATTTTCAGTGGTGGTGGACACAGGTAGGATCACATTTGGCACAATAGCATTCAAAATGGGGGTAGAAGAATTGGCTATCACACATTTTGCACTGGGAAGCACATTTTCAGTGGTGGTGGACACAGGTAGGATCACATTTGGCACAATAGCATTCTAAATGGGGGTAGAAGAATTGGCTATCACACATTTTGCACTGGGGAGGGAATTTTCAGTGGTGGTGGACACATGTGTAAGCATATTGCGTATAAGGGCAGTACAGTTTGAGGTGGGGTAGAGAGCATTGTTGGCAGCTATAGTGGAAGTAGTTACTATTGCAGTTGGCTTAGTGGTTGGGCGCATGAGTCTGGCCATGTAGGCAGGTGGAGTGGGTTGCGTGATACAGGAGCATAGCCGTACATTGCGGATGCTCGTTGGGAGGGACTTAGAGCTGATGTTTACCTCTATAGTGCGGGCACATAGTCTGGAGTTCCTGGTGGGCAAACCTGGCTGTGATTTGAGGTGGCAGTAGTCAGGCTCCTTACCTCTTGAATGCGGCAGAGCCTCGCGGCAAAAGGCAGTCGAGCAGCGAAGAGCTGCAAAGAGGAGTGCAGGCCTTGTCCTCTGGCCTTCTCCTCGCGGCTTTGCTTGGAGGCTCGCTCCCTCTCCCTTTAAAGCGGGGGGGAGGAGCCAGAGGGCTGGATGCAGCGTTGGGGCTGCTGGCGGGAAGGGAAGCAGTATTGGCGGCAAATTCAAAAAATGCTTTCATCACAGATGCTTTCTTGGGTGTTCCCGACACGGCAACCGGGCCTTCCATGAGGAGGGGAACTGCTGTGTGCGTGGAGCACGCTGCAGCAGGGGCACCGAAGGAGATGTTGTTTTAAAATATCAGCTGATCCAGCTGAATGGATGGTGGCACTCGCAGCGGAGCTGCAAAGAGGAGTGCAGGCCTTACAATACCGTGATCATTCCATATTGGAATATCTACCAGCCAAGTCTCATGGAACGCTAAAATGTCAAAGTTGTCAATTTGATTAATGTTGGAGTCCACAAGATGAACGTGGCCACGTGTGTTCTAGCTGGCCAGGCTTAGTTTTTTGTTTTCAATGATCTTGGGCAGTTATGCCTTTATGCCTTGAACTTGGTCCATTGATTAGTAGGATGCAGACCCTGTTGAACACATTTGGGCCATTCTGAAGCTGATCGTTGTGTTTCCACTGTCGAAGATTTACCACTGCTTCTATGTGGATCTTGGACAATGATGAAGCCCAAAGCAAACAAGTCCATTTTAGCTTTCCATACTGTATTTAAGACACCACCTGAAGGAATCCATAATCTAACAATGGACAAGTGGCTTTCACTCAAGAATTCCATTTGTTCAATGTCAACCGACATTATGTCTTCCAGTGTTGGTATGTCTTCAAAGATGTTCATGATGCATATTTCTACAGAGGTCGAAGGCGGAGTATGGGGCAGCACAACATTGCATTATTAAGGAATGAGGCTATGATTGCATCTTCTTACTTGGACGAGAGTCATGTTTATTATTAGACGTATTAAGTGGATTGAAAACCATTGTGTTGATGATGCCGTGTTGCGTTGACGACATTTGGTCCTGGATACCATGTTGTTGCAAATCAGCTATATTTTTCCCTATATGTTGCTTTTGTTTCTTATGGGCATTTTCCCATGGGTATTCAGGATGTGGGGGTCCGTAAGCAGGCATACAAGTTTTTTCTGTCTGTTTGTCATTAGAAGGCAACATGTTATGATCTTTAAGTTGTGTGGCTAAGTAAAGATCCACAGCCTTCCTGATCTCAGCGTGCCTCTGTTCAATGGATGCCTCTGCTCAATGTTCTCACTTCCATCAAGGCAGAGCCGGTGACTGCAGGCCCCCAGCTTACGCTATATGAGCCCCTCCGTGGGCCGTGTGTGTTTTTTCTGCTTACATTTGGGCTGCCTACATTGTTTTTCCCTCATGTGTTTCTCCCCAGCCCCCCTCTCCCCTTCTGTGTTCTGGTATCCCCTCCCTCCCTCCCACCTCCAAGCCTCCCACCTCCCCCCTGATT
Source organism: Ambystoma mexicanum (assembly GCF_040938575.1). NCBI lineage: Eukaryota > Metazoa > Chordata > Amphibia > Caudata > Ambystomatidae > Ambystoma > Ambystoma mexicanum. The sequence goes on along the minus strand of NC_090933.1, from coordinate 477,501,617 downwards.
AGCTGTAACCCTGTGTCTCCTCCAAGCTAGGCTGCCTGCAGTTCCTCCGTGCTCGCCACTTCCATCAAGGCAGAGCCGGTGACTGCAAGCCCCCAGCTTACGGTATCTGAGCACCTCCGTGGGCAGTGTGTGTTTTTTCTGCCTACATTTGGGCTGCCACCATTGTTTTTCCCTCGTGTTTTTCTCTCCAGCCCCCCTCTCCCCTTCCGTGTTCTCCTGGTATCCCCTCCCTCCCTCCCACCTCCAAGCCTCCCAGCTCCCCCCTGATTGGCTGTAACCCTGTATATCCTCCTCCTCTTATTGGTGCTACCAGGACAGCCCCTGCCCAGCAGCCCCACGGCTAAGGGCCCCTTAGGCAAAGGGTGGCTCCCTCTTTGTGTGGCTCCCGGTGTGTCTGCAGGTGTCCGCAGGTAGACGCCAGGAGCCATTTCATCCTCCTTAGGGTTTGCCTCTCGGCCTTCCCCACCTACTGATTCCTAACACAGCTGGGTGGTCCTCTAGGCTGATGTAAATTAACATTGTATCAGTACCCACTCTTGCACTTTGAATTTTAGGCCTTTTTCTCCCCTACAGGATTCTCAAATTTAGGTGGTTCCACGCATGTTGTTGCTTTACGCACTGTATCAGTACCCACTCTTCCACTGTGAATTTTAAGCCTTTTTTCTCCCCTACAGGATTCTCAAATTGAGGTGGTTCCAAGCATGTTGTTGCTTTACGCACTGTATCAGTACCCACTCTTGCACTGTGAATTTTAGGCCTTTTCTCCCCTACAGGATTCTTAAACTTAGGTGGCCTGATACTGGTTCGAGATTTGAACTATCGCTCACTTCTTGTCTGCCTTCTTCCTGACAGTTTCTCCCCTACCCTCTCCTCTCCCACCTACTCTATGGTGCTCTCTGTCTCTCCTATCTTCTCTAACTGCTTCTCTATTGACTATCGTGCTCTCCTCACTAAATCTGGCCGGAAGAAGTTTAAAAAGGACATCCTGGTCTCAAACCCAGGCCTCCCTATCGCTGACACCTACACCAGTGCCTCCTCCAAGGAAACTCTCACCGACATCCTGTTTTTCATGCCCTCACCTAACCTATGCACCCTGCATACGGTCTCTGTGCTCTCTCCATTCTCCGCCTCTCCCATTAATGGTGGCACCCGTTGGGATGTCCTCTTGGCCTCCTTCCACTCCTCTAAAGCCATCATTAATGTCTACTCTAATGGGACCATCCTGGTCCAAGGCCCTCAGGCCAACCTAAACCTCTTTGATAGACACTTCCCGCGCCTCATCAACTTCCTTTCCTCTCCTGCTGTCCCCTCTCCTCTGTTCTCGGCTACCTTGCCTTCCCCCTCCCTCCCTACACCCCTCTTGCTCCTTCTTCTCTGCAGGGCATACCTCTGATCTGTACCCCCCCCCAGAAGTCCTTCAAGGATGGCAACGTTATCCACATTGCCAGTCTAAACTCTCGCTCTGCTGTCAAACATTCCTCTGATATCTGTCGCCTTCTAGAGGAACTGGACCTTGATGTCCTCGGTCTCACTGAGACATGGTTCATGGCCACCTCTGTCACCAGCTTTGACACACTCCTACCTGACGGGTACAAGATCCTCTCCGTGCCCAGGCCCAACCGCACTGGTGGGGGTGTTGCCCTCATCTTCCCTGAGTGGATTCCTGCCACTGTCACTCCTACGCAGACCTACTCCTCCTTTGAATGGCATGTCTGCCGACTCTCTCTCTCTTATTGTGGCTACTATCTATCGGCCACCCGGGCAAATTTCCTCCTTCCTCTCCGAGTGGGCGGACCTCTCCTCCTCACTCCTGTCCTCAACCACTCAACTCCTCTTTCTTGGAGACTTCAACATCCACCTGGATGCCTCTTGTCCCCCCTCTGGACAATTTTGCGACCTCTGCGACTCTCTCTCACTTTCTATTCTCCCGTCTGGGCCGACTCATTCTGCAGGGCACAATCTTGATGCCCTGATCTCTTCTTACCTTCCCCTCTCTGTCCCTCTCTCCACGCCTCTCTCCTGGAGTGATCACTTTCTCCTATCCTCCCACCTCATGCTCCCTCCCCTTCATGCAAAGCCACCTTCATCACTGCCACCCTCCTTCTCGGTCATCCGACCCATGAAGCGCATGTCATTTGAGGCTTTCGCCGCCACCTTCTCATCCCCCATCCCCCTTCGGCTGAATCCCACCCTGACACAGCCCTCTCCACTCTCCACTCTGCTATATCTGATACTCTTGATATCCTTGCCCCTGTCATGAGAATCCGCCTGAAGCCCAAAGCCAAATGTAACTCCTGGTATGACTCGGATCTCGTCACCCTAAAACGCAAGTGCAGGGTGGCAGAGAGGAAATGGCGTGCTTCATGTTCATCCTCTGACAAACTGGCCTGCCGCCTGCTCCAAAGGCAATACCGGCTCTCCGTTCTCTCCAAGAAGAGAGCCCTTATCCAAGCCTGCATCTCTGCGGCATCTAACAACTCGGCTGAACTCTTTAAAATCTGCAAGGAACAGGCCAACCCTGCTGCAGTATCTACCTCTCCTGTCCCCTCCCAGACCCTCTGCACGGCACTGGCCTCTCACTTCATTTAAAAAACTCAGGACATCCTGTCCTCACTCTCCTCCTATCACCTCCCTCCCTCTATTCCCTGCTCCTCTGGACCTTCTGCAGCCACCCCTCCTCCCTCTTTCTCTGCCTTCCCCCTTTTCTCTGCTGATGAGGTTTCCAGACAAGTCCGATCTATGAAAGTCTCGACAAAACAGGTTCACCCCTGTTCCTCCAAAACTATCAAGGACCACATTGACTCCCTGGCTCCTGCCCTGGCTGACTTCTGCAATCACTCCTTCGCCTCTGGAGTCTTCCCTTCCCCTCTTCTTAAGAAACCCTCTTCCGACCCCTCCTGCCCGGCTAACTGTCGCCCAATCTCCATCACTCCCTTCCTGGGCAAGCTCCTGGAGAAACTCGCCATCTCCCAGGTTAATCTCCATGCTGAATCTGTTGGCAGTCTTCATGACCATCAGTCTGGCTTCAGAGCTGCCAGAAGCAGGGAAACTGCTCTCCTGAACATCTGTGAAGACCTGCTCTCCAACCTTGACTCTAACACTCTGTGTGTTCTCATTTTGCTTGATCTCTCTTCTGCCTTTGATACTGTCAACCATGCCATCCTGCTGAACCGTCTCCATGATAACCTGGGTATCACTGATCAGGCTCTGGCGCGGCTGACCTCTTTCCTCTCCAATCGACCCTCCCAGGTCCAACTGGGGTCCTTCCTCTCTAACATCTTTTTCTCTACCTGTGGTGCCCACCGCATCGCCGCTCTCTGCCCCAACTTTCAATGCTATGCAGATGATACCCAGCTCATTTTCAGGCTACCCTCAGCCTCCTCCTCTCCTTCCCTCATCTCTGACTGTCTGTCTGCTATCCAGGAATGGTGTGCACCAATGACCTCTGCCTTAATGCCAGTAAGACTGAGATTCTACACATTGGCACACCCACTCCCTCCTTCCCTGCAGCTCTCTGGCCGGCCTCTCTTGGCCCTCTTCCTGCTCCCACCTGCAAGGCAAAAAACCTCTGGGTCATCTTCGACTCCACACTCTCCTTCTCTCCTCACATATCTGACGTCTCTAAGAAGTCACACTAGCAGCTGCACCTCCTCAGAGGTATTCTTCCTTTCCTCTCCTTCCACCAGAAGCTCACTGTCTCCAGAGCCCTGGTTCTCTCCAAGCTGGACTCCTGTAACAGCCTCTATTTAAATCTGCCTGCCTCTACTCTCCGCCCTCTGCAACTCACCCAGAACAAGACTGCAAGACTTGTCCTTGGCCTCAAACCCAGGGCCATATCTCTCCAGGACTGAAATCTCTACACTGGCTCCCAGTGGCTGCGAGGATTAAGTTAAAAACCCTCTGCATTGTCCACAGGGCCTTCTAGGGCCTGGGGCCAAAATGCCTTCAACTCTGTCTTCCTAAATTTCTTCCTTCTCGAGCTCCTCGCTCATCCGCCTCCAACTCCCTCAGGGTCAGCCGCTTCTCCAAGCAACGAGTTGGGGGTAGATCTCGCTCCGCAGCAGGGGCCTCCCTCTGGAACAGCCTTCCTGCCTCCCTGAAACTTGAGGAGAACCATCTCCGGTTCCAGAAGCACCTCAAAACCTTCCTCTTTGCTTCTGCTTTCTCTCCCCCTCTCCCATGCTAAATTCCTGACTGAAACTGCACTGATTCTGCAACTGGGCCACTCTCACCGATCTCGGTCCTTGGCCCAGCCACTCTCCCCTGCACTGCCTCCCTGGCAACCCCTGCACTGCGGGACTGTCTCTGTATCCCTACAGCCCCCCTTCCCAGCACTTGTCTGCACTTACCGTGCACTTGCCACCAGCTGGCCCTTATTATTTATCTTGTTTATCCCGTACTGCACTTTTCCCTCTCCCTTTCCCCTTGCACTTTTCCCTTCCCCTCTACCCTTGCACTTGCGCAATCTGAATGACACCTGGCCTAGTAGGATCGTTGTCTGTCTTCCCTTTGTTCCCCCCTCCCTGCCTCGTCACGCCTTGAAACACTGTGTATAGGCGCGTTACAAATGCCATTTCATATCATATCATATCATATCATATCTTATCAGATCATAAGTGGTCTGCACAAGGAAGAGAGTTCTCTTTGCAGTTCTTTTTCACCTTTAGGGATTGGCCAGTATGAAGTGTTTTCAGCTTGTGTTTATAGCAGATCGTACAGACTTCATATTTTTGGTCTTCTTTCATTACTTCGGCATTAGCAACCTTTTGGAACTGTCTTTTGAAGTTACTTTCTGCATTTTCTTGGAAGCAAAGATGTCAAAGGGTCGAGGAGCATCTGTAGTATCATTAAAGGCTGGTTCATGTTGAACACTATCCCTTGAATCATTGATAGCAATTGCGGGTGAGTTTAGAGAGTTATCATTGATGGGTCGTATAACTTGCTGAAATACGGGGAGAGCAGATTGCATCAGGGTAGCTGCTTGGAGAGAATTGCTTTGGTTCTCCAACTGGGATTTTGTTAGTTACTTCAGTACGTAGTTCATGATTTATCCAGTCAGTAATCTGTTGAATTTGCATGGATTGCTGTGTGATGTTCACGTCCAGCAATTCAAATAGTTCAGTCAAACTAGCTATGGTCATGTTCATAGCTGACAGGGTGATTTCAAACATTATGTTTTGATTCGGTTCATCTTTATGCCTTTACAGAGGGACACGTCTGCAGGGAGTTGGATTAACAAAAGATACGGAAATGGCAGATGATTCATGTGAGCAATGGTTAAATAAAATGGGGGATTGAGATAAGTTTTGCATGATTTCCGTGTCTTGTAGACTGGCGTGTATCGAAATGTCTGAGATAAAGACATCATCACGACCTCTGTCAATAGCCGGACTAGTTGTAATTTTGAATGCACAGCGTTGTCGCGCTCCGGCTGGTTGATGAGATAGTGTGACCTGAAAGCATTCAAATGGGAACCTTCATTGATTTTGAAGGTTCAAAAGGTAGGTTTGTTAGTGCAGTGATGTTTCTTTTGCAGTTGTTGTTATCAAATGTGTTAACTCCATAACTAAGGCGGGCAGGCATGTGGGAGTAACCTACAATGATCAGCAAATTAGTACTGGTAAGATTTTTATTGACAAATGGGGGTGGCATACATTGTGATCGAAATTAGGGATTTTTGTCACTGGAATTGCATGAAAGTTATTTGTAGGAGGAGCAGTTTTTCTAAAAGTGCACAGAAGGCAAAATCCACAAATGTCTGCAAAGGGCGTTTTGATTTTATTTAAGGACAGAAGTCACAATGTGATTGCTTTCTTAGACACCCGTCAAAGTGAATGGGGACTAGCATGAACAGCAGTTTTAGATTTTATGGTATTAAACGGCATGTTGGTTTTCAATGTGTACAACGTAACAGGCATGCAGTTCACTGTGTAGGCGATCACAACACAACGGGAAGCAGACAGACCTGCACAACCTGGAGGAAGAGGCAGGGTCACGGAGGGTGCGGGGTACTGCTTGACGCTTGCTGCGTGGCTAAGCGGCAAAGCAGTACTTCTCAGTACTTCCTATCTGAAGAGAAGGGAAATGTCTTACGAATGGAAGCATGAGTGTCCACAATGTAACAAAGACCATACTGCTTGGGATTTTCAGAAAGGTTGTTGTATGTTCCTATCCCTGATCAGAAAAGTGTGGATTATGGTTGTTATTTACAGTCTACACTGCAAAATCTACTTTTTAATAGGTACCTCTTAATTATGTTTCAAAGATCTAGTGTAGATGTTGGGAAACTTAACACGTTGATAATGAATTTTGTAAATAGTCTGGTTTCTATTAGTAAGAAAACCTTTAAGACGTGTGCAATTATTTTTTACGAGGGGGCATCCATTCACTATGGACATTTCATAACATGGGTGCGTACAGATGTAGATTGGCTTGTTTGCAATGACTCTAAAGTCACACACCAAGGTAGATTGCCAAAGGGTTTAAAAAATGCTTACTTTATGTTGCTAGAAACAAAGTTTTAAACTATGTGTTATATACTTTCTGAATATAAACATGCAAAATGGATGAATGAAACAGGAGACTATAGCAATGCGTGTTGTATGTAAACTAGATGAAACATAATTAGTAGAGTGCAATTTAATATCTCTAAAACATCAATTCATATATAAGATTGTCAAGATATACATTCTGCAATTTTTGACTTCTGTTTTATTGTGTAAAATACTGTATATTGTAATATGTACAAATGTTCGCTATAAGTACTAGGTTACATAAGTGGTTCCATGTACATTATTTATAATGTTAGGGAGTGTAGAAGTTCATAACTGTTTACATCGGAAACAAGTAAACAGTAGGATGTAGATGCAAAAAAAAGTACAGAGTTCTGAAAATAAATTAGACCATTTAAAAGAATTGTATTGGAGGATTTAGGGTTATTGTCTATTATCAGGGAGAAAGGATAGCTCAGGGGCAATACATTTGTCTTGGAAGAAAGACAATGCAGCAAAACATAGGTTAAAATCTCGATCCTGTGCTTAGAAACCCCTCGCTGGTTTTAAGCGTGTTATAAAAGAACAATTATATATTATATTCCTTCTTCTTTATTCCGTAGGTGGCCAAAATAAGGACACATACAACGATTACCATAAGTATTGCAATTCAATCAAAAAAGGAAAAGAGACGACTTTAAGTACTAGTTGGTGGTTTCTCTAAAGTACTTGTATTTCAAGTGTGGTAGTTTCAACAGAATTCCTGGAATGTTTTCTATAATTACACTCTGGACTTATTTTGAAAATAAAATATGATAAACTTTTTTTAAAGAAATATCAAAATATTTGTATAGCGTAGTTTACACAAAATTGTTATAAGATTTCTTATGTGTGTAGGTGGCCAAAAAAAGGATGCATGCAGATTTGAAAAGAAGTATTTTTAAGACAATGTAGAGCTAATTACAATATTTAAAAGTGAACAGTGATTGAATAGAAAAAATAGATATCACACTGCACAAAAGTTACTGTGCAAACAGAAGTATTAAATTACAAGACACATTTAAAAAAACAAAAAATAATAAAAGATGATGTGTAGATTATGAAATATCATTATAAACTTCTCATGTGTTTAGGTGGCCAAACACAAACAGATTTTATAAGAAGTATTGAAATGACACCTGTACGATTTTTTAGTACAGCTTGTAGTAAGTGGTGATGTATTTACACACAGGGAAGTTATTATTTTGTACCTATTATTTGAAATAATGGTTCAACTAGACTTTATAAAGGTTAAACTCAAAATAAAGGTGCAACATTGGCATGTCTTCATACATTTATTTTGCAGACTGAAGACATAGTTAGGTTATATTTCTCGATTTCCTGGTTAAGGTTGCATTAACTACCCTGCACATTTTATATCATTCAACATGAAACACAGTTTGTACAGAAATGAAACATAGCTTTTGTGTACATAGTTATTTATTTTAATGATGTTATTACACTTTTCTTTTGAAAGATAATATAATGAAATACCTTTGGAGTTGCACAAACTATTGATGTTGCAGGCAATTCTATTCGAAATTGGCTGATGTGAAACCGGGTTCGTAGTTACCTAAGTGCTTACTGTAGCAGTTGTACGAAGGGAGTGATTCTTGTACCTAAAGCAGCTCCTTCATTTTCCAAGTGTAATTCTTTTAAACTCTCTATTAACATAATGTGCATTTATTGGAATGTCAACATCCTCAGTAAGTCTATCATGTAGAGATGCTTCTAGAAAGGGAGAGACCATTACATTTGTGTGTAAATAGTAATTTTTAGATATTTTAAATGTGTGTAGAGTCTTTTTCCCTCCAACGAGAAGTCTTTTTCTCTCTACATATTGATTCATGTCTACAACCTTAATTGGTAAGTACTAGCAATACATTTAGTATTCATACATTACTATTATGAAAACGAACTTCACCACTCTTCTTTTTATTTGTATTATAAAGTGTATTTCATTGACTTTTAGAAATGTTGTAGTGACAGAACAGAGATGAGACATATATGAAAGAAATCAGGGAAGCCACTGTGCATAGTGTATGTTTGTTTGTATATTAATTTGAATGACTGGTACTTTAATATTATAGTGATAGTGTTCTAAAATATATAGAGGGCACAGCCGTAGGCTGTATGTCACTGCATACATCTATGCAATAACAAAACCTTTGAAATTCAAGGTAATAACTTTAGTTGCAGGGATGTTAGGGTGAGCAATACATACCTCACTCTATCGGGGAAGCCCCCACGTGCCACCCAGTGCCATTTATGTAATAAGGCCCTTGGGGCGTCTAAAGGGAGTGACCCCCACAGGTAAGTCATTTTCACACTACACATTAAATAAAATGCCTTTATTACCCTGGTGTCTTTGTCTTTATGTCTAGGTGTTGCCATAGGGTACAGTCATTTAGCCCCTATTAGCCAAGTCCTCTGGGGCCACAAGCTATAACGAGATCAGGAAACCATCTTGTTTGGCTGGAGGAAACCAAAGTGATTTTGCACTCCCCTACTGGACTGGCAATGTAACTGAGTTGACATCTGGATAGAAGTGCAATATCCATGCACTCCCCATAACCCATTCAATGCCTGGACCTGCTGCATTAAAAAAGAATAGGCCTCATTGCAAGTTTGCCAGTCTGGAAACAACAGTTGCCGGTAAGCTTGCTGGTACCGTTGTTTCCAGATCGGCAAACTACGAGTCTGCGAGCGGGTGTCTTGCGGAACGGCACCCGCGCGCACACCTCGACATGGATGGTGCCGGTGCATCCTTCCTCCCCATTGCGAGCGGGTCCAACAGGACTCAAATGGGAATGGGGAGTATTTTTTTCTGGCGCCCCTCAATGGGCCATTACCGGGGGTCTACCGGTGCTGTAATGCCCCAGTAATTGCTCATTGCCAGGTGCCAGAAAATTCATGACTTTACCGGCACGGCTACCACCAGAGTCATGATGAGGCTATTCTCCTTTGAAAAGTGTGGGTGCACGGTGAATGATGGGTTGCTGAGGTGTGGCTTTGCTATGCTCCTAGTGCCCTGCCCTTTCTCAGTGCTGGATAAAGCCAGCTAGCTGCCATTTCATGAAGGCAGTGCTCATGTGCAAAATTATATAAGCCCATATATACCTAAGGGAGATAAAGGCACAGATATAAGAACGCAAAGCAAGTTGAAGAAATTCAACTGAAGATCTGTATTTGAAATCACGTGGCATTGCTCAACTAACGAATCTCAGGGCAAAATGCAAGGAAAGCAAGTTAGATAATTGTATTACAGTTCAGTAGTCAAATGCCAATGTACACAACAATTAGAATAATCATGAAACACTCAATATTAAAGGCCAGCCTAACACTGTAATAGCGATTGAACAAAACAATCTCACTGCAATACCCCAAAATGACAGTTGTGTAGTTATGGAAATTATGTAGGATCTGATAGTGATTAAAACTGACACCTATATGTTACACGTTGCCTACCTATACATATAACTCTATCTGCAAATCTTAATACACCGAGCATTCAGGAGCTATTATTTCAGTCTGCTAACTCGATTGGTATTTAAAGCTGGAAATGGAAAGCCTTATAATTGCTTTTGTGTTCTCCTCCCTGCATGTAACACTTGTAGTTGACACAAGCTTACGTCCAACACGATAGGAAGGGATAAACAGGGGCTATTTAGGATACCATTCTGTTTACTGCAGGATATGTATGCCCTTTGTTCCTACCATTTTAGAATCTTTTTATAGGTTTCGATTGTGCCTGTGCTTGGGACAAGGAGAGGGACTGCTTTTTGCAATATTTTTCATCTCACAACAGGAAGTGTATACATTACTGGTGGGAGCAGGGATGGAGCATTGACAATAGATGACTAAACAAAGGTTACACATTTTTCATGCTCATATGTGTATCGATAGGCAGAAGTAAACCTGGGCTAGTGCCAAAGTTAAGGTGATCGGCAATGGCTACTGAGGGTTGCAAAGTAGACCATTACTGCTGTGCCACTTGGTGCAATCAAAAACATTGATCAGCGCTCATGTTATATTGAGGGCAATGCCGAAACAGGGCCTAACATATTCACTTTTTCAGATGTACACCCCCACTGACTTCTCTCCTTACCCTACTCTACCTCCCAGTCCACACAATAATGAATCCCACACCAACAATAACACACAGCTCAGTGGAGCACTCATCAACGCCCGCTCGCTCTGCACACATGCCACCAGCATCCATGACCTCATTACTGTGCTGCAGGACCCTCCCTTGCACACGCCGTTCTACCAGACTACTCTAGCTGTAGAGCAGATAGATTGAAAAATCCAGGTGGGGTGTAGCCCTCATACCTAAAACAGACCTTGATTTATGAGGAGCCCAACTCCTCCCCAGCCAGGATTCGAAATCCTACTGACCAAATTGCTCATCACTCCCCTAACTACCATTAACTTGCTTTTGTTATACTGTCAACCTATTCGACAGAAGGCCCAGAGCTAGACATCACCCTCCTCCTGTCCACCCCTCATCAAAACAGCCACTAAATTCCTGTTGCTAGGTGATTTCAATATTGGTCTTCATAACCAGACTGATGCCAGTGCCTCTGACATCGCCAGCGCTCTTGCTGCCATGAATTTCAACCCCCACATCCAGTCTCCCACACTCACTAAAGGGTGCACCCTGGAATGGCTCCTTACTCTCAACATGACTGTTAACATCACATCTATCTCACAAGTCCCCTGGTCTGACTACTTTCTCATAAGGCGTTGCCTCTCCCACTCCTCTCCCAAAGACAATCCAGCTATGACAATACCACGCATCCTTTCCCGAAACACACGCAAACTTACCAAAGACAGTCAGTAATTTGATTCGTTTTTTTAGTGCAACTGAACCATAATGTTCTTTTAACAACTTTTTTTCACTAAATTTGATAGGTTTTTATTAGTGCAACTTAATTATAACGTCCCTTTAACAAAGTTGTTCACAGAATTTGGTACGTTTTTATTAGTGCAACTTAACCATAATGTCCCTTTAACAACACATTTTCACTGAATTTCATAGGTTTTTACCAAACCCCTCCTTAACTCGCTACAAGTTCTTTATATCATACTAACCCCAGTATGGAAGCAGTTGAGTCCACAGACAGTACGAAAGTCTGCAAATAAAAGGTAGCACCAACAAAACCCAGAAGCACAGGAGAACAACAGAAAATGTTCTACCCATCAACCAACAAAAACATGTACATAAAACAACATTACTTATGTGTACTACAACAACATGTACCTTTTTGTACAATTGATCATTTAAAAATGTTAACAATCACTTTTCATTTAGCACACAATATAATGGAATGCACCAAACACAAACCATAACTGTTCAACTCATATCATCACTTCAGTACAACTCTTCATACAGACTCAGATAAGGCAGAAGCTCATTAAAAAACAACTTTGTACCAAATAGTAAGTAGACTGTATTTCTTTTCTATTGTAACCGTGCATTATATAAACATTTCTTATAAGGAAAATCACTATTTTTGTATTCTTACAGAAATGGCAAACACACTTGAGTGGTTGGAAGATAACTTTCTAAAAGCAGAAATGAGTGATGATAACATCTCTAATGGTGAACAATGTATCTTTCAATATAAACAAATAATGTAATTTATACAGAGCTCATTGAAATTTTAATTTCTTATTTTCTTTTAGTACACACTTTACATGAAGAAACAACACCCCCAATTTAACTATGGAGAATCCCAAGAATCGCAAACACAATCCCTATCCCCAACTGTACATAATGAAATCATGATCTAGTCTGCACAATTGGATAAACTTAGCAATGACTTTCAGGAACTTTAAAATGATGTTAGAAATTATGTTATTAGAAATGTTGATTATCATTGTCCTTTTTGTACCTGTCCCCATTACCCCCAACAATCGCCCCCATCAAATTCCCAAAATATAAATGAACGACGCTTTGATGAAACTTCTGTCCCTCCCTCCCTCCCCTGATGATCATTGTATAAAAATTCCAAATTCTCCCATTTAAATTTCCCATTCCGATACACCATCTCTTTCATAAATACATTTATTTTTATATTGTAGATATCTGGTATTTTATTTTTGTATACATTTATTTTAAACCCCAATCAATAGTCTGCAGACACCACAACAGTCTGGGTGTCCGCTCACGCAATGGGGTGTCTGCCGACATAGTGCCATGTCCGTACATGTGCAGTTTTCATGATGCACTTTTAATTAGTACTTTGACAGGGTGCCTTTTTGCAGACCTCCATGAACATGTGCCCGGCGATCTTCCGCTCAATGCTGTCCTCTCAGAGCCATCCCCAGCCTGAGGAAGGCTTTTCCTTTCTCAGGGAGAAGCAGATTGACAAGCTCTACCCCATTTTACTTGACTGCACCTGCAACAACACATGCTAGTACTGGGGGGTAGAGGATCCCATTGGATGGCTCGCAGGCCATACAGGATGCTGTTGACCCTTACCTTTCGAGGCTCACAGTACTCTGCTTGTACTGCAACACACCGATCTGCAGGGGGGAACAATTTCAAAGTGCTTTCAAAGCCACTGCCCCTCCATCTCTCTAGTTTGTGCTCCTTCCCTTCCTTTCCCCAACCATACCTTGCCTTATTTTTATATCTTTCTTGGCTTTTATTGTCGGAGAGACAAGGTAAGGGGGAGATGTAAGGGAGGGACAGGGCAAAAACTTGATTACATATTTTATTTGTTTACAGAAACTGCTTTAATGCTTTGTTCAACCAAATCTTTATTTATTCATAAAGGTTCACAAAAGTGAGGATTTTACATTTTCACTGAAATGGTTCATCAAAACATGTTAGAGAAATACTCATCCTTCATATGTAATAACTCAACCAAAACCTCCCCCTGGATTCGCCCCCCTCCAGTTCTTGCTGATAGATCCTAAAGTTCCCTTAATATGCTCTTACGTCCTCATCTCCTTCCAAAATTCCCAGTGCCTACAACCTCCTAGGAATGTACAAGCGTGTTGTGTCTTTAATTGCATATATGAAGGGTGACCAAACCTTGCTGAACTTACTTAGGGAGCCTTGTATCATCCCTGTCATCTTTTCCATTTCCACTGTATCCCATGCGGCATAGTACCATTGTATGATAGATGGGGCGTCTTTCTTTTTCCATTGTTTGACTATGCACCTCTTTGCCGCCAACATTAAGTTGGCCCACAACCTTTCCACTCCCCCCAACCCCTGCCTCCCCTGCAAAAGTACACCCAGGAGTACCTCTGTTGGCGTGAATTCTCTGTCAATTCCCATTATTTCTAGCACTTTTGTCTTCACTTATTGCCAGAAGCGTCTAAGCCATTGACATCCCCACCAAATATGTTCCATCGTGCCCACTTCCCTGCACCCCCTCAACCATTCTGCTGGGGTCAAGAGCAACATACTATGGAGCCTCTCGCGGTTGTAGTGCCACTGGTGTAATACCTTATATTGCCATTCTCTGTGTTGTACTGAGGTGTGCAAGGTGAAACAACTTTTCAACGCACCCTCCGATTCCTTGTCCGTGAACGCCTTCCCTCTCACCTTTCCCCATTTGTCCCTCAGCACTGTCCTATCTTGCTCCTCTCCTGCCCGAAGAATCCTATAGATTGCTGATATTAGTCCATTGTTATCCTCTGAAGATGATGTTAGCTTTTCCAATTCTGTGTGTTCCCTCGTGGCCCCTTCCATCATTATGGGCATATCTGCCCACTTCCTTAGTTGGTGGTAAGCGTATAGATCCTCGTGTGTTAGACCAAAGTCCCTTTTGAATTCCATGTTCAACTTGAAGTGGGTTCCCTAATATATATCTCCCAGCCCCTTATGCCTCCCTCCATCCACCATCTGAATCTTATATATTCTTTATCTGGTGGAAAGGCTGGGTTGCCAAAGATGGGTGTCTTCGGGGACAGCCAGGGCGAGATCCCAGACCTCTTGTTAAGTCAGACACAGATTCTTATGGTGTTTCACATTATTGGGTTCAGCCCAAGACCATCTGGCCTGTCCGCCGCTCTCATCCCTGAGATCTTCCACGGGTGTCCTCCCGTCACCACCTGCTCCTTATGTACCCAGTGTTTATAATTCTCTGCCCTCCCCCGTTCCACCATCACTCTCAGCTGTGCCACCTGGTAGTATTTCATTATCTTGGGATAAGCCACCCCCGGCCCCCGGGCCATGCTCCTGAATAGCATTTTTCTCCCTATCCTCGGCTTCTTCCCTCCCAAGATGTATCCCATAATACAGTCTTGGATGTCCTTCATCATTCTCCCCGGGACTGCCAGGGGGATATTCTGAAAGAGATATAGAAGCTGGGGAAGTATATTCATTTTAACTATAGCTATCCTTCCGAAACATGAGATATAGAGTCCGTTCCACCTCCAGATTGGTCCTGATTCTGCCTTGATTTGTTTTATTAATTGCGGGTAGTTTGCCCCCACTGTCTGCCATATAGAGGCTGTTAGGTTTACCCCAGGTATCTGACTGGTCCCTGTATCTCTCTAAATGGGTTGCTCTTTTTCAGTTGTCGTCTCTGCCTCTCGTCTATGGATATATTCAGTATGTCGGACTTCCCAAAGTTCACCTTAAAACCTGACACTGCTGAGAAGGCCTGTATCTCCTCCATTATTGCTGGTAGTGTTTTCTCTGGTTTGGTGATCATCAAAATCACGTCATCGGCAAATAGGCCTATGTTGTGCTGTGTCCCTGGTCCCTGCCCAACCTACCCCGTGAATCTCCCCATTCTCCCTAATCTGATGTGCAAAGTGTTCCACAACCAAAGCAAATAGGAGCACGGGCAGCCTTGCTTTGCCCCTCTCCATATTGGGAAAGGGTCGATTAGCCCCCCATTTACCCTGACCTTGGCTCGAGGGTCTCGATAATTTGCTTGCATCATCTTCCTGAACTTCAGACCCAGTCCGATTCTTTGAAGTGTTCGCTCCATCAAGTCCCAATTGACATGGTTGAATGCCTTCTCGGCGTCTAGCATTATTAGGCATGTGGGTGTGGCCCCTCCCTTCCTCCCCACTGTGTCTATGATATACAGTATTCTTCTTATGTTGTCAAATGTATTCCTACCTTTAATGAACCCTGATTGGTCCTGATTCAACAATCCTGGAAGAATTGCCTTTAATCTATTTATTTATTTATTTATTTATATTTACATAGCGCGCAAGCAGCCCAGGGGCATTGAGGCGCTGTTACTTGCAATAACTTAGTTACAGGGTACAGGCATGATAGCGGTTGTTGACACATTATGAATACTACAAAACATCATACTGTTGTTACAGATATTGCATTTGGTCATATATTACAACTTATATGATAAGTATTCATGCTGATGTGTCGGGCCTTATGTGAAAAGGGTAGTTTTCAGAGTTTTGCAGAAGGTGGTGAGGGAGGCCTCACCTCGGATAGTGGGAGGTAAGGCATTCCAGTGAGTGGGCGCGAGATAAGGGAAGCTGGATCCGCCCTCTCTGACTCTTTTTACTAGTGGCACAGAGAGCATGTTGGTGTACAGGGATCTGGTTGGCCTGGTAGTGGAGACGGGGTGGATCCTTTGTGAGAGGTAGGAAGGAGCAGTGAGGTGAATGCACTTATGTGTCAGTGTCAGGGCTTTGAATACGATCCTTTCCTTTATTGGGAGCCAGTGGGCTAGTTTTCTGGCCTCAGAAATGTGTTCTCTTTTAGCAATGCCGTGGGCTGCCCAGAGAGCATTGTTTTGTATGACTTGTAGTCTCTCTAAGTTTTTATTGGAGGTTCCTAGAAAGAGTATGTTGCAGTAGTCTAGCCTAGAGCCGGTGATGGCTCTGGCTATGTTGGTGCAGTTCTCATTGGAGAGAAAGGGTCTGACTACGTTGATAAGTTTGGCATGATATGCAGCTGTGGAGGCTATTGCGTTGACTAGTACCTAGTTGCTAGTACCCACATATATAATTTGGCAACAACGGTAATCAATGCTATAGGGCGGTACGAGGAACATTAATACGGGTCCGTTCCCGGTTTCGAGATGAGAGTGATATGTGCCATATTCATTGATTTGGATATCTCCCCAGTCTTTCAGAACCAATTAAATACCTCGACAAGGGCTTTGGCAATTAGTTCCTGAAATGTTGTGTAGAATCCTGTCATTAGTCCGTCCTCCCCAGGACTCTTGTTTACCTTCAGTCGAGTTATTGTTTTAGCACTTCATCACAGGTTATGGGTTCCTCTAGGTGGTCTATTTGCTCCAGGGTGAGGCGCAAATCATCCCAGCCCTCCAGATATTTCCCCTGCTGCTCCTCCCCTGCTGGTTCCTTTGCATAAAGGTCCTCATAGAACTATTTTACCACCCTCCGCTTAGCACCCTCTGCCCCCACCTGTGTGCCCCCCTTATACTCCAAAACATCTATAAACGCCTTCTGTTCCCTGGCCCTTATTTGCTGCACTAGTGCCTTCCCAACCTTATTATCATATTCGTAAACCCTCTGTCTACTCCTCATTAGGGTGCCCTCCACTGCCCTATTGGTTATCTGTCTGAGTTGCCCTCTCACATGAGCTAATCTTCTAGCCACATTTTTTGTTCCCTTCTCCTTGTGCATAGTCTCCAGCCCCCTTATTGCCCCCTTATTTTCATGCTTCCTTCAGCCACCACCTCTCCTTCCCTCATCTCTGAGTGCCTATCAAAATCGCCATTCAAAATTGGTGTGCCTCCAATGATCTTTGTCTAAATGCCAAAAAGACTGAGATCCTCCTCATTGATACACCTTTACCATCCTTGCCCCTTACTCTCTGTCCTGCCTCCCTTGGCTCTCCTCCTGCCCCAACCTGCGAGCCCAAGAACATCACGGTCATCTTTAACTTTACACTGTCCTTCTCCTCACACATCGCTGACATCTCTAAAAAATCAAACTTCTTACTGCACCTCCTCAGAGGTACTCTGCCTTTACTCTCCTTCCATTCAAAGGCTCAGTGTCTCCCAATCTCTGGTTCTCTCCAGATTGGAGTACTGTAACAGCCTCTTTCTAAATCTACCTGCCTCCACTCTCCACCCTCTACAACTAATCCAGAACAGGACTGCAAGACTTGTCCTTGGCCTCAAGCCCTGGCATCCTATCTCTCCAGCTCTGACATCCCTCCTTTGGCTACCACTGGATGCAAGGATTACATTTAAAACCCTCTGAATGGTCCACAAGGCTTTCTGGGGCCTGGATCCAAAATATCTTCAACTATCCCTCTGTAAATATCTCCCCTTTCGAGCCATTCACTCCTCTACTTCTAACTCCCTCATGGTCAGTCGTTTTTCAAAGAAACGTGCTGGGTGTAGATCTCTGTCTTCGTCTGGGGCCTCCCATTGGAACAACCTTCCTTCTTCCTTGAAACTTGAGGACCATCCCTGGTTCCGGAAGCACCTCAAGAACTTCCCCTTCTGCTCTGCCTTTTCCCCTCTTCTCCCCTGCTGATCTGTTCTCTCTCTCGGCACTATGCCCCTGGCCATCTTTTGTCCTTTGGGCCCAGGTACCTGTTCACCCTGCCACCCTCCTGCACTGCTTCCGCACTACCACTTACACTGGGGTCTGTATCTGTACCCATACAGTCCCCACCCACTTTTCATCTATACTTATCAGATATACCCTTTCTGACTAACCTAGCACTTGCCACTTGCTGGCTGCACTACCACTGTTTAAATTAATATGTATTCTGTTCTCTCCTCTGTTCCACACTTTCCACCTCTCTCCCCTTCCATGCACTTTCCCCTTTTCCCTTTCCCATGCACTTACACATTCTTCATGTTGTACTCCTAAGGCACAACTTGTCTCCCTTGGCCAAATGTGTTTCCTGTCGGCAGGCTATTGCAGGTTCCTCCTTGCCTATCTCCTTCAGGATCATGACCCTCTTATTAGGTTGTTCAGTCTCTTACATTCCATGAAATTACCTTATATATCTCTTCTCATTGCCATGTTCCCTTTGTAGCCTCGGCACCCTTGTTCCCTTCGGTCTACCAAACCTTTGTCCTGCAGCTTTTTACTACTCCCCGAACTGGTTGCCCACCCTGCTTATAACCATCCCGGGATCCATTGTCCAAGCTCTAGACATGGTCGCCTCCTGTGAACAGTGGATAGTTTTGCCCCCTCCTGCATTCCCCACACATTATTACCCCCAACAGGCTACATTTTAGTCCATATATTTTGTATCGGATCTATTCCAAATCTCCTATACACCTTTTCATGTCTTCTTAGTTTTTTTCTTGACCCTCCCTTGTGGCAAGTGTCTTACATTTCCAGGTTTCTCCACTTGGTGGTCATTCCAATTGTCCCCTCTTGTCTCTCCTTGCAACATCCCTAAGGCTCTCAGTCCATCACCTATTTGGGACACACTGGTTTCCTCATTTCCCATTCAGAATTGCAGCCTCATTGGATAGAGCCACCTATATCTCATTTTACTCTTGTTCAGTTCCTCTGTAAGTGGCTTGAATCATCGCCTCCTCGCCAATGTGGTTTGGGATTTGTCATCATACAATTGGACTTTGCAGTTTCGAACATAGATCTTCCCCTTCTTTCTTGCCGCTCCTACTAGCTGTGCTTTGTCCTTGTAATTGTGCATTTTGAACCGAATGTCTAGGGCTCACGCCCCAGGCTCCATCCTGCAAGTGCACGCTCTGTGCGCTCTTTCTATCCCCATGGATCGGATTTGATCAGCTTCCACAAGGCTTTCAAACAGTTCTTGAATGCAGGCTTCCAAGTCTTGGCCCTCAACTCCCTCACCCAGGCCTTTGACTCGAACATTGTCCTTTCGCGACCTGTTTTCTAAGTTCTTACATTTCTCCTCTAGGGCCTTTATTCTCTCCTCCGCATCCTGCATCTGTTGAGCACTTTCCTGACCTGTAGTATCCAGCTCCATCAAGTGTTCCTCCATTTCCATCACCTTCTCCCTAGAGAGTCTATGTCCTTCATATTGCTTACGATGGCCAGAGACAGTTCTTCCCTTATACTTGCTCCTTCTGCCTTGACTGTCTCAGTGAGCTCCCCCTTGATTTGGGCCAGCGCCACTAGCAGGTCTCCCTTGGTAATTCCCCATCTGTGTTATCCGTCGAGTTTCCGAAGGGGAGTTTTGTCTGGATGTGTCCCTTGTGGTGCCCTTCCTTTTCACGCTCTGCTGGGTTTGTAGTCTTCTTATTCATGCCCATGAGCTGTCCTTTATTCCATTCCAAGCTGCTCCTTTTGTCTACTGCTCCTCTGTTGCTAGATTCCTTACTTTTACCTTCCCTCAGCTTCCTTGTCCTCCTTTTTATGCTCTCTCCAGTCCGGGCCTTTGTCTCTTCATAAGGGGTTGCTTTCTCACTGATTCCAATTGCCCCCCCCCCTTGTTGCTGGTCCCTCCTTGTGCCCTCTCTAGCGTCCCTTTTTTGGCAGCCTCTATGCCCCCCCATGCTGCACTGTCCCTTTAGGTCCTCTCTTGTCTCTTGGAGTTGTTTACCCCATCTCTCCCCTTTGTTAGTCTTGCCCTCTGGAAGCCTGCTCTCCCACAGTTCTCTTTGGAGTAGGCCATCTTGGTCACACCAAGAGGTCTATTTACTCCTCCATGTATTCTGCAGCCCGGCAGGGCCTGGCCACACTCAGACTGCTAGCTGGTTTAGTGTGGCCTATTGTGCTCCCCTGCGCATATGCTGGCTTCTTTTTCTTTCCTTTTTAAAGATTATGCTCTATTCCCTGGCTGCCAGCTGGTTTAGTGGGGACTGTTGCGCTCCTCTGCACATATGCTGACTTTAAAAAATAAAAATAACAAAAAGATTATGCTCAGGTCTTTTGTTTTTTAAAGTCTCTTGGCCCCCACAGCCCCCCGGCAGTCCACATCCAATTAGTATCCTCCTCTCTGCTTGCTCCTCTCTCCTTGCTCTGTGTGTCTGTGTCCCAGGTGTCCACGAGCTCCCAGACCCTTCAGCTGGCTTTCACCCTCTTCGGTCTGGGCTCCTCCTACCCTGCTCTCCCAGGGTTCTTCTCAGGTCTCCACTGCTCTGATCTCTCTCCAGTAGCTTCCTTTTCCCTGCCTTCGGCACCCGTCCCAATGCCTCCTTTCCTCCGATCGTTTCAATCTGGATGGGCGGTCCGCGGTCTTCCAGGGTGCCTCTCCCTCACCCCGCCGCTCCATTTCTTCTACCAACGGTGATCGGGTGTCCAGGCCGGGTTGGGCTCCTCCTCTCTTACAAGTTCCTGCTTCCTGGGTGGTACTCTCACCATTCCCAGAACTTTTGTGTCTTCTCGGAGGGTGGTCCTCTCTTCCTCTGCTGTCCGCTCCTGCAATATTGCTAGGCCAGGTGGTAACTCGTTGCGGGAGGACCTCCACCCTCCAAGACTCACTCTTCACTGGAATTCTCAGTTCCCTCATCAGGGCCTCTTCCTCCTGGTTTTAGCGTGAACACCCTTCTGGAGCCTTGCCACCTTCGATCACCGGCCCTCATGCCTCACCTCTCTCCTCCGAAGTCGGGTGGGTCCGCTCGCCATTTTCTTTGCACAACCGCTGCAGCCTTGCCACAGCTGTCCTCTTCAATTTAGTACTGCAACCATGGACGTTATGCTTCTCCCCTGCTAACAACAGTTTTGCCTCTCTCTCTGCTACTTTTCCCTACATCTGTTGGCGTGCCTGATGAGGGATTCACTGTATTTCCACGGGTCGGGATGGAGCTCCACCATTCCACGTCCACTTATCCCGCCATCTTGGACACGCCCCGCTACTTTAATGTATTTTGAGTATTTTCAAGAACAATCTGATTGCCAGCATCAGTCAGGTGCACTTCATCGATTTGAAAAATGTTCACATTATCAAATGTGATATTTCCATTATCAAAAGATGTCAGGCAAACAGCCCGCCAAAAAAAGTACATGCGGCTTTGTTAACATTGCACCTTGCTTTCTCATTTTGTGGACAAAATAAATTCAAACACTTCCACATTTGTCTCTGAGCGATCCATGGAAAAACTATTTTAGAATGTGGAAACAGTTCCATCAACTTCCCAAATGTATGCTTTATTTCAAACTGTAATGAAATTCTAGTGACATAGCCCAAACTGTTGCCTCCACAGTGATCAACAATGATGTCCAGATGCTTCAAGTTAACCATTCTTTCACAAAACTGGAGCAATTCCATACACTTCATTCCACGAACTCCATATTGTGAAACTAATTGTTCTAATGCAAGATTCTCAGACAATCCACACTGCTCCGAATAAACCTTCAGTCAGTGGATCAAAGAGTCTCCCAGAATCCATACACTGTTTCCTCAAAGACATAGCCTGTCTTCCAGTACATCACAGCCAAGACACCCGATGTCCGTGGGCAGCACGATTGTCCACGGTCTCTGTAGTCTGCTTTCCATGTCATACAGCATGTCCATTTAAAGGGGTGGGAGGTGTACACTCAATAAAGTAAACAAAACACAATTTCAGGGTGAGAGATCACACCAATCCAATAGTTAAACACCTATGAAAGTCAATAGCAGCACATGTTTTTGACTTAATGTATTTAATAGCATATGAATGACAGCAATATGGGGATAGAGTACCCAGGGATATTGGGAAGACAATACAGGTAAGTATAATCCAGTGGAATGGACTGGGTTTAAATTAATAATGAACAAGTTCTGCTGATATTGGTCAACATTTTGGTTTGTGCATGTACAGAATGAACAAAAAACCAAATTCTATGAACATATAACAAAAAACAAAGCAGTGCATGGATTGTGCTGTTTCAAAGCTGCTATTTACCCTATGTATATGTATCACTTGATGTGATTGGGCCCTAAGGAAAGTAGTGTGAGTACAATGTATACACAATATGACCATATACAGGGAAAGTGCAGCCATAAAAAAACAACAGAACTATCAGAAAGTGCTGATCAGTCTATTGATTATCTTTATGAACAAAAAGGATTGCTGTCTTTCAAGCTTGTGTCTTCCCCTATGTATATGTTTCATATGATGTGACTGGACTCTAAGGGAATTACTGTAAGAACCTACTTGAAGGATACGTCTACAAATAAAATAATTTTTTTTGTTTCTGACTGTTACTGAAGAAAACCATGTGGCCTAGATATGTCAGCAAAAGAAAAAAGAGTGAGCCAGACATGTGATGTCATCAGTGATGTCATCAATGATATTTGTGATGTCATTGTTGATGTTGTGGGTGTTAGTCTTAGCAGTGCACGGTGGTGGCGCGAGTTATGTTTGCTTAGCTTACCATAACTGGCGAATTTCAAGGGTTTTTCGGTTTTACTTGGAACCATAACGTCCCTTTAACAAAGTTTTTTCACTGAATTTCATAGGTTTTTAGTAGCGCAACTTAACCATAACGTCCCTTTAACAACGTTTTTTCAATGAATTTCATAGGTTTTTAGTAGCGCAACTTAACCATAACGTCCCTTTAACAAAGTTTTTTCACTGAATTTCATAGGTTTTTAGTAGTGCAACTTAATAATAATGACTTTGACTTTATATACATATCATATGGAACTGACTGAATCTCTTCTAATGTACTTGATGTCCGCAAACTCATTTAATGTTCGCGGACATGTTCGAAGAACAGTACCACTACCTAAAAACTCTTGGGGGGTATGTTTGATTGTTATATCATAACATAGGAACATTTAACAAATTCAAAAAGAAGCACACAAACACATTATATGTACTAATACATAAGAAATGTAACCCATATATACAACACACTAACCATTCATTTAAATGCACTATGTTCTAAAATGGAATATACCACAAGAAAATAAATTGGCTTCCAACATAATTACCTCACAAACACGACAGAACTGAGAACAAGAGCAGACCCACTGAGTACATAGGACATATCTTACCTGAAATAGTAAGTGTACTTAATTTTATTCATATATTTATAAACTTTCTGTATTAGATAAAAAAATATATTATCTTTTTTTTTTCTCTCACAGAAATGTCTAGTACTCTGGAATGGCTACAGGAGCATTTCCCCCATGAAGAAATGTCACAAGATAGTGAAACTAATGGTAAACACTTTATAATATAAACCATGTAATTATTATTATTTTGTATACATTTAACATATATATATATTTTTGTACAGAGCATACCAAAATAGAAAATACTTCAGAAAAACCTGTTATGGATAACACTTTTTTGTTGTTGACTAATTTTAATAATTTGAAAACTTTTGTGGAAGATCATTTTAAACCAAAAACCTTGTACCATTGCCCCACATGTACTTGTTTCTGTTTCTGCCTCACCTTCTCTGTCATAAATTATTAATATATGTTAAATAAAGTTTAATTTTTAGATTGTGTTGTAAATAGTTTCGTTTTTTTTTTTTTAAACAATGTAGGTGTCCGCGGACAGTGCAGGTGTTCTGAAATGTTCGTAAATAAACGAAAATGGAGGTGTCCTGAAGAACACTATACCTGTTCGTACTGTTCGCTAGCAAGATGAAACTATTCTAAGAACACACGCGGTGTCCTGAAATGTTCGTAAAAAAAAAATGTAAAGTGTCCTAAAGAACACTATATCTGTCCATAGTGTTTGCTATCAAGTTTAAACTCTTCTAAGAACACAATTGGTGTCCTGAAATGTTCGTACGTAAACGAAAATGGAGGTGTCCTGAAGAACACTATACCTGTTCGTATTGTTCGCTAGCAAGTTCAAACTGTTCGAAGAACACACGCGGTGTCCTGAATTGTTCGTAATTAAACGAAAATGGAGGTGTCTTAAAGAACACTATACCTGTCCGTACTGTTCGCTAGCAAGTTGAAAAAGTTCTAAGAACACAATTGGTGTCCTGAAATGTTCGTACATAAACGAAATTGAACGTGTCCTGAAGAACACTATATCTGTCCTTACTGTTCGCTAGCAAGTTTAAACTGTTCTAAGAACACACGCAGTGTCCTCAAATGTTCGTTTCACGTGCAACGCAATTTTAATTAGTGCAGGACCCGAACAGTGTCCGTAGAACATCAACGCGCATGCGCTTGCCAATCTCCGTGCATTTGGTGTCCTGCGGACATGCGCTTCCTTCGCAGACTTGTTCACGAACGGATCATATGACCGCGCCCACGCTGATCGTGTGTTCTGAATGCGGACACTGTTCGGGTCCCCGAACAAATTAAAAGTACATTTTCAATTAATCCATAATATTTTTCAATAAAATCTCACCATGGCACAAGTCCCACATAGTAATCCTGAGTTTCTACATACCTTTTCAAACTTTTCAAACTTTTTTTTGTGTTCGATCTGTCCGTGGACAGCGCGCATTTCCACGGACCGCGCACAAGCACCCCTATAAAAGACCACACCCTAGAGCTTATTCTCATTGTGTTTCTGGCTATTCTTCGAAACACAGCGATTTCTGCTGCCAACTGCAGATTTCCATCGCATCTTTGATGGCATCCCTGGCTGCTGAACTGCCACCGGGTGCTGCACCTGCTTCAGCACCACCCCCACCCCCTCCACCACCACCACCTCCCCAAGGGCCTGAAGAGGGGAACAGAAGTGAGGATGCGGAGGAGGAAGAAGAGGATGATGAGAATGAGGTAGAGGAAAACCCTACTACCCACACTAGGCGTGAGTCTTGGGTGTGGCGGTTATTTACCATTCATGGGAATGTTCCTAAGGCTCGTGCGAACCGTGTTACCTGCAATGAGTGCAAAATGATACTCAGTCGCGGGAAGCACGGTAAGTACAGCTTTGGGACCTCTACTATGAAGCGGCACCTGAGGTCATTTCACTCTGGGGCTATTCGCAGGGTTGTACCTTGCGAAGAACGTAGCAGGTTGATTTCCTCTACTTCATCCTGTGTTTCTGATCCTGTCACCACAAGGACCACCTTTGTGGGACAGCGTCTTCCTAAAGCTGCCTCACAGGCCGTACAGAATGCTGATGACCCTTACCTTTCGAGGGTCACAGTTGTATGTATGTACTGTGACACAGTACTCTGCAGGGGGGAGCGACTTTGTATTGCTTTTGAGAC
This sequence comes from Ambystoma mexicanum, assembly GCF_040938575.1. Taxonomy (NCBI): domain Eukaryota; kingdom Metazoa; phylum Chordata; class Amphibia; order Caudata; family Ambystomatidae; genus Ambystoma; species Ambystoma mexicanum. The sequence goes on along the minus strand of NC_090933.1, from coordinate 477,476,097 downwards.
TATCGTCTCAGAGCACGAGAAGATCTGCTCACTACCCAAATAAAACCCACTCTACATCTTCCTCTCTCAGCTCGCCCTTTCTTATCCCTGTGGTTGGAGTCCCCCCTTTACCTTCCTTTCCCCTCCTCTCCTAGTGTGTCGTGTATAAAAAAACAAAAAAAATACAAAATATCAAAAATCAGAGCCGCCTTTCACAGTTAAGTATAAAGCATTAGCCAGAAACAACAAGTGAATACTGAAAACAAACAAACAAATAAACTGAAGCATAACAGAAAAAGGTTTTTTTTTTAATCCAACATGGATTTTTTTCTCCCACAGACCCAATGATTTTAGCAACAAATACAGAAACTGAGCAAATTGCACAGTACTCTGATTTGTAATCTACTAAATATGAGGGTCCAAAAAAAAAGTATATTGATTATGCAATGTAATAAGTCATTACAAAATACTAATACTAACATGCTATTTTCTTTTATCACAGAAATTATCAAGAAATACATGTACTCCGGTTACTAGACCAAACAGTAAGTATATAATAATAAGGAGAACCATAGCAGCATATCACATCCATAGTATCTAAAACCTTTGTTCCTTATACATTTGTTTTTTACCCAAAGTTATAAGCAAATATGAATGTGATATGCTGCGGTGGTTGTTGCCAGGGCATAGAGTCTTGGGTGCATGGCCATTTGGCCATGCACCCAAGACTCTATGCCCTGGCAACAACCACCGCAGCATATCACATCCATAGAGTCAAACATTTCAACTATGGTCTATGGAAACTTTTAATGTCTGCGGACATTATGAGTGTTCTTAGAACACTTTCAACTTGCCAGCGAACAATACGGACAGCGTTTTCAGGACACCCCCTACAAACATTTCAGAACAATGCGATAGTTCTTAGAACACTTTCAACTTGACAACGAACAATATGGACAGTGTCCTCAGGACACCCCCATTTTGTTTATTTGCGAACATTTCAGGACACTGCGAGTGTTCTTAGAACACATTCAACTTGCCAGCGAACAATACGGACTACGCCTTCAGGACACCCCCTACGAACATCCCAGGACACCGCAAGTGTTCTTAGAAACGTCTTCAGAACACCCCCATTTTGTTTATTTGCGAACATTTCAGGACACCGCGAGTGTTCTTAGAACACATTCAACTTGACAGAGAACAATATGAACAGCGTCCTCAGGACACCCCCTACGAACATTCTCCGGACACCGCAAGTGTTCTTAGAAGCGTCTTCAGAACACCACCATCTTGTTTATTTGCGAACATTTCAGGACACCGCGAGTGTTCTTAGAACACATTCAACTTGACAACGAACAATACGGACAGTGTCCTCAGAACACCCCCATTTCGTTTATTTGCGAACATTTTAGGACACCATGAGTGTTCTAAGAACACATTCAACTTGACAGAGAACAATACGAACAGCATCTTCAGGACACCCCCTACGAACATTTCAGAACAACGCAAGAGTTCTTAGAACACATTCAACTTTACAGAGAACAATACGGACAGCGTCCTCAGGACACCCCCATTTCGTTTATTTGCGAACATTTCAGGACACTGCGAGTGTTCTTAGAACACATTCAACTTGCCAGTGAACAATACGGACTACGCCTTCAGGACACCCCCTACGAACATTCCAGGACACCGCGAGTGTTCTTAGAAACATCTTCAGAACACCCCCATTTTGTTTATTTGCAAACATTTCAGGACACCGCGAGTGTTCTTAGAACACATTCAACTTGACAAGAACAATACGGACAGCGTCCTCCCGACACCCCCTACGAACATTCCCCGGACACCACGAGTGTTCTTAGAAGCGTCTTCAGAACACCACCATCTTGTTTATTTGTGAACATTTAAGGACACCGCGAGTGTTCTTAGAACACATTCAACTTGACAGAGAACAATACAGACAGCGTCCTCAGGACACCCCCATTTTGTTTATTTTGCGAACATTTCAGGACACCGTGAGTGTTCTTAGAACACATTCAACTCGTCAGCCAGAACCCCCATTCATATTTGCGAACATTTCAGGACATAGCGAGTGTTCGACAATGTCTTCAGAACACCCCTTTTTTGTGTATTTGCGAACATTTCAGGACACCGCGAGTGTTCTTAGAACATATTCAACTTGACAAGAACAATACGGACAGCGTCCTCCCGACACCCCCTACGAACATTCCCCGGACACCACGAGTGTTCTTAGAAGCGTCTTCAGAACACCACCATCTTGTTTATTTGTGAACATTTAAGGACACCGCGAGTGTTCTTAGAACACATTCAACTTGACAGAGAACAATACAGACAGCGTCCTCAGGACACCCCCATTTTGTTTATTTGCGAACATTTCAGGACACTGCGAGTGTTCTTAGAACAGTTTCAGTTTGCTTGCGAACAAAACGGACACATATTGGGTCCTCAGAACACCCCCTATTCAGTTTATTTAGAACATTTCAGAACACCTGTGATGTCCGCAGACAAATCAAACACAAAAAGAACGTCTAACACATAAAAAAACACAACTTTCATCCTATCTCATACACTCCCACCCTCCCAAACACTCCTACACACCAACACACTCTACTAAATACAAATTTTGAACAAAGTTTCAAAGCGCTGTCCGCGGACAACCGCAAATCCAAGATGTCGGGCGCTACCGAAAATCTGACGCACTTCACGCTCCACACCGTCCCATCAGCGAACACGTTGCATGTCCGTGAACATCACGCAAGCCGATTGGCCAATCAGGACACTGTCCACGGAGCGAACAGGGAAGTGTGTCTGCGGACCGAACACAGCTATCACTAATATTTTTTTACCTACTTTTTGGTCTTTTGAAAAAAAATTACTGGATGGATTTTCACCAAATTTGCAAAAGCACGCTTTCGGGACCAAGCCGCTGCTCCTGGTCCAAATTTGGCGAAAATCCGTCCAGCGGTTTGGACTGTAGACGCGAGCAAATTTTTTTTCCCATTCAGTCTATGGGAAAAAAAAAAGTTTTGGGACCCCCCCTATAACTTTGCTCCCCCTGGACGAATCCTCACCAAAAAATGCAGAGTGACCCAAATACTTGTTTTTCAAAGTTTGGTGAGGATCCGTCCAGGGAGAGCGAAGTTATAAGCCGCCCAAAAAGTGCTCTTACTATGGAAACAGCAACTTAACTACCGTGGCCATGTAATATATATATATATATATATATATATATATATATATATATATATATATATATATATATATATATATATATATATATATATATAGAGGGTTGCTGCCACTTAACCTGTACTCATCTTCTCAATAAGCATATTCACTTTTTAACCACTGTATCAATTGCCATTTATGACAACACTATGCACCCGGTAACATCAAGTGGCAGTTACTTACATGCACTGCCAACATCATTAAAGTCTTTCTTGTATTTTTCAAAATACTTAGACAGAGTGCTGTTGTAAATGCACATATTCATTTATTTTACTTTCAGCAAAAGCCTCCTAAATATAAACACTTTTAAATGCACACCATTTTCCATTTCTCATTCCATATGTCCATCAAAGTGTCCAACATTTCCAATTGCATCACTTATAGTGCCACCATTCTCCACCTGCTCTCACATACGTGTATACTGCCAAAAGGCCCAATTCATCACATTTTTTGCACAGTGCAAAATGATTTTCTACTGCTAAAAATTAACTTTGCGCTGACAACACAAACCCTTATTCATTGTACTGTGCAACATGTATTTTTGTAGAACAAAGTCAATGCAAACTCACTTTATACTGCAAACATGAATTTGCACTGCCTTTCCACTGCAAAAATACACTTTGCATAGTTCCATGAATCAGGGTTATTTTCAACACTGAAATCTCACGTTCAGCAGTGCAAAGTCACTTTGCACTGTGCATAAAATTCCATTAATCGGGCTCAAAGTATTCATATACAACACTTCTCTTTACATATAAAATATTGTTATTTTCCAACCACTACTATAAAGCACCAAACACTGTTTCAACTACAATCGGCCATTGCATTACCACTAGGCTACAGTTTCCCCATTCTTTAAAAACACTGAAACACATTGCAAATACATTGCACCACAAACACAACCCTTCTCTTATTAAAATCACTGGCACTAACATAACCTAGATATGCATCTTTTTACACACCCATTTTTGCCCTACATCTTATAATGTCCCAAATAACACTACTCATAGGGCCTCATTATGGGATTTCCAGTAAAACCCACTGGTAGCCAGCGTGTTGCCATCAACACTGTATTACCATTACCACCACCTGACACCCGATGCTAAATAATATCACAATCAGCGTCAGTACACTGCAGGTCCATTCCCATACAATTCCTATAGGACTTCATGGGATTGGGAACCATGAAACACTGGCACCATTTGTGACAATGCTGGTGCTTCAGTGTAAAGCCTTCTGGTAGCATCCTCAACTCCCAGCAGTCAATACCTGCCAGGAGTACAGTGCCCCTACCACTATACACAGAGTGAGCTGGTCCAGAAAAGCTGCCTGTAACTTTTTACTGGTACCTTTAATCACAGACTAGCTCATTCATAATAAGATCCATATCCCAATTTTTAACATTCTACACCACCCATAAACCACCTTCATTAGCTCTTTTTCCCAACAACTTCTACTACCTTAATAAATAACAAATTATTTTAGTAAAGTTACTTTGCCATTACCACATTTACCCACTGACTTCCTTTTACAATTACAGGAAAAAAGAACATTGAATAACACAGCTAACCAAGAAAGAATATTCTTCACATTCTACAAAGTAAGTACATGAGTATGGCATGCTCACTGCTCTAATTGTAACAATGTACTTTCACTATATATTAGCCTAAAATATTCTGTTCTACCCGCCAACATTGTATTTCACTGTTACTCATTAAATTGCAACATTCACACTCTTTCGATTCCCATCTAAACACTGTTCTCTATTCAAAACACTTCCCATTCCTTAATACCTAACAACATAGCCATCGCCTCGACAACCTCTATACCACAATTTACTTCCTTACTATTCCATAATCCTATGAACATAAAGTCTGAATTCCAACACAACAACTTTGAAACTCATTGCATTCCAAATCACTAACACACAGTAGCAGACACACTTCTTCACCACCTTTCCATTACATCCACACAACCATCATACCCATGCAGTAAATCACACAATTATAACAACCACTGTTTTTCGCAAAACTTCATAATGTCCGTACATATTCCATCACACCACCACTCCCTTACTCACCAACCCAAGCCTATGACACATTTAAAGCCTCTTACTCTTCCAACGTTCCAACTACACCTATCATCCCACTGCACAATCACACACACACATCCATGCATAATACATGCATAAACATTCCAGAATGTTCAAACACAAACCTTTTTTTCCCCAACAGGCAAAACACAATGCCTACTAAAAAGCAACTCTGTAGAAAACAAATTAAAAATTGAGAAGATAAGAATAAAACAAGATATTTAGTCCTCCTCCTCTAAAACAATGGCCCTCATTACGACCCTGGCGTTGGACCATGGTGCTAATAGCACCATGGTCCATGCCGGTAACTTACCGACTCCGCCATGGCGGAAAGGGGGAATTACCGCCCCATTCCGAGGTTGGCGGGGCCGTAATTCCCCAAGCCGCCATGGCCCTTCCCCATTCCCATTTTTGCCCCATAGGGCTCAATGGGAATGGGGAAGGCGCTAAGTACGGTGCCGCAAATTGTGGCACCGTAATTAGCACCAAGGTCCCTTTGCGGGTTGGTTTTTAACGCCTGCAAAAAGCAGGCGTTAAAATCGCCAACCCGCAAAGGGACCTCGTAATCAGGCGTTAAGGGGTTAAGCCCTTAACGCCAGGGTTGTAATGAGGGCCAATGTATAGAAAACATTAAAACAAAACAATTAGTAACCTCACTTAACAAAAGTAAACCAGCCACCACTAACACAACTAACACCCCTTTTACAAATCTAAAATTAAAAAAAAACACGTGCAAACAAAACCAGACGGAATAATGAACCTAACACTATATCTACCAATATTAGCGTAGCCACAGTAAATCAATCCCCAAATATTATTTTACAAAAAAATGTCCACCATAGAGTTCTTAATCTTATAAAGACAGCTACAACGTCACGATCTATCCTCAAAAACTACTGCAGAAAACAAATCATCAAAGCTCTAATTGACACTGCATATCTACTAAGGAGAAAGTTGTTTATTTTAGTATTAAACAGAATGAAACCACTAACTAAATTGATCAATACATTACAAAAAAAGTCCTTCTAAATATGCAAAATGTTAACAGAGATACCTTTTCAAATTTCTGTGACAGTGAATGGATTCACACAAGCAGCACAGAACATATTTCAATGAAGACGCTGTTAAACAAGAACAAAAAAATCCCATTGCCATAGACAATAATGGCCAATGCTATGAAATGGTAGCAGACACCATTATGGAACAAGAAACCCTTATAGAGAAAACTTGCCCAACAAACTTTTAACTCAATATTCCTTTTGCCCAAACAAAATATCCAGTATAAAAATGGACGTGCGGCTCAATATGTAATGTACAACAACAATCCTTCAAATCTCTATGAGAAACTAAAAGAGAAAAGTAGAATAAAAACTTTACAAGTCATGGACTCCTGCCCTGTGCGCTTCCACAAAGGATTGAGAGGACATTCATTAGCCTGCATTTTAGGAACAGCTTGCAAAAGCACATTCCATAACATCAAAATGTTAGCAATACACCATTCTACTACACAAATTCGTGTGCATAGACCATACTATGTAAAATGTCCTGCTCTAGAACTGCAAAATTTAAATAGCATTCTCCTAGATGGCGTTGCCAAAGAACTCCTTTGTGAAATAGAACAGATACAAAGTAAATATGTTGGAGCTGAAGTTGACTTACAAAATTGAGTGACTTTTGAAAACATTAGCTAAAACCTCAAAAACAGCACCCACCTTACAAACATATATAAAAAGGAAATAGCTATTTCAAAATTCATCTGTTGATATACCAGACAAAGGGCATCATCAGGAGTTGCAGCAGTAATGTTATTACCGCAGTATTTACCGTTGCGCCCAATCACTAGTATAGCCCTACCTGGATGCATTCACCTCCAGCTTTGAGCTGGAGGTGAATGCACAGGAGGTATGGGCATTTTTGGTGCTATTACTGCTGGCAGTATTTGCGCTGGTGGTAATTGTCCCACCCACCCTCATTGGCTCCAATCGACCCAATACAAAATGGGGATTTACTGCATTACCATTACTTGTGATCCTGCGTAAATTGTGCTGAAAGTATCGGGAACACAAATTGCTTTGGGCCGTTTCCTGGCACAATTACCACTGGGATACCGGCCAACTTGTGATGAGGCCAAATATGTCTTTTGTTGCAGAACCTTTTTATAAAAAGAGAACCAAAATAGAAGATATGGCCTACAGAATAGAAGACAATGAGGAATCCCAATGGTTCCAATTAGCTTTATATCTAACAGCAGAAAATAAATACAAACTAACCGACCCCTCAATAGTGTGCACATACTGCAATACAAAACTGGACAATAACCAAATGCCATCACGTGCTATTACTAATAACCTAAACATCTTCCCACTTCCAAAAGCTCTCCAACAACTTAACTTGCATGAGAGCATTATGATCCAAACAGTACACCCATTTCAAGTTATACTGCACCTTCATCTGACAATCGAGAAATTGCTTCCATCTGAGTTACTAAAAGGCATTTGTGGAAAAGTAGTATCTTTGCCATTAGAACTTAAAGAAAATGTAGAAACTCCACGAGTACAATGGTCAATAGGTCAATCAATGATTGTATTAGTTAATGGTGTACCAACAAAAGACACACATATTTGGCAACAACTAGTCAATTTAAACACAGTTAGACAAGCCCTACAATACCTTAAAGAAAACAATGAATACTACAAAGATATAAACATAGAAGAAAATGTAAAAGAAACACCCCACATAATTTAGGGTTCACCGCACACTGGCCAATTCGAATGTGTAGATCTTGTTATTGCAGCCAACATTTTACATCAGTATACAATTAACCCACTACACTCCAAAGACACCATAGAAGATGCATTAAAAACATGTCAAATGCATCAAGCCAACGGCTCACCAATGAGCATATGGGAGAAAGTGTAGAAGTATGTTTTTTCCTCTACTATTTCCCACAGGAAAAGGAGGAAGATACGATGAAAGATTCACACAAATTAGTGCATCAGCATATCACTCTTTACAAATGTATTCTGAAGCCCCCAGATTTAGAGAAAATGTAGAATACATTTTCTGCCTACTGTTTGAAAGTGAACTAGCAACAGACATTAAAAACAGGCTGTAATTGTTCAAACATATCTGCTACCCAAATGCTTCAAAAGATAAAAGACAAAGATGAAGTTTTAAAGTCAAGTATCATTAATCTGTTTGCAAACATGCATGGTACAAATGAATACTGGTTTTGACGGCACCCTAATGTAAATTGTATGCCCACTCACATGGATTGTTACTTTAAGTTGTGGAGAATATGCATGGTGTAACGTGCACAACTTCTTACGCACTGCAAACCAAAATAAAGAGGGAATAGATATAAAACCACCAGGAAAACTCTGTTCTCTTGAGCCTGTTAATCTATCAAGGTACTTCCACCATCGCTTCATTGACATGCACTTCATCTGCAATAAAAATACCCCTCCACTCAGAGAAGTGGAATACTTTCTTTTGAGAAAAGAATATCAATCCAGTGGAGCACCAAACATCCACATGCTTTTGTGGATAAAAGATCCTCCCAAATTTGGCCATGACTGTGATATCACTGTTTTAAAATGTATTCAAAAATACTTTACCTGTGATATCCCTTCGGTAAGCACACATAGTGACCTATGTACTGTGAGAAACCTGATGGTGTTCTCCCACCTACACCCCCAGGATCTTCCATTCAGGTGGCCAGGGAAGGGCCATCATTTTTGGATCTCAACCCTGGGGGTGGACAAGCGAGGGAGGATCACCTGAGTGGAGGGTCACAGGCGATTGGGAAGAGAATTCCCATGTGAGATGCGGTATTCCCCCCTCCCACTTACACATGAACACACTCTCCCTTACTTAATTTAATGGGGTATTTTCAATCACACCACATTTCCAGTAAAGGCGGGGACGAAGAAGAGGTGATCAGGAGCAATGAGGATTACCCATAGAAACAACATAGGGATACACAGTGAGTCTTACCATCTAATATCTTGAAATTGTGTCACTAATAGAGTCAGGCAGGGTCAGCCACATTTCCCCAACTGTGCACACCTAACTCCACTTGACAACTACTTCAGGTAAAAAGGTGTGGTTTTGCCAAGAACTACGAGTGAGCTGGGGTTGGTGGATGGAACCAGGAGGCAAAAGAGAAGAAGGCTGCAGGGAGCAGAGCCCGAATGAACCAGCAGCATACAGGATGCCAAGACACTGGCCCGGTGTGCATGAGGGGCTGCAGCATAGCGAGAAAGCCATGCCTCCAGGGAGCCCAGCAGGACTCAAGACAGCCTGTTGGGTGTGTGTGGGCTAGTGCTCATTGCCCTGGGATGTGTGTGGGTCCCAGTGGAGTCTGAAGGGCTGGTGGAGAAACCCTTTTGAAGTTGCCTATCCTGCTTGCCCGGGCCGCGCTACCGTGAATGAGTTTCGTGGAGTGGAAAAATTCAGTAGTGTGTGGTTGGCCGGAGTAGGAACATGAGCACTGGGGAAGGGAAGAGCCCCGTGAGGGAAAGCAGAGAGAAAGAAAGGCAAAGCAAGAGGAAAGGTAATAACAAAGCAAAAATTGAAAAGCAGCAAGAGAAAGATGCGCTAGAGGTGAGGACAAAAAGAAAGACATAATAAATGCACTGGTGGTGAGAAAGCAGTTAAGAGATTCAGCGAGTGACCGAGAAAGAAGGAGAGGGATACAAGCAACCCAAGAGACAGTACGGGCGCAAGAAAACACAGTGAAAAGTGTGCAAGAGAGCATGGTGAAAAGTGTGCATGAGAGCATGGAGAAAAGTAACAGGAAGGGTGCAAGAGGCACTAAGAAGTGAAGGAAAGGCACAAGGGTGCACACCAGGAAAACGTGTGCAAGGCACACAACCAAGGAGAAAAGGACAGAGTGAGAAAAGGCACAGAAAAGGAATAGGTGCCAGAGAACAAGGAGAGGGGCCAAAGCTGAGTAGTCGGGCCTGGGAGAAGAAAAGAATCCACCGTTTTGGAACGTCTGTGACCCTGCCCAGTGAAAGAACAGTATGGTGAAAGGTAATTTCTGACAAGAGGAACTTTGTGTTTGTTTGAGGACCTATGTGTTTGTTGGAGACCAGAAAAGGGTTAGGCTTGGGGAAGGGAACCATAAGAGACCTAACAGGAACTGTGTATTTTTGGGTGATGGTGGAAGGATCAAAGCTTGGGAAAGGGAAATCCAAGAGACCCCGAGACATTGTGAACTTGATTGATTTATGGCAAGAGCCCTTCATGGAAGACTTCAAGGGCAACACTGTTTGAATTGATCTACCTTGAACCAGCAGAACTACACCTATTGGTCACACTACCTGAAACCAGCTGCGGTTTACATTTCTTTATGAGTCACAATTTTCTGTCAAATTTGGTTTAAGAGTGAGGGCAAGCATAGGTTTGGAAACAGACGAACTTTGGTTTTGAACTTACTGACATCGACGGTCCTTAGAAACATCAGTTGAGGGAATGATCCCCTTAGAGTTAGGGCCAGATAAGCATTACACCAACCCCCTAAGTGTGTTAATAAAGGTTTTCAAACTGTTACTTGTATTTATTTATTTGGGTTAAGATACTTATAGCTGTAAAGCCTTGTATATACAACATAAAACATCTTAAAAACATGCAAAAAAGGAGTGATCATTAAGGGTTATTATAGTCAGTTAAAACATAAAACCACAAGCATAAAACAACACGTATATTTCCCTCCATGCTTTAAGTGGCCACATCCATCTTTCTTTACATGCATTAGGGAGAATTGGAATAATCAGTAAAATAATTATATAAATATCACGTTGTAAAATACAATCATGAAATCCATACATTTAGATATATTTCCAGTAGAATTTGACCAGAAAATAAATACGATTTATATCATTGACTTCCAGAAATATTGGCCATAAGGACAACAAATCATGCAATCTAGTTGGTTGTTATACATTTTCACATACTTAGCTCTGAGTGGATACAAGCCTTCACATAGCACCAAGATATGTTTCAAACGTTCGATTGTGTCCTCGCCACATAGATGGCAATTGCGGTTACCTTGAGAGATGCCCATTTGACTACCCTTGGCCTCCAGCGTGTCACAGATATTAAATTTCAACAGGTGCTTTTGGCGCAGGACTCCGCTGTTAGGGTATGTCACAATGTATTCTAGACTGTGGGGCCGGTCAATAACATAGCTAATAAAATGACCAGTGTTACAGTTTGAGGTCAATCGAAAAATTTGATTCTCGTGTATAAAGTTATTCAACTTCTGTTTTAGCTTACATTTAATGGAAGTGACTAAGGCGGTGTTCGGTGGGATATCTATATCAATCTGCCATCTGTCATATACCTTGACTATATTACCAATAGTACCCAGATTCCTGTAATTCTCCAAATTGAGAAATTGCTATTGTCTAGTCTTGTCAATTTAGTCCAACTCATAAAGGTTCTTTGTATAAGGGTGGAAGTTAACCCTGTTAGCCCAAATTCTAGGTATAGAAAATCAATGGATAGAGCAGATAGCATGTGTAATAGTTTCCATAAATGTTTGGCTTCAAAGCAGATTAATTCGGCTCCATATGCATGACCCCAAATATCAATCTCATGAGCCAGAACTGGGGCTATTTTAGTGGATTGTAACAAAAGGATGGTCCTTACAGACATACCCCATTTCTCCGAATGAAATTACTTAATATGTTGGCCATGACCATACATTTTGCTTTATTTCTAGCCAATGAAGGTTCCATTTCAAGACGCGATCAATGATTAGACCAAGATATTTTTAGCTAGTTACTGTTTCAAGAGGAGTGCCTTCCAAATGCCATGCAGGATTTAATTTCACCTTCTTAGAAGGTGGAAAAATCATGACCTTGCTCTTAGAGAAGTTCACACTCAGGCCGTTTTGACTGGCATAGGTCCCAAATGCAGAATTCATTTCTTGAAGGCCCTTTGCTGTGAGATCAAGGAATATCAAGTCGTCAGCATAGGCTAATCATCTGATGAACTCAGTACTCACTTTCACCAGGCAATGACAGATATTCTCGAATGCCTTGTTCAGATCGGCTAAGTAGAGATTAAATAGTGTTGCAGCAAGGATGACACCTCTATTAGAGCACATAGAACCAGACAGTTTGCCTCTTCCATCCCGACATATCTTCACTTTAGTGTCTTTGTGAAGCAGCATTGTCATCCTTAATAGACCAGCAGGGATCTTCCACTTAATTAATTTCACCCATAGTTGGTTTCTCAAAACTGAGTTGAAGGTTGCGCTGAAGTAAATGAAGGTGCAGTAAACCACAGTCTCACGTCCAGTTTGGAGTATTCCACTGCCGATACTAGAGTTAGGATGTTATGACTAGTGGTGGACTTTGCACAGAAGCTGGTTTGACAAGAGGTTAGTATATTATTAGCATCAATCCTCTCAGAAAGTTCTGCCAAAAGTACTCTGGCGAAAATCATAGTTGGGACGTCGAGCATCTTAAGCATGCGATAATTAGCTGGACTGTTCCGCTGTCCATTTTTATAAATTGCTAAAATATGGCTTTCACACCAATTGAATGGGAGATTACCAGTTTTGCCTATGTCTAGAAATAGTGCATGTAAGGCACTAGCCCATTATTAATCCATTACATATACAGTCTGGTCCGGCAGCAGGTAATTGATTGAAATGTTCAATCAGAATGGTGATGTCGAGAGGAGAGACTTTACATACGCATTCAATTTGCTGGATAGATACTTGTTCTTCCTCATGGGACACGGACCCGAGAGTGAGTTCAATATGTTCCTTACAGGCAGCTTCAGGGACACCAATAACAGGTAAGGCCCATTTAGAGCTATGTCGGAGTATTTTCCAAATGGCAACGTTATCATTAGTTTTGGCAAGGGCTGCTCTATTCATCCACTGTGTTTTCTCGACACAGGCTTTGTGGGTTCTTACCCATAACTGGTACACTTTTTTCACTCGTTTGATTTCTTTATTAGCTAATTCAGATCTAGGGTTCCCTATTACAGGATACATCAGAGTTTTGATAGCTGCTTTCAGCGTTTATTTTGTGGGGGATATAGCCGGTTCAAAGTCTATGCATCTTGATATTTTCTTGCTACAAGGGGGCCCTTGTATTGGCTAGGTTTCTGTATAAATTCGCAAATAAATGTTAGTAATTGTAAAAAGGAAACAGCAATAAGCACGTGAGTGGAGGACATAACTGAATATGTGTCAATGAACTGAGGCAATAGACATATCGATGCTTCTTTTCCTTTGCTTATGTTATGTTGAGACCATTGGATACAATTGCCTCCCTCATTGATGTGAATATATCCATTTAAATCATACTGATTAGGAGGAGGAGTAGGTTGCAAGGAGTGGAAAAGCATGCATAACGGGAGGAGGTCACTCTCTTGGCTTGGAAAAATAGCCATATTTTCCACCACTGATAGACCCATATCGTTGACTAACAAGTAGTCTATTGTGGACATTGCTCTTCCACAGATGTGGGTGTATGCACGATCAGTGACACATGAGCATAAGCCGTTAAGACTCACAGTGCCAATTACTCTCAACATCATGCTTATAGTTTAGCTTGGATTGTAGTTTCTTTAGAGCGCATAGGAGCTGAGGACATCTAAATTGTCATATAATCCTCATTGATGTTGATGTCCGCATTAAAATCACCCACCACGAATTGCGGTTTCTATTCCCCATATTATTCTGACATGTTTTTAACAGTAGTCACATTCTGCTTGGTAGCCTTACAGCTAGGTGGATCATAAACATTGATGGGTAAAAGAGAGAATTCCGCACAAGTTAAGAGGGCCCATAAGATGAAATCTGTTGACTCGGATAGTTCAGAGATCTGCCACTGGTGGCATACAGATATTAAGAGGACACCTTTCGGCCGACCAATGGGGCCTTTAGTTGCTGGCTTCTGGATCGTTTTACGTCCGTCTAACTCAATGGTCTCTGTGAGCTATGTTTCTTGTAGCACCAAGATTGCAAATAGATCCACTGCCAACCACAGACCCTCATCTTCAAACATATGTGCAAAGCCTCTTGTTTCCAAGAGCATAGTACCTTTCTGTCACTGCCGTTGTGAACCAAATCTAGCTTTGAAAGCTATGGGCAGCCATTGCCAATATCCTTCACATGGATCGACATCAATGGCAATGGTTTTACCACTACTTGGCTTGAGATTGGTACCTGTGGTGGGTGGTATCTGTATTATCATGGAAGCAGGCCTTGATGGTGTGCAGCATACGACGCTGAGCGAGTTTTCTTCCGAGTTCACTTTTGCAACATCATCAATTGATGGGGGACTGATGTTAGCAGTCTTGTTTTGTCGTGAACTAGTATTAGCTGCAAGGATACAATGCTTGTCATCAAATATATTAACTATTTGACATTTGTAACCGAGCCTGTACATCTCAGTTTCATAGTTAAGACATAGGAGAGAGTTGCTTCAGAGCTGAGCTAACTATTCAAAACACTTGAGGTGATATGAACAATCTGATCGACAATTTTTATGTCATAGGATAATATCACGTGCAGTGCAACAACTGAGTGGAGTATGCTAAGTATCCTTGAACAGTTTAAAGAAGGGGCCGGGTCTATACTAAAGACTGATTGCAATTGTAGGGCTTTAATTGAAGGTTTACCTAATAATTTAGTGCGGGCAACAGCTGAAATGCCTGAACTGACAGTTTCAGGTAAGGCTGTTGTGGTCCAGTGATCGAGCAGAGTGGATTGAGCCAACCTATCTTGAGGGATGGATTTGTTGTTGGACGAACAGGCAACAATGTTAGACAGTGGAAAATGGCTACAAGAAGTGGGTAAGACTGGGGGAGTAAGTGGCCCTGAGACAGAAGGGCCAGCTACCGCAGTCTTAGTTAAATCACCACACGGTAGCCTGGGCAACTGAGCTGTGGTCGGTAATACAGCCGAGGTCAGAGTACTCAAGGCAGGGCCAGACTGGGTAGATGCAGCTACTTCGCTGTGATCCGGTGCTGCGGGTGCATTTGTTTTAGACTCTGTTCTCCTTGCATACATAAATGCTTGAGAGACCGCCGTTGATTTCTTTTTATCCAAAGTTCTTTTAGAACAGGATGAAGGTCTGATTAGAAGGTGGGGTGCATTAAGGCTATGTGAAGTGGAAGGATCATAGAGGCATGGGGGTGGTAGGAAAGTATCCAGACAACACTTTGTTACTACCTTCATCTTTGACCGATTTCCTGCTTCTGTTTATACTTTTATGAAGAAGTACAGATTGCAGGTCTATTTTATTTTCCAGGTTCTCACATTTCGTGATCAAATTTGTAAGCAGGTTTTCAAGGGCAAGACACATGTTATTTGATAACATTCTCGCAGAACTCAGGTCATTAGGATCTTGTTGCTGCAATGAGTGTTCCATTATATTGCCAGACAGGTTTGGATGGGGCATTAGGTTCAGAAATTGAACCGTTGTTTGCTTTAACAACTGCATTTAACTCTGCACATTGGATACCAGTATTATGGGATGGCTATCATGCAGAGACTGTGGATCTATGTTAAGTGAGTCTTTTGAGTTGGATGTATTCATCAGATCACCTAAATATTCAACCTCGGCCATTGTATGTACCAGATCGTGGTTCATCCCAGGGAGGTTGAGGAGATCATTGGTGCTCGGGCTATGGATCATGGCTGGAATTGATATTGATGGTAAAGGAGCAGGCAAGGGAATAGTCACAGGTGTTTCTGTTGTGAGGTTAACTAATGTGTCATGGGGATGGCCAAGTGTGGTTGTTTAGTTACGTACGATTGTGTAGCATTGCCCTGTGTAGTCTGAACTATTGAGATTTGCTCAGATGGTGACTTAAAACATAGGTGTATAGGGTCTACCCCCACAGGGGTTGTGTCCCCCGTAACTGAGGAAAGGTATCTTCACCTTTAAGCACTGATTCAATCAATTTAGAGCTGATGCAACTGATAGATACATTTAATTCTACAACCAGTTCCTGAATTGCGATTTCTTCAGCTATGCTTTCCATCAGAGAAACTTTTGAGAAGTAAGCTGTTAGTTTATTGGTTTCAGATGCTTGATGGGAAGCTCCAGCAGCGCAGGTCGCTCAAGTTATGATCTGAGTGCATACTCAACAAATTCTTTTGGGGGGTTTCAAAGGGGGTGTGGCTTCAGGCATGGCTCTGACCGCTAGCTTAGGCGTAGTAACAGTATCTCAGTTGGAGCCTGCAGCTATTTGGGACATAAATCTGGGTAAAATTATGACGGCAGTGAAGACTATGCTAGACAGAGTCACTAGGTTTTAAAGAGACTACAGAGCACTCCGGCTTTCTCTTAGTGCCACACTCCTGGTTATTAGGTCCTGTACAGGATTCAGAGTAAGCAAGTAGTAACAGGCACAGATTCACAGTAACACAACCTTCCTGGAGACTATGGAGGTAACGTATATTGCGAGTCGGAATGATTTTGATAGAGTGCAAAAGCTGCGTGCTGTGGCAATTTTCATATACTTGCGAGCACTATGTAGTACTATAAAATAAACATATATTATCAAAAGAAATGAGACTTATTGGTATGGCAATGGGAAGCTGGCAAAAGAAGGCTAGCAAGAGGGAGCAGAGTTATTCTAGGGGAAAATTCTAGCATCCTTAACAAATGGTTACCAAAAAGATATAGATCACTGTAAGAAAAAAGGGGGATGGCGAGGCGCGCACTCCGGTTCCCAGTCAAAATGTGCCTAATGCAAAAAGTAACTTGCTTAGATCCCAAAAACAAATGAACAAGTATTAACAGGGTTGAATCCCAAAAATTGAAGTAGTATTAATAGGGTTGGATCCCATCTGCTGTTCAGTTGCTCTGTTTTTCTTCTCCTCCTAGCGCTTTCTTGTCACAAACAATCATCAGGGAGTCTGTGCTTATATTCAGGTGTTATCAATTAGTTGCTCTTTCATTCTCTAGGGATTCTGGTAGCTGTAGTGTTAACATTTTACCAAATCAGGTGACCAGGAACCGACACATCTCCTAATGCACAAGTCTTTCCCAAATTCAGGGGAGTAGAGAAAACTAACAATATGACTCTCTACAGTGGGACACAATAACCCCGGTGCTGCAACCTCTGCAGCCCGGGACTCCCATAACATGCATGTGATGCAAAAAGTACCTGGGTTAGTTCCTGGTCACCTGAGTTGGTAACATGTTAAAACTGCAGCTACCAGAATCCCTAGAGACTGAAAGAACAACTAATTAGTAATACCTGAATATAAGTACAGCCTACCTGATGATTGTTTGAGACAAGAAAGCGCTAGGATGAGAAGATCAACAGAGCAACTGAACAGCAGATGGGATCCAACCCTGTTAATATGTTTTCAATTTTTGGGATTCAACCATGTTAATACTTGTTCATTTGCTTTTGGGATTTAACTCAGTGACTTTTTACATCAGGTACATTTTGACTGGGAACCGGAGTGCACGCCTCGCCATCCCCTTTTTTCTTACAAGGTATAGATCACATTACTTACGATTCACATTGCAGCTCAGGCAACAATGTGAACACGAACGGGAAACAAACAGCCGACATGGGCTAATGTTAACAACAGGCGTCCTGAGTGGAAGTACGCCAGGCACACCAGACAAAGTTTGACTCAACTAACAGAGAGGAAGAAGCATATAGGGGAGGCACTGGCGCAGGTACAGCTGCCAGCTTATCAGTGTATCAGCACACTTCTCAGCACATTTGCCTCATGCGCCTATGCCGAATGCACGCGGGACCTGAAATGTATCCGACTTCCTGGTCGGTGGGCATGGCATAGGGAAAATACACTAAAATAAAGGAAAAAACACAATTAAGCAAAAAGAGCGCACATTATAGCCTATACCCTATAGTTATGATGGGCTAAGAGTGTAGCAGTAGTACAACAGACCTTTTTGGCAGTCCAAGACAGGAAAACCAATAAGTTCAGAAAAGTCCAGAGATCCAGTAAGTCAGCGTATCAGCACACTTCTCAGCACACTTCCCTCATGCGGGCACGCTAAATGAGCGTAGGACTTGAAATATATGCGATTTTCCAGTCCGGTGGGCGTGGCTTAGGGAAAATACACTTTTTAGCAGTCCAGGACAGGAAAGACAATAAATCAGAAAAGTCCAGAGATCCAGCAAGTCAGCGTATCAGCATACTTCTCACCACAATTCCCACATGCGTGCGTGCCAAATGTGCGTTGACCTGAAATGTATGCAACTTCCGGTTCCTTGGGCGTGGCTTAGGGAAAATACACTTTTTGGCAGTCCAAGACAGCTAAGACAATAAGTTCAGAATAAGTCGCTACTGGCAATGCCACTCGCCATTGGGCCATAACCGGCCCATTACGAGTTGAATGGGTTGGTAATTGCCCATTTGAGGGTGGTGATATTGCCGGGCTCCCAATCCCCATTCTACCCCAGAGAGCAGAATGGGGGTGGGGAGCACGGTTGCACCGGCACTCTTGATAACGGTGCCAGTGCAATCACGAGTTCTGCTCGCGGGTTCTGCACAGCCCACCAGGTCAGACCCCGCAGGCATGTCAGACACCCGCGAGCAGCACTCGTAATTCGGTGGTATGGAATGAACGGTGCCGGTGCATTACCGGCACCACTCATACCATAACTGCCAACATTATAATGAAGCCCAATACTTTCAGAAAAGTCCAGAAATCCAGGGAGTCAGCGTATTAGCATACATCTCAGCACACTTCCCTCATGCATGCGCTGAATGCGTGCGGGACCTGAAAATTTATTTGACTTCCAGTTCATGGGCGTGGCTTAGGGAAAATACACTTTTTGGCAGTCCAAGACAGGAAAGACAATAAGTTCAGAACAGTCTAAAGATCCAGCGAGTCAGCGTATCAGCACACTTCTCAGCATATTTCCCTCATGTGCGCGCGCCGAATGCGTGAAGGACCGGAAATGTATGCGAATTCCAGGGCAGTGGGCATGGCTTAGGGAACATACACTTTTTGGAAGTCCAAGACAGGAAAGACAATAAGTTCAGAAAAGTCCAGAGATCCAGCGAGTCAGCGTATCAGCACACTTGTCAGCACACTTCCCTCATGTGCACATGCCGAATGCGTGCCGGACCTGAAATGTATGCGACTTCCGGGACGGTGGGCGTGGCTTAGGGAAATACACTGAATTTCGAACAATTCCATTCATGTAGGCATGAGATGAGAATGATCCTTTTGAGTCTGTGTCTCTCATGATACAATGCCTGTCTCACATTACACAAATCATACGCTTCCAATAACAAAAGTTTGGCAAATAATGCAGACGTCGATATAAATACAAAGGTAAATACTATACTAAATGTTGCTTTGGTTTCCCAAGACCAGTTTTCCCAACAGGACAAGTAGATTGCGTAATGTCTTCTGTTATACACAGTGTAAAAAGGAAATCCCCTTAAAATACATACAACATTAAAAGGGACAACAAATCCAAGTACATCAATGATTACAATACAATCATTGCCCTCTTGTGGAATGCAAATATAGACATCAAATACATTGCACACAATTCAACTCCAGTTGCAAGATATGTCACATCCTATCTCACCAAAGCTGACAAAACAGAGCTAAAATACCTTTCTGATGAATATCATCTGACAAAACACTGTCACAAATTGTACAGCTTTGGTATAAAAATGCTCTACCATAGAGAATGTGGGTGCTACCAAGCTGCAGAACGTTTACCAGGTAAAGACTTATATGGCAAATCTTAACACAGGCCGATTCATGGAATAAATGTGCGCCGAAAAGGGGAGCGCAAGTGTGAAAATCGCAGCACAAGTGTGCAAATCGCAGTGCACGCGCGCCAAAGCCGCGCACAACGATTCATCGAATTCAGTGCGCGTGTAAATCCTGGGATGAGCGGTAAAACCGTGGGTGGCGCATGTGGGCGCACACGTCATTAAACGGAGTGTGCTACGCGCACAGGGAAAGCACACATAGTGCAGTGTACACGACAAAAGTGGGTGGAACACGGGGTGTAACACACGGAATGGGGAACACCGCGTGAAAATGTGGGCATTACGGGAGAAGTACAGGAGGTAAATGCTCACAACGCCCACACGCACACCAACAACACATATTCATGGAATCAAACAAGGGAAAGGTGTGTGCCAAAAAAGATGCGCTAATCCGGCAACACGTACGCCAGCAGGAAGCAGGCATAAGCGGCCCCACGCAGCATAAAAGTGCACGCAAACAACAAACAAGCTCAGACTCTACAATGAATATACCGTTCCTCGCAGCAGAGGTCATGGGACACCGCAGGAGGAGGAGGATAGCCAGGCCCCGCATTTTTTTTTACCCAGGAGTACAACCTGACCAAGGCAGCACATCTCAGTGCACTGCATACAACATGAACTGCATCTTCAAAGGAGACGGCCTTGTGAAGACATGAAGAACCTACATGTATATAAGGAGAAAGACATGGATTCACAAGCACATATCAATACACCATGCAGTGTAGAATCCAACAACGGTCCCCAGTAGGGATGTACACACAGTTTTGACTACACACTGCCCACAAAACTCATGGGAGCCCAATGTCACTGTGTCAGTTACTGTCACTTGGTCACACCCTTTGCAAGCCCATGGAAAGGAGAAGCAGGAGGGGTGTGTGTGTCAGGAAACCAAGCATCTAACTCAAAGAAAGGACAAGCCTGCATGTGCCCAGCTGGAATACACAGTGGATGCCCACGGGAGCCACACAAAGCAACACATTGTAAAAAAAAATATATACAAAAAAAAAAATCAAAAATGGCCATGTGTGGACCGGGGGGGGGCACCCAGTAGGTTCGAGGTACAGGGTGCACCCCAACACCCACATGCGTGGATGTTGAGAAACAATAAATACCTCCATGGGCTACGCTACAATGGGAGAACTGCTGTCGCTCTCTTCACCATCTGCTGCTACATCAGGAGGTGGCCGTGATATGGGAGGCAGCCCACGCAAAGCCCTGGTATGGTCCTCCATGGCAGCAAGCATGCGGGTCTGGAAGGTTTGATTCTGCAGGATGATGGTACAGAGATCCCCATGCAGCACCTCACGGATTGCTCACATTTCTGCCTGCATGGCCTCGCGTGCTGCCCGGATCTCCACACGAGTTGCCTGGAGCTCAGCTGAGAGTGAACATGTGAGCTGCCCCAGCTGCTGTTCTGACCTAAAATTACGGGAAGCCTCAAGTTCACCCAGAGTATCTCTGAGGAACCCGTGTTCTAACCTCAGGGTTTCCCTGTGGGCCTATGACTCTACAGATATGGCTTCGCGCAGAGCCTCCAGTGCAGCCCGTCGGTCCCTGTTGGACGCCAACATGTCCTCCCTGTGTGAGTGGCAAATGGAGTCTGTTGCCTGCTGCTGGAGCGCCATATGCCTTTCAGGGGGGAGAATGGAAGTGGCCACCCTATCCATTGCCTGAGCCATCATTTCACACGATGCTCCCTGTTGTGCTGCAATACTGTACATGGCGTTCTCCCACACTGTATTGCCTGGTGGCGCACGGCCACCACGTTGACGGGCACCACACCTGTTTGGGGCAGGCGTTCTACACCTTGCTGTGCTGGCACTGCCTGAGGCTGCAGGACTGCATTCCTAATCTGCTGGCCCAGAAACAGGAGCAAATATTGTGGAGTGTGACCCTTCATCCCTAACCGCCACAGGCGGACTTTCCAACACTGACATCCCCATAGAGGGGTCTACCTCCAGTGCAGGTGGGTTGGACAGAACAGCATCACTGCCAGAAACACTCACCTGCGATGGCACATATGTCTCACTGTCCGATTCAGCACCTGATTCATAGAGGTCTGCGGAGGTGTACCCAGAGACACCCGTGGACAGTATGGTCTGCAGGAGAATTGGGTTTTCACCAACCACCACCCCACATCCTCCACTGGTGCCCGGTTGTGGCTGAGATTCCTCCTGGGTCTGCACCATCTCGTCCTCCTCAACAGCATCAAGTGCCTCATCACCTGCAAAAACATGAAAGACAACAAATGGAAACAGGCATGAGCACCATAGCACACCCATAGGCCTGACGAGACAGAGATCCAGTACATAAATTGCACATGTCCCACATGAATATAACTCTGGCATGCATGCACTGTCAATGAGTTGGAAGGGGAGGCAAAAAGCACACACTGAGGACTCCAAGATGGAAAAGCAACACATGTGCAGCATGCTGGATCACACTGGCAGCACACATTAGCCTGTGAGTTGCATGTCCAATACACATACATGACACATGGTATCACACAGATGTCATGAAGCATAGCTATTGTACATTTCACAACTACAACCATATGGTAGGAAATGAGTACTGTCACCCATCCATGTGAGATGGACATGATGAGATGAAACATGCAAAATAGTGTGACAAAATACGCATGTGCCACACGCTGAAACACATCCAGTGTTCACTGATACAGGGATGTCAGGCAGATGAATACATCAATGGTTGGTCACTTCAACATGACAGAACACAACAGTCATGTTCAACATTCAAACAGGCCCCAAAAAGGATTGTGTGCAGCCCATTACTCAATCAGCCTGAATGGTTAAATCATTCCCATAACAAGGTAATAAATGTGGGCCATTGTGGGGTTTAATCTATGACAGAAGTATGTCACATATGTGGCAGTACGTCAAAAAATGTGTCCTAAAAATGGCAAGGATTGAAACAATCAGGCTGAATGAACAGGAAAACATTTTGAACAATGTAGTTGTAAAATGACAGTTGAAGGGCAACTGCAGTAATCTGGTGGAAATTGGCAGCTGTGGTCAGAAGGGATACTGTCATACCCAAACCCAAGGCTGGGTAATGGTTTTGAGGGACCACATGGGTGGCCCAAACCAGTCATGACTACACAGCCTCATGTGGCACTCAATCAGAACACATCACCAAGCAACATACACATGGTTTGCACACACATGCATGGACACTCACCGGACAATGCTTCGAAATCTGGTAGGTCTCCCACACCTCGGATCTGTTCCTCTGTGACGAAGGCTCCAGCGACAGACTCATGTTCAGTCAGTTGGTCGTCCTCTGGTGGAGACCCACCGCCAGTCACCAGAGTAAAGGCATGATTGGAAGCCAGCTTGTTCTTTGCTATGCGTTTCAGGTCTTTCCACCGCTTATTGCAATCATCAGCTGTGCGCCTCACAAATCCAAGGGCACTAATGTGGTCCGCAATGGTCTGCCAGTGGGCCCTATGTTGAGCAGGCGTAGTCTTGCACCCTGCAGTCACCAGCATTTTGTGGCTATGTGCCAACACATAGGCCGCAAGTGCATCTAGTTCGGTGTCATTGAAGCTAGGCTTCCTTGACGTGCCGGAGTGTGTAGCCGTGTCTGAGGTCCCAGCCTGTAGTGCAAGAGCACCCTTCTTCTTCTTGGAAGGTGGTGCGGATCCTGAGTGGCTTACGATGCTCTGGTTGGTAGGGGCAGAAGCACAGATGGACTGGGTACTTGAAGTTTGCAAAGGCACAATGACCAAAGGTCTCAATGCAGGAATTGGCTGCAGGGTGATGTTGGCAGGACCAACCTCGGTGTGAAGGACTTGGACTGACACTGTCCCGGCTGGGAGACTCGGAGCTGGGGTGGATTGAGCTGCAGCTGCCCCTGCAGCCTCCTCACCCTGGCTACTTGGGGCAGCAGATGACATTGCTGCCCCAGATCCACGTGGCCTGGTGACAGCAACTTTCACCGCCACACATGGCTTAGACTTGGTGACACAGAAGTCAGCCTGGGAGTCATCCTGTGCCAGTTCAGTTGACAATATGGACCGGTTTAGCAAGGGCTGAGCTGGGATGGTGTCAGCTACATTTCCCACAACCATTGGGGGGCATAGGTGGCCCCAATTGGTCCTCCACATACTGGCCTCTTGGGGCACCCTGCACATCCTGGCCACTTCCCCTACCATGCCCACCTTTTGAAGGTCGGCCACCTTTGCCTCCCTTACTGCTTGGTCGCCTCCCAACCATGGCACTGATGTCGTTGTGCGTATGGGAGTTGCAGTAAACAATTGTCCTGGTCAATTGGGGTGAAAGGGGTACGGTACTAGATGGAATTCGTACCCTACTGCTCTAGCAAGGCTGTATGTGACCCCTGGGGGAAGATGACGGGTCACGCAATGCAGAGGCACCCCAAAAACAAAATTAAACATGCACGCAACCCCTGGTAGACCACGTGCGTGGAAAAATGAACCCGCACTACGCTGTGGTACCCAGAAACACAAAAATAAGCGTACACGTGATACACGCAGCCTACAATGACCTCTGAAGAGGTACGCGACACACGGGGGCAACCACAGTTGGAAAATACGTGCGCGACTCACCATCTGCCTGGAAAAAGAACATGAAAAAGATGCGCGTTTGCGCGTTGGCAACACCCCCGCCAAAAGAAGAAATGAACGCTCTCTGAGGAAACAGGGAGTAAGAACTGGAACGGTTGTGAAGTAATCGCGTGTGAACCGACAAGAAGTACAAGAATCACCCGCTCGCTCTCCACAAAAAGCACGTACAAGAAAATGGCGTCCTACGCGTACCTTTTAAGCCAGCCCACACGTGCCACGTCACTTACGCGCATACGCACTAAGGGCGTTTCCTCCAATTACATGCAGTGCCACCCGGACGTGCAGTTTTTTCACGTGTGCAATGAACATGCACCTTTGTTGTGGGAAACGCCTGATATGATATGATATTTTATTTGTATCGCGCTCGTACACAAGTGTTTCAGAGCGCGACTAGGCAAGGGAGGGGAACAAGGGAGAACACAGCACAACATAAAAACAATCTTACTAGGCCCAATGACATTGAGAACGCGCAAGTGCATGGGAAAGGGAAAAGGGAAAAATTGCATGGAAGTGGGAGAATGGAAAGTGCAGAAGCCGAGGAGTGCAGATAAATAAAATAAATAGAAAATTGAGGCAAACTCCAGGGGACAGAGGGTGGCCAGGTGCACAGTGCCAAGAGTGCAGATCAGCAGGGGAGAAGGGGAGTGAAGGCAGAAGCAAAGAGGAAGGTTTTGAGGTGCTTCCGGAACCGGAGATGGTTCTCCTCAAGTTTTAGAGTGGCAGGGAGGCTGTTCCAGAGGGAGGCCTAACCGAAGATAGAGATCTTCCCCCAGTTCGTTTCTTTGAAAAACGACTGACCCTGAGGGAGTTAGAGGTAGAGGAGCGAAGAGCTCGAGAGGGGAGGTATTTGTGGAGGGATAGCTGAAGGTATTTTGGACCCAGGCCCCTGAAAACTTTGTGGACAATGCAGAGGGTTTTGAATTTAATCTTTGCATCCACTGGGAGCCAATGGAGAGATTTCAAAGCTGGAGAGATACGATCCCAGGGCTTGAGCCCAAGGACAAGTCTCGCAGTCCTGTTCTGGATAAGTTGTAGAGGGCGGAGAGTAGAGGCAGGCATTTTTAGAAAGAGGCTGTCACAATAGTCCAAGCTAGAGAGAACCAGAGCTTGGGATACTATGAGCTTCTGGGGGAAGGAGAGGAAAGGCAGAATACCTCTGAGGAGGTGCAGTCGGAAGTATGACTTTTTAGAGATATCATAGATATGGGCCGAGAAGGAAAGTGTGGAGTCAAAGATGACTCCAAGGTTCTTAGCCTCACAGGTAGGGGTAGGAGGAGGGCCAAGGGAGGCCGGCCAGAGAGTGAGGGAAAAGGATGGAGATGGTGTGCCGAGGAGGAGGATCTCCGTCTTGCTGGCATTCAGACAAAGATCATTGGCGGCACACCAATTTTGAATGGCAGTTAGGCAGTCAGAGATGAGAGAGGGAGAGGAGGTGGCCGAGGGCAGCTGGAAAATGAGTTGAGTGTCATCAGCGTAGCACTGGAAATTTGAGCAGAAAATGGCAATGCAGTGAGTGAGAGTTGCCAGGTATTGGTTGAAAAGCCAGGGTGAGAGGTTAGACCCCTGGGGAACCCCACAGGTGGAGAGGAAGATAGATGATAGGAAAGACCCCAGTTGGACCTGGGAGGGTCGATCAGAGAGGAAAGAGGTCAGCCAGGCCAGAGCCTGATCAGTGATACCCAGATTATCACAGAGACGGTTGAGCAGGATGGTGTGTTTGACCGTATCGAAGGCAGAAGGGAGATCAAGAAGGATGAGGACAGAGGGAATGTTAGAATCAAGGTTGGAGAGCAGATCTTGACGGATATTGAATGGTACCCGTTACGTCTCAGACGTGCTTATGCACTAAGGGCCTTTCCTCGAATTACACGCTGACGTGCACTTTTTTCACAAGCCAAATCACTCCGTATCAAGCTGGCCACGCAACAACACAAGGAAGACAACGCTCCTGCCCAAAAGGCCATTTTCCTGCCCCCCACGAGCCCCGAGCACACTCCCACCTGCCATCTGCTGCTGCCTGCCTGCCTGCTGCCCACGTGCCCTGCTAATTGGTGCCTGCACGTCAGCCATCTGCAGGGGTCAAGTTGCTGTGTCCACCCCTGTTGGAACAGAAGACTCCCGACTGGGATACCATCGCTCCACAGCCCAGCCCCAGGACCCAGTTGCCCACCCACACCCCCATCCCGAGAGGCAGAGGGCCACCAGCTTCAGTGAGAAGGAAGTTGGTGTCCTGGTGGAGCAATTTCTAGGGCATTATGATGCCCTCTTCAAACCATCGTGAGCCGAAAAGGAAGGACGGGAGAGGATCTGGGAGGATGTAGTGGTTGCCATCAACGCGGAGGGGGTGGCAACCCGCGACATGAAGCACGTCCGGAAGCGCTGGGAGGACTTCAGGTCCAGGACCCTCAACAACGCCCAGCGCCTCATGAACGCAGAGGATGCAGAGGGGAGCCGGGTCAGCCTGACCAACATCCAGATGAGGGTCCTGGAACGCATAAGCCCAGCGCTCCATGCTTCGGAGGAAGACCCGTCTGGAGTCTAGCGGTAAGTGGCCATGCATTGCTGTGTGAAACAGGGCATTTTGCAGTGTGCTGGTAGTCAGCTAATTGCCTGTATGTGTAACATAGGCCATGTATGGATGTGTGTGTGCAGGGACATCATGGTAATGCATGTGAGACCAGTCATGCGTGAACCACATGGATGGTGCATGTGTTCCAATGCGACATGGCGAGCAGCATGCGGAATGCACACATGAATGCATGCCTGTCTCTGTTCTTGGACATGGATGGGGTGTGAGAGATGGGTGCTGCTCTCATGTACATGTATGGGGAACATGTCTGTGTGTCTGAGAAGCGTGTGTGTGACTTTGAAATGCCATGGATACATGACACATGTCCATGATGATGTGTGCATTCACTTATGCAGTCTAGTCACCCTTGTATCCACTGTGTCTGTGGTGTACGAGCCATGATGCATGACCCTCCGGTGATGTGTGTGCATGGGATCATTATGAGCCATGATGCATGTGAATTTAAAGGCAACATTTATGTCAATAGAGGCCCTTGTACATGGATGCTGATGTTGATTGCTTGCGCCATGCCTGTTTCAGCATGTGTGTTGCCTGCATTGACCCATGTGTTGTGGAGGGACAGGATGGAAGTGACCTTTCACAGTACCACTCATGTGTTATTGCTTCCTGTCTAGGGGACTATTGTACAGTACCCTGATGCTTGTGTTCTATGTCACCCTCTACGCAGCGTCGAGTGAAGAAGAGGGCGGACACGGCGCTGTGGAGCACAGCGGCGGGGATGCCTCCACCAGGCGGCAACGCAAGGCCCAGCCACTCTTCCAGGAATTGCCATCATCCAGGAGCGAGGGGACTGGTGCCGCGTCTACCACTACGGCTGTAGCGGAAGGGCCGGGTGAGCCCCCACAGGGGCTTGCAATGGCGGAAGACGGTGCAGAGACATCCAGGTTGGTGGTCTCCACAGAGGAGGAGGAGCCCGCTACTGAGCTGGACATGGGGCCTGGTTGGGGTAGTACCACTGGTGCAAGTGGTGCAGTCCAGGGCCAGGGTGAGGAGGCAGCACAGGTCTGCGCAGAGGGGCCTGTGCATGTCGCTGTCCCTGACCCTGTGACTGCACCACCATGCCCCAGCAGGGATGCCCCATCCCAGGCCCATCTGCAGGTAGGGGGGAGGCCCACATCATCTGGCTCTCCACTACCTGCAGACGCATGACCGTATGGGCTCCGTCCTGATTGGTGTCGCGTTGCGCATGCGTGTCATTCATGATGACGTGCATGCTTCCTGGTGGAACCATGCACACCATCACGAAGAGCTGCGTGGCAACGTGGCACAGTTGGGAGGGGCCATGGTTGGAGGGTTCGTACATGTGTCGTGCACTCTGGCGGACCTCTCCTCCTCTGTGGAGACTATGCGCCAGTCGTTCTCCCTGCCATATTCCGGCCCAGATTCCACCAGGGCCCTCTGTGGACCTGGCCTGACCAACACAGCCAGCTTGGTGGAGATACCATCCCTGCCACAGTCGGGAGTCGGCGTTCCAGCAGGGGTGGACACCCCATCAACTGGAGACCAGCAGATGGAGGATGTGCAGGCATCATCGGACAGGGCACATGGACAGCAGCAGCAGCAGGCTCAAGGTGGGAGCGATGATGGCTCGGGGCCATCAACATCAGAGGGGCAGGCATTGGCCAGAAAGCAAGAGGACCCTGGAATGGGAATGTCTTCCGTGAGGCTGCGGTTGGGCCAGCGGATAGGTGTGGAGCGGTGGCGGGCGGAAGAGGTGCGGCTCACCATGGTCAGGGCGGAGTTCTCCATTCGCTGGGCATTGAGGCGGGTTGAGTGCCTCAACTCGCAGGGAGTTGAACAGGCCATGACTGCATCCCTGCGAGACCTCGGGGCCAGAGCAGAGGCCCACCTCCAGGCAATTGACATGGAGTTTGATGTTGCCCTGGCCCACGACATCACAGAGTCAGTCGTAGGACTTGCCCACCGCCATTGTATATAGTTAGTTAGTGTTAGGTTTCCTTTCTGTTTTTATTTCTTTTGGGAAGCTTGGACAATGCCCCACATTTTTGTATATAGTTCTTCATTAGGTAGTTTTTTTTTTTATAGGTTTCATTTAAAAGATTGGGCACATGGACCCTGGATTTGTACGTTGTAAATAGTTCGACATTGGATTTGGCTTCTTATTTATTTTTTTCCATGGATCAATGTTTTTTTCTTGTTTTTCCACTTTGGATTTGTTTTACTGGACTGACACTTTGGACATGTGCTTTTGGATTGATTCAGATTTTGCTTTCATGCTTTTTTGGTTTATATTTTGAACATTCAGATTATCATTATTTATTTAATTTTTTTGTGTTTCATTTAATTCCCTTGCTTTTGTGTTCAATACATTTTTATTTCCTACTTCATTGTCTGGTATTCTGTCTTTGGTTTCATGCATGTCACGATGTGTGTTTTCTCAATCACATGGACCCATTGTGTGGGTGTGACGGAAATGTGTTGATTTCCATACTTTCCATTTGGGATGTGTCATGTAATGGGGATTTCATTGTGGGCTGGATGTAATACCTAGTTGTGTGTTTGTACTGGGGTGGCGTGGGGTGTGATTTGGGTGGCCATAAGGGCCATGCTTGTGGATCATCATGACATGGGGGGATATGCGTCAGGGCCTGCTGGCAGGTGGCCGTCAATGCTGGGTGGGTGGGGGTGCAGGGACATGAGTCGGGGCCTGCTGGAAGGTGGCCGTCAATGATGGGTGGGTGAGAGGGTGCAGGGGGACATGAGTCGGGGCCTGCTGGCAGGTGCCCGTCACTGCTGGGTGGGTGAGTGGGTGGGGGGACATGAGTCTGGGCCTGCTGGCAGGTGGCCGTCAATGATGGGTGGGTGGGGGTGTAGGGATATGAGTCGGGCCTTCTGGCAGGTGGCTGTCAATGATGGGAGCGTGAGGGGGTGCAGGGGGACATGAGTCGGGGCCTGCTGGCAGGTGCCTGTCACTGCTGGGTGGGTGAGTGGGTGGGGAGACATGAGTCGGGGCCTGCTGGCAGGTGCCCATCATTGATGGATGGGTGGTGTTGCAGGGGGACATGAGTCGGTGCTCACTGGTGCATGATGACAAGTGGGCTGGCTGGGAGGCATGGCCAGGGTGGATGGGCTACTTATGGGACATGACCAGGAGTTCAGGGTAGTCCCCTGTGGTGTGGGCTTCCTGCAGGGGCTGAGGAGGGGGTAGAGGGCACACCTGGGAGGATCCACACTGCCAATTCATGTGTGAAACTCCCCGTGCACCCCTCAGAATACACGTACCCCACTCGCACAGGGCCTATCACGTGTGTTTCTCCACACGCACCCCCGAAATACACGTACCCTGCTCGTACAAGCCCTTTTGCGTGTGATTCTCCCTGCGCTACACGTACCCTGCTCGCACAAGGCCTGTCGCGTGTGATTCTCCATGCACACCCCCAAAATACACGTACCCCGCTCGCACAGGGCCTATCGCGTGTGATTCTCCATGCGCACCCCCAAAATACATTTAACCCGCTCACATAGGGCCTATCGCGTGTGATTCTCCACGCGCACCCCCGAAATAGACGTACCCCGCTCGCACAGGGCCTATCGCATGTGATTCTCCATGCGCACCCCCGAAATACAAGTACCCCACTCGCACAAGCCATTTTGCGTGTGATTCTCCCCGCGCTACAGTATCCCGCTCGCACAAGGCCTATTGCATTTGGTTCTCCACGCGCACCCCCGAAATATATGTACCCCGCTCGCACAGGGCCTATCGCGTGTGAAACTTCCGGTGCACCCCAGAATTACACGTACCCCACTCGCACAAGGCCTATCGCGTGTGATTCTCCACGCACACCCCCAAAATACACGTACCCCGCTCACACAAGCCTTTTCGCATGTGATTCTGCCCGCGCTACATGTACCCCGCTCGCACAAGGCCTATCGCGTGTGGTTCTCCATGCGCACCCCCGAAATACACGTACCCCACTCACACAGGGCCTATCGCATGTGAAACTTCCTGCGCACCCCAGAAATACACATTCCCCGCTCCCGTGATTGCAGTGTAGTGGACCTGCAAGATGGTCCAGGGTTAGCGCGGGCCTTTGCGCTGCATTGGGGATTTCAATGGCTTTTCCTTGCGCAAGGGGTGTTCTTTGGGGCATAACTGGCTCTGCGGGATGTTCTCTGCACCAGCGCTCATTATGGTTTAGAAATTCCATGAATATGTGGTGCGCCAGAAAGCTGTTTAGCGCACACGGCTGGCGCACGCTGGCGCACGATCTCTCTCTGTGCTGCGGCGTGCACTGCCTCTGCGCTGAAATATATGAATTACCCCGAAAAGCAGAACTTTCTGGTCCATTTAAATTCAGAAACACAACTTGCTAAGCAAATGAGCTATCAATTTTCTCTTCCAATTGCTACCATTTGTACACAACATTTACTTAAACGGCTCCAACCAATTGTTTTTGCAAATGCTCCTCATTCATAGAAGTGCCACAAATAATCCTGACAACACTTACAGTGTCTCAGCTAGAAGGCAAGAATTAGAATACTGTGCAGGAATGGAAACATTCATCTTAAACAAACAGGAAGATCCACAAAAATTCCTAATGTACTTACTACAAGTACTAGACACCAAAAACATCCCTATAAATGAAATCTTCCAGGTTGTATACACAAAGAAAAATGCATGCACTCTCAGCTACCATGTCTCACAAGAGCACATCCCTAATGAACGATGTGTGTATGTATCCATTCCAAATTTTGAATCCATTCCATTTCAGCAGCTTCTGCAGAATGCTCTTTTTGCAACTCAGACAATCGTTCCAGCATAAAACTAAACTCACAAGGCCAACATGTCATACTGATGCTTCTAAGATACAATGCAGATGGCACCAAAAATAACTACAACCTTCCCTCCTCACCACTTTGATCTCATAAGGCCCCACGTCCAGCCTCACAGACAATTATCTGGCCTCCCAATATCACAAATGCCTTCTCCTGGTTTTGGACCTACATGCTCCACTGAAATCTAAAACCCCTAAACCACACACAACCAACAACTCCTGTTGGTCTGAGCACGCAGAGAAAAAAGATCCCCCAAGCACCTCTGCAAGAAAAACACCTCCCGCAAGAACTGTCATGACCTCGCCACAATGTCTCTCAAATATAAGAAAGCAGTTTTCACCTGCAAAGCTTATCGCTATAACGATAGAAGTGCTAATTCTAGTTCTAATGCCAAAGAATTATTCACTATCCACCGGAAACTTGAGACCCCCAATCCCGCATGTGGGTTCTACCCACACTGACAAAGACTGTTGTACCACAATTCCAGATAGCCTCTCCTCCAAAACTGAGACATTATTCTCTAAAATCAATACCACAAAATCACTGCTTGCCAGCAAGCCCCAGGTGCTCAACCCAGTTAACCCTCCCATACAAGCTCTCTCTAGTAACATCACCCCCTGTTCCTTCAGTCAAGTGACCCCAGAGCAGGTTGAATCTACCATTCAAACTCTTAAACCATCTAACTGTCTGCCTTGCACATAGTTATGCCATGTGCACATAGTTAAACTCTGCACCCCCACACTCACTCCCATCATAACTAAAATGCCAACTCCTCATTCACTATGAGTACGGTGGTGCCCTCTGTGATCAAATCATCCTGGGTCACCCTTCTCTTAAAAAAACCTTCACTAGACCCTATCATGCCCACCAACTATTGGCCATCACCACTGTCCGCTTCCTCCTAAAATTCATTGACACCTAGCTTACATCCAAGTCCAGCAATTCCTAGAAACCAACCCCTTACTAGGAAAAAGGCAATCTCGCTTTCGCCCCCAAGCACAGTACAGAAACTGCCTTACAAGACTTATAGATCCAAATGGACTCTATTTGAGACTCGGGCAATCTAGCGATCCTGCTCCTTCTCAACGAATCGACCACTTTTGATCTGGTCGATCATAACATTCTGTGTGAACACCTCCAACACTTTTACTTCTCACCTGAAGCCACCATGTGGATAAAGTACTTCCTAAGTGGTAGGATCACATAGGAGTTCATTGGAGACTCTGCAGCGGATGCCATCGCAGCCCCACGAGGGGTGCATCAAGGGTCCTCTCTCTCACCCACCCTCTATAACACCTATACTAAACCTTTGTTCAATCTCTTTGATTCTAGTGGAATCATCTACACCTACTTTGCGGAAGACACTCAGATTCTTGTCCCACTGGCACTATGATGCTGACACAGTCCAAATCAACACTGTCTTTAGTATTATCTAAAAGTGCATGGCCACCAACAACCTGTGCTTGAACGATGACAAAACGGAGCTCCTTATCATTGATCCACCACTTCAGATCAGACACCTTGACCCTGCATTCCTGTTCTTCAGGATAGACGGTGCGCTCATCCCTGTCTCTAAGCAAATACAAACTTTGGGGCATACCTCGAAGCTGACCTCACTATGACCAGACAAATCAACACCCTTGTTTCCACCACCGCCTACACTGCCAGGTTTATGTCACTGAGCAGGCAGTTCCTCACCCCCAGAGCTCCTATTCCCTCCAAACTCGACTATTACAATGTCCTACACATGGGCACCTCCAATGCCAACTTGGCTAAATTGCAACTACTCCAAAATAAGGCTCTTAGATCCGCCCTCGGCCTTAAACGCTGGGATCACATTTCTGCAATCAGCCCATTGGCTCCCAGTCAAAGCTTGTATTGAGTTCAAAACTTTATCCTTCAAACAGCATTGTGTCCACATGGTGGCACCACAATACCTCATCAACTCCATCACTCAAATCACACCTGCACGGCAACTCTGTTCTAACCACAGCATTTTCCTACCACGATTCAAGAGAAAAAGAGCGGGAGGTGTCAGCTTCTGTACAATGGCCCCAATGCTTTGGAACTCTCAGCCCGCACACATCCTGAATAAACAATCCATTCCCACCTTTAAAAAACAAAACAAAATCTGGCTGTTTGACAAATACGCCTAAAAACTGTTGCCCCGATTAATGGAATGGGGCACAGAAATGGTGCAAGGTCTGTGCACCGAGAAGGACCCTGCGCGAGCCATGGCACAGAAAGATATTGTGCACCATGCGTTTAAATGGATTTAAACACGCATTACTAGCCATCGCGCAAGTAAAAACAAGCTGCAAGAAATGCCCACAACACGCCCCCAAGCTCACCAAAAAGCAAGCAAAAGGGCAAACACAGTGCAAGTCTCCGCGCCACCCATGGCCCAACATCCATTGCCCCTGTGAGAAGGTGTGCCTCACCTGGTAAGCCCAGGCTGCACCACTGTGAAATCGCGCATCTCACCTTGCAAGCCCAGGCTGCACCCCTGCGAACTTGCACGTCTCACCTCACAAGCCCAGGCTGCACCCCAGCAAAAACGTGTGCCCTCCCTTGCAAGGCCAGGTTGCACTCCAGCAAAATCACTCGCCTCACGTTGCAAGCCAAGGCCACGACCAAGCGAAATCTCACATCTCACCTGGAAAGCCCAGGCCGCACAACAGCAAAAACGCATGCCCTCCCTCACAAGCCCAGGCCGCACCCCAGCAATAATGCTGGCCTTCACTCACAAACCCAGGTTGCACCCTCCAGACTGGACACCCCCAGGCAGCCCCTCCAGACTTGACACCCCCCCAGGCATCCCACTCCAGATTGGACACCCCCCCAGACAGCACCTCCAGACTGGACCCCCCCCCTCAGGCAGCCCACTCCAGACTGGACACCCCCTCCATACTTGACACCCCCCAGGCATCCCACTCCAGACTGGACACCCCCTGGGCGACCCCTCCAGACTGGACATCCCCCCAGGCAACCCACTCCAGACTGGGCACCCCCTCCAGACTGGACACCCCCACAGGCATCCTACTTCAGACTGGACACCCCCCCCAGGCAGCCCCTCCAGACTGGACACCCCCAGGCATCCCACTGCAGACTGTACACCCCCTCCAGAATGGACACCCCTGCAGTCATCCCACTCCAGACTGGGCACCCCCATGCCACCCCCTCCAAACTGCACACCCCCTTCAAGCAGTCCCTTCTAGACTGGACATCCCCCCAGGCAGCCCCCTCCAGATTCAACACCCCCTCCAGACTGGATACCCCCCCGGCATCCCACTCTAGACTGGACACCCTCCAGGCAGCCCCTCCAGACTAGACACCACCCTAGGCATCCCACTCCAGACTGGACACCCCCCAGCATCCCCTCCAGACTAGACACCCCAAGGCAACCCACTCCAGACCGGACTGGACACCCCCTCCAAACTGGACATCCCCACAGTTATCGCACTCCTTACTGGACACCCCCCCAGGCAGCCCCCTCCAGACTGGACCCCCAGTCATCCCACTCCAGACTTGACCCCCCAGTCACCCCCCCTACAGACTGGACAACCCCCAGGCAGGCCCCTCCAAACTGGACAGCCCCCCAAGCAGTCCCCTCCAGACTGGACACCCCCCAGGCAGCCCCCTTTAGATTGTACCCCCCAGGCAGCCCCTCCAGACCGGACACCCCACAGGCATCCCACTCCAGACTGGACACCCCCTTCAGATTGGACACCCCCCAGGCATCCCACTTCAGATTGGACACCCCCCCCAGGCAGCCCCTCCAGACTGGTCACCCCCCCAGGCAGCCCTCTCCAGACTGGACACCCCCTCCAGACTTGACACCCCCCAGGCATCCCACTCCAGACTGGACACCCCCCGGGCAGCCCCTCCAGACTGGACACCCCCCAGGCAACCCACTCCAGACTGGGCACCCCCTCTAGACTGGACACCCCCACAGGGGAAATGAATCCACATGTCTTTTCGGTCCATGTGCAGGTGAGGAGGCACCAGATGCTGAGGAGGAAGAACAGACTGTGGTGCTTCAGACTACCAGCGGAGGATGTGGTGTTGCAGGCCGTAAAAACCCACTGGTGCTACAGACCATCCTGAGCCATGCGGCAGACACTTCTGACTCTGGACTCACGTAGCTCTGATGCTGAACCGGATTTGCAGTCCTCAATGCTGGTGGGGGTGAGTGCACCAATGGGTGGAGCAGTTGGGGTCTGTGAGTCTGCAAGTGATCAGAAGCCTACACAAGGCCAGTCAGTGGTGGCATGCCCATCTGTGGTGGTTATGGCTGCAAGGTCATGCTTCCATGTATTGGTTTCTGGTCCTGGGATAGATGTCCAAGGGCGTGTTGCAGTCCTACAGCCGGGGACAGGGCCATCCTAGCAAGGGCCATGCTCCCTTGGATCATGCAGCCATGGGCCCCACACACATGGGAGACACGTGCATGCTGGGCAGACTGAGTGGGAGCAGCAGATGTTGCATTCCACACAATGACAGGGTGCTGCCTATGAGAGTTGGCTGAGGCCATGAATAGGGTGGCCACTTCCATGATCCCCCCAGAAACACAGGTGGAGCAACAGCTGCAGGGCATGCGGTCAACATGCCGCTCCCACACGTTGTTCATGGAGGACAACATGAGGGGTTGATGGGTAGATCTGCAGTGTCTGCAGGCATCCCTGCTTGCAGAGGGTCGGGCACACAGGGAAGCACTGATGCATGAGTTGTTGGCCCACAGAGCTGCAATCCGTGAGGAAGAGGCATCTAGCAGAAGACTGTTCTGCCAGGAGAAGTAATCATTGAGGCAGACAATCACGGACAATTACATGCAACCCATGAGGTTGTGCATAGTGACCTCCAAGCCCTCAGTCTGCTGGTGCATTCATCAGTGTAATGAATGGCGGCTGCCACTGAGGACTAGGCCAGGGCACTGAGTGGAGAGCCTCCAGCACCACTTCTGCCTTCTGATTCAAGGCAGGATAGTGGTGCCAGCAGACATGCCTCCCGGTCCACAGTAGCTGTGCGGTCCATGAGCCCATGGAGGGGTATTTTAAATGTTTTGTTTTTTGTTAATATCTACTCATGTGGACGTTGACATGTACCCCTCATGGGTAGACCCCACCTCCCCTGGTCCATGATGGTCATTTTTTATTTTTTTTGTTAATTTTTTTATACTTGCCCTTTCCAGGTTTATTTTTCTATAATTATTTTTTTTTCCTTGGGGTTTGCAGTTAACCTCTCAAGGTCATGACATTTGCAGTGGTGGACATGCAGGCATGCATAGTGAGGTCAAATTGCATGTTTGCATGGTGGTGCACAGGATGGCATGTGCAGGTAACTATGGGTCCAGTGTTTCCTCGCACATGTGTGCTGTGTGAATGGTACTTCAATATGTCTGTTGTAATGTCTTCTCCCATGTTGTTTCAGTAATCTGTGATGTGGTGGTGACTGCTGCCAAGGAGGGCGGGGGGCAACCTGAACCCTTTGATGACTGCGCCCCACGGCCTCCACCAGTCACTGGCCCTCCTGTCCCTAATTTGAAGACGCAGTTCCTGGTGAAGTTGATGTGGGATTCACACCATGCCAGCACAGTCAGTGGATAGGCATGAGCACTGTTTTGCATGTTGAGCATGAGTCATTGGTCTCCATGTTTGCTGCAAGTGTAACTTTACTTATATATGCTTTTCATGCTACCATGCCGGAATGGTTATTTAAGTGGTACTCATGTCACTGTGTTACCTCCCTCTGTCGACTCATCTATGCCTGCACCTACTGTGGTGTAGTGCATGTCATTGGCCATCTCCAAAACAGGCAGTGTACTCCTTGATGTGTGTTTCACTTGGCCATCCCTCTCAATGTTACTCTCTCTCCCTCCCTCTGTTGTGGTACGCTGCACTCATGGCCAGATCGCAATCCATTTCCTGTCACAATCTTGCACCCTGTGGTGCTTCTGCAATGGGTGCTCTCTGCATACTTTCAGAATCCATTCTTGTGTTGTCATGGATGTGCATGTTCTTTGTGTTATTACTATGCATGTCATTGCATTTAGGGGATGTGTCTCCCAACTGGTTGTATCGTATGTAAGGCAGGTGGGTACCCTGTGCAGGTAAGTGAAGGGCACTTGCAAACACTTGTGTGGTGTTTGGCTGGGAGTCTTGCACTGTGTGAGATCACTTTGGATTGACTTGCTTTGTGGGGCACAGTACTACTTAATGGGTGCATGTTTCACAGGGTGTGGTTCTGGTGATAGGTCTGGGCATGGTGTTGTTTCTATGGATTGGTGGTGCCACTGGTTTCATATTCAAAATAGTGGGAGTTCCAACTGTGTGAGCCTTTGTTGGGTGGGCGGGAGTGGGTGGCAGGGTTGCTGTTTGTGGCCTGTGACAGGTGTTGATGATTGTGCTGATGTGTGTCTCATTGCAGTTTTACCATTTGTACTAAGTGAACCTTCACAACCCGTGCAATGTTTGTCGGGTAATGGTCCATTGGCACATTTGGCCGCTCTTGCTTAGGGTTTCCCAATTATGGTGTGCAGCCCCAGTTACGAGCCACAACTATGGAACCATTGGTGCACTTTTTAGGGTTGCTATGTTGTGAACCAGCACATTACATTTTGCAGTGTTGCTGTTTTCACATGCATGTCCCATCCATGATGCACCATGGTGTTTGCAGCTTCAAGTTGACCGCAGATGGGTGCATGGCACTGCTGCATTGAACTGAATGCACAATTATACCAATTGTATGCTGTCACAATGAAGTATGAAATGACCTTGCACTTTCACTTTGCATCCTACGTTTAGCGTGCATGTATCCTTGCTTGCAGTATCACATTGCTTTACCTTTACTGCTTATGTCTTCCATGGCAGTTGCCTCTGTGACCATCTTCCCAGTCTGACAGCGGCCTCTGTGAATTGCTGCGTCAAGAATGATCCTGCCTGGAGTGCAAGAGGTGAGTATTTGTGTGCTTGCATTCTTGTGCTTTGCATCATGGGCTCCCATGACTGTGTTCAGTGCACTATCCCAATACTGCGCAGGTGATGGCATGCATCACCATGTCATTGGTAGTCTTCGAGGGGTGTCCCTGCTTTTTCGGGGCTTTATTATCTGCATATGTGATGTCTTCTCATTTTCATGCAGCATCTTGACTGATGCGTGCGTTGTGTATGTGGCATTGTCTTGTGAATGGGCATATATGACATGTCATTGAGGGGGACAGGCAGTGTGGTAGTTGTTGTTTGTCAGGTTGTGTTTTTTGTGTGTTTGATTTGCATGCAGTGTGCAGGTGTTGCTGCATGTGTGCCGGGACACATGTCGATGGTTGTCTTGTTAGTTCTTGTTTGCATGTGTTGTATTTCACTAAGGGGGGACACATGGTTCTTCAGTTTTTGGGTGCATGGATGTCTTAGATGCACGGTTTCATTGTGTTCATTGCAGATCTTTCAGTCAGGGAATGATGGCTATTTCGTGGGATGAAATCTTACTGTCGAATGCATGCCAAGGGAAAAGGTAAGATATGCATTTATTTTGATGGTAATGGACTAGCTACTTTGGTAGCTGCATGTCTGGATGTGGCAATTCTGGTGTGTCACCCTCTTTGTCACAATTGTCTATTACCTCTTTTTAAGAGTTGTTTTTGGGATGGGGTTTATTGTGGTCATGTTTCCAGTTTCACTAACATGTTCATCAATACTGCACTGCTTTTCTACACCCCACAATAGGTACATGTATGTGTGCATCATGCACATTCTAGGACGTGGGTGCAGCTATATGCCATTGTGCTTGTTGTATTTTGTTTCCATGTTCATTTTTGAAGCCATGTATGGCTTGCAGCTCAGCCATGTTTCAGGATTGATCGCTGCATACACATTTGACTGGTATGTTAGTAAGTCATATGGGATGTTATTGGTGCCAAAAGGGTGATTTAATTTAATGGTTGCCATGGTGGTAGTGGTGCACTCCCTCTTTAATGTGTTTCTTTGGGAAACACAAAGTGAAATGTCTTTTTAGTTCTAAGGGATGCACACAATTCTGCACTTCCAAGGGCACTTTCTCAGTGTGGTTTTGTGAGCATAGTGGATTGGCCTTTTGTCATCTTTGAATGGAACCTGGTATTTGGCGGGATCGTGTGCACTCCACAGGGGAAGGATTGTAGGTGAAAAAAGATTGCACAAACTGGGTACGTGCAGCCTTTCCACATGCCCTTTGCCCAGCCATACGCAAGCGGTGTGCTTGTGGGTGTGGATAGTTTGCCACCAGCATGCCCACTGGGACCCCACACCGTGTTGCACCATTGTGCATGGCACATGCTGCCACAATGATCCTGCAGACTACTCGTGGTGCATATAGAAAAACACCACCAGAGTGGTCAAGGGAGTGGATACTTGACATGAGCACTCCGAATGTGCGCTCCACTATGCCACGAGTTGCAATATGGGCAGTGTTGTATTTTACCTTGGCAGGTGTGTTGGGATTGCCTATGGGAACGATCATGCATGTGCTCAGAGGGTAGGCACTGTCCCCTGTAGAGGTGAGAATGGTTGTCAATGTCATTTGTTGGCAGTGTCTATTGGTCTGTGTGCAACCTGCATGCATCTGCATGGCCATTCATACTCACCAATGAGCCATGTGTTGCCATGCTTCCCAGCTTCCAGTGCCCGGTGTAGCGGGTACATTCTGAAGATGTAACTATCATGTATGCTACCAGGATGGTTGGCATACACTTCAGTAATGATGACATTGGCATCACACACAATCTGAACAGTAATGGAGTCCCAATGTTTCCAATTGCAGTAGATGTGCTCTGTTGATCGAGGTGGACCTAGAGCAGCATAGGTGCAATCAATGGCAAAAAGAACTTTTGGGAAGTGTGCCACCTCATAAAAATCCTGGACCACTGCTTGCCTTTCTGCTGGTGTTCTGCGTATATAGGTATGCCAGCGGACAGAAGGACATGTAGTTATGATTGCCAACTCCTGGTGTAAGCAGTGAGAATGCATGGCCTGGGAAATGCCACCTACTATGTCGGTGGCACACTGGAATAAGCCAGTGGCCAAGAAATGCAGAACCGTGAGCACCTTTTGCAAGGTGCTTAGTGCTTTCGAGCAAATTGTGGGTGCTGTGAGGTCATCTTTCCACTTCTTGACCAGGTCTAGGATGATATGGGGGGAAGCTATACCTGCCATAGACCTGGTTATCGGGCATCCCAAAAAGGCTTGTGGTGGGGTAGAAGATCCAGGTCCTGGCCATCCTCCCCCTCCTGCGGTGTCTCTGGATGAATGCTACAACATATGGTGCATTCATCGTGGCTGTATCCGTGTGTTTCTTGATTGTGGTTGGTTTTTATGCATTTGTTAGTGCGCACGTTGACGTTTACATCTGCTATCGTGTGACGTAGGTGTTTCTGGATTTGCGTGTGCTATTTCACGCGCCGCGTTCCCTGTTCTATTTCATGGCTCGGGAGGATAGCCCAGGGGCAACGTGCTCGTCTTGGAAGCAAGATGTAACAAAGCCACACAGGTTCGATTCCTGGGTGTGCGCTTAGAAACCTCTGGATATTAAGCGTGTTATAAATAACCTATCATATCATATCATGAATATGTTTGTTTTGCATGCGTAAGGGCGGTGCGTTTGTTTGACAGTGGTATGTCCCTTGTAACAACCACATTTTTGCTTGTTCTTCCTCATTCCAAGTGTTCAGCACCTGAGGTGGCTGCGCAGGCCGGAACGGACCTTCTCTTGTAGTCTTGCGTAAGCCATTTGTCGGGTCGCAGTGATGTGGTGGACTGACACGGATTCTTCATAGGTCCATTGGCATAACGGTGCCCCACAGAGACTTTGTGGTGTGGGGGCCCCACCACCACATGTCCTGGGATGGGGCCTCCCTTGGAGTGAAAATAAAATACATTTTTTCAGCAAAAAAATCGCTTTTTGAATTAACTCTGCATTCATAAAGAAATTATTTCTGTAACAGAAATGATTTCTTTATGAAGGCAGAGTAACTACAAAAATAAACGTTCTTTTTGAAGTCTGAGGGCTCTCCCTACCCCATGACATGGGAGCCTCTAGGCTGGAGGCCTCCATGTCAACGGGTGGGGAAAGGCCCATGACTTCAAAAGAAATAGTTTATTTTTTAAGTCACTTTGCCTTCATAAAGAAATTATTTCCATTATGGTTTGGTGCTTAATGGGTAAGCTCACCGGCACCTTGTTTCCAGGCTGACAAATTACATGTTTGCCTGCCATGGCTGCTGCGCCCGACAGATTTGACCCTGCCGGGCACATCGACCATGGTAGGCAGACTCTTCACAGAAGCACCGGCACCGTTAACAACGGTACCGTTGCTTCCGAGTCCCCACTCCCATAGAGTCCTATGGGGCTCTATGGGAATGGGGACCTACGTTTTACTGGCGTCCGACTTCCCGCGCTGCCGGACTTGTAATCTCCCAGTGGCACCGGAAAGTCAGGCACCAGTAAAATTGTACGAGTCCAGCGGCAACCCGCCGGTTTCACCAGCAGAGTTACCACCAGACTGGTTATGAGGCCCAATGTCTTTATGAAGTCAGAGTATCTTTAAAAAGAAACCATTTATTTTTGAAGAAATATGGCTCCCCTCAACCCCATGACATGTGCGTGTGTGAGAGTATGGTGAAATGGTGCAAACTTAAATGTATAGTGGCTCCTGTGTGAGTGTATATTAATGTTAATGTACCGCACACTGTCACCACCGTAGTGGTCCCCAGGTACTCTGGGAGATCTGAAAACAGCAGGAGTGGGGTGGTTAGTAGGATGTAGTGGGAATAGGAAAGTGAGAGTGTTGGTGCTCTGTTGGCAGCTTCAGTAAGGTTTGCACCATTTGCTGAATTTAAGTGCAGTTTTCAGGTCGGTGCGACTTCCCAGGGCGCTGTTGTGCCGAGTTATTTGTTGTTTGTCTGTTGTTGCAATGTGGTGAAATATGTGCGGATTGCAGTGCAGAGAAGTGACTGTGTGAGTTTTCTGTATGAGAAGTGTATGCAGAAAGTTGATGTTTTAGAGTTGGGTTAGCAGTTTTTTTCTTACCTTTTAACTTTGCAATTGGGTGCTCAACATCTATGATTATCCTGTGTGTTTGGTGTTGTATTTTGTCCACGTAGTTGGTACGCATGTTGAGGAGTGGAAGTTTCCTCTATCGTGTTCCCCCGCCCTGGGTTGGCGATGTTTGGGTTAGAGGGTTCTGGTCACTCCCTGCCTGTCCTGTGGGGGATCCTTACCTACCCAGGTTTCCTCTGCGGACTAGCTGTATGAGGACATGGATTGTTGGGGTGTCCTCCCCGCGCCCTCTGTTTGGGGAAGATTATTTTAGGGGTCATGGTTTACTGCTTGGGGTTCTTGTTTCCCGGTGGGTGTATGCTTCCTAGTAATTTCCTTCTAGCAAGTAGCCTCGTAAGTAGCCTGTTTCGCCTGGATATGCTTGTCCTGCTCTGAAGATCGTATATTTTTAAACCTGCGGCCTGCGAAGCTCAAGGAAGAAAGGACTTTCAACTTCACCTTACTGGCCACGCCTACTTTTGAGGAGGAGACTACTTATTGCGAGGCCGCGCGCCATCAGTGCGCACGCCTCAGCAAGTAGCCTCGTAAGTAGCCTGTTTTGCCTGGATATGCTTGTCCTGCTCTGAAGATCGTATATTTTGAAACCTGCCGCCTGAGAAGCCCAAGGAAGAAAGGACTTTCAACTTCACCTTACTGGTAATTATAGTATATGTATTGTATAATATAGTGCTCTTACTGAAATAAGATACCAGAATATACTCTAAAACACTATATGTTATATTTTTATGCAGGCCACGCCTACTTTTGAGAAGGAGACTACTTATTGCGAGGCCGCGCGCCATCAGCGCGCGCGCCTTAGCAAGTAGCCTCGTAAGTAGCCTGTTTTGCCTGGATATGCTTGTCCTGCTCTGAAGATCGTATATTTTGAAACCTGCCGCCTGAGAAGCCCAAGAAAGAAAGGACTTTCAACTTCACCTTACTGGTGATTATAGTATATATATTGTATAATATAGTGCTCTTACCGAAATAAGATACCAGAATATACTCTAAAACACTATGGCCCTCATTACGACCCTGGCGGAAAGTAACTGACCTGACCGC
The DNA here is from genome assembly GCF_040938575.1 of Ambystoma mexicanum. Taxonomy (NCBI): domain Eukaryota; kingdom Metazoa; phylum Chordata; class Amphibia; order Caudata; family Ambystomatidae; genus Ambystoma; species Ambystoma mexicanum. Next base: position 477,431,895 of record NC_090933.1, on the reverse strand, counting down.
CATAGCGTAAATAGCGTTTCCGCCATTGCACGACGGAGTAAAGTGCGGCTAATTCTGACCCATCGGGCACGAGCACTACGCCATGGCGGAAGTGCAAAGTCCGCGATGGCGGAAATGTCCCCAAAACGCCCCTCACCGCCGTCGTACGGCGCCCTAGGTGCAATTCCGCCACCCATCATAGCGGTCACCGTAATGAGCGGTAATCGCAAAATACGGTGACCGTAAATATACGGAAACGGAAGTAAAAACATGGGCCCGGAACGGGAAACAGCACGCCGTACACCTATAAAATCAGAATCCCAACACAACCATCAAAAATCCTACCCTGAGACACATCCCAACCCGTTAGCCACCCTAGTGAAAACAATAAAAATGGGAAAAGTTGCGAAAAAAGCGTGCGACCGCAAGCGGCAGGTCCACTTCTCCCATGAGGAACTCACCGTGCTCACAGAGACCCTCCAGGAGAATGCTGCCGTCGTCTTCTCGACGCAAATGACCAGGACGGCACTTGCGAACAAGAAGGCCATATGGGCCCTGGTGGCACAGCGGGTAAGTGCGGTGGGGACCGCACCCCGCAACCCACAGCAATGCAGAAAGCGATGGGACGACTTGCGGATACGCGTACGGAGCATACTATCAGCCAACCGTAACATTGCCACAGCTACCGGGGGAGGATCGGAATCACCCATCAAGTTGACCCCCTGGGAAGAAATCTGTGCCTCCACCATTGGAATGGAGAGTATAGAGGGAGTCGGAGGGATGGAGAAAGGAGTGCAGACATCCGAAGAATCAGGTAGGTGGGCCAAATAAAACAATGCTAAATCCACAATGTCCAATCATGTGAAGTACCATGTGTCCACATAGTGCAACAGAAACACATGTCCAGGAGAACGTCTACATACATTGGCCTGATAGCGCACTTTAAAAGTCACTTTAAATACATAAATAATTAAAAAACCTAAAAACACCCTCTACACGTGCAGCATGCACACCCTAACTGCAGGCTGCAAAACAACTGCATCCTCAATCCACACAAAAATGAAACCACCTCCAAGGCCCTGACCCAAATCACCCTCAGGTACCACCCCGATGCATGTGATACATTGCCATTCCAATTTCCACAGACCCATAAATAACGCTCGCCCTCCTTTACTCCAACACAGGGTCCGATTCAAACGACGAGCTTCAGGACACCCCTACCAGCACACCTGCAAAGAGGGCCAAGACCAACGGCCAAAGACCCTCCACCTCAGCTGCACGGATCAAGACACGGCAGCAGCACAAATCAAGTGGCAGCACACAGGAGGGGACTTCTACAGGCACCCCAGCAGCCAGCATGGCCACAACAGCAGCACCACAGGTCCCCCCAATGGATGCCACAGAAGGCACTGCTTCTGGTGGCAGCAGCACCATAGGTGACACTGCATTAATGGCAGCATGCTCCGACACAGAAAACGGTGCTGTCGATGTAGGATCCATCCATGACCTGTCTCAATCCCCCTGTTTGTTTCATCCCGTACACCATGAGGATACCACGCAGGGGCACCCACAAGACGACGACTGGCCATCCCCCACAAGCCCTGTGGCAAGGCAACATGAGGTGATCAGCCCCTCTGTGACGCCACCGCAAATGGGCATGGCCCAGCAGAGGCAACAGTCCCTCGACCAGGTGATCGTGCAACAGCAGCAACTGGCCACGCTCCTCAAGGAGCATGCTGATGAATGTGGGGGTACTAAGGCAGCCATAGAAACATCAACTGAGACAATTAGGTCAGAAATGGAGAGAAGTACAGAGACACTAAGGGCACAAATGGAGAGAAGCACCGAGAGCCTGAGGGTACAAATGGAGAGAAGCACCGAGAGCCTGAGGGGGGAACTGCATGCGACGTCCAAAGACGTATGTGCTGAACTTGCCGCTGTGCGCCGTGTGCTCACTGAGCTCTCACAAACCCTTAGGGACATGCATGGACGTGAGCAGGCAGAGACATCATCCGTTGCAAGTTCCGTCCAGGGCAGCCCCCAACGTAGATCTGGGAGGAACCTGCGCTCCACAGGAAGGGGTGCCCCTGATACCCGGAGAGGGGGCTTGCAATAGCGTCTGCCCACTGACAATGAGCATCTTTGGACACTGGTGTTCGGGGGGGAGGTAGGAGGGTGGAGGGGGTGTGTTGGGCTTTCTTGGGTGGCGGGTCGATGGGGTGTGTAACATAATTTCACATATGCTATAAACATTTCACAATCATCCAATGAGATGTGTGGACATTGATCTTTGTGTACGAGGCCTTTATAGGCGTACAGTCCATATTGTGCATGTTCCAGACACACACAGTGCCACAAGTCCCGTGTCCATGTATCAGCCACCAGGCGTGAGTGCTAGAAGCATGAATCTATGATAATCTGACGAATTTCACGGCCCTCCTGTGCCTCGCGGACTCCTTGAGGTGCTGCCACATCCCCACCCTCATCATGACCATCTTCAGGTGCTTGCAGTTCTGCGTCAGGGGGCATGGGCACATTTCTACGTACGCACATGTTGTGTAGCATGACACATGCCATGACCATCTTTGCAACCTTCTCATGGCGGTACAGGAGTGCCCCGCCAGACCTGCTGAGGCAGCGGAAACGAGCCTTCAGTAGGCCGAATGCCTGTTCAATGACTACACGGGTACGTGAGTGGGCATGGTTGTAGTCCTCCTCATGCTGGTTCTGTGGGTTCCGGAGTGGTGTAAGGAGCCATCTCTTCAGTGGATACCCGGCATCACCTGTATGTGGACAATAAAGGATGTTTGTGGAATGACATTGCTACGTACGCATCCCCCCCCCTTCCTGCCAGGTCATTGCCGCATCACATACCCCACATTATCATGCATGAAATGAGACTCACCGAGTAGCCAGGATCTGTTCCCTGCGTGTCGCTCCATGTAGCGTGGTATTGTAGAGTTCCTCAAGACCATAGAATCATGGGTTGATCCAGGAAATCGGGCACAACAATGTGTAATGATCCTGTTGGAGTCACACACCATTTGTACATTAAGAGAATGATATTGTTTTCGGTTGCGGTACTGGGCCTCCATGGCATGTGGGACAACCAATTACACATGGGTGCAGTCGATGGCACCAATACAACCCAGTATGCCGGCAAGTGCATGGAATCCCACTTTTGTGTTCGTAATTTCCTGCTCCGAGCGTGGTAGAGAGATGTAGTCGTCTGCGTGCTTCAGGAGGGCATCGAGCACTTGCAATAGTGTCCGTGACAACAGTGGCTGTGAAATGCCATGCAACTGTCCGACTGTGTGCTGGTAGGTGCCTGTGGCCAGGAAGTGTAGTACAGACACCACCTTCAGTAGGGGTGGGATGGCGGTTGGGCTATCTATCATGCTGGCAAGGTCAGCGTGTGTCATGTCCACAATGGCGGTTATGGTGTCCCGGTCCAAACGGTAGAGGGTGTGGATCTGCTCATCAGTTAGGTTGAACGGATGAGCTCGGAGGCGTGGGATTGCGGGCTGCCTGCGTGGTGGTAGTGGCTGTGCTGGTGGGCCTTGCTGGCCCTGCCTTGCCCTCCTCCTCCTCCTGCGTCTCCTCTGTGCGGCCGGTTGTTGTAGTAGTTGGTGTTCGTCTTCTTCTTGAAGTTGGAGTACTTGCAGTGCTATCAGGTCCCCCAGGGCCAACATCGCTAGTCCTGCCGGTAGCATTTTGGAGTAGGTGTGGTTGTGGGAGGGGGTTGGGTGTGCAATTTATGTGGTTTCAGGCAGTATAGCCTCCACCTGTGGTGATTCATTCCACCTGTGCAAGCTGCAATCCCCTTTGGGCGAGCACGTCCCGCACACAACGCTGCAATTCGACGCATGGCATCTTGCTATTGCAATCATGTATTTAATCCCGATGGCAGTGGAATATTGGTTCATATGTTCATTTTGCTATGGTCCCATTGTTTCACATACTATCTTTACAGTCGCGAACAAACTTGTGAAGGGTCAGTGGAATGTAGTACTCGATTAACGGTGGACCCTCATGCAGCACTGTACCGAGGTTCACCGACGGGCGGGGCGTCCCATTTGTGAGTGAAGGCAGTTGCCATTTGCACACACTGCCGCACTACATGGATGAATTTGTGATTTCAAGCGGTCACAGATGCCGTTTCCACGTGATGTTGCAAATGAGGAATTCGAAGGACAGCGCTTTCGGTTTTCAGCTAGCGGCAAGGAGACGCCCACAGGTCTGACTGCAGATATAAAGTTCTATTGTTTAATGTCCTTCGGACAGGGGCCATGGCGAGAATGCAATGATTGATATGAATAGTATGGGATGCGCAATAGCGTAGTGGACGATAAGGTAGGACGTTCCCAAATACATGTTACTTCACAACACTAGAATTCCGGGCTGGAGCACAGTGGATTTTGCAGACTGCATTACGCACAGATTCAATGGAAATTTCACATGTTATGTGAGTAAATAATCAGGCGTTTTCATACCGGGATGAGGGAATGATGTATGGATGCATGGACAGATGATTTAATTGAGAGTTTACCATGTACATGGCTTTTTGGAATCTATCCACTTCCCCTGCGCTATGTGATGCAGAGCTGCCATAGTGGGACCATCGTCTATCTGCCCTTGTTGAACCCTCCCTGTCTCGACGCGCCTTCAAACACTTGTGTCTATGCACGTTACTAATCCCATCTAATGGATTCTGTTTTAACAGACGCATGCACACAAAGACTCGTTTGTAATAGTGTTTTCACCTCGATTTATATAGTTATGATTCGCAAGTGATTTTTGGGTGGGAATAATCCTTTTGAGTGGGCTAACATGCATATGGCTGTAGATTTAGTGTGATCATTGAAGTGAGTAATTCAAATTAAGTTCTGATGCCCATACCATTCTTTTTCATTTCATTTGGGTGACAGGTATCTCCTCCCCTTTTGCCGCTGCCATCTGTATGCCACTCCTGCAGATGGCTTTTACTCCCGACACCTGCTGCTTCGTGTTAATCAGTGGAGCACCATTACGATCTTATGGGACGATCGCCAATGGGCCACATGCCCTTACGCAGTGCTAGTGGCTAGGAGCAACATATCGACCTTTCAGCTGGACTAGTGCCTACCTAATGGGACGGCCCTGCGGTTCTAGGCGCTTCCATGTTGCCTTTTTGAACGTGAATGTAGCCCCTGTGTACCATGAAGGAACAGGGCGTCACACAAGAAGAAGCTGGTCATTTATTGCGGATGCAGCCCACAATAATGAAATATATTTTGGAGTTCATGACCTAATAGCTGTATGGGCTTGGTGATTTTGTTGTGCATTAAATTTCTATTATGATATTACCCGTGTAGCGTTATTCTTTGCAAGTAATGTAGCATATTCCTATATGTGGAGCGATGTATTGTGAGAAGATCTGCATTGGGTTCCGGCTTCTGAGTATAGTTGCGTGGTACTGTACTTGGCGCGTTTGCCTACGAAGCCCAGTGAGGTCAGGGATAGGGGCTGCCATTATGACTGTTTTAATGATGTCATGCTCAGGGGCGGGGGATTAGCTTTTGTGTAACAGATGCCGGTCAGCCAGGTGGATTGGTGGAATGATGTGATTATCAGAATATGGCTGGTCACAGGTGCCTGTGTTTGCGTGCGTTTCTTGGAGGGAGACTGAGGTCATGTCCATTGGAATAGCTTCTGTATTCGTGCCATCTGTGCCCTGCAGCTCCCATTGGCCCCTCTTGAGATGGGCCTGGCTGCTCAGTCACTCTGCCAACTTGTGTGGTACATGCTTATGCTGATGGTTGGTTTGTTTACTGGCAAGAGTACAGGGCTGGTGCAGTCTCCCTCAGGTTACTGCTTTGAATGTTGCCTTACACTGGTGTCAAGCGATGGGGGCCTGTTGTTGTTTTGTCTCATATTTCAGTTCATATTGCTGTACTTGAACCTTCACATGCCTGTGCTGCATCAGTACGGCAATGGTGACATGGCAAATATGGATGGCCACTCACAAGGCACTTGGAGCCCCTACATTCATTTGTTCGTTGGCATGCATGGGTGACTTGTACATTTCACTGGTTGCATTGTGTGACTTCATTGCACCTACGAGGAGTTGTGCAATGTGGCCAGGGAGTGGTGTACAGGCACTCAGTATGGCAATTTACGGTTGGTTCGCGTTGCCGTACTTCTCACCATGGCGGAATGGTACTTTCCGCCATGCTTGATGGCGTTAGGTAAATGTCCGCTAGGGTCAGAAGTCGCGTACCGTTGCGCCATGGTGGTAATTACGGTTTCGCATGGCGCGCGTGCGCGTACTTGGTGCAGTTAGCGTTGGCGTTCACTACGGTGTCGCTAATGGCATCGTACTTTACGGTGACGGGTCATAATCGCACCGAGCGCTATTCGATGGCGGTATTGCATTTCCGCCATCGTTTTTCGATTTCCGCCAGGGTCGTAATGAGGGCCTATATGTTATATTTTTACGCAGGACACGCCTACTTTTGAGGAGGAGACTACTTATTGCGAGGCTGCGCGCCATCAGCGCGCGCGCCTCAGCAAGTAGCCTCGTAAGTAGCCTGTTTTGCCTGTTTGGCTTCTGAGGCTTGCGAGGGTTCATTCTGCTCCAGGCTGGTGCTTCGTCTCTCTCACCAACTGAGACAAAACGTTTAGCGAGCGAACCACAGAAAAGTGCTTTTTATGAAGGTAATAGTCTTGTAAACAGAATGTTTCATTGATAACGCAGTCTGCATTCCTGAGTCGCCGAAACAGAGTAATATCATTATCCTACATGACAGGGGGGAGGGCGATGTCTATATCGGTTATGTAAGCTTCATTTCTCCGACGATGAAGCCGTGTGTTTATACGAAAGAACAGAGGGGGACGTTACCCGGCTGAAAATGCAGACTGTACTTTTTTTTGGTTGTTGTAGTCGTGTGCTAACACGATGAACTGAGGGCGTGTGCTTCATTTGCTCGTTATGTCACCTGCAGATTGTACTTGTTAGCTGCACAGTGAAGTTAACTCCTGATGCAGGCGAGTACATAAGAGCGGAAGAATATATGTGTTGCAATGAGTCATTTTGAGCTATTTAATCCATAATCAAAGAATGGCCACAAACTTAAACAAACCGAAGCGTAACTTGAATACATTAAGAACAATTATGGCGAGGCGAGCTAGCATGGCGCTAGCAGATGACGAAAATGTGGAATGTGGTCAAACTCCTCCTATTGAAACGGGTGAGATAGCAAATGGAAATAATGGGGAAATAATAAACAACTCCCAATGTCTTTTTACTGAAGGCCCTAAACACATGGAACCAACAGATAAAAACAGTGCAATGAATTTGAGTTTACTGTATCCCAACACTCCACTTATATTTGGGACAGGGGAGATAACCTTACTAGGTCTATCTCAGCATCTGGAAGCTATTGAGGAAGAAGGAGTACTCCATGGTAGTAAAAGTAATACACCAATGCATGACAAGGAAGTGCCATATGAAAATATAAACAGCCTGATGCTTATAGAATTAAAAAATCAATCGAGGATGTTAAATGAAATAGTAATGGCTATTACTGCCCTCCCAGATCTATGTCGTACCCTTATTGCTGAATGGCACGAAGGTTCAAATAAGATTGCTAACCAAGAGGAAAGGTACCAAGAGTCCTCGTCTTCCAACTTGGAGCCTGAGCCAAAGGCGGCCAATAAGACTGACGTTACTAGCGTGTCACCAGAATTGTCTGTGCCACTTAAAAAAAAGGATTCATCAGAATCGTCTGTGCTACTGAAAGAAAAGGAGTCAGTTATGGTTGACTTAACAGCCACCTCGGGAGTGAGCACGACAGGGAATGCAGCAACTACTAGCTGCACTGTTAAAGAGGTATTCAAGCCTCTGAAAGGGAAAGGTTAAAAAGGTAACCGTAAAAAAAATGCATTTAAGAATGGGACGTTAAACATGTCTTCTCGTAAATTCATGCGCGATGTGGATTTGCGAGAAGACATGGAGGATTATTTGATAGTCAAGGAATCCACCCAAGAGGAAATAAGAACGGTGTCAGACACTACAGTAAAAAAACAAAGGGAATCTGTAAAGCCATCTTTCAGTATTCCCACGAAAGATTATACAGAAGGGCCTTTAAAATTGACCGATGTACTAAAACACAAAGAGGTATCTAAAAGAATAGATACAAACTTAAGAATGTTGGAAAGAGGTGTGGCGGACATCTTTGACATTTTTAAGAATCCAGAGATGATTTCACGAGGCAATACTCCAACTTCTGTGGATCCCATTCTGAATAAGACTCTTAATAGTGCTAATGATCAATCGGTAGTCTGTGTTGATGAGATGCAGCAAAAAGTAGAAACTAGTAACAGAGAGGAAAACAAGGTAAATACTATATATTTGGGTAACAATGAGAGTGTGAAGGAAAACCATATAGGTGTTGTAAAATGTACAGATGCAAATGAAATACAGCTGCTAAAAGAAGAGACTGACAAGAGTATGTCAGATCAAATACTGAGTGAATTAATTGGTAAAATGTTAACCAACAAATTAATTGTGATGTCACAAAAGTCTGAGGTAAAGTTTAACTCCACAGCGACACACACAGGTTTTAATAGTAATTTGCAGCAAGTAAATAGTACAACACGTAATACTGGGGATGGAGAGCATGAACGAAATATTTATGTCAGAGATGCAGACCACAACTACTCAGACACTGTTAATAATGATATAAATTACCTTAGAGCTCCTGCCTATCCCAATGAGCCAAGCCTCATAATGTATTACGTCTTTGAGGAGGGAGGACCTAGAGCCCTGAACAGACCATGGCCCTCATTACGACCCTGGCGGAAAGCGACTGACCGGAGCGCCACAGCGTAAATAGCGTTTCCGCCATTGCACGAAGGAGCAAAGTGCGGCCCATTCCGACCCATCGGGCACGAGCACCACGGCATGGCGGAAGTGCAAAGTCCGCGATGGCGGAAATGACCCCAAAACGGCCCACACCGCCGCCGTACGGCGCCCTAGGTGCAATACCGCCACCCCTCTTAGCGGTCACCGCAGTGTGCGCCTACCGGAAAGTACGGTGCCCGGAAATATACGGAAACGGAAGTTAAAACATGGGCCCGGAACGGGAAACATCCCGGCGTACACCTATAAATACACTAAAACCACACAACCACTAAAATCACTACCCTGAAACACACCCCAACCCGTCAACCACCCTAGCGAAACCAAGAAAAATGGGAAAAGTAGCGAAGAAAGCGTGCGACCGCAAGCGGCAGGTCCACTTCTCCCGTGAGGAACTCACCGTGCTAACAGAGACCCTCCAGGAGAATGCTGCCGTCGTCTTCTGCACGCAAATGACCAGGACGGCACTTGCAAACAAGAAGGCCATATGGGCTCTGGTGGCACAGCGGGTAAGTGCGGTGGGGACCGCACCCCGCACCCCACAGCAATGCCGCAAGCGATGGGACGACCTGCCAACCGCAACATTGCCACAGCCACCGGGGGAGGTCCTGAATCACCCATCAAGTTGACCCTCTGGGAAGAAATCTGTGCCTCCACCATCGGAATGGAGAGCATAGAGGGAGTCGGAGGGATGGAGAAAGGAGTGCAGACATCCGAAGATTCAGGTAGGTGGGCCAGATAAAACAATGCCAAATCCACACAGTCCATCCATGTGAAGTACCTTGCGTCCACATAGTGCAACAGAAACACATGTCCAGGAGAACGTCCACACACATCGGCCTGATAGCGCACGTTAAAACCCACAATAAATACATAAATAATTAAAAACCCCTAATACACGCACTACACGTGCAGCAGGCACACCCTAACTGCAGGCTGCCAAACAACTGCACCCTCACTCCACACACAAATCAAAGCACCTCCAAGGCCCCGACCCAAATCACCCTCAGGTACCACCCCAATGCATGTGATACAATGCCATTCCAATTCCCACAGACCCATCAATAACCCTCGCCCTCCTTTACTCCACCACAGGGTCCGATCCAAACGACGAGCTACAGGACACCCCTACCAGCACACCTGCAAAGAGGGCCAAGACCAATGGCCAGAGACCCTCCACCTCAGCTGCACGCATCAAGACACGGCAGCAGCACAAATCAGGTGGCAGCACAGAGGAGGGAACATCAACAGGCACCCCAGCAGCCAGCATGCCCACAACACCACCACCACAGGTCCCCCCAATGGATGCCACAGAAGGCATTGCCTCTGGTGGCAGCAGCACCATAGGTGACACCCCATTGATGGCAGCATGCTCGGACACAGAAAACGGGGATGCCGAAGTCAGATCCATCCATGACCTGTCCCAATCCCCCTGTCTGTCCCATCCCGTACAACATGAGGATACCACGCAGGGGCACCCACAAGACGACGACTGGCCATCCCCCACAAGCCCTGTGGCAAGGCAACATGAGGACAACAGCCCCTCTGTGACACCCCCGCAAATGGCCATGGCCCAGCAGAGGCAACAGTCCCTCGACCAGTTGATCGAACAACAGCAGCAACTGGCCACGCTCCTCAAGGACCATGCTGATGAATGTGGGGGCACTAAGGCAGACATAGAAACATCAACTGAGACACTTAGGGCACAAATCGAGAGTAGCACCGAGAGCCTGAGAGTCCAAATGGAGAGTAGCACCGAGAGCCTGAGAGTCCAAATGGAGAGAAGCACCGAGAGCCTCAGGGGGGAACTGCATGCGACGGCCAAGGACGTATGTGCCGAACTTGCCGCAGTGCGCCGTGTGCTCACTGAGCTCTCGCAAACCCTTAGGGACATGCATGGACGTGAGCAGGCAGACACATCATCCGTTGCAAGTTCCGTCCAGGGCAGCCCCCAACGTAGATCTGGAAGGAACCTGCGCTCCACAGGCAGGGGTGCCCCTGATACCCTCAGAGGGGGCATGCAATAGCGACAGCCCACTGACAATGAGCATCTTTGGACACTGGTGTTCGGGGGGGAGGTAGGAGGGTGGAGGGGGTGTGTTGGGCTCACTTGGGTGGCGGGTCGATAGGGTGTTCAACATGACATCACATATGCCATAAAAAGTGCACGATAAACCAATGAGATGTGTGGACATTGATCTTTGTGTACTAGGCCATCATAGGCGTACAGTCCATATTGTGCATGTCCCAGACACACGCAGTGCCACGAGTCCCGTGTCCATGTATCAGCCACCAGGCGTGAGTGCTAGAAGCATACATCAATGAGATGCTGACGAATGTCACGGCCCTCCGGTGCCTCGCAGACTCCATGAGGTGCTGCCACATCCACACCCTCATCATGACCATCATCAGGTGCTTGCAGTTCTGCGTCAGGGGGCATGGGCACATTTCTACGTACGCACATGTTGTGGAGCATGACACATGCCATCACCATCTTTGCAACCTTCTCATGGCGGTACAGGAGTGCCCCGCCAGACCTGCTGAGGCAGCGGAAACGGCCCTTCAGTAGGCCGAATGCCTGTTCTATGACTACACGGGTACGTGAGTGGGCATGGTTGTAGTCCTCCTCATGCTGGTCCCGTGGGTTCCGGACTGGTGTGAGGAGCCATCTCTTCAGTGGATATCCAGCATCACCTGTATGTGGAAGAGAAACGTATGATGTGGAATGCCATTGATACGTACGCACACCCCCCCCCTTCCTGCCAGGTCATTGCCAATTCACATACCCCACATCATCATGCATGTAATGAGACTCACCGAGTAGCCAGGATCTGTTCCCTGCGTGTCGCTCCATGTAGCGTGGTATTGTAGAGTTCCTCAAGACCATAGAATCATGGGTTGATCCAGGGAATCGGGCACAACAATGTGTAATGATCCTGTTGGAGTCACACACCATTTGTACATTCAGGGAATGAAATTGTTTTCGGTTGCGGTACTGGGCCTCCATGGCATGTGGGACGACCAATTCAACATGGGTGCAGTCGATGGCACCAATGCAACCCGGTATGCCGGAAAGTGCATGGAATCCCACTTTCGTGTTTGTAATTTCCTGCTCCGAGCGTGGTAGGGAGATGTAGTCGTCTGCGTGCTGCAGGAGGGCATCGAGCACTTGCAATAGTGTCCGTGAGAACAGTGGCTGAGAAATGCCATGCAACTGTCCGACTGTGTGCTGGTAGGTGCCTGTGGCCAGGAAGTGGAGTACAGACACCACCTTCAGTAGGGGTGGGATGGCGGTTGGGCTATCTATCATGCTGACAAGGTCAGCCTGTGTCATGTCCACAATGGCGGCTATGGTGTCCCGGTCCAGACGGTAGAGGGTGTGGATCTGCTCATCAGTGAGGTTGAACGGATGTGCTCGGAGGCGTGGTATTGCGGGCTGCCTGCGTGGTGGTAGTGGCTGTGCTGGTGGGCCTTGCTGGCCCTGCCTTGGCCTCCTCCTCCTCCTGCGTCTCCTCCGTGCGGCTGGTTGTAGTTGGTGTTCGTCTTCTTCTTGGAGTTGGAGCACTTGCAGTGCTATCAGGTCCCCCAGGGCCAACATCGCGAGTCCTGCCGGTAGCATTTCGGTGTGGTTGTGGGAGGAGACTGGCTGTGCAATTTATGTGTTTTCAGGCTGTATGGCCTCCACCTGTGGTGATTCATTCCACCTGTGCAAACTGCTCTCCCCTTTGGCCGAGCACGTCACGCGCACAACGCTGCAATTCGGGGAATGGTATCTTGCTATTGCTATCATGTATTTGTACCCGATGGCCGTGTAAGATTGGTTGATATGTTCATTCTGCTGTGGTCCCATTGTTTCCCATACTATCTGTGCAGTCGCGAACAGACTTGTGAAGGGTCAGTGGAACGTAGTACTCGAGTAACGGTGGGCCCTCATGCATCACTGTACCGAGTTGCAACGACGGGCGGGACGTCCCATTCGTGGGTGAAGGCAGTTGCCATTTTCACACACAGCCGCACTCGATGGAATAATTAGTGATTTCAAACGGCCACAGATGTCTTTCCGACGTGGTGTTGCAAATGAGGAATTCGAAGGGCGGCGCTTTCGGTTTCCAGCTAGCGGCGAGGAGATGCCCACAGGTCTGACTGCAAATATAACGTTCTATTGTTCAATGTCCTTGAGACAGGGCCCATGGCGAGGGAGCAATGATTGATATGAATAGTTTGGGATGCGCAATAGCTACGTGGGCGATGAGGCCGGCCGTTCCCAAATACATGTTACTTCACAACACTGGAATTACGGGCTGGGGCACTGTGGATTTTGCAGGCTGCATAACGCACAGACTCAATGGATGTTTCTAATGTTATGTGAGTAATTATTCAGGCGTTTTGATCCCGGGATGAGGGAATGATGAATGGATGCATGGGCAGGTGATTTGATACAGAGTTTGCCATGTACAGGGCTTCTTGGGATCTATCCGCCTCCCCTACGCTATGTGATGCAGGGCTGCCATAGTGGGACCATCGTCTATCTGGCCTTGTTGAGCCCTCCCTGTCTCGAGGCGCCCTCAGACACTTGTGTCCATGCACGTTAACATTCCCATCTGATGGATTCTGTTTTGACAGACGCATGCACAGGTACACTCGTTTGTGATGGTGTTTGCACCTCGATATAGATGGTTATGAGTCGCAAGTGGTTTTGGGGTGGTGATGATCCTTTTGAGTGGGCTAGCATGCATATGGCTGTGGATTTCGTGTGATCATTGAAGTGAGTTGTTCGAATGTAGTTCTGATGGCCATTCTGTTCTTTTTCTTTTCTTTTGGTTGACAGGTATCTCCTCCCCTTTTGCCACTGCCATCTGTATGCCACTCCTGCAGATGGATTTTACTCCCGACACCTGCTGCTTCGTGTTAATCAGTGGAGCAGCATTACAATCTTATGGGACGATCGCCAATGGCCCACATGCCCTTACGCAGTACTGGTGGCTCGGAGCAACATTTCGGCCTTTCAGCTGGACTAGTGCCTCCCCATTGGGACGGCCCTGCGGTTCTGTGCGCTTCCATGTTGCCTTTTCGTACGTGAATGTGGCTCTGTGTACCATGGGGGAACAGGGCGACACACAAGTAGTGGCTGGTCATTTCTTGCGGATGCAGCCCACAATGGTGATTAGTGTTTTGGAGTTCATGGCCTGATGGCTGTATGGGCTTGGTGACTTTGATGTGCATAAATTTCTATTCTGATTTGGCCCGTGTAGCGTTTTTCTTTGCAAGTGATGTGGCATATGCCTATTTGGGGGGCGATGTATTGTGAGGAGATCTGCATTGGGTTCCAGCTTCGGGGTTTAGTTGCGTGGTACTGTACTGGGCGCGTTTGCCTACTAAGCCCGTGAGGTCAGGGGTGGGGGCTGCCTATATGACAGTTTGAATGTTGTCATGCTCAGGGGCGGGGGATTGGGTTTTGTGTAACAGATGCCGGTCAGCCAGGTGGACTGGTGGAATGATGTGATTTTCGGAATATTGCTGGTCACAGGTGCCTGTGTTTGCGTGCGTTTCTTGGTGGGGGACTGTGGTCATGTCCATTGGGATGGCTTCTGTATTCGTGCCATCTGTGCCCTGCAGCTCCCATTGGCCCCTCTTGTGTTTCTTTTGTTCGTTGGCATGCATGGGTGACTTGTACATTTCAATGGTTGCATTGTGACTTCATTGCACCTACGGGGAGTTGTACTTTGTGGGCAGGGAGCGGTGTACAGGCACTCAGTGGGGCCGTTTACGGTTGATTCGCGATGCCGTACTTCTCGCCATGGCGGAATGGTACATTACGCCATGCCTGATGGCGTTAGGTACATGTCCGCTAGGGTCGGAATTGGCGTACCCTTGCGCCATGGTGGTGTTTGCGGTTTGGCATGGCGCGCGCGCGCGTGCTTGGTGCAGTTAGCGTTGGCGTTCACTACGGTGTCGCTAATGGCTTCGTACTTTGCGGTGACGGGTCATAGTCGCACCGAGCGCTATTCGATGGCGGTATTGCATTTCCGCCATCGTTTTTCGATTTCCGCCAGGGTCGTAATGAGGGCCCATGTATCTTAAATCTATTTGGCGACATTCCTGAACTAAGCTTGATATCCACATCAGATATACAACTAGTTGACTTCATACATCAATATCGATATGACTATGTTCGCCTTGTTATCAACTCACCTTTGGTCAGAAACCTTATCCTAAAAGAAGTAGGATCTCTGCAAAAAAAAAGATTTGATATTGTACCACTTCTCAACATTGACATACAAAAAACAGAAAGTAAGATACAAAAAAGCAGAGTTGGAAATGAAGGCAAAAATAGTGATATACGGTCTGTTGCAAGTAATATGTTGCCTGTGGTGTCCGAGGCAAAGGCTTGCTTAAAAGATATGGAGGAATGGAGGTTGTTGGCTACCTCCCTTAGAGAGTCCATAGAGCAACTAAAATCTACACAGAACCCCCTTTAACAAAGAGTTCCACTACCATCTAGTCACCTGGAACACCAGGGGCCACAAACAATTGCTTAACAATGAATCTGACTGTGTAAAGCTGAATGAGTTTGACTTCATTTTGTTACAAGAAACGTGGGCCACTTGCAAGGTATATATGGATGGATACAATACTATAGGTTTACCAGCAATACAGGGTCCGCAAGGAAGACCCAGTGGTGGTTTAGTATTAGCATACCGAATAGAAGAAAGCATTGTGTTGGAACAGAGATTTATTGTAATGGATTGCTCTATTGTAGCGAGTTTTGTCTTGCTTACGAATACTTCTACTAAACATATCATGATATGCAAAATGTATTGGAATGCCTGCAATAAGAATAATGAACAGCTTGGGGACTTATTTCTAGCTCTTAATGACATCTTTGATAACTGGTTAGATAGTCATTTAATAGATTCCATCATTATAGCCGGAGACTTAAATGCAGACTGTAACCAATCCAAAGAGGACATGTTACGGAATAGAATGCTAATGCATAATATCTCAGACAAAATGAATAGAGGAAGGCTATGGCTAGACTTTTGTAAAAGCAGGAATTTGATGCTAGTCTTTAACTCTAAACCCACCTGGCTTGCTAGAGGCAAGAGCACAACTTTAGTTTATATATTTATGACTGCACAAGACATTTGGAGCTGTAAAAACCTGGATGTATTTTCTTTTTCTAATAGTGATCATGTAATGCTTGGCCTAGCTTTGCCATGGGCAAGAAAACAAGCGGTAGCTCTACATTTTCCAATTCAGATAGAAGTAAGTAATAATGGTAAATGTGTGAAGTGGTCTAGATACAAAGTGCGGGAATTCAATAGCATACTGTCCCAAGATTATGAACTTTCCACATATGACATAAAATGCGCAACATACTCAGTAAATATGTTTCCTGAATGCAGTGGCGGCTGCTTACATTGGGCGGGGGGGCGCCGCCCCCCCACCACAGAGAGAAGAAGAAGAGAAGAGAGTCTCTCTTTCTCTTCTTAAAGTTAACTTACACATTTAAAACCTGTGCAAAGTGGCAGATTAATTATTTATTTATTAATCTGCCGCTCTGCAGCCTTGCAGCCTGGGCTGCTGGACGGGCCCACCAGGCCTGCTACTGCGGCGGGGCGCGTCCCGATTTAGTAGCTTTTCGGCAATGTAGAGTGCGTGGAGCTTGTAGCTCCACGCACTCTACGTAACCATTCGCCCATTCAAGAAGCTGGCGGGGCGCTGGAGGGGTGGCCCTGCACTCTTGGCATTCTACGCAAACAGCGTAGAGTGTCCTCTCCTCCTTGTGGGCTATGGAGCACGCATAGCAACAACAGATTATGGATGGATTCTCATTGGCTGTTTGCCAGCCAATGACAATCCGTTTGGTGTGTGGTGGGTGGAGTCGGGTCATGGGCACACGGTGCCTCGCCTTCCGTTCTAGTTGTTTCTCTCCAAGCCCTGTTGCTGGTCGATGTGGACTTCTTCCAGCCAGGGACTAGGCCCATCCACAGACGAGACTGGTCACCGGACATGCTGTCTCTGCTCGCCTGCTGCCTGCCCTCCCCCTGACGGAGTCCAGTCCAGATTGATTCGCAAAGGTAAGTTAATTTAATAGTAACTGCGAGAATCCTGCCTGCCTGAATATGCGCTGCGGCCCGCACAATGCTGGTCGTGTACTTGTGTGGGCCGCAGAGTTGCAACTTGCAGTGTATGCTTAAACTTGTAAGCTTGTAGGTTCAGGCCTACAAGCTTATACAAGGGAGAAGCATACACTGCAAGTCTGCAATGGGGGTCCGGTGGTGGTGTATTATCTCGCCCACCCGCTTTGCTTGATTGAGCCACTTCGCCCCTAGTCTCTACTAGCCCTCCCACCTCGCAGCAGATAAGCCTCGCTGCCAGCCCCACTGCCCCCACTACTCTGCACCGGTCCGGTGGTCCCTGGCCCGCAGTCCTCTCCTCGTGGTGCCTGGAACTGGCTTGAGTGCTTGTTTACTGCGTTACCGTAACAAAGTAAACGAGTGCTCACCGGGCCAGTTCCAGGCCGTTACCCCCAAAATCTGCATAGTCGACAACGACGACTGACTCCCTGGCCCGCAGTCCTCTCCCGAGTCGTGGCACCTGGAACTGGCTTGGTGAGTGCTCGAATAGCGCCGATTCCACCAGGAAGCAGAACCTCAAAATATCAAATGCATCACTTTGCAAATAGTGCCAAGTGCATGAACGACCCGAGCACAGAACTGCAATCAATTCAATTGGTTCAAATGTATGAAATATTTCTACCTGTGAATGCAGCACATACTATTGGCTGGTCCTGTCATGTATCATTGATTTTGAGGGTTTATGGCCGAAAATTCTGGTACATAATATGATTTTTTTAAAACTTTCTTGCATGGCCGATTAATTCTCGTTGTGCCTTGGACTGCAGTGCTGCGCAATGTACTGTTAGCGCCTAAACATAAAATGCAGCATCTCCGCCAGTGAGCCAGCTGGGCTGGCAAATGTATTATTAATACATTAATGGACTCCTTTTCTGGGGTGGCACTGCACCCGTGGCTACTCAGGTATGCACTTTGCTTATGCTGGCCTGAGCTTCAGTCTCCTTGGGTACTTGTGTGCGCCTGTGCAGGGGTGGCAGTGGCACCGACCTGTGGCTGGTCATTTTATTGCTCAGGGACCATTGTATGCATTTTGCTTATGTTGGGCCCCCGGCGGTGCCCCACGGGTGTGCTTAACTATGGCAGTGGGCTCTGTGGTGCTGCTGGAGCACAATGGCAATGCTGGTCACTTGGCTTGAGGATAGTGATGCTGCTAGATTGCTGTGCAGTGTATTTCATGGGGCTGATGGCAGTTCTGGATGCTGGTTGGTGCTTGGTTGCAGTAGTGTGCACTTCTAGGGGTTGCTGGTAGTGCTATTTGCTGCTGCCATTTGATGGTAGTGCTAGACGCTGTTTTCAGTTTTAGTGCTGTGCTCTTTTTAGCTGCTGAATAATATTGCACTTCTTTTCACTGCACTGCATTACGAGCAGGCACTGTGCACCTAGTGTTACCCACCAGCAGCCCCCATTACCACAAGGCAATTTACACCATCGGGATTGCTTTGACAAGGTTATTCGGCACGCTGCACCTATGCCAGAATAATTGCATACATGCGTGACACACCTTCCCTCCTCCACCGGAGGCCTTCCTAGCTCGGCTCGGCTGGGAGAGCTTCTTGACTCTTTCCTTATTGCCACATAAGGCACATCATGACAAACATATATGTTTCCATCATTACTGGGTATATAATGAATTTCGTTATGCATACACCATAGTACCAGCTATTCTCAATACAAGCTGCTGTAAAATACACCGTCACACTTGCACACGTACCAGTAATGTACCACCATTAGTATGGAAAACCTAATGCTTTTTGTCATATTTCGGTGGGTTTTTTGGACAGTAAATTGGCATTTTTCAAAAAATTTTGCGGGGGGACAAACCCCCCTGCACCCCTTCTAGGTGTGGTGGGCTGGCGCGCTGCGCGCGCGAGCTCACATATTGCCCCGGGGAAATGTACGCCCCCCCAGGTTTCAAACTCACCAGCCGCCACTGCCTGAATGCATAGAAAACACACTAGAACGCAGTAAAGCTTTCAATGACGTTAGGTCAGGGGATAGTAAAATCCACAAACATTCATTTAGCCAGGCTGTTAAAGTAAAGAAAGCAGCCATGAGGAAAGACATTCGAAAGCAAAAGAAAGAGTCTGGTGAGGTTATGGTGTATAAAGACAAGATCAGGTCAATTAAACAGAAATATAAAAATTGGCAAAAAAATATCAAGGCTCAGATTTCCCAAAATGATGGAGAATCGATGCTTAAAGCAATGAGTGCCGCTAACCCTCAAAAGTATTGGTCCATAATAAACAGCTTGCAAACAGCGCAGCATTCAGCTCAAGTGAATCCCATTGATTCTCAATCATGGAATGAACACTTCAGTACTCTCTACAAAAAGTCATCACAACAGTGGTTAATGATAAATAGTGAAGCAGATAGATGGTCCTTAAACATCACAGAATCAAATATCTTAAGATACATCAAAAAATCAAAATCAACCTCCACACCTGGACCGAACCACTTATCATTTCTAATCCTGAAAAGCCATTCTTATATATGGTCAAAACTTCTCCATACTTTGTTTAGTGACATTTGTAAGAGGAAAAAATCCCACAATCAATGAAAATGTCATATGTGATTTTGATATTTAAAAAAGGGGACAGGATGAGTCCAAAAAACTATAGACCCATTACCCTCCTAAATGTTGAGTCCAAGATCTTTGCTGCCATAGTCTTGGAAAAACTGATATCATGGATGGATGACAAAGCGATTTTAGACTTTAGACAGATAGGCTTTAGAAAATGCACTGGCACTGATGCGGGTGGTCTCCTGCTGCACCAATTAATGAGCCTAGTGAAACAAAAAACTGTTGAACAGATATATATTGCCTCAATTGATCTGACCTCGGCGTTCAACCTAGTTGATCGACCTACATTGTGGAAAACCCTAGTGTCTTTGGGGATTGACAATGGTTTATTGAATGTAATCATACATTTATACTCAGATACTGTTATGCGAGTGAGACTAAACAACAAAGATCTACTATCCAATGAAATCAAAACAGCCAATGGCCTAAAACAAGGCTGCAGATTGGCAGCTACTCTTTTCAATTTATATGTTGCGGAAGCTGGTAAAAAGTTAAATTCTAGTGGTCTAGTCGGCTTAAAGTTTGGAGGGTACACTATCAGATGGATAGCTTACGCTGATGATTTTTTATTATTGATGGATCAAAAATAGGCCTCCAAAGACTGATTAATGACTTTGGGGCGTTCATTGATGAAAGAAAACTTAAAATTAATCCAACGAAAACAACTATATTTCAAGGCGGAAGTAAAACGGTGACTCCTGCATTTTCATTCTGTAATTGTGGAGGTGTACAGATTAAGAGTCAATCGGTATTAAGATTTTTGGGATACACAGTGTATAGCTTCAATCCTAACGTGTTTCTGAAAAATAATTTGCTAATGAAAGCAAAAAAAGCCACAAACCAAATCATGTCTATAGAGAGAAGATTTGGTAAATTCACCTTGGCCCCTTGCATACAATTTTACAGACTTAAGATTATTCCAAACTTAACTTATGGTATGGAATTTCTACCCGAATCACTGACGCCTTTCTTGAAAATTTTAGAAGCTTCAATTTGGTGCAAAATACTCTTCTTTATACCGAAATGTATTCCTTTTGAAACGATCAGGTATGAATTAGGTTTATCATCTATTTCCTGCACGATGCACCTAAAAAAACTAGCACTGCTCAGAAAATGCTTGACTGCAGATAGAGATTCAATGTATTGCCATCTGAAAGCAGTAGAAAAGGGACATTTTATGTCAGATCTAACAGCAGCGTGTGAAACCATATTGTCGAAAGTGCGTTTAACAGTGGAGACTTTGTCAAGAAATTATGAGAAAGTCAAAGAAACAGTAAAAGCGTATGACTGGTTAGAAAACAATGTTATTCTGCTGAATTCAAGTTTATACTGTCAAATAGTTTTATTTTGGAAATGGTTTCCGATTCCAGAAAAATATATAGTAAAATATCCATCGAGGCAGTTTAGGAACAGAACGATGAAATTCAGATTTAATGTCTTGAGCACCAATGAAATTCTGACAATCCGTAGTCTAAATATGCAGAAGTTGGCTGCAGATTTTGCAATGTAACAGAGGAAAAAGAAACTTTGCTGCATTTATTAGTGGTCCATCCCAAATTAGCTCAAGAAAGAACTGATTGTTTTTCAAAATTTGTATTAGATACAGCCAATGTTGATCGAGATAAACTGTGGAAGGAAATGTTACATGGAAACCTAAGTGCCTTCAACATATATTTTTATATAACATATGTGCCCTGGAATGATCATTAAGGATGGATCCTAATTACAGCAGTGTTTCTCGCCTTTGGCCTAATACTAATATGCAATGTATTTATCTCAAAATGTAACCATGTTATGGAAAAGAATCTTAAGTTAAGTTTGTTTTAAATGTTAGATGTATTCGCATGTTCAGAACAATTAAGAATACTAAGGTAAATCCTACGAAATACGTGTTATATCTTTTAGGAATGTTTCATGTTTTTATTTTTTTTTAATTGATGTATACTTATGAATTTTGGAAAATGTTGTAATGTTTGGTAGATTTTGTAAAAATTGTAAAGGTTTAAACAAACCAAAACAATAAAGATAATAAATAAAATGTCCTTCTAGTTCCGTAGGAAAGAGAAACGTTTTGAGTAGTTTTCTGAATTCCAGATAATCCCTTGTGTTGCATGTGTTTTTTGGTAGGTCATTCCAGGTTACTGCACCCTGGTGAGAGAAAGATGATCCTCTGAATGTTCTTTTATTGTATGGTTTTGGCTCTACGCGAATGTAGTTACTTGATCTGAGTGGTCTTGGATGGTATAAGGTTATTTTCTCATTTAAGAGATCTACTCCTTGCACCTCGTTTTGACCTTAATTCACTGTTTTATTGGTAGCCAGTGTAGCATTTTCAGCGCTGGGGTAATGTGTTCTCTTCGTGGAAGTTTGAGCAGGAGTCTGGCCGCAGCATTTTGAATGCGCTGAAGTGTCGTTAATAGACGTTCTGGCATTCCTAGGTTTAGGTTGTTGGCGTAGTCTACTCTGGACATGATGAGTACGATGATGGTGAGTGTTTTGTGGGTGAAAGAGAGACATGGTAGGATCCGTTTTACTGCATGTAAGAGGAAGAAACATTTCTTGATTATAGCATTTACCTGTGGCTCAAGTGTTAGTTTGTTGTCCATCAAGACTCCCAGGTTCTTTACCATCATTGATAGAGTCAGTGCTGTTCCTAGTTCCATCGGCCCTACAATGTAGTGATTGTTTTCCCTGCTTTTGGAAATGAACATTATTTCTGTTTTGCCCGGGGTTGAGTTTCAGGCTGTTAGTGTTCATCCAGCCGTAGAGTTCTTGTAGGCAGTCTTCCAATGTTGTGTTTCCTTCCTGTTTATGTTGTATTTTGAAGATGATCTGTGTGTCATCAGCATAGTTGTAGCATGTGAGGCCATGTTTTTTAATGAGCTTGATTAGAGGCATCGGGTATATGTTGAAAAACAATGGGGATAAGGTGGAACCTTGTGGTACTCCACAGGTGGATTCCCTTGGAGTGGATTTGAAAGGTTTGATCCATATGGTTTGTTAGGAAGGATTTAATCCACATTAGGGATAGACTGGTGATTCCTATTTCTTCCAATCTCCTGATGAGGATGTCATGGTTGACTGTGTCAAATGCTGCAGAGAGATCCAGAAGTATTTGAGCTGTGCTTTTGTCTGTCTGCATTAGCCTTTAGATCGTCCCAGATTGAGAGTAGTGCTGTTTCAGTTCCTCTCATCGGTCTGAATCCTACTTGTGTTTGATCCGGTGTAGGTGTTCTTCTATGAATTCTTGTGTTATTTATTTATTTAATTTAAAGTGCAGTAGCCAACATTTGACTTTCAACACATTTCAGTACAGATATAATAACATAACAATAAGAATCAAACATTTGCAATATTTAAATAAAAACATGTATCATGGTGCAAAGAAAAAAAAGGAAGAAGATAAAAGAAATTTAACCAAATTAATTTTAACAAAATAAGAATCACATTGTTACTAACTTCAAATGGATTAGAACTCTACCCACTGCAACTGATAAAGCCATCTCATTCCCAGAGGATAGTCTTGCCCAGAAATCATCAGTGTTCAACCAAGACTCAACATGAACAAATCTGCCAAAAGAGCTGGCCCTGATACTCCAGGTCCCAGGACACTTAGAAAGTAAATGCTTAGTAGTCTGAACTTCCATAGTTGAGCACCTTTCACATATTGATACAGTACCCCCTTCTTTATCCCTTATGGCAAGTAATTCAAGAGTGGGGAGTAAATTTAAACGAAATCTCAGAAAAGCAGATCTAAAGCAAAAACTAGGGGACTTCTTTAGATAAACCAGAAGAATCGATAGGGGCTTATCTAACAATGTCAGGGAGGCTGATCTTTTAGTACTCCGCATCTCCTCAATCGTATGAATCCAAACAACCAATTTCATTTTTTCTTTCACTTTTAGAGGGTTCTGTAAAAGGGACTCAACATCAGAGTCACAGCCCGACAATAGTTCCAAACATGTTAGTTCTAGTTTACGCAGAAAAACATTATTTCCTTGTTTCCGCTCTACATCAATTTCCTCAAAGAGAAAGTTCCTAGGAGGATCTAGAATTGACCTATAAAGAGTAAGCCACTTCCAAGTTAGCCATGATCTAAGTGAGGACAAGCCAAGCTCATAACGTAAGCAAACAATCGGAACGCAATCAGGGAGACCCAGCGTACGTTTCCAAATCTTAGATTCAATAGCATCCCAATCTAGTTCAAAAGCTACAGAGTTGCGGTCCATGCCATATAGAATTATGGGAACTACCTTCCCGATATAAAATCTTATAAGGGGGAGGATGGTGAATCTGCCAAATTTAGAATGGATTTTTTTCATCTGTGCTCCCAATTTGATCAATTTTAATTCAATGGAGGCCAACAGACTATTCCTGGATGAGAAGGATCTTAATTCAGCTCCCAGATAGGTTAATTCTGAGACAACCTCTACCTGGGAATAGTCTAACTTGCAGACCAGGTTCTTCACTATTTTGTTAGGCCTCCTAAATACAAGAATTTTGGATTTGAAAGGATTTATTCTTAATTTATTGATCCTAGCATAGGATTCTAAAGCAGATAACAAACGCTGCAGCCCCACTTGTGAGTAGTCCAAGACTACTATATCATCAGCGTACGCCAACCAATTGATTTTTACATTGCCAATGGATGGAGATATTAACCCATTATTCTGTAACCAAACTGCTAAATCCGCCATAAAAAGGATGAAGAGCAAGGGAGCTAATAAACAGCCTTGGGGTATCCCTCTAGTTATCCTGATTGGATCAGAGAGCAAACCGGACCTGCCAAGTCTAACCCACATATAGTTGTTAGAGTGCAGCTCTCTTAAGATAGATAGTAAGCCAGCAGGAATACCCCAGGCATCCAATTTTTCCCATAGTAGATTCCTATCAACCATATCGAATGCCTGGGATAAATCGATCCAGGCTCCAAAGAGAGCAGGGCCCCCCTGAGTGAAAGACTTCGCAGCAAGGCAGCTCCCAACCAACCCATTCAGTGAGGTAGAAAGACCCTTTCTAAAACCGGATTGCTGCTTTGGAATAATTCCCTTTGTTTTCGCCCAAGATTCCAATTCCCCTAAAATAATGCCAGAAAAGATTTTGCTACCGGCGTCTAGGAGAGAGATAGGGCGATAATTAGAAGCCAGTAACCTATCACCCTTCTTGTAAATAGGGATAACTATTGACTGAGTCCAAGAGTCAGGGATTCTCTTCTGGACAATGATATTATCAAAGAGCGCTTTCAGAACCTTCGCCCACAATTCTGGATCCGATTTCAAGATTGAATTGCTTAAACCATTTGGGCCAGACGCTCTGGAAGCTGAGGATTTTTTAATTAACAATTCTATATCCAGGGCGCTAAAATCAAGATACCAGCTATGGATTACATCAGCAGCCAAACATATCGAGGCATCAGAATCATAAACCTTGGAGAAATGGTCAATCCATACCCCCTCTTGAATAATAGAATCTTGCTTCTGATGTTGAGAGACCTCATTCAGACTTACTAAAGTCCAAAAACTTCAAGAATTCCTAAGAGACAGGGCATAGAACATTCTCTCAGCATCCTGTTGGAATACCAGATGATTAGGTTCACGAAGCCAATTCCTATAGTTATTTTTCAACTTTACTAACCCCTCCCCATACGCATTCTCACATAGGCCTGATCTCGTTAGAATAGATATCTGACGTCTCAATTCTTTTTTACGAATTATAATTTGAACATTGAAAGAATGTGTATGCAGCTTGTGTGTTTTCTGCTCGGAAGGCTCCACCGACGCCAGTGCAGACAAAAAATTCCGAAAAACTCGAGGAGTACAGAAATCAGATAGATACTGATCAGATAAAAAGCTTGTCCTAAATCGCAGCTCGTTATTTAATAATTGACCTCCTTTTCGAAATTTTCTAATTGCATTTCCTGAGTTATTAATAAGGAGTGCATGATCATAGCGAGGAATTACTGGAGCACAATCATAAGACAGAGTCACCTTCAACATAGCATGGTCATCAGAGTTCCCATCTCCAACTATCAAACTATTACAATTTTCAAAGATATTTCTAGAAACAAAGAAATAATCTATCGTGGAGAAAGAGGAACCTCTGTGCCAGGAGGGGGAATTAGGAATATCCCCCCTGATGTTTCCATTCAACATGAAGAAATTCCATTCCTGCATAAACTTTAACCATATTTTGCCATTTATAGACTTCTGTTTACAATTGCCTGATTTAGGATCCACAGTGGAGATACATTGGGAATTGATATCCCCGGCAATAAGAATTTAATCCGCTGGTTATCGGATAGAACAATCAATTAGACCTTCTGATAGGGCAAACAGGAACTCACAAAGAGGAAAAATACCAGGGTTCCAATACAGGTTTACCACAATCCAACTTGAACATTCAATGGAGTTTCTCCTACATACTCTCACCATGAGGATCCCTTTGCTGCTATTTGCAATAATCACCGAGGATTTAACCTCCTCGTTACTAGAAGCCACCAACAAACCCCCCATTGGTCTGCCCACCCCGGGCGCCAAAGCCAACTGTTGAAAAGTAGAGTATCCATCAATACCCACTAGACCAGTTAGCCAAGTTTCTTGGAAGAGAATTAGATCGAAAGTTTTAAAAATGTCCGATCTCCTGGGCTCCTCGGAAAAGGATGTGTAGCCGCTAGTATTCCATGATAACACATTAATCTGAATCGACCCTAAAGCTTCTGTTGGGTCATCCCCATCTTAAGAAAGACTTGTGTTTTGTAGACGTATGTTTCGAGTAGTTTCACTGGGTACGGGATGTTTGAGATGGGTCAGTAGTTGGAGAGGTCCTCCATGTTTCCTGCTGTGTCCTGGAGGAGTGGATTGATGTATGCCCTTTTGAATAATCTCTGTACTTTCCCTGTTGAAAGTGATTGGTTGAAAAGGTTTATGTAGTATTCCATGGGTGTATCTTGTGTGAGGATTGATTTGAGTATGTCTGGGGGCAGTGATCCATGGGGGAGCCAGCTTTGTTGCTATAGTTGACCAGCTTGACAAATGTGTTGCTGATATTTGGGGGAAGCTTCAGAGTTTGTTCTGGCAATCTTTGGATGGCTGGGTAGGTTGCATGTTGTAGTTGTTTGATATGCTATGTATGATCTGTTGGATGGTGCTGATTTTGTTTTGTAGTGGTCTGCAAGGTCGTTGCATAATTTCATTGAAGATATCAGTGTGCTGTTGCAGCCAGGGGGGTTTCTCATTTTGTTTACAATTTTTAACAGTTCTTTTTGGGTGTTTGAGGCTTTGTTGATTCTGTTGTCGCAGTATTTCTTTTGGCCTTATGAATTTCCTTTTTGTATGAGTGGATTTGCCATTGGTATTGTAATTTCTTCACCAGGTCATTATTTTTCCTACGTTCTAGTTTAAGCTTCCTGTTTTTTCTTTTTATGGCACCGAGTAGCGGGGTAAACCATTTTGCTGTTGCTCTCTTGTGCAATGGGGGAAAAGGTTTTTCCTTCGAGATTTCGTCTATTGTTCTGGTGATCCATTTGTGCAGTAGTTCTGTTTTTCTGCCAAGGTCAACTTCCTCCAGAGTCGTTGCTGTTGGTTTGTTGATTTCAAGTAGTTGTACTAAGTTGCTATTTTTGATGGTCCCCCAGTTTCTTTTCATGATAGTCTGCAGATTAGTGGGTTGTTTGGCTGTTGATGTGGCTAGCGTGATCACAAAGGGGATGTGGTCGCTCCAGAGAATCTGTATTGGTGGTGCCATGGTGATAAGGATTTTGTTGGCTAAGATTGCATCTAGTGTATGTCCTGCCGTGTGAGTTGCTCCTTTGAATAGTTGATATAGTTTCATTGTCTTCAGTTGTTTGGCTAGTATTTTTTGTGTGTTAGCGGTTTCTTTGTCAACAGATGTTGAAGTATCCAAGGATCATCAGGTGTTCCTGCTCTATGGCTAGGTTGGTGATGTCTTCAGTGAAGGCGTCCACGAAGGATGCATCATATGTTGGTGGTCTATATACCAGGATGAATTTGAGGTTTGTTTTGGGGTTTGCTGTTAGGCAAAGTATTAGGGATTTGCAGTTTTCGATGCTTAGTCGTTCCTCAGTTTCACTTTGCTGGTATTCTTTGTATGCTATTGTAAGTCCTCATATTCTTTTGTTTTTCCTGTTTGCTTGTGAGCACTTGAAATTGTCAGGGAGGCAGTTATGGAGTGTAATTTTGTAATTGTTGTCTAGCCATGTTTCAGTTATGAATAAGATGTCGATACCTCCATTGCACAGGAGGTCGTAAATCTCTGTGCAATGTTTGGACATTGATCTAGAATTGAATAGGTTGCAATGGTTCTTTTTGACATGGTTAGGTTTGTTTTTTGATCCTTGTTTTGACTTGCAGTTGTTTAGTTAGAGTGCTTCTGTGTTGTTGTCGTAGATTGGTCGATGATCTGTGAAGTCTACTTCGTCGTTGAGGTGGTCTGTGAGATTGATGGTTGGGTTGATGAATTATTCTGCTTTGTCGTCTTCTATGTTTTGATGGGGTTGCTGGCAGAGCCCTTGTGTTTTTGTGATGTACTGAGTGAGGGCTTTGATTTTGTACCTTTCTCTTCTGGGTCCTCTCCTTTTTTTGCGAGGTTCCAATTGGTTCTCAGCGTGTCAGGACCTGTTGGTGGCGTTGGAGTGTTGAGGTGCTTTGTTTGAGGTGAGGTACGGTGTACGATATAGGGATATTTCTCTTCTCATGATTGTTTGTTTTTTTGGCTGTAGTGTTTGCTGGAGTGACTTCTGTATTTGTGATGGGGTCTACTAGAGAGGGTGAGGGTGTGGATCCATTCGGTCTGTTCCTTGTTCTGATTCTCTTTAGCGGCGTCCAACTCTTTGTTGAGGCATTTTGTGGTCCTTGGAAGTAGGATGGTTAGGTTATTGAGATTACAGAGGCAGTAGCCCACCTGTAGGGACTTGTGTGGTTTGGTTGGTTTCGACTCTTCTCCTCTTGCTATGTGATAGCTGGATGCCCTCTATGGGAGGTTGTCTAATTAGTGGGTTAGGTTTTGGTGTTCCTCTATCTATGATGGATGGTCTAAGCGGGGCACTGGCGGGATACTATGCGTTGGAAGAGGGCTGTGCAGTTGGATATGGGAAGTGACTGATGGGTTCCTAGGTAACTTGGGCAGTGACCTGGCTTTTGTTGCTTGTTTTCAGTGGTTGCTGGGTGTTCCTGGCATAAGGGCGTACCTAGGATTTGCAGATGGCAGGTAATGGGAAAACACACCTAGATTTGAGATTCCTAGAAAGTGGGAGAATAGGCCTAGGTTTCACAAACTGGTAGACAAAGGGAGAGTAGACCTAGATTTGAGATGTCTTAATAGTGGGAGAAAAGGCCTTGGTTTCACAAATTGGTAGACAAAGGGAGAGCACACCTAGATTCCAAGACACTTAACTGTATAGGTGGCTGCCTGCGTGAGTGTATGGTGAAAGGGTGCACATGAAAATGTACGGATGGCTGCCTGGGAGTGCCTGTATGGTGAAAGGGTGCACACTTAAATGCATTGGTGGCTGCCTGGGTGTGCCTGTATGGTGAAAGAGTGCACACTTAAATGTATGGGTGGATGCCTGTGGCTGTATGGTGAAAGGATACTCCTTAAATGTATGAATGGCTGGGTGTGATTGTGTGATTATATGGTGAATGGTGTATGTGCTTGTGTTCAGGGATGCAACAAAACCTACATTTCGGGGGGCTAACCCTTCGAATGTTGGGAAAGTGACTAAGTTCACAGGAGGTGGTGGAGGGGCAAACTTATTTGTGTCACGGCATCTAACTACTTTACTTATTTTAAGAGACTATTCTAGTGCAGTTTCAATGTTACAAGCAGTTAACTGTCTCTTTTAAGTCTTAAAGCATCCACTTATTGGACTGTTGTGAGAATGAGCGGTTTCCTGTTCCCTCTCTAACGTTCCAATCACTCCCCTGTCATGCAAGTACTAAACCCACATCACAATTTCAATTGCCTAAAAATTATGCATTTGAATGCAGGTACTAACAATAAAATGCTTTACTTTAGTAATTGATTGTCTTTTGTTAACAGCAAAACTCAGGTTCTGTTTAACATCTGTGTCCTGTTCTGTCTGGCAACTGCTCTGTAGGTCAGCCAGGTCGAGTCAACATAGCCCAAAATGTCAGGGGTTGGGGGAGTGCTGAAGCCCAGTCAGCTCAATTGTCTTGCACCACTACTTGTGTTTAATGTCTTGATTACTCATTGGTAATCTTCATAATTCCTAGTCCTATTCTTTCTCGTCCAGTACTTGTGTATGAGGCAGTCTGCCTCAAGCACAAGTAATCGGATGAGGTAGAGGTACATGGAGTTAATGCCTGACTTAGCTATGTGTAATCGTCAATACTCCTAGTCCAACTCTTCCTCATCCCAGTACAGTACTTCCCTAGGAGCCAAGGAGCTTCATACGTATGTATTGGGACAAGGAAGAGGGACATGGAGGTGATTCTGGGCCAAGGAGCTGAATTTGGGGGTTTGGGGTAGGGGGTGGGAGGGAGAAGGGATGTGTAGGGGGGCGGGATTATGTGATACATCATAAAGGTCATCCATGTCCAGGCTAAGCAGGCATGATATGTGGTATTAGTGTCTGGAGAGGCATTTTGGTGCAGCCAGTCAAGTCATTTCTTAGTTTTGCTTGACTTTTTTTAACTCAGCATGTCTCATAAAGCTGTCCTGGTAAGAGAAATTAAATATCTAGACTGGCATTTGTGTGCTGTCCGTCTAGCCGTTTCTTACTGTGGCATTGTATTTTTTTCTGGGCATCTTTGATAAAATAACCATGATACATGTTATTGCTTCGGCTGGGATTTTGGTGCAACCAGTCTAGGTATGTCTAAATGTGGCCTGGCATGCTTTACAGTAATATGTTATTACGTGTCAACACTGGTCTACGTTGTGCAGCCAGTTGGACATGTTTTGATTGTGGCATAGCATTGTTAATAGCAAAGCAGTAACGTTCCTGTGCACTGTTAGTGACTTGCAGGTATTGGATTTTTGAATTGGTCTTACCCTATAAAACAATTGCAAACACTCGGGCTTTTTAGCCAATGTTTTCTCTGAAAGTTTGCTGTATATTGCATTAAAACACATATTTATATATTTCTCCTAGTCCAGTGTGCGGCATACCCCTGCAGCAGCACATTCGTGTGTATTGTGCAAGCATGGTAATCTAGGCCAGCCAAAAGTGTGGTGCGACCCGTGATTTGTTGCCGAGTTGGGGGGGGGACCCTCAGCATGGCTTGCAGGGGGGGCCCCAAATATTGTGTTACGCCACTGCGCAAGTCCCGGGTAAGCCCCACGCATTGTGTTCCATGAATCGACAAACGGTTTTGCATGCAAGTACCCAATTTTCAGCGCAGATTATTCCATGAATCAGGCCCTGTGTGTATTCTTCTGCTGCCATGTTGTGCTCCTGTATCCTGATTTAGCAGTTTACAGTCTGTACTAATGCTGTGATACCCCTGGGTCTGGGCGTTGTAATAAATGTAAAAAATAAATAAACTTAAACTGTAAGCTCAGTAGATTCACACACGGCCAAGTATCTCTTGGCAAGAAAACTTTCACAACAGTAGGCATAATCTACGACAATGGTGCCACAACCACTTCCAGCCACTGTACTGCATATGTTAAAAAAACAGATAGCTGGTTTGAATGTAGTGACACATCCATTATTCCAAAACAGAGGTAACTAGCATATCATACAAATGTCTACTTAATTTTCCTTCAACCCAAATGTGCTCACTAAAGTATAGTACAGTTAACAGTTAGAATACGCCAACGGATATCTAACTACATCCATAATACTACAATAGTAATTTTAATATCCAAGACAGTTAGAATGCGCCAATGGGTATCCAAACACTTTAAAAATCCCTTTTAATTCTAATACACTTCAAATATACCATAACACTTATTGTTACTGCAATACTTTACCTAAAATCCAATATAGTTAGAATACGCCAACGGGTACAGCACACATTCAAATAACAAGACTCACCTAGAATCTCCCCAATCCCAATGATGTCCATGGTCACTGTTCATATCCGCGGACAAGAACAGTGACTCTGGACTGGGAGGCAGCTGCATCACTTTTTTCTCACCCATAAAAACACCTTCCCTCTTTCAGCCACAAAATAACCCCAAATGCAATTTCCAGACTCTTTCCTCACTGCGCTGTCCACAGACAACGGTGGTTGTGCAAAGATCCAATTTGGCAAGCATTTCAAAAATAGATACACCTCATGTTTTTGAACATCCAATCAGTATGTGGCTTTGATGTCTGGAGTCACCAAGCCATCTCTTGATTGGCCCAGAGGAGTCCACAGACCCTGAATCAGGAAATTAGTCTGCAGACCAGACACAGATATCACTATTATTTTACCTACTGTTTGGCCTTTTTTTTTAAACTACTGGACGGATTTACACTATATTTACAAAAGCACGCTTGCGGGACCAGGCCGTCACTTCTGGCGCAAATTTGGTTAAAATCCATCCAGCGGTTTGGGCTGTAGGCGCAAGCAAAACATGTTTTCCAGTGTGTCAATGAGGATATAAAAAATGTTGGGGCCCCTTCTATAACTTTGCCCCCCTGATCGGAACGGCACCAAACTTTGCAAAATCCGAGGTGGGCATATCATTTTTAAAAGATGTTTTGTGAGGATTCGTTGACCAGCGCCAAAGTTAAGTCTCCCAAAATGTGCTCTTTCTATGAGTTGAGCAACCTAACCATAACTGCATGCCCGCTACCGGAGGGCATGTTATGTATGTGCATATTTAGTTATGTTTGTATATATGTTAATAATAAATGTAAAGTAGGGTGTTTTGTACGGAATAGAGGTTTTAATGGGAATGTTATATAGATTTAAATGTTAAGTAGGTGTAGCACCCTTAGTATGATTTTATATAGGAAAAAAGGAAGTAGAGGGGAGATACCATGGCATGAGGTTGTGGGATAGTGTGGCGGCCTGCCTGAGGCCACCTAGTGAGATGGGACCACCCAGAGAGGCCATCCTCTGGTCTCAAACTCCATGTAGGTGGTACCTAATTATAGATAAGGGGTCTGTTGCATTACACTCACCCTCAGAGTCCCCGAGACCCCTCCAAGAAAGGGTGCGCTGGTGTAGCAGGTCCCCATTTAGTTGCTGCTTAAACCAGGGGAAACCTAAGGAATCCAAATGGAGAAAGAGTAGAAGGTATAAGTGTTTTCTTCAAAGAGGGGATCTCGTTGGGTCCGTATCAAATTCACTCTGGTGTCTGGGTCTATTAATGATCTAAGAACTCAGGGTGTAGACCATCTCATGCAATTTTATTGTGCCGGTGCAGCACCCCTCCCTACCCAGCGGACTTGAAAGTTGGGGAGGTGGGAATTGTCCCTAACCTAGGTCAGGAATGGATGCTCCCTGGCTTGGATTAGGGCTAGGAAACAGGGATTACAGTTGTGCCTGTCACCACAGAGCAGAACTGCAGCAGAAGGCAGAACCATTGGCTTTTCCAATGCTTGGGTTTTATTTGTTGGCTGCTTGTTAAAACAGTATTTATTTTCTACGATTTCTGATCATGGAATATTTTTTTGTGTATATTAGTTCATAATAAAACGTTTTAACACATTACATAAAATCACAAATAATTATAATATATAAAATATACAACAGACAAGTTAACCACACTGTACAAGCCAATAACCACAATAAATTAATTCAATCATTCATGTAAATGCAATCATTCATACAAATATACTAAGATTCTTAAAGAAAGACAGAAGCAACAAAAAAAAGGATGACATTAAACAATACTAGAAGTATCATTAATTTAGCAATACTTTAACACGACTACTGTGAATTCCAGACTAAATCATTCTTACCCCCATTAAAACATAAATGGGGTATAGTACAACTGGAGTGCTGATCAACTTGACATATTTGTAGAGAAAGCTACACATTCCTCCTATAGAGTTTAGAGATTTTCCACTAATCTCACTTAGGTTTCAAATTTATGTAACAATTTTTCTACAGCTTTCCAAACTTGTGTAATTGCAATCATAAGGCCCGACTCGAACCAGAAAGGCTTCTCAACCAAAGGTTTTCCTTTCTTAATTCTTCCAACTACTCACTTATTTTAATAGATAACATTCATATGCGTATTTTAGGTTAACACAGGTAGCAAGGACATGTCTTGTGGTTTCATTGCAGTTTTTAATCATGCAGATCCTTCATGTTCTTGTTTCCACTGGTATGTTTTGCCAGGCTCCTGTGATTTAAAA
This sequence comes from Ambystoma mexicanum, assembly GCF_040938575.1. NCBI lineage: Eukaryota > Metazoa > Chordata > Amphibia > Caudata > Ambystomatidae > Ambystoma > Ambystoma mexicanum. The sequence goes on along the minus strand of NC_090933.1, from coordinate 477,398,011 downwards.
AACCTTCAAACGATTAAACCGGAGGTCCAGGAATATTTTCCTTGTAACCGAGATGGGATTAATCTAAAGTAAGGTTGCGGTTTTCTGATTGCAAAGTATAACCTAGAGAAGGTCAACAGTGATTTCTTAGTGGCCACATGATCGAGATTGGCCACCCAATCCCACAATGTTGCACATTTCTTTAGTGAGGGGCAGAGCACTCCTTCACCATCTTCCCAATGTGGAGATCAACATATCTTAGCAAAGAAGTTTTCTTTAATTTTATTAAATTATTGCATACTATCATTATAACCCTCTTGGAGTGCATTTTTTTATTATTAACAACAGAGAATGGTATTTTTCATACATAATCTTTATATACAGAAGCCCTCTATCATTGTTCATATGGGTGGCCAAGCAGGTAAGACCAAGCTCCAACCTTATTGCCTCTATCAGGGTCTAGTTAGGGAGGCCCAAAATTCTCCGCCAGACCACCCCCTCTAGTTTGTCGGCCCAGTTTTCCCAATGAACATAGCAAGCTTCCAAGCCATACAAAAACGATGCCACAGGTTTCTGCCGATATATGTTTAGCACACTGATCAAAGAATAGCCTGCACTTTTATGTGCTAAAGCAGTTATCGCCATCATTGTGGACAATGCTTTTACTTTCTTATTTTATTGGAGGCAGACATTTATTATTTTTTCTGATGATAAATCCTGACCCAGGTACGTATAATGCTCTGTTCTAACAATAGTACCTAGAAGGGTGTTAATACATTGTTTACTTGTGCGCTTCTGACCTATTGCCATAAATTGGGTTTTCAGCATGTTTGTTTGTAACCTATTACTTTTTGCATATTTGCACAGGGCCAGAGTACTACTGGAGAAGCCGACGAAGGTGTTATCGAAGATCACTATATTGTCGGCATAACCCAACCACCCCAATTTTCTTTTCCCCATTCTTGGGAAAGCATTTTGTTTCTCCAAGAAGGCACCATGAAAATCTGCAAAGAAAAGATTGAAAAGAGTAGGTGCTAGAGCACAACCTTGTCTAACTCCTTTGTTTGTTGGGATTTGGTTGGAGAGGTGTCTCTGATTATTCAGCCTTACTCTGGCAAAGTTATTTTTATACAACAGCATACATGAGTACAATAGATGTTGTGGCATACCCATCCTGTATCATTTATGCCATAATAGCCCTCTATCAATAGTTTTGAAAGCTGAGGCGAAATCAACAAATAGAATATACAGTGACAAATCTTTTTTCCTTTAGCTTCTTCTACCTGGGTATTTATGATAATGTCAAATGAGAAAGTATATCGTGCCTCCTATTACAATGAATATATGTATATTGGCCTACACAAAGCTGCTAACAAGTCGCTTGCGAAAGAAATCTGTGTTGCAAGGTCCTGACCTTAAAATCAATGTAAGCCGCCATTTTAGGTCAATCAGCCATTTTAGGTTAATTTTGTAAAGTTACCCTGTGAGTTAAAATGGTGGACAATGTCATTCCGAAATACAACATGGCTGTCTTGACCTCTGTATGTAGGTAATATGTAACTTGACTGCAGGCCACTTGTTGAGGTCGTGAACTGAGACCTTGTCCTTCGTTGACCTGTGTATAAAGGGTTACTCGTGCAATGAAACTAATCCGCAAGCATATGTTAAGAACAATGTATTCAAATACTGAACATAGAACACTTGTTTTAACTACATTGTATTAATTTTTGAGAAAACCTGCATGGGAAATCCCAGTATACACAGTTGCCATATAGGCTTGTTGATATATGTATTAAAAGCAAACCAGTTACATGTGGATGTGCGAAACTCGGCATGAACCCTAGATCGGTGATGTATTAGTGGAATATTAACCCGAAGTAGGGCTGGACATCGTGCTCACGAAGATTATAAAAAACCAATGCATTCTAATGTACAGCGTCTCTCACTGAACACACTGAACCATGCTGGAGTTCGTTATATTGCACTGAGGACTGATAGCTATCTGATTTTGCTCTGTTCTTCGTAACTGGATTCAGTATAAAATAAAGTAGTTTGTATGTTCCTTTGTAACCCGTGTTCGATGTATTTCCTTTTGGGGTACTCAGCCTCGATATTTTGATTTTGTTTTCACAGTTGGCGCCCGAATAGGGACCCTCAAGATTGATGCCGGATTGTCGAAGGTTGACGCAGGTTATCGGACCGGGATCGGACGGTGTGACAAAAAGGGGCCCCAGTGAACGAGACGCGACACCTCAGCAGCGCTGCACAACCCGATCCCTGGACAATTAGTTTGTGGTCCGAGACGGCATCTTGATGAGGGTCCACTTATCGAGGCGGTCAGATTTGCCGAAATCACCATACACGAGGTAAGATTAGTTAGGTAAGATTCTTTTAAATGCGATCGGACCTCCTTAGGTTTGTTCAGGTGAGTCGTGACCCGACTCTTAATTCAACCCTGATAATTTGAATTTGGTGCATATTATCTGCAGACACAATTATTGACCAGGTAACACCAATAATTTGATATGCCTGGGAAATTGTCTACCTGCTTCAGGGCGTTGTTCCGCAGCGATAGACAATCTTTGGAATTTAGCCGCCCCGCACCACAGGAGTGGTCGCCGGCATGTATATGTACTGTAAGCATGGCATTGGAAGTATAGTATTTAATGACATTTGGCACAGACAAACCAGACATGCCTCCGAACTTCAGTGGCCAATCAATGGTAGTTTTGAAAACCCTCGTATTGAGTATTTAGAGTCAATTCTATTACAGAAAAAGGCTAGACCTGCAGCATTTGATGTTTTGCAGAATTAGAAAAAAGAAGCTTTGGAGCAACATAAAAGTAGAGAAAAACATGCACGCCGTCATAAGACGAACGCCGAAAAAGCATTATTGTATGACCAAGATAAAAATTCTGAAACAACTAGGAATATGGACAGGGCTTTCTCAATTGGAATTCAGAAAATCTATCCTTCCAAAGACCTCCATGCTTCCGATGAATTCATAGACAAATTGTTAAATGAACGAAGGCCTGGTGACTCTGCGCCACCTCCGTATGTTCCTCTTACTGCTGCTATGCCTCTTCCTCCTGCTATTCCTGCTCTAATGTGTATGGTGTTGAGTCCATGGGTGTTTGTGGTTTCAGTGATGTTATGTGTTTCCACTTTGTGAATCCATACTGGAGTGAGGTTGTAGTTGTCTTTTTGGAGGCTTTGAGGTCTCAGTTCTCTAGAGTGGCAGTCTAGAGGCCTGCTAGAGTTCCAGGGTGGCAGCCTGGACACCCGCGTTGTTGTAGGTGGGGGCAGGTGGTGAAGGGGGGAGAGCCCGGTTGCCTGTTTGTGGCAGGAACAGGGAGATGGATGACAGTAGTTTTGCGATTGGTACATGGAATGTAGTTTGTCAGGGTGCGATGTTTTGATGGTTGGGTTTTGGCCGTGGAAGTGCCCGTCTGCTAATTGAGTGTCATGTGTGCGTATATCTTGGACGGTGGTAGTTGTGTTGTGTTGTTCTGGTATGTGACTTGTTCTGTGCATGGATGGTTTAGTAAAGGAGGGAGGTGTGTTGTATTGTGCCTGTCTGAGGTGAGGTAGCTAGTGATGTCATGTGGAATGTTTATGAGTGGATGATGGAATGTTCTGAGTGAGTGTTCTGTGTAGTGGCAGTTACAGCTGGCTTGCCCTGGGTGGTGGGAGCCAGTGTTGTCACAGCTAATGTCCTTTATGTCTTCATGTGGATCTCTTAACTAAGAACCTGGAAATAAACTTACTTGAAGTGAACATAAGGTGCATTGAACTTACCTCCTAACATTGCAGCATTTGATGTTTTGCAGAATTGGAAAAAAGAAGCTTTGCAGCAACTTAAAAGTAGAGAAAAATATGTGCGCCGTCATAAGACGAACGCCAAAAAAGCATTATTGTATGACCAAGATAAACATTCTGAATCAACTAGGAATATGGATAGGGCTTTCTCACTTGGAATTCAGAAAATCTATCCTTCCAAAGACCTCCATGCTTCAAATGAATTCATAGACAAATTGTTAAATGAACGAAGGCCTGGTGCCTCTGCGCCACCTCCGTATGTTCCTCTTCCTGCTGCTTTGCCTCTTCCTCCTGCTATTCCTGCTGTACCTGCTGCTGTTCCCGTTGTTCCTACTCCTCCTAATGTTCCCCTTCCCCCAGCTCCTCCACCTCTTCTTATCGCACCAGTTACAGTAACTCCATTGAATTTGCCTGCTCCCTCTCTTCCAAGTGGTCCTGAGCCGCTTGTAGTCGATCGAGGTGCAGGGTCGAAGGTTGTCACTCGCAATACTGTACCACCAGAGAAGAAACGTGATTTGATTGCATGGGCTAAGCATTGTATGGAGAGGGATGATCAAGCTGATGTTTTTGCCACACTTTGTAATATGGATAATTTTCCTGAGAAAAATGTTTTTACTGAAGGTTTAGGGATTCATTTATGTGTAATGTGGGGAAAATTAAATAATGCAGATCTCCCGCAAGGGTTAAGGGATCTAAATATTTTAGCGTTTTCTAGAGACACTGTGGAGAAAGTAAATGAGCATGTCGAGAGGTTATTTGGGTATAGAAAGGAGTTAGAAAAGTTGCAGAATGAGGATGACGAGGGGGAATGTATGTATGTGCAGAAACGGTTCCTTCCTTGTCGTAAATCGATGTCTGAGGAAGCACGAATTTGTACGAAGGACGCACTTAGATGGATTTGAGATATGTCGATAACTCCAGTTGAAGTATATGACACATATAGTCAGTATATGCCAGAAATGCAGAGGAAAGTGATACAGGTAATGATAGAGTACCTACAGGATGATTGTGTAAAAAGAAAGATTAGTTGTCCCACAGAGTTATTGAGTATTTATAAGAAAGCTTTTTCACTTGACACTTCTTCGACTGCTTTAGCGCTCGACTTAGCTCTTTTGCTTAGTAAGCGTTCGGAGTCACCTACTTCTAAGTTACCTATGAGAGAGGTTCCCCCGACATTTGTCCCGAAGGTTGAGATTGCGGCTGATCCTGCAGCAAATGTAGTCGCTGTGAACATTCCTGCACATTATGTATTGCAGTTTGTTCATGTCCCGTTCTCAAGACAGGAAGTGAATACTATTAGGCAATCTATTCCTGATATTAGGAAAAATCCGACAGGATTCTATAAAGAAATAGAGTCCGTCTTGTAGTCCTCAGTATTCACCTTAGGAGATATCGATCTGTTATTTCCTGTGCTCCTGCCCGTAAATTTATGGAAACAAGTTAGAACTATAGACGACGTGCCAGGGTTGGGAGATACATGGGTGAATATAACTAGACTCGATGGAGAAAGGTCAGCTGGTGAAAGACCGCCTCAGGTGATACTAACTTTGCCTGATAGAATCATTGCAAAATTGAAAACTATAATTCCAGAGAAAAGAATTATTTGGGACAACCTTACGGCCTGTGTCCAAGGGAAGTCTGAGGGTTCTACTGAGCTCTTTAATCGGTTCGAACAGGTATTCTCGGATTTCAGCGGACAAGACCTAGGCACAGAGTCTGGGAAAAGGTTATTTGTGGACAAATGTGTGCGTGGATTGCTGCCTTACATCCAGTCACAAATTATGTCTTCTGAGAGCGCTTGGCAGGCAAAGTCCCAATCAGAAGTACTGCACATGGCTCAGTACTACGAGAATCGTGTCAATAATGAAAAAGATAGAGTTGAAAAACGGAAAGGTGATTTGAAGACTAAAGTGCTATTACAGGAAATTGTTAGAGGCCCCAGAGGGGGTAGTTCTCAGATTAGAGGTCAGTATGTCCCGCAAGGGAATGTGCCCTTGGGTCCTGTGAACATTAACCAGTGCGCCTATTGTCATCAAGAGGGTCATTGGCACGCACAATGCCCCATCCTTTGACAAAGGTCGAATAACACATTTGGGAATATGGGTAGACGATCCAGAGGTTGCCTGGGTGTGGGGGCCTCTGGTAGAGGTCAGATTACACAGGATCCTCAGCAACCTTTTTCACAGGATAATCAGACTTCGAGTGTGGACACCAGGAACATATTTGATCATCCTTCTGCTGCATATTTATCTGAAGAGCTTCCTTTTGATGGCATTATGTTTTGGTAGGATTGCCCGAAGCAGGGTTTGGAGCCTACACCTATTCCCCTCAAACAGAAAGGTCTCTACGTTGAAATGGGGGTGGGAAATAGGAAACATCAGTTTTTGATAGATACTGGAGCACAGAAGTGTTCCAATGATCATTCACGGGTTCCAAACATTCCACTGTCAGGGCATACCTGACCCCGGCCTCCTGCCAGACAGGTACTGCTTCCCTAAAGGTACTGTAACTTCTTGCTGTAACTCCTTGCGTATGCTAATCATCACGCATTGCGATCGTCCCACGGCCTGGCACGACTAGCGTCCCAGCATAGTCCAGCACTGTATGATAAGCACAGCACCCTTGGTCCACAGACTCCTTTGGACGCCTCCCTACAAACATTGTCCTCGCCCGATATAAGTACCAACCTCCTTGCAACTTTGCACGTGCAACCAGCCATCCGATCCTATACTAAGTCTTGTACTGTTAAGTACTGTACTGTCAAGACACTAAATCTTGTACTGTTTATATACTATATTGCACTGCTTTGCATTGAGCTTAACCTGCCCTGAGAGTATTGACCTTTGCCCAATCTGGGGTAATTCGAATCTAGCTGTTGCTATAATATTGCTTGCACTGCCATTGCATTGAGACTAACCTGCCTCTGAGAATACTGTTTTTTGACCAATCTGGGGTAACTTGAACCTAGCTGTTGCTATAATATTGCTTGTACTGCCATTGCATTGAGACTACCCTGCCTCTGAGAATACTGTTTTTTGACCGATCTGGGGTGATTTGAACCTAGCTGTTGCTATAATATTGCTTGCACTGCCATTGCATTGAGTCCACCTGCCCTGAAAGTATCAAACTGGACGTTTACCCAATTTGGGGTAGGACTCTCAATCCTAGGTGCCTTGTTGTAGTATGTATGCATTGTTAGCCTTGATTAGGACTCTTAAATTTAGGCGCCCTGTCGCAGCATGTATGCATTGTAACCACGATTAGGACTCTCTAAGCCAGATGCCCTGTTGTAGCATGTCTGCCCTATAGACACTAACAGGATTACCTAATCTAGCTGCCTTTACGTTAGTACATCTGCACTCCAGTTCCTACTGGGCCTGCCCAATCCAGGTGCCACCCTGCCACTTTCACAACATGCCTGCTACTAAGACCTGCTTCTCCCACACACTCAGGTCCCTAGCCTGGACTCTTCTAACCATCACTATAACAATGGCCCTCACCAACTCTATACCTTGCAACCTGCAAGAGAGAAACCTGCGACTTAGAGCTAGGCTGCCTCGACTCTATGACATTAAAAATAAAAGAACCAGTACTCCGGTACCTACACGTACCTCCACCACCACTTACCCTAACCTCCTAGACTCAGTGACGATAAATCGCCCTGAACCACACGGTGACCCATACCACAAACAGAGGAGACCCAACCACCCTAATCCTAGATCTGCTATAGACACCACCACAACTCCTACATTATTAGGAGCCCTGATCAATGCTAGGTCCCTTATAGCACACAACACGGAAATAGCTGATATACTGGCCATGGACAACTTAGATATCCTTGCTGTTTCTGAAACTTGGCTCCATGATGCAGCCGGCCCTGCCCTCATGACTGCCATACCGGACAATTACAACATCCTAAGAGTCGACCGACCTAACACTAGAGGAGGCGGTCTGGCATCATAACTAAAATGCAGCTATCCGCTAGACTCACCCCAAACCCTGTAATCACATCGTGCAAACTTCTATCAGCTAAAATACCAATCTCAAACAATAGCACACTAACAATACTTCTAGTGTACAGACCACCAGGCCCTCTAGGCAACTTTGAGGAAGACCTATCCAGTCTCCTCACCAATAGCATTAAAGACTCTACCCAGCTCCTCTTACTAGGTGACTTTAACCTGGGCTTTAATGACGCTGAAGACAAACAAGCCCAAGCGATCCAATCCACCCTAGTCAATCATAACATTACCCAAAATGTCCTAGCTCCTACACACACAAAAGGACGCACATTAGACTGGATAGCCAGCCATAACTGCGACATCACCATCTCTAGTATTCTACCCCAAATATGGACGGACCACTACCTTATATGCTTCACAGCCAGCATTGAGCCTCCCAAACCTAACAAGAATAAAATAGCACCCCCCATGCCTACGAGAAGCAAAAAAGAAATCACAGCTGATAAATTACTCCCACTTCTCCTACCAGCACTCACAGCTAGCTCCAATGAATCCAACCCTAGTGAGTTAGTTGAGGCATTCAACAACTCCATGGCCAAATCTCTAGACTTGATCGCCCCTATCAAACTCCATAAAAGTAAACGGGAAACTCACCTTAATTCTTGGTTCACCCCCCATCTCAAAGAAATGCGCATCCAAAAACGTAAACTCCAAGCCATTTGGAGGCATACTCCTTCTGCTGATAACAAAACCAAACTTGCCAACTTTGCCAATAAATACAAGAAGGAAATAATTCAAACCAAAAAAGATTCAATCAATGACAGAATCAGCAAAGCCAACTCGAACTCCAAAGAGCTCTTCACCATTCTCCGCGAATTGGAAAACCCAATTGCCCCCACAGACAATGTCCCTAAGGATAAATCCTTGTGCACCAGCATCCAAAATGCCCTAGCAAATACAATCACAACCCTTCAATCTAAAATTGCTAAGAAAAAAGCCTCCTTGAGCCCTAGCGGAACTCACACCACCCCACTGTAAGAGATACCCAGCACATCCACCCAAAGTAACTATAAACCCTTCAGGTTTACTAACATTTCCACACTGGAAACAGAAAAGGTCATTCTATCCCTTAAACCATCAAACTGCCAAGGCGACAATTGCCCTGCGCAAATCATCAAGGATGCAGCCAGAGATTTAGCACCCTACATCTCAAAACTCATCAACGACTCCTTCAACACGAGTACTGTACCTACAAACCTTAAAGAATCTTGGGTGCTGTACTGCCCCTACTCAAAAAACAGACTCTTGACCCAGCAATCCCCACGAACTACAGACCCATTACTACGGTCCCATTTCTCCTTAAAATCATCGATAGAGTAGCCTAACTCCAAATCCAAAACTATTTGGAGTCACACCAACTATTAGGTTCACGGCAATCTGGCTTCAGACCACTGCATGGTACTGAAACGGCCCTCATCGACCTCAAGACACAAATCGACGAGTTGAAGGATAAAGGTAGTACAGCCATGCTCCTCCTCCTTGACCTATCAGCGGCCTTTGACCTGGTGGATCATTCAGTATTATGCAACCATTTAGCGTCGGCTGCCCATTTCTCAAGTGAAGCTATAGCATGGATACAATCCTTTGTAGCTAACCGTACGATGAGAGTGTTCTCCCCTGTAGCAGCAGCGAACCCAATCCAGATCACTTGTGGTGTCCCACAAGGCTCATGTGTCTCCCCAACAATGTATAATATCTTTACTAAGCCTCTCTTCGACAAACTTGACAGATTAGGGGTAACATATACTAATTATGCGGACGTACGCAGATTCTCATACCACTATCTGGCAACTTTGTCGAAGACACAGCGCTAGTAAACAAAATTTACATCCTCATTCAGGCATGGATGGCCTCCCACGGCCTCTGTCTAAATGACGATAAAACTGAGATACTGATCTTGGGTTCCGACTCCAACCTAATAAAACTGAGTCCCAACTATCACAATTTCAACATAGATGTTAACACAATCAAGGTGGCGACTGAGGTAAAAACTCTAGGCTTTTACCTCGATTCCACTTTATCTCTCAAAAAACAAGTTAACACCCTGGCATCCTCCACAGCGTACACCTGTAAACTCATCAGGACCTGTAGACCTTACCTCTCTAAAACTAATTGCATCATGCTAGCCAACGCACTAGTAATGTCCAAATTGGACTATTGTAATGCCCTCTATGCAGGAGCCAAAAAAACCATTATAAATAAAATGCAAATCCTTCAAAATAACGCTCTTAGAGCAGCCCTTGACATACCCCGCAGAGCACATATTTCCAATATCAGGAAAGACCACCATTGGCTTAAAATCAGCGACAGAGTCCTGCTGAAGACACTATCTCTCACCCACAAAGGGCTCAATAACACAGCCCCCCCTTACATCTCAGCCAGACTGTCTAGAAAATTATCCAGCCACCACACCAGGGCCACTAACCACTTCTTGCTCAAAAATCCCAGATTTAAACGATCCAAAGCGGGCGGTGTAAGCTTCCCTGTCAGAGCTGCCCAGGCCTGGAACGCATTGCCCATTGCATTAAGAGCGAACTTACGCTACTCTAACTTCAGAAGTAAGGTAAAAAACTGGCTCTGGTCCAACGACAAATAATTGTCATGTTACCCAACGGCCACGATATCTCTGCAACCCAGTCCAAGATGATTCTGCTCTCACCTTTCTTACCTTTATACCCATTCTCAATACTGTAACATGTTAGTTTCTCATTCCAATCTCCTGTATTGACATGTATGTATTGTATTGCTATGTTTTTTTTTTATTTTTATACTCTGAATGCAACCTAAGCTTAAGTAACCTTGTACCTGCTGCGCCCGGCTACCCCTGGGTTTTGTGCGCATTATCAAATAATAAACAAACAAACAAACAAACAAACAAACAAACATACCAATGTTTCTGTAGGGTTTTCTGGCATGCCAGTTGTTTGTCCGGTTTCTCGCCGGTACCCATTTCTTTGGGTCCCTTTACAGACCACTGTCCATTTCTGTTGACTTCGAATTGTGGAGAGAACTTGCTAGGGTTGAATCTGTTAAAAGAATTAAATGCAGTGATTTATTGTTCTTCTGATGGAGTGCGCTTGACGATTTCACCACAGAAATTTTCTGTCTCGCAATTCTTGACTAGACCTTTGCCGCCAGAATTCATTAATGTACCAGAGAACTTATGGGCTGTTGACGACAATGATGTCGGTGTTTTACAGATTGAACCTGTTAAGATAGTTTTGAAACATGGAATTGAGCTGCCACGCATTCCCCAGTATAAGATTTCAGTTGAGGGCGAGCAAGCTTTGAAATGCATTGTTTCCGATTTTGTGCATCGCGGGGTGATTGAAGAAATTTCAGGAAGTTTGTGTAATAGTCTGATTTTACTCGTGTACAAGAAAGGCGATAATGCAATTCCATTCCATTTCATAATTGATTTACGTGCCATTAATAAGGTCGTCGCTCCGTAATTTCCAATTGTACCTGATGTGACAACCATATTAACTATGATTCCAGCTACAGCTACTTACTTTAGTGTTGTGGATCTAAAGAATGCTTTCTTTAGTATTCCTATACACAAGGATAGTAGATACTTGTTCGCGTTCACCTTAGGGGGACGCTCGTTCACATTTACTCGTGCACCTCAAAGGTACACAGAGAGTCCTAGCATTTATAGTAGGGCTTTGAAATAACAGCTTGATACCTTTGAATTGCCCTCTACTTGTACATTGCTTCAATACGTTGATGACTTGCTTTTAGCTGCTGACTCTGAGAGCACTTGTAAGGAAGGCACTGTGTTGTTGCTTATCCATCTAGCTAAGCATGGTCACAAAGCTTTGCTTAAAAAGTTTCAATATTGTTGGCAGGAGGTCGCCTATTTAGGCTATCTCCTGTCAAAGGAGGGAAGAAGATTGACACCTGAAAGAATAAAACACATTTCTGGCATGTCTGTCCCAAATACACAGAAGGAAGTTAGAGCATTGATAGGTATGGCTTCTTACTGTAGGTTGTGGATCCCACATTTTTCACTAGTGATAAAACCGATGTTGGCTTTGAAAAAGAAGGGCATTTCTTCACCATTGCCGTGGAACGCAGAAAACATGCAATCGTTTGACTTGCTTAAGACTGCGCTATGCTCGGCACCAGTTTTGGGCACACCAAACTATGAAAAGGCCTTTGTGTTGTCTGTGCATGAATGTAATGGATGTGCCTTGGCTGTATTAACGCAGGAACATGGAGGGAAGCATAGGCCGAGCGGTTACTTTTCTTCCGCCCTTGATCCTGTAGCATGCGCTTTGCCAAGATGTTTGTGAGCTGTCGCTGCTGCTGCAGCGTCTGTTAAACAGAGTGAGGGAATGGTCCTGGGCCATGATCTAACCCTGATGGTGCCTCACTCTGTAGATGTTCTACTGAACCGAACACAAACGCAACACCTCACTTCTGCATGGTTGACAAGATATGAATTGATCTGCTCCTCACATTCAAATTAAGAGGTGTTGTGTTCTTCAAATTAAGAGGTGTTGTGTTCTTAATCTGGCTGAACTCCTACCTTTTTCCGCAAGATACTACTTGCGGCGATGAAGAGTCACATGAATGTCTGTATACTACCGAACAAGAAACAAAGGGTAGAATTGATTTGAAAGACACTTCTTTGGATAATCCGCAAGGAGAGCTGTTCTGTGATGGCTCCTGCTTCAAACTTCCGGATGGTACATCCACAGCTGCTTATGCATTCACCACATTAAGCACGGTCGTGGAAACCAAGAGAATCACGCATAACTTGCGCAGGAGGCAGAGATTATAGCATTGACCCGAGCTTGTGAACTTTCCGAAGGGCTTGCAGTAAACATATATACTGATAGTCAGTATGCCTTTGGGGTGGTTCACAACTTTGGGAGACTTTGGTCAGAGAGAGGGTTCCTAATTTCAAATGGCACTAAAATTCAACATGGCTCCCTAATAGTACAACTACTCTCAGTGCTTGCGCTCCCTACTCAGTTAGCTGTTTTGAAATGTGCAGCACATCGAAAGATTACAGATGACATAGGGAAACGGAATACTTTCGCTGATCAGATAGCTAGACAAACTGCTACAAATCCCCTTACGGAGATGTATGTTTCAAGGGAGACTGTAAATGCTTATGCAATGGATGAGGGTGTTGGGTCTGTACAGGATATCCAAGCTGATGCCACGTGAGAAGAATCCAAGAGGTGGGATGAAGGCTTGGGGAAACTTGATGAAGACAGGTGTTGGGTGGACATAGCGGAAGGGAGATGGCTACTCCCTGACGCGTATATAATGATAATGGTCATCATGGCCCATGGTCTTACGCGTGTATGTGCCCAGAAGATGACAAAGATGTTAGGAAAAGTTTGGGCAAATGACAAAATTGCAAAAGTTGCCCAGCGCTATGTCCAGGATTGTATGATTTGCCTACAACATAATGTGGGAAAGGAGACAGCAACTCCAAGGGGAAGTTTCGGACCACCCTCTGTCCCCTTTGAAGTTATCCACTTTGACTTTATTGAAATGGAACGATGTAACAACAAAAAAAATATGTGCTGGGGGTCATCTGTGCTTTTAGTAAATGGGTTGAGGCTTTCCCCGTTAAAGATGCTACAGCCATGACTACTGAGAAAACCATGTTAAAGGAATACTTCCCGCAGTTCGGGCTACCAAGAGTCATCTGGTCGGACAATGGTCGCTGCTGTAATTCTGCAGATATGTGCGGCATTACAGATCAACAGACGGTTCCATTCGGCCAGACACGCTCAGAGCGCCGGACTAGTAGAAAGACACAATGGTATCATCAAGAACAAGCTCGCTAAGACGTGTGCCGGCACTAAATTAAAATGGCCGGACGCCTTACCGATCGTGCTACTATCCATGCGTACAACCCCTCAAACTAAGACTGGGCTCTCTCCATTTGAGGTGGTAATGGGGAGACCTGCCAATATCTGGAACCTTCCTAAATATAATTTGTTAAGAAATGTTGAAAATGTATTACTTTCGGATTATTGCAGCCAGTTGACTAAAAACCTGTATTTGATTTATCACAAGGTATGAGAGGCTTTACCTGAGCGATACGAGGGCCCGGGCCACAGTATACGGCCTGAAAGTTGGGTGCTCATCAAGGCATTTGAGCGCTCTTCCTGCCTTGCACCTCGCTGGCGTGGCCCGTTTCATGTCCTGTTGGTCACCCAAACAGCGGTGCCGGTCTCTGGAAGAAAGAACTGGATCCACGCGTCCCATGTGAAGAAACTTCCTCACCCAGTGCCACACGTTACAGAAGAAACAGAACCCCTCGCTAATGCTGCAACCAACAATCCCAAAGCAATAAATAGCGCCGAGAGTGTGTCAGAGAATCTTTCTGTGCCCATGAGGCTTGGGGAAATAGCCATTTTGTCTCCACACTCTCCAAAAGTTTTGCATCCGGAAACTGCTGTTCCAAATTCGGCATCTTCACTTGTCTCTGATACGTTGCTTCCAACGGGAAGTGACGACACATTGTTTCGGGATCAATCAGTACCAGGAAAAGCAAGGCACAATCTGCGTCCAAGAAAATAGACTTACGCCACGGTTTTGCTGTGCATCTGATAAATTTACGGCACGGTTCGGCTGTGCATTCGAAGAAGGAAAGGATCATCAAGGGCTTGTTTTTGGCCAAATTTGATGTGGAAGAACTAAGAAGTCAGGGTTGTGGAAGAACTAAGAAGTCACGCGGCCGGGAAGTCGCCAGCAACGAACATTGGGGGTTTCCGTTTGAAGACTACAATGCCTACCACTGTTACCACTCATATGGGACTTGTAAATGAGGGGGTGACCAACCGGGACAATGGACAATATGCCTGGGCCCCGAAAACGTATTGCTGTGTTTTTATAATGATATTTGGCTTTTTAATAGTCACTGTTTTAGGATTGTGGTACCTTGAGGAAATGTATCCTTTAGAATCCTTGTTGCCCACAGAAAATGTACCTACTGTTCCTACTCCTTTTGTACATTTGCATACTCTGTCCCCTAGGGACTCTTAGCATAGACAAAGGTACCACAATAATACTCTGCTACTTATCATGAATGCTACGCATGCCATTTTTAATAAGTCTAACTGTTGGGTCTGCTCACATTTACTGCAACACGGGGATAAGGGGATAGGTTGGTATATTCATCCTTTACCTTTGACAACTGCTTGTTATGCTTCTCTTAGAGCACTGTTCTTTGGCCGTTGGAATGATAGCATCTCAGGGAACTCTGACGGCACTAATTTGAATAGTTTTGAGAAATGTATTTTGACTCCCCTGGGATGCTCCTTTTTCGCAAACAGGAGTAAACCTAATGTTGCTTCTATTAGGCCTTCTGATAGAATGTCTCGTCCTTTTCAATCTTTGATTTCCTTTAAGATGGCTCTGATAGGCAATAAGGATGCCATGCCTCCTTCTTACACTGTTAACCATAGCCCCGATTCAGTTTATTTTTGCATACAGAGGAATGGAACTCAGTCAATGGGAGATGTTCTAGATTGTGCCAACGTTGCATATTTGACTGGGGAAAACAGACCTTTGTATGTAGGCAAACCTGTCTACTTTGTCTGCGGTAATGTAGCATTCCCATGGTTGCCCAGGGATTGGCAGAGAACCTGTTATTTAGGAATCCTTTTACCTGGGGTGTTCATAGCTAGTACAAAAGAAGTTTCAAAGGCTCGTCCACAGCGGGAAAAGAATGGTGACACTCCAGCACAAATCTTGGGAGATTTAGCAAAATCAGTTGTGCCATTTTGGGGGCAGATAGCGAATTCCGGAGATATCAGAAGATTAGCGAGAGTACTGGAGAGAACCATCAACCGGACCACGGACATACTCTATAATATGACATTAGAACAGAAGGCGATAAGACTAGTAGCACTTCAAAAACGGATGGCATTAGATGTCATTCTGGCTGAACGTGGTGGAGTGTGTAAATTAGTGGGGTCCGCTTGCTGTGTTTTCATACCAGATTCCTCCCCTACCATCTTCAAGGCAATACAGAATCTGCATGTCCTTAGTTCAGAAGTGCATGTTCCCGAGGGAAACTGGGATCTTAGCGCTTGGTTCTGGGACTTCTTGCGATATTGGGGTTGGAAGGTACTTTCGGTCTTGCTGATTATTTTGGGAATCCTGTTGTTTCTTTGCTGCTGTATTCAGTGTCTACCTAGTATATGTTCGATGCTAGGGGGATGTTGCGCATAGGCGATAGGTACGATAGGACATAAAGTGTATGCCCCAGATAAAACTTCCAAAGAATATGTGTTGAAAGAAATTTTAGCGAATGACCTAATGGAAATAGATATTTCCGACAGCGATTCAGGGTGCATGGACGATGATGCATGGAGTTATTTGCAAGGAGATCCAAAGTAGTTTTAGCACTTGGCATAGGCCAAAAGGATGGTTTGTCAAATGAGAAAGTATATCGTGCCGCCTATTACAATGAATATATGTATATTGGCCTACGCCAAGCTGCTAACAAGTCGCTTGGAAAGAAATCTGTGTTGCAAGGTCCTGACCTTAAAATCAATGTAAGCCGCCATTTTAGGTCAATCCGCCATTTTAGGTTTGCTTTGTAAAGTCACCCTGTGAGTTAAAATGGTGGACGATGTCATCCCGAAATACAACATAGCTGTCTTGACCTCTGTATGTAGTTAATATGTAACTTGCCTGCAGGCCACGTGTTGAGGTTGTGAACTGAGACCTTGTCCTTCGTAGACCTGTGTATAAAGGATTATACGTGCAATGAAACTAATCTGCGAGCATATGTTAAGAACAATGTATTCAAATACTGAACATAGAACACTTGTTTTAACTACATTGTATTAATGTTTGAGAAGACCTGCATGGGAAATCCCAGAATACACAGTTGCCGTATAGGCTTCTTGATATATGTATTAAAAGCAAACTAGTTACATGTGGATGTGCGAAACTCGGCATGAACCCTAGATCGGTGATGTATTAGCGGAATATTAACCCGAAGTAGGGCTGGACATCGTGCTCACGAAGAGTATAAAAAACCAATGCATTCTAATGCACAGTGTCTCACACTGAACACACTGAACCACGCTGGAGTTTGTTGTGTTGCACTGAGGGCCGATAGCTATCTGATTTTGCTCTGTTCTTTGTAACTGGATACAGTATAAAATAAAGTACTTTGTATGTTCCTTTGTAACCGTGTTCGGTGTATTTCTTTTTGGGGTACTCAGCCTTGATATTTTGATTTTGTTTTCACAATAAAGCTATTCATACTAATGGAGCAGCCCTTCCTGAACCCCGTCTGTAAGATGCTATAGATGTTCTCTTTAGCTATCCAATAGTTAATACCTTTTAGGATGAATGTTGGAAATATTGTGTGAGGAACATCTGTCATAGCAAGCAAATGGTAATTATCAGGGGAGGCTCTAATACCCTTTTTGAACACGGGAATGATGTGTGACATCCTCCAGGAGGTGGGAGTGATACCAGTGGTAATTATTTTATCATACAGGGTCCACAAGATGCCAGCCCATACCACAGGATTATCTTTGATAATCAAATTGCAAACCTCATCAGGGCCAGGTGCCCTAGAGTATTTGAGGTTTTTTATGATATCTATGATATCTTCCCGACTAATAATAAGATCAGTTATAGGGCTAGTCACAAACAAAAAACTTAGGACCAGAAAATGTTTTAGTCAGATACCTCACCCAAGTCCGCTCCTCAATATTCCCAAGTAGATCATCATTACTTCCACCTGTAATGATTTTATAGTTTGCCCACATTTTGCAATTGTCTCCCTCAATTAGTATTTTTACCGTATTCTGCCATACTACGTTCCTCTCCAAGCTAAAGTACCTTGCCCTCCCATTTCGATACCCATTCCTGATAGAGCATTTCCTCCTGAGATTTTCTTCGGGTCCTATGTTGAGTTAATCAACAGATCTGATATCATGCCTCAATTTCTTCTTAGTTGCCACTATGAATTTATCATAGGGTCTTCCCGCCCTATGCATCCCCTTAATTTTGAATATTCTTCCCGTTGCTGCACATTTTTTACATATAAGCAGTTAACCAGATCACAGTCTCTTCAGCTGACTTCATATGACTGTAATTGTCAATCATATCATTACTCCAGGTTTTGGCCTTTTACAAGTTCTTATCTGACCACCCCAAATGAGAGCCCTTACTGTTTATTTCTAGTTCACCAGTCCTATCACTAGTAATGGTCCTTATAGCTCTGTTGCCAAATCTAAAACAAAGGATCACATGGTCACTGAACTCATTAAAGTTAACCAGCAACTCCAAAGATTTTTCTAGAGTGGCCGAATTAATGAAAATACAGTCCACGGTAGAGGTACAGAAATCATTGTGCCATGTCAGCGCCATAGGTATGTCTGTTTTTACTGTAGCATTCACCATTTTTTATTCAATTTCTTCAAAGAATGTTTTCCACCTATGATTTGTGTTCCCATTCCGAGCGTTACTCACAGAATCCACATTACCATTATCGTATATAATAATCTTTGAGTTAAATCACCAGCAATTATAATATCAGTTTCATCACCATCTAGGTGACTGCTAGTAATTAACTCAAACATTATGCCCTGAATACCCAAAGTAAATTCATCCTCTGAGAGTCATATACATTGATTATCAGCACCTTTTGTTGACCACCAATTAAAATGTCAGCACCCAGAACATTATTATAGCTATTACTAGTATGGATCTCTTTAGAGGGAATATCTTTAGCCACCAAAGTGACCAATCCCCTCTACGGTCTACTTTTCGTCACCCTGCTGGCACCACAACCATAAGATTAAAAGCTATAAAAGTAGGCTGCTGCCATGAGCCAGGTCTCTTGGAGGAGTATGGTGTCCGCCATAAAAATTATACTAAGATATCCATCCTTCTTAAAGAGATGCTTATGGCCTCTCATATCCAAGGTAATGATTTTGGTGTCCACTCAGTTGTTAACATTCATTAGGGGAAGAAAGAAACAGAGCCATCCCCAGCATGCTCTTACATTGGGATCACCCATGTTTCCATGTTTAGCTGTTCCATACTGAACACCTTTACTGGCCATTTTTTGATTATATTTGTTGTTATTCAGTTTAACTTTGTTTGTTTATTATTTGTTTATTATTTGTAATGCGCGAACGTACCCGAGGGTATCAGGGCGCAACATTTTCAGGAATATGCGAAGCTTAGTTACAATAGTCATAGAATGTACAGAAAGGCACACCAAAGTTAAATACAAGTCAACAAAGATTTACATAAATGAAATATACATATAGGCCAGTATGCACGTGGTTACAGTCTGTGCGGGTTGCATGAGTATCTTAGACAGCTTACGTTTTCAACCAAGAAACTACCTTAGATCGGAAATTCTGGTAGGGTAGGTCTGCTCTGAGATTTGGTGGCAATGAGTTCCACAGTTTGGCTGCTTTCACTGGGAAGCTATTGCCCCCTATGGTGGCTCGTTTGAAGTTGGGGACTGTGAGGCAGTCTTTATAGGCAGTTCTGGTGGGTCTCAGGGAAGGTTGTCTGTGGAATCTATTTATAAGGTAAGTAGGGGCAGCATTATTTAAGGATTTGTGGGTGAGTGATGCAGTTTTTAAGAGAATTTTGTCGTTGATGGATAGCCAGTTGTTCTGTTTGCTGAGTCCTGAGATGTGCTCTCTTCTGGAGATGCCCAAGGCCGCTCTGAGGGCATTATTCTGGAGAGTTTGTAGTTTGCTAGTGGTAGCCTTTGATGATCCGAGATAAAGGGCATTGCAATAGTCAAGGCGGGATAGAATAAGGGCTCTAGCGAGGGTAAGGCAGTTAGTGTCAGACAGAAATGGTTTCGCTGTGCGGATTAATTTACATGTATATGCCGTGGAAGAGGCCAAGGAGCTCACCTGTCTTCTGAAGGAGAAGTTAGAGTCCAGGTAAAAGCCCAGAGTTTTGACCTCATGTCCAACCTTAATGTTGTTCCCATCGATCATGAAAGAGTTATAGGTAGGGCCAAGTTTCTTTAGACTGGATGTGGTGCCTAGAATGATGAGTTCAGTTTTATCATCATTCAGGCATAGTCCATGTAGGGCCATCCATGCCTGGATGATGATGTACACCCTATTTAGCAAGGCCAAATCCTTTCCATAATCTCCAGAAAGCGGAAGGAGGATCTGGGTATCATCTGCGTAGTTAGTGTAGGTGATACCGAGATGATCCAGATCATCGAAAAGGGGCTTGGTAAATATGTTGTATAAGGTGGGGGAGACACAGGAACCTTGTGGGACACCACAAGTGATGGGTATGGGGTCTGCCGCCGCTGTAGGTGAGAAGACCCTCATGGTTCTATCATTAAGAAAAGAGGTAATCCAGGTGATAGCCTCGGCTGAGAAGTGAGCTGAGGTGTGGAGGTGTGTGCATAGGACAGAGTGATCAACCAAATCGAAGGCTGCAGACAGGTCGAGGAGGAGAAGTAGGGCGGCTTGGCCGTTGTCTCTAAGCGTATCGATCTGAGCCTTCAAGTCAATGAGGGCAGTTTCAGTTCCATGTTGAGGGCGGAACCCTGATTGTCTGGAACCCAGTAGACGGTGTTCTTCCAAGTGCTTCTGAATTTGTACATAAGCAACCTTGTCCAGGATTTTTAGTAGGAAGGGAACAGTCGTTATGGGTCTATAGTTTGTAGGCGTGGCTGGGTCGAGTGTGGGTTTTTTTAATAGTGGAAGTACCCAGGATTGTTTCAGGTTAGTGGGGATAGAGCCAGAGGTGAAGGAGGCATCAGTTTTGTGATGAAGGGAGAGAGGTCACGGGCAGCATCTTTAATGAGCTGTGCTGGGCATGGGTCTCCCTGACAGTTGGACGGTTTCAGAGACAGGATGATTTTTTCTACTTCGAGAATCGTGACTTTGGAGAAGTTAAAGCGAGGGAGATCTGTGTGTGTGGGCGTGTCTGGTGTTTTGGAGGGAAGAGAGCCGTTGAGGGACACTTTTTTGCAGGCTATTTTGCTTTGGAGGGTCGCAATTTTGTTGGCTAGGGCACTTTGAATTTCAGAGCACCAGTTTTTATCTTTAGTGCAAGTGTCGAGAGGTACTATAGGGGTTTCAACTTCTTTAAGGATGGAGAAGAGTTCCTTCATGTTTGATTTTGCTTGGGATATGCGAAAGTCAAAGGAGGTTCGTTTAGCCAGGTAGATTTCTTTTTTGTAGAGTGTGGCTAGTTTGGAGAGTTTAAGTTTATTGGCATCTGAGGGGGATTTTTTCCAAGTGGCCTCACAATTCCTTTTTTGCTGCCTTAAGTTTTTAAGGAATGGGGTGTACCATTTGTTTAGATGCGTCTTTGGTTTGCTAGGTCTCAGTTTGAGGGGGGCAATTAGGTCCAACGAGGTGGCCATGGTCTTGTTATATTCTTCAACTAAGGTCTCAGGTTCTAGGTTGTCTGGGAGTGAGTTGAGGGTAGGGAGTAAGTGCGGTAAAAGTCTTTCAGCTGCCATATTCTTCTTATTTCTTGTGAGGGTGGGCGGGCCCTGATAGTGGGTGGTGGGCGGGCCCTGATAGTGGGTGGGGGAGGGGGTCTGTCAGTAGAGAGCAGGAATGAGACCAGGTGGTGGTCAGTCCAGGCTAGGGGTGATATGTTAGTAATGTTCGCTAGGCAGTTGTGATCGGCCACCCAATCGAGTGTTCTGCCTTTGTCATGTGTAGGTGCCTTGCTTCTTTGCGTGAAACCTAGTTCCGAAAGAGTATTGATTATGGTGCTGGCGGAATGGTCTTCAGGATCATTGTGGCCCAAGTTGAAGTCACCCAGGATGAGGACTTGGGTGGAACTAGTAAGGTTGGTTGAGAGGATGGTACTGATATCTTCATCGAAGGTACCAATGGGGCCTGGCGGGCGGTAGATGAGGTGGATGTTGAGAGTTTGGGTGTTGGTCAGTGGGATTTTGACTGAGAGTGTTTCACATGATGGGACGGTAGTAGGTGTTGCAAGTCTCATGATGAGACTACATTTATGGATGATGGCAACACCTCCTCCTCTGGAGTTAGGACGATCTTGTCTCAGGATGGAATAATTATCTGGGACTGCCAACATGAGCATGGGGCCTGCTGCTGGGTGCAACCAGGTCTCAGTAATGGCAAGGATGTCAAGGTCTTCATTGAGGATTAGATCGGCAATTTCAGTGGCGTGAGCTACTAGCGATCTGGCATTGATCAGGGCTCCCTTTATTTTGGGGCTGGTTGTGATTTTGGTGGAGGTAATGTGACACTTGTTTTGTGTGGACTCAGGAATAATCTGAGTAGGGGAACTGAGTGAGGGTTTAAGGTTGGAATTATGGGGCGGGTTCAATTTTTTAGTGGGGGACCTCAGTAAGGTTTTGGCATTCTGTAAGGAGGGCAGTGAGCGGGCTAAGGGCTCATAAATTTTGGCTAGTCTGGCTCTAAGTCCTAGGTTCCTGTTGATGGTAGAGCGAGGGAGACTGGCCCGTTGTAGTGGTTGTGGGTAGTTTAGATCTAGGTATGAGGACTTGGTGTTGGACGTGGATGGGTCTTGCGCGTTAGGTGGTAGAGGAGCCATACTATGCCGTAGTGCAGTATTGATGAGGATCAGAGTGTAGGCAAGCAAGTGGGTGGTTGATATACACATGCTCGGTGGTAAGGCGAGAGTATTTGGTGATGAGGCGATGATTAAGTTAACGCCGGTTAGGCCGGTCAGTGTTAATGTGGTGCCTAGTTAGGATATCACGGGTAGGCTAAGTTTCAATGGGGTGACGCCTGGATAAGACTGGGTAGGTTAACTTGAAGAGATGAGGTGCTTCGCTTGGGATAGGAAAGTGTAGTTACGATGCACTAGTAGTGTCCTTGTTTAAGATAAGGCAGTATAGCTAGAGGCAGTAGGTCACTCCTAGATTAGCATTGGGCAGTGTGGCTGGGATGCGCTGGTGACACCTGGATTTGCGATAATACAATAGGGCTGAGGGCCGTGAGTAACAGCACAATTTGGTGTCAGGTAGAGTGTCTAGAATACACTGGTAGCACCTGTATTAGGTAGAGCAATATGGCTGGAGGCAGGCAGTGAGGGACAGCTAAATTTGACATTAGGCAAAGTAGCTAGAATGCACTAATAAGAGTACACTGGTAGCATCTAAATTGGATAAAGCAAAAATAGCTGGAGGCAACAGGTGATACCTAAATTTGACATTAGAAAGAATGACTAGAGAGCACTGACTAGAGTACACAGGTAACGCCTAAGTTAGATAGAACAGTGTGGCTATAGGCAATGAGTTACACCTAGATTTAACAATAGGCAGAGTGACTAAAATGCACTAGTAAGAATACACTGGTAGCATTAGGCAGAGTGACTAAAATGCACTAACAAGAATACACTGGTAGCATTAGGCAGAGTGACTAAAATGCACTGACAAGAATACACTGGTAGCATTAGGCAGAGTGACTAAAATGCACTAACAAGAATACACTGGTAGCATTAGGCAGAGTGACTAAAATGCACTAACAAGAATACACTGGTAGCATTAGGCAGAGTGACTAAAATGCACTGACAAGAATACACTGGTAACATTAGGCAGAGTGACTAAAATGCACTAACAAGAATACACTGGTAGCATTAGGCAGAGTGACTAAAATGCACTAACAAGAATACACTGGTAGCATTAGGCAGAGTGACTAAAATGCACTAACAAGAATACACTGGTAGCATCTAAATTAGATGAGGCAAAAGTGGCTAGAGGCAGCGAGTGGCACCTGGGCATCGGGCAAAATGACTGACATGCATTAGTGGCAACAGAGACTGGCAGGCAGCGTCAAATAAGTCGTGGAATTTGATAGAGGGCAGGTTAAGAGCAAGGCTTATGTAGGCTAACACTGGTCAGCAGTGATTATAGTTATATTAGCAGGCGGTGCGTTTATGCTCAGGAGAGTAAAGTGCAGGCACAAATGATGTAATTGGGAGGTACACAGATGAAAGGTGTCTACTGAGTGATCCAAGTGACACGGTACACAATTGCACAAGGTATAATAAGTAGCAGATCGTGCGTAAGGCAATGAATGTGCAGCAAGGCCTGGTGATCATAAAGGATATAGAACAGTATAGGCAAGTGTTATTTGTGGGCAATTGGAAAGTAGTCTATGCACAAGTAATAATGGAGATACCCAGCGTAGTGCAGTGAGCATATGCTTCATGCATGATACTGTGGCTGGTGTCAAGTTCGTGGGACTGGAAGCCGTGTATTTGTAGCTGTTGTCACAGCGATCTTGAAACAGGCGCCGGCAGGATAGTGCGGGAGCACGGAGTGAAAGAGTAGCAGAAGACTTGTAAGCAGTCAAAAGGCAGAGTGAATAGCTTCACTGTGATGGACATTGAGTATTAACGATGATGCTGGCGCATAGGTGCAGACCATAGTGGAGGTAAATTTCAAGTAGGCATTCCATGCGAGAGGAGGTAGTATTACCTTAATAAGGGCGGGTGCAGGAGCCAGGGGGGCTGGCAGACGGCAACCACGGCAAAACAGGCTCAAAACAGGAGCTGGCCTTGCCTCCCGTGGGCCTTGGAGGGAGTGGGCCGGCACTGCCTGCCGGCAGCCAATGAGGTTGGATATGGGCCCGGCAGCCAATCAGCTTGTTGCAGGGGCCTGGGTTAGGTGGATGGAGCTGAATCCGAACTTCGATCAGCCATCTTGGAGAGTAGGGTACCTCGTGTACCTTGATGGCGGCGATGGGCTTTAAAGAGCCTTTTTGGAAAATAAACGCTTTTATTTTCAATTTGCAGCGTTTAGGAACAAAGCGTGCTCATCGGATGAGAGATGGGGCTTAGCATATCAATTTTTGCATGGTCGAGCGGAGGACATCAGCGCTTACCATAATTTCAGGGCATCAGGGCTGGGCAGCAGGTGTGCTTCGTGGGTCCTCTGCTCCTGCAGGGACATGACCTGGAGCTCCTGCTCGACAGGTGGGAGATAGGGACTGCTGGCAGGCTCAAAACAGGAGCTGGCCTTGCCTCCCGTGGGCCTTGGAGGGAGTGGGCCGGCACTGCCTGCCGGCAGCCAATGAGGTTGGATATGGGCCCGGCAGCCAATCAGCTTGTTGCAGGGGCCTGGGTTAGGTGGATGGAGCTGAATCCGAACTTCGATCAGACATCTTGGAGAGTAGGGTACCTCGTGTACCTTGATGGCGGCGATGGGCTTTAAAGAGCCTTTTTGGAAAATAAACGCTTTTATTTTCAATTTGCAGCGTTTAGGAACAAAGCGTGCTCATCGGATGAGAGATGGGGCTTAGCATATCAATTTTTGCATGGTCGAGCGGAGGACATCAGCGCTTACCATAATTTCAGGGCATCAGGGCTGGGCAGCAGGTGTGCTTCGTGGGTCCTCTGCTCCTGCAGGGACATGACCTGGAGCTCCTGCTCGACAGGTGGGAGATAGGGACTGCTGGCAGGCTCAAAACTTTGTTAGCCTGATTGCTCACACATTCACAATCCAATTCATAGCTCCTTTTCGTACGTTCCCCAGAGTGGACCCTAATTAAGTCCACCACTTCTTCAGCATGGCAATGTACCATGGTTATCATGTCATCACATATTTCAAAACATTTAAGGTCCTCAATTTTAAGCTCTAGAAAGGGCATGGCAATGTACCATGGTTATCATGTCATCACATATTTCAAAACATGTAAGGTCCTCAATTTTAAGCTCTAGAAAGAGACTGAATTACCAAAAAGGAGGCAGACTTCCTGCAACAAGAAAAACCTAGGACCCCAAAATTTTATGTACTCCCAAAGATTCACAAATCCCTCACTAGACCACCAAGGAGACCTATTGTGTCAGGTTGTGAATCGGTTCTAGAACCCCTCTCTAAGTTTGCAGATGCATTAATGCAACCTATGGTTAAACAGATGTTGTCCTTTGTCAAAAATACCACCCAACTAATAAAAGAAGTAGAAGGCAGACCCTTTAAGTCGGAAGAAGAAATCCTTATATGCCTTCATGTGGTTGCATTGTATACCAATATACCACAGCAGGTATCTTTAGAAGTCCTAGAAGAAAGACTCTTGAGCGAAGCAAGAAACAGTAAGACCCCAATTTCCTTTATCCTGTGGTGCGCTGAAGTAGCGCTCACAGAGAATTACTTCCATTTCAATGGAAAATTTTACAAGCAAATACAAGGAACAGACCCCAGCATAGCCAACCTATACATGGAGGCTTTTGAAATAAGCATCATCTTTAGTGTGAATAATCAGTATCAAGATAACATCAAACTATGGAAAAGATGATGTACTTGTAATTTGGAAAGGCGATGGACAAAGAATGACAGAATTCTTCTCTTGGTTAAACCAACAGAACCAACATCTGAAGTTTACCCACAACCATAGCAAAGAAGAAATTGATTTGGACATCACAAAAGGTTGACAAAAGGAATGAAACACTCTATGTAAAACTATATATAAAGCCAACAGATCGGAACTCCATTTTACACTATCAAAGCTTCCATTCAGTGCACACCAGAGACAATTTACCTTTTGGGCATTTTTTAAGGCTCAAACGTAATAGTACCAACAGAGAAGACTATAAAGAACGAGCCAGAAAATTAAGAAACAACCTACACAATCGGGGATATCCAGTAAAATTGACAAAGAAATCAATGAAGAGGGCGGATAATAACAATCGGGAGGCCCTCCTCGAATGCCAAAACAAGGTGGCATAGTATTTGCAAACATCTACAGTAATCCATTGAATAGAATTTGAAAAATCATCTACCAGAACTGGAAGATTTTGGAAAAAGGCAATACCCCAATAGAAAAACCATTGATAGTGTTCCGCAGAAGCAAAACCATTAGAGAGTAATGAGGAATGACATCATGACACAGGAAAAAAAACAGCCAACACTGACTGAGACGTGGGGACTAAATACTCCCATATGCCATTTCCCATGTGGAAATTGCACCTGCTGTCAACAAACCAGGAAAACATCGGAAATAGACATAGGACTGGATACTAAATGGAAACAATGCAGCATGACAAACTGCAATTCAACCTTTGTAGTCTATAGCATTTGGTGCCCCTGTAATAAATTGTATGTTGGAAAAACTGAAAGGAAAGTAAAATTAAGAATAACAGAACTTAAGAGCTGTCTCAAAAATCGTGCCCACTCAGCACCTCTAGTAGGACACTTTGTGGAAAGAATTCACAAATCAGAAGAGCTGACATGGTCAGTCAATTTTAAACTCAAACGGAGTAATGACATCAATATACATCGAAAAAGGCTACTCAAGAAAGAAAAAAAATTGATTTTCCTGACTAATAGTGCAAAAATAGGCCTAAATTCAAGAACAGACTAAAACTGCAAGATTCAGCCTATACAACGCACCAGAAGGAAGTAGGAAATGTGTGTCACCTTTGTTTGAGACATGCATACCGTTTCTGGTGTCTAACTGTACATGTTAGATGCATATAGATGAGAATGTGGGCTTGAACTCTCTGTAGTGGATAAGTGAGAACCCGTTTGCAGCATTGCTGCAGTGAGTCTGACTGGAACAACCGGTCCACATTCAAAAAGGAGCCGGTGCATCCAAAGGTACATTGATTTCCATCACGCAGCGAGTGAGGAAATCATTTTTGCATTTGAAGAAAGGATCTCTATGGTGGACAAGTGAGCACCCATATGAAACATAACTGCAGTGAGTTAGACTGGAACAATAGGTCCACATTAAAAAAGGAACAGATGCACCTAAAAAAATACACTTATTACCATCACGTAATGAGTGAGGAAGTAATTCTGGCATTCGAGGAAAGGACCTAAGAAAACACCAATCGGACGGGACTACGTCACCATGGATATAAAATACAGTGTGATTCAGCCAATGATAGATGTAAAGCAGTGTAATCGGACATTGCCGGCCAGCTGATGCCAGGACGGAAGGAGGTTTCAACTAAAGAAACAGCCGAGATTACAAACAGGACGCGATACCTGGGAAGAACGTTGGAGCGAACAACCAGGAACCGCAGAAGACTACGCGGGAAGAGGAATCAAATGATCGACGCTATGAACTAAGGTAAGACAGCCCACACCCGCATAACCTCAGACACGGCCCAAATCTAAAAGGAAATGTTGGACTACACAGTGAATATAATAAATTATAATATCCAACTAATTATAAATGTTTACTATGTTAATTTCACAGGATATTGATGTCCGTAATAGAGTGATATCCGCTTCAACAAGCAAAACATATCCTGTGGTCAAAGCCACCATGATGAGTCCCGCCTGACAGACTTGAGAAGAGGAATCGATCATCCTCGTTAAACAAAACCCATGACATCTGGAAAATACAAATGTATGCTAAATAAGGTAATACACAATACTTACTGGGAGATGTAGTCCATACCTAAATAAAATAAAAGCTGGGATTAGTACCCATTTTAACACCACTCTAATCTCATTTTGCCCCACAGAGGGATTGGTTAGTCAACAATCAATCCCACGGGTATCCAAATGAGGAGAGGTATAGAGATGGCAGGATAAGAGCCTACAGCTACCTAAAGCAGGAAGACCACCCCCTCTATAGGTAATGGAATAATGTATTTAACCAGAATTACTCACACCTTTTCAATAGAGAAGCCCACCATGTGGGTATAGAGAGAGGACTCTCCGGTAGGGAGAGTAAAACAATGCCAAACATGTGCCAATGTGACACCTAGCTACTTACATGTATATGAAGGATGTAATGGAGGAGAAAGAGAGAAAGACGATAGAGACAATTGTACCCATCGTCTAATGTAACAATAATGTTAAAAAATGTATGAATTACACTACATTAATAGAGTGGTGAATAATAGAGCCCTCTGTATTCCTTGTGTTTTCCACAGAACGTCATCCAGAAATTGATCTAAAGCAATAATCTAAAGGGACGAAAAAAGAGACCTAGAAGTTTGGTGAAATCCCAGAACTAAGGAACTTTTCAAAACAAAAGTTGTTTTTTATATATCTAGTGTGTTTATCTTCCCCTGATGAATTTCCTGTAATTTAGTGTGTAAATTGGTAATGAGGAATGAAACATGTCGGGTGTGTTTGTTTGAGGAATGAAAGAATGGATGAATGAGGAGCCATCTGTATAAAATAATGGAGATACTTCCGGCACTTTAGAATAACCAATACCGTTGATGAAGTATCCCATAGTGTGATTAAAAGCAACAACACATTAGATTAAAAATGAATTGTTGGTGGTAAATGTATTATAGAAAATGATTGTCAGCCTGGTAGGCTAAGTACTGTTTTTATGTAACAGTTGGTAAAATAATTGTAAAAAAAGAAAAAAAGTGATTATTTTTATATGTAATGAAATATGTCTCTTGCATAAAGGAAAAGAAGAGGTTGTATATTTTTATATGAGAAAATAAAATTGGAAAATATTTTGATACAATATTCTTTGTAGTATGTCTAAATACAATTGGATTAAGACTTGCATCCAGGGTCAGTAGCTGGATGAATAGTGGTAAAACAAGGGACCTTTTTGCACATTTAATACGATTTTGTGGGCAGTGTTTTGAAGAGGTCTGTTGCATGAAGTTCCGAGAAGAAAATACAAGTCAATAACCTCTGGTCTCTCAAATTTGTGCCCTCAATTTTAATCAAACTTAAAAGCAATAGCTGGTTAAGGATTTCCAGCAGTTGACTACGGTCGGTCGGTTTCCTCCTGCCTTTAGTGACACCCCTAATGATAAATGATTTGAGTGGAAGAACGCTCTTTTTTCCTCAACTTTGTTACGTTTAATGGGCTTAGAAGTAGGCACCACTTCTCTTACTGCCTCTTCAGATTCATAATTGGATTCACACACAGAGGTATCAATGGAAATTGCACTGCCATTTAAAGAGGATTTAGAGGTATCAAAATAGCTTCGCAGGATTTCTTCTTCTACTTCAGGTATTTCTTTAACCACTTTAGGTTTTCCTATCATTGCCCCAAGGAGCCAGTTAGTGAGGTTTCCTGATTTAGAGGCCGCCCTCTTTTGGCAGCTTTCTTCCTAGATCTCTTCGACAAACATTTATTATTAAGGGATTTCACTAAACCCTCATCTTCATCACAATCCCCTACTGCCTTGGCGATAGGTCTCTTAGTGTTAACCACCTTTTCCTTTCTTCTCCTTTCTCTGTTTGTTAAATTGGCGTCTTTATTACCTCCATCATTGTCACTACCCACTAAAACCTCAACTTTTATTGATTCCAGATTTTCAGGTAAACAGGGGTCATTATCTTTTGTAGAGCAAACCTTAACCAGCCAAGAGCGCGGCATTGATTTTAACCTGACGTGCAATATTATGTGATAATTTTAACAGAATTTTGAGGGCAAAACTCATTGCTTCATAGTGGTCCTTTTGCTCTTTTAGTTTTTCTCCAAACAAGGTTTCCCATGCTGCCCGCTCATTCCTAGAATTGTTAGGGTCTTGTTCTTTTATGGAATTAGATGTGTCATAATTTATTTTATTTATTTATTTATTTGCATTTTGAAAGTGCTCACACAGCCCGTGGACATCGAGGCACTGTAATTTAGTCCAGTGAGCTGGAGTGAGCAAGATAGATGCCTAGAGACAGAGATATGATTCTCATTTCCAAGCACAGATTCATCTCTAGCACTTCTTAGAGCATTAGTTGCAGGTTTAACAGCATTCTCAGCTGCCACTTTTTCCAAGTTGATAATTTGGCCTTCAAGGCAATAGCAGAGGTTAAGGAGTGAGTTGTTATTCATGCTGTTATGCAGGCCGCCTTTTCAACCAGTATCACTGATTCAGCTGATTGATTATGTATTTCAATGGGAAAAATGGCAGCCCCTGGCTCCCCAAAGACATAGGCAAAGCGAGTCTTGCCCAACCAGAAACTCACTCTATGATTGCAACAGATCACGGTTACAACAGCAAACTGTGGGATACTTTTACCCATGCCGATGTGCCCCACTGCATCCCTTTGCCAATAGGGGAAAGAAACAGCCAAAAATGGATGTGCTAACCCCTGTGCGTGCAAAAA
The DNA here is from genome assembly GCF_040938575.1 of Ambystoma mexicanum. Classification (NCBI taxonomy): domain Eukaryota; kingdom Metazoa; phylum Chordata; class Amphibia; order Caudata; family Ambystomatidae; genus Ambystoma; species Ambystoma mexicanum. The sequence goes on along the minus strand of NC_090933.1, from coordinate 477,367,201 downwards.
TCTACAAAACTGTGCATGGTTCGCCATCACAAAAGACTGCACACCCCTGGCACACACAGTCAAAGTTGGGGTAAAAAACAGAACTCACTGCAGGAAAATGCCAGTGGGTGCTGCTATATGTAGCATGAAGCAAGTGGGCTAAAAGCCAAAAATGTTTTTAAAAATGCAACCAATTGCAACCTTCAAAGTGCTGTTTTGGCACTAAATTCAGTCATTTTCCAAGTGAATCATTAAAATTAAAAGTGTACTGAAATCACAGATTCTCCAGGTGACTCAGAGAAAACCGGGCCTCACTGACTGACAGCAGCTAAGTAATGCATTTCATGAAAAAACAGTCAAGAAACAGTTTGTTTTCACTTACACGAGAAAAATACAGCTAAATGTGGCAACATATAGCAATCCGTTTCATTTTCAGCTGTGCACAGAAAACTCCAAGCAAAGGCTGAATATTTACTTCCAGATTGCAAACAAATTCCACCACTCAAGGACAGAAATGGTGCTGAGTAGATGTGTATGTTGCAAAGGAAACTCTGATGTAAAAGACATCTTATAAATGTGTTTTTTACATGAAGAAATTGCAAAATTTGCCTGTGCAAAAGCAATTTTTGTGAAGGGCTTAATTCCTTTAATTGTCAACATCCCATATAAACTCTGTTCATTTTATATATTTTGAATTAAAGATTTTAGGGAATTTTAAAGTAACCCAGTTTGGAGTTAACTGGTTAATTCTTATTGGATAGTGCCCAGCCTGGGCAAGATGACCATGTTGACAGTAGGCTGCTACCAGGAATGCTTAAGTGATGCTGAAGGGTCTTGCATATTTAGAACAAAGACCTCATTAGCCATTCGTCTTTGGCTGAGCCAAGGACAAAGGAAAGGCGGAGCATTGATTCCTTCGGGGGGGCAGAAAACTTCCCTTTATACCCCCCAGATCAAAGGGACTTGACAGCTGTTGTTTGTTGAAAGAAGAGAAAAAAAACTGCTCAAAGCAATCTTTGTGATTAGGTTTTGAAAACCTTTAACTTTGCAACATGAAGGAAGACACATCTAGAAATTGGTAGTTATACATCTAATGCTATGCCCTTTCTGTGGAGATGTTAGTTAACACTTTACTACATCAGTTACACCAAAATCCTAATTGTTGCAAAACTATTGATGCTGCAAATATGATATTGTATACCCATGTTCTAGGGGTTATCGCCCAGATACGTCTTGAATTAGAAATTGTTAGGCCAAACCATTATGATTAAAATGGACAAAATTCCACAGAACAAAAAAGACAGCTCTCAAAGAGATGGGAATTGGACGTAAGGGTAACCCACAAAATATAAAATGTATGTGTCCGATTTTATTAGAGGGCATAATTATAGAAATGTACATTTGTGCAAAAGTTAAATCGTGGTTCAGATCAATGTGGGATTCCTAAATCACTTCATAAAGATGACACCTCTTTTCTGACTTCCAACCAGAACAAGGCAAGTGCCTTTGAGCACTCACAGCCCTGAGTGTGTGGTTTGAAATTCTGCCCCTACCATAAACTTTGTGATGTCACTTGGCATGAGAAATATAGGAACTTCACCACACACACAGACTTATTCCTGACTACCTCCTGATTTCTGCACAGCGCTTTGTTCCTGAGTTCTTCATCCTGTCCAGAACCTTTTATCTTGTCCTGATTCCAGACTTCTTTGCAAAAACCAAGGCCCAGCATTTGCTGATCTCTTTTCAGCTAGGCCCAAATCCAACCATCCTAAACTTCAGGAAAGAATAATTATGAACCAGTCTGCCTTGCTACCATTCATGCTTGCCCACTGAACTCGCCATCCCGCTAATCTACTGTGTCCAGTGACCAGAAGGGCCAATCCAAATCCATTCTGAGATGCAGTCCAAATTGACCAGAACTGGCCAGCTGACCGATCCCTCCAGAAGTGCCCTGCTGCCAGTAGACTCGATGACCAGAACCCTGACGGTCCAATCTTAAATTACAGTGGACTGTAAGTATAAACAGGAATCATAGTAACCCATAGTATATATTTGCCTTGTCCTACCCCAATCTCAACCATCCCATCTTTAACTTCTGACCCCTAATATTGTCAGAACCATTCTTGCGCTGATTTTCTCTAATTTGTTGTACAAAACCATAACCCGTTAGTGATTTGGATTAAATAAAGTAATTACCATACAAAACGGAAACCAGAGTATCACATGTGAAGAATTACAATCTGCTGTGCGTAACTGTGGAGATTCACTGGTGACATTCTCTTTTTCATAGTCATTAATATAGTTTAAATAACCCAATCTGTCATTTTTAAAACCAAATGTCTTCTTTTCTCTGTTCTAATTTTTTGAAAAACGTCTCGCACTATAACATACACAACTTCTTCAATTGTATAGCTTGAGACTTAATTTGAACTATCACTTGAACCTAGACCCTTAGCTACATCCGCAACAAAAAATTGCATAGTGAAATTTTACCGCATATTCGCATTTTGTAAAAGTTGTGCACGTTTCTTTTTCCATCCAAAGTGTTTCTTAACTTCCATTCCGATCTAAAGTGTGTACTGTTGTTTATCTTGTAGTCATGTTAGTTAGAATCTGTTTAGTATTGCTCCCATAGGAAATTATATCAGTTTAAGCATTTTTGCAAATCTTTTGTTGCTTCACAAAGCCATTTTCAACTGTCATGTGTAAAAGTGTCAAAGTGACAAAAAAAACATTTTCTCTCTTGTTTGGGGAGAGAAGATTACATTCAAACTCTATATACTGTTCTTTTATTCCTGAATACCTGCTGATTACTGACCTCTGTGTAGAACAGCTCAATTGTGAATTAAGAACTTTGCAGGGGGAAATATTAACCTAAGCAATATCTGTTCACAAACCAAAACTCTGTTTTCCCTGTGTTTTATCTTCTGAGCTGCTTAAAAGTGAATTCAATTGCTTTACTTATTTTCTGATTGTATTGTCACCACATTGGTGATTGCTGCCCCATATTACATGGACGCGGTAGCGTCCATTTAGTTATGGTTAAGTTGGTGTTTCCATAGGAAGAGCACTTTTTGGGTGGCTTATAACTTCGCTCCCTCTGGACGAATCCTCACCAAACTTTGCAATAAAAAATGTATATGGCCCACTCCGAATTTTTTTGCAATGTTTGGAGAGGTTTGGTCCAGGGGGGGCAAAGTTATAGGGGGGGTCCCAAAACTTTTGTTTTTTCCTATGGACATAATGGGAAAAAACTTTGCGCATGGCTACAGCCCGAACCGCTGGACGGATTTACACCAAATTTGCGGCAGGAGTGGCGGCTTGGTCCCAAAAGCGTGCTAAATCCGTCCAGTAGTTTTTTTAAAAAATGACCAAAATGTAAGGCAAAAAAAATAGTGATATCTGTGTTCGCTTCGCGGACGAACTTCCCTGTTCGCTCCACGGACAGCACCCCGATTGGCCCATGGGCTTGCATCATGTCCGCAGACATGCGATGTGTTCGCTGATTGGACGGCAAGGGGCGTGGAGCGCGTCAGATTTTCTGTGGCGCCCGCCATCTAGTATTCGTCGTCGACCGCGTACAGCACGGTGAAACTTGGATTAAAAATTGTATTTAGTGGAGTGTGTTGGTGTGTAAGAGTGTTTGGGGAGGGTGGGGGAGTATGAGATAGGTTCAATGTTTTGTTTTTTTATGTGCTTTACGCTTTTGTTGTGTTCGATTTGTCCGCGGAGAACACGGCTGTTCTGACATTTTGTAAATAAACTAAATGGTGGGGTGTTCAGGGGACGGAGTATGTGTCCTTTTTGTTCGCAATGAAGGTAAAATTGAGCTAAAAACACTCGAGTGTATTTAAATGTTCGTAAATACACAAACTGGGGAGGACGTTGTCCGTATTGTAATCTGTTAAGTTGAATGTGTTCTAAGAACACTCGCGGTGTCCCAAAATGGTTGCAATTACACAAAATGGGGGTGTTCTGAGAACGTTGTTTGTATTGTTCGTTGTCAAGTTGAAAGTGTTCTACGAACCCTCCTTTTGTCTGCTGATAGTACAATTTCCTATGGGCCTCACCTGACTTTTTGTCCACTAAAGAAACGATAAATCAGGCTGGTGTGCGCCGACATTATGTAATAATCCTATGACTGGCGCTATTGACCTGGCTGACTTGCTTTTGCGACACTAAATCATATCTCCCGCCCCTAAACCTGACATTATGAAAGCATTCATATTCCCCGCCTCTCTCCGTGATGTTACAGGGTGCGTCATCAAACGCGCCCAGTTGTCTTCAGTCCTACGTGACTTTACACAGAACCCGGAAGACAACACACATTATGTCACAACACAGCTATCTGTTCACAAACCAAAACTCTGTTTTCCCTGTGTTTTATCTTCTGAGCTGCTTAAAAGTGAATTCAATTGCTTTACTTATTTTCTGATTGTATTGTCACCACATTGGTGATTGCTGCCCCATATTACATGGACGCGGTAGCGTCCATGTAGTTATGGTTAAGTTGGTGTTTCCATAGGAAGAGCACTTTTTGGGTGGCTTATAACTTCGCTCCCTCTGGACGAATCCTCACACAACTTTGCAAAAATAAAGTATATGGCCCACTCTGAATTTTTTTGCAAAGTTTGGAGAGGTTTGGTCCAGGGGGGGCAAAGTTATAGGGGGGGTCCCAAAACTTTTGTTTTTTCCTATGGACATAATGGGAAAAAACTTTGCGCATGGCTACAGCCCGAACCGCTGGACGGATTTACACCAAATTTGCGGCAGGAGTGGCGGCTTGGTCCCGAAAGCGTGCTTTTTCAAATTTGGTGTAAATCCGTCCAGTAGTTTCTTTAAAAAATGACCAAAATGTAAGGCAAAAAAAATAGTGATATCTGTGTTCGCTTCGCGGACGAACTTCCCTGTTCGCTCCACGGACAGTACCCCGATTGGCCCATGGGCTTGCGTCATGTCCGCGGACATGCGATGTGTTCGCTGATTGGACGGCGAGGGGCGTGGAGCGCTTCAGATTTTCTGTGGCGCCCGCCATCTTGTATTTGCCGTCGACCGCGTACAGTGCGGTGAAACTTGGATTACAAATTGTATTTAGTGGAGTGTGTTGGTGTGTAAGAGTGTTTGGAGAGGGTGGGTGAGTATGAGATAGGTTCAATGTTTTTTTTTTATGTGCTATACGCTTTTGTTGTGTTCGATTTGTCCGCGGAGAACACGGCTGTTCTGACATTTTGTAAATAAACTAAATGGTGGGGTGTTCAGGGGACAGAGTATGTGTCCTTTTTGTTCGCAAGGAAGGTAAAATTGAGCTAAAAACACTCGCGGTGTATTTAAATGTTCGTAAATACACAAACTGGGGAGGACGTTGTCCGTATTGTAATCTGTTAAGTTGAATGTGTTCTAAGAACGCTCGCGGTGTCCCGAAATGGTTGCAATTACACAAAATGGGGGTGTTCTGAGAACGTTGTTTGTATTGTTCGTTGTCAGGGTGAAAGTGTTTTAAGACCACTCCTTTTGTCCGCTAATAGTACAATTTCCTAGGGGCGTCAACCGATTTTTTGTCCACTAAAGAAACGATAAATCCGGCTGGTGTGCACCGACATGTGATAATCCTATGACTGGCGCTATTGACCTGGCTGACTTGCTTTTGCGACACTAAATCATATCTCCCGCCCCTAAACCTGACATTATGAAAGCATTCATATTCCCCGCCTCTCTCCGTGATGTTACAGGGTGCGTCATCAAACGCGCCCAGTTGTCTTCAGTCCTACGTGACTTTACACAGAACCCGGAAGACAACACACATTATGTCACAACACAGCTATCTGTTCACAAACCAAAACTCTGTTTTCCCTGTGTTTTATCTTCTAAGCTGCTTAAAAGTGAATTCAATTGCTTTACTTATTTTCTGATTGTATTGTCACCACATTGGTTATTGCTGCCCCATATTACATGGACGCGGTAGCGTCCATGTAGTTATGGTTAAGTTGGTGTTTCCATAGGAAGAGCACTTTTTGGGTGGCTTATAACTTCGCTCCCTCTGGACGAATCCTCACCAAACTTTGCAAAAATAAAGTATATGGCCCACTCTGAATTTTTTTGCAAAGTTTGGAGAGGTTTGGTCCAGGGGGGGCAAAGTTATAGGGGGGGTCCCAAAACTTTTGTTTTTTCCTATGGACATAATGGGAAAAAACTTTGCGCATGGCTACAGCCCGAACCGCTGGACGGATTTACACCAAATTTGCGGCAGGAGTGGCGGCTTGGTCCCGAAAGCGTGCTTTTTCAAATTTGGTGTAAATCCGTCCAGTAGTTTCTTTAAAAAATGACCAAAATGTAAGGCAAAAAAAATAGTGATATCTGTGTTCGCTTCGCGGACGAACTTCCCTGTTCGCTCCACGGACAGTACCCCGATTGGCCCATGGGCTTGCGTCATGTCCGCGGACATGCGATGTGTTCGCTGATTGGACGGCGAGGGGCGTGGAGCGCTTCAGATTTTCTGTGGCGCCCGCCATCTTGTATTTGCCGTCGACCGCGTACAGCGCGGTGAAACTTGGATTACAAATTGTATTTAGTGGAGTGTGTTGGTGTGTAAGAGTGTTTGGAGAGGGTGGGTGAGTATGAGATAGGTTCAATGTTTTTTTTTTTATGTGCTATACGCTTTTGTTGTGTTCGATTTGTCCGCGGAGAACACGGCTGTTCTGACATTTTGTAAATAAACTAAATGGTGGGGTGTTCAGGGGACAGAGTATGTGTCCTTTTTGTTCGCAAGGAAGGTAAAATTGAGCTAAAAACACTCGCAGTGTATTTAAATGTTCGTAAATACACAAACTGGGGAGGACGTTGTCCGTATTGTAATCTGTTAAGTTGAATGTGTTCTAAGAACACTCGCGGTGTCCCGAAATGGTTGCAATTACACAAAATGGGGGTGTTCTGAGAATTTTGTTTGTATTGTTCGTTGTCAGGTTGAAAGTGTTCTACGAACCCTCCTTTTGTCTGCTGATAGTACAATTTCCTATGGGCCTCACCTGACTTTTTGTCCACTAAAGAAACGATAAATCAGGCTGGTGTGCGCCGACATTATGTGATAATCCTATGACTGGCGCTATTGACCTGGCTGACTTGCTTTTGCGACACTAAATCATATCTCCCGCCCCTAAACCTGACATTATGAAAGCATTCATATTCCCCGCCTCTCTCCGTGATGTTACAGGGTGCGTCATCAAACGCGCCCAGTTGTCTTCAGTCCTACGTGACTTTACACAGAACCCGGAAGACAACACACATTATGTCACAACACAGCTATCTGTTCACAAACCAAAACTCTGTTTTCCCTGTGTTTTATCTTCTAAGCTGCTTAAAAGTGAATTCAATTGCTTTACTTATTTTCTGATTGTATTGTCACCACATTGGTGATTGCTGCCCCATATTACATGGACGCGGTAGCGTCCATGTAGTTATGGTTAAGTTGGTGTTTCCATAGGAAGAGCACTTTTTGGGTGGCTTATAACTTCGCTCCCTCTGGACGAATCCTCACCAAACTTTGCAAAAAAAAGTATATGGCCCACTCTGAATTTTTTTGCAAAGTTTGGAGAGGTTTGGTCCAGGGGGGGGCAAAGTTATAGGGGGATCCCAAAACTTTTGTTTTTTTCCTATGGACATAATGGGAAAAAACTTTGCGCATGGTTACAGCCCGAACTGCTGGACAGGTTGAAAGTGTTCTACGAACCCTCCTTTTGTCTGCTGATAGTACAATTTCCTATGGGCCTCACCTGACTTTTTGTCCACTAAAGAAACGATAAATCAGGCTGGTGTGCGCCGACATTATGTGATAATCCTATGACTGGCGCTATTGACCTGGCTGACTTGCTTTTGCGACACTAAATCATATCTCCCGCCCCTAAACCTGACATTATGAAAGCATTCATATTCCCCGCCTCTCTCCGTGATGTTACAGGGTGCGTCATCAAACGCGCCCAGTTGTCTTCAGTCCTACGTGACTTTACACAGAACCCGGAAGACAACACACATTATGTCACAACACAGCTATCTGTTCACAAACCAAAACTCTGTTTTCCCTGTGTTTTATCTTCTGAGCTGCTTAAAAGTGAATTCAATTGCTTTACTTATTTTCTGATTGTATTGTCACCACATTGGTGATTGCTGCCCCATATTACATGGACGCGGTAGCGTCCATGTAGTTATGGTTAAGTTGGTGTTTCCATAGGAAGAGCACTTTTTGGGTGGCTTATAACTTCGCTCCCTCTGGACGAATCCTCACCAAACTTTGCAAAAATAAAGTATATGGCCCACTCTGAATTTTTTTGCAAAGTTTGGAGAGGTTTGGTCCAGGGGGGGCAAAGTTATAGGGGGGGTCCCAAAACTTTTGTTTTTTCCTATGGACATAATGGGAAAAAACTTTGCGCATGGCTACAGCCCGAACCGCTGGACGGATTTACACCAAATTTGCGGCAGGAGTGGCGGCTTGGTCCCGAAAGCGTGCTTTTTCAAATTTGGTGTAAATCCGTCCAGTAGTTTCTTTAAAAAATGACCAAAATGTAAGGCAAAAAAAATAGTGATATCTGTGTTCGCTTCGCGGACGAACTTCCCTGTTCGCTCCACGGACAGTACCCCGATTGGCCCATGGGCTTGCGTCATGTCCGCGGACATGCGATGTGTTCGCTGATTGGACGGCGAGGGGCGTGGAGGGCTTCAGATTTTCTGTGGCGCCCGCCATCTTGTATTTGCCGTCGACCGCGTACAGCGCGGTGAAACTTGGATTACAAATTGTATTTAGTGGAGTGTGTTGGTGTGTAAGAGTGTTTGGAGAGGGTGGGTGAGTATGAGATAGGTTCAATGTTTTTTTTTTTATGTGCTATACGCTTTTGTTGTGTTCGATTTGTCCGCGGAGAACACGGCTGTTCTGACATTTTGTAAATAAACTAAATGGTGGGGTGTTCAGGGGACAGAGTATGTGTCCTTTTTGTTCGCAAGGAAGGTAAAATTGAGCTAAAAACACTCGCGGTGTATTTAAATGTTCGTAAATACACAAACTGGGGAGGACGTTATCCGTATTGTAATCTGTTAAGTTGAATGTGTTCTAAGAACACTCGCGGTGTCCCGAAATGGTTGCAATTACACAAAATGGGGGTGTTCTGAGAACGTTGTTTGTATTGTTCGTTGTCAGGGTGAAAGTGTTTTAAGACCACTCCTTTTGTCCGCTAATAGTACAATTTCCTAGGGGCGTCAACCGATTTTTTGTCCACTAAAGAAACGATAAATCCGGCTGGTGTGCACCGACATGTGATAATCCTATGACTGGCGCTATTGACCTGGCTGACTTGCTTTTGCGACACTAAATCATATCTCCCGCCCCTAAACCTGACATTATGAAAGCATTCATATTCCCCGCCTCTCTCCGTGATGTTACAGGGTGCGTCATCAAACGCGCCCAGTTGTCTTCAGTCCTACGTGACTTTACACAGAACCCGGAAGACAACACACATTATGTCACAACACAGCTATCTGTTCACAAACCAAAACTCTGTTTTCCCTGTGTTTTATCTTCTAAGCTGCTTAAAAGTGAATTCAATTGCTTTACTTATTTTCTGATTGTATTGTCACCACATTGGTGATTGCTGCCCCATATTACATGGACGCGGTAGCGTCCATGTAGTTATGGTTAAGTTGGTGTTTCCATAGGAAGAGCACTTTTTGGGTGGCTTATAACTTCGCTCCCTCTGGACGAATCCTCACCAAACTTTGCAAAAATAAAGTATATGGCCCACTCTTATTTTTTTGCAAAGTTCGGAGAGGTTTGGTCCAGGGGGGGCAAAGTTATAGGGGGGGGTCACAAAACTTTTGTTTTTTCCTATGGACATAATGGGAAAAAACTTTGCGCATGGCTACAGCCCGAACCGCTGGACGGATTTACACCAAATTTGCGGCAGGAGTGGCGGCTTGGTCCCGAAAGCGTGCTTTTTCAAATTTGGTGTAAATCCGTCCAGTGGTTTCTTTAAAAAATGACCAAAATGTAAGGCAAAAAAAATAGTGATATCTGTGTTCGCTTCGCGGACGAACTTCCCTGTTCGCTCCACGGACAGTACCCCGATTGGCCCATGGGCTTGCGTCATGTCCGCGGACATGCGATGTGTTCGCTGATTGGACGGCGAGGGGCGTGGAGCGCTTCAGATTTTCTGTGGCGCCCGCCATCTTGTATTTGCCGTCGACCGCGTACAGCGCGGTGAAACTTGGATTACAAATTGTATTTAGTGGAGTGTGTTGGTGTGTAAGAGTGTTTGGAGAGGGTGGGTGAGTATGAGATAGGTTCAATGTTTTTTTTTTTATGTGCTATACGCTTTTGTTGTGTTCGATTTGTCCGCGGAGAACACGGCTGTTCTGACATTTTGTAAATAAACTAAATGGTGGGGTGTTCAGGGGACAGAGTATGTGTCCTTTTTGTTCGCAAGGAAGGTAAAATTGAGCTAAAAACACTCGCGGTGAATTTAAATGTTCGTAAATACACAAACTGGGGAGGACGTTGTCCGTATTGTAATCTGTTAAGTTGAATGTGTTCTAAGAACACTCGCGGTGTCCCGAAATGGTTGCAATTACACAAAATGGGGGTGTTCTGAGAACGTTGTTTGTATTGTTCGTTGTCAGGTTGAAAGTGTTCTACGAACCCTCCTTTTGTCTGCTGATAGTACAATTTCCTATGGGCCTCACCTGACTTTTTGTCCACTAAAGAAACGATAAATCAGGCTGGTGTGCGCCGACATTATGTGATAATCCTATGACTGGCGCTATTGACCTGGCTGACTTGCTTTTGCGACACTAAATCATATCTCCCGCCCCTAAACCTGACATTATGAAAGCATTCATATTCCCCGCCTCTCTCCGTGATGTTACAGGGTGCGTCATCAAACGCGCCCAGTTGTCTTCAGTCCTACGTGACTTTACACAGAACCCGGAAGACAACACACATTATGTCACAACACAGCTATCTGTTCACAAACCAAAACTCTGTTTTCCCTGTGTTTTATCTTCTGAGCTGCTTAAAAGTGAATTCAATTGCTTTACTTATTTTCTGATTGTATTGTCACCACATTGGTGATTGCTGCCCCATATTACATGGACGCGGTAGCGTCCATGTAGTTATGGTTAAGTTGGTGTTTCCATAGGAAGAGCACTTTTTGGGTGGCTTATAACTTCGCTCCCTCTGGACGAATCCTCACCAACCTTTGCAAAAATAAAGTATATGGCCCACTCTGAATTTTTTTGCAAAGTTTGGAGAGGTTTGGTCCAGGGGGGGCAAAGTTATAGGGGGGGTCCCAAAACTTTTGTTTTTTCCTATGGACATAATGGGAAAAAACTTTGCGCATGGCTACAGCCCGAACCGCTGGACGGATTTACACCAAATTTGCGGCAGGAGTGGCGGCTTGGTCCCGAAAGCGTGCTTTTTCAAATTTGGTGTAAATCCGTCCAGTAGTTTCTTTAAAAAATGACCAAAATGTAAGGCAAAAAAAATAGTGATATCTGTGTTCGCTTCGCGGACGAACTTCCCTGTTCGCTCCACGGACAGTACCCCGATTGGCCCATGGGCTTGCGTCATGTCCGCGGACATGCGATGTGTTCGCTGATTGGACGGCGAGGGGCGTGGAGCGCTTCAGATTTTCTGTGGCGCCCGCCATCTTGTATTTGCCGTCGACCGCGTACAGCGCGGTGAAACTTGGAATACAAATTGTATTTAGTGGAGTGTGTTGGTGTGTAAGAGTGTTTGGAGAGGGTGAGTGAGTATGAGATAGGTTCAATGTTTTTTTTTTATGTGCTATACGCTTTTGTTGTGTTCGATTTGTCCGCGGAGAACACGGCTGTTCTGACATTTTGTAAATAAACTAAATGGTGGGGTGTTCAGGGGACAGAGTATGTGTCCTTTTTGTTCGCAAGGAAGGTAAAATTGAGCTAAAAACACTCGCGGTGTATTTAAATGTTCGTAAATACACAAACTGGGGAGGACGTTGTCCGTATTGTAATCTGTTAAGTTGAATGTGTTCTAAGAACACTCGCGGTGTCCCGAAATGGTTGCAATTACACAAAATGGGGGTGTTCTGAGAACGTTGTTAGTATTGTTCGTTGTCAGGTTGAAAGTGTTCTACGAACCCTCCTTTTGTCTGCTGATAGTACAATTTCCTATGGGCCTCACCTGACTTTTTGTCCACTAAAGAAACGACAAATCAGGCTGGTGTGCGCCGACATGTGATAATCCTATGACTGGCGCTATTGACCTGGCTGACTTGCTTTTGCGACACTAAATCATATCTCCCGCACCTAAACCTGACATTATGAAAGCATTCATATTCCCCGCCTCTCTCTGTGATGTTACAGGGTGCGTCATCAAACGCGCCCAGTTGTCTTCAGTCCTACGTGACTTTACACAGAACCCGGAAGACAACACTCATTATGTCAAAACACAGTGTGCCACAATTCGGAATATGAAACTGTGATTTAAAAACAAACAGCAAGATTGTAAATTTTGTAAAATACATTTATTTGACATCAAATGTTTAGAGAATATTCAGCGATTTGCATTTGTCTTTGTTGTCGATCCGCAAAAGTTCATGTTGAGCCACACGATGTTCTTTTGCGGTACAGAAGGTGTTAGATCAGCTTAGAACACAATGCACCACAATTCGGAATATGAAGCTGTGGTTTAAAAGTAAACAGCAGGATTGTACATTTGGTAAAGTACATTTATTTCACATGAAATGTTTAGTGAATATTCAGCGATTTGCAATTGTCTCTGCTGTCGATCAGCAAATGTTTATTTTAAGCCACGCCCTGTTCCTTTGCGGTAGATAGGCTGTTGGTTTATGATAAAAGCAGTAAATGGTCGCACTGATAATCGGAAGGTTGGTCCAACAACGAGGCATTAGACCACCATAATGGTTGGTATGTTGCTTCTAGGCGCTAGTACTGCGTAAGGGCATATTGGTCCTTGGCGATTGTCCCATAAAATGGTGAGGGTCATGAAGTTGCTTACATGGAGCTGCACCTGTCAGTTGAAATATCCATCCGCTGGAGTCTGAAAATCATGACATTGGCAAAATGGGGCAATGAACCTGTTTTAAAAAACATAAATTAGTCTCACCAGCCGATCTTTATTAAAAATATTCATTTTATTTATTAGGGCGTGAAACTATTTGCTAGCGAATAAAATAATAATATTTTTGCATTTATATAGCGCTAAGAACCGTCAGGTATCTCAGCGCTGCTTATTATTACCCACGGTGTGTGGTGCTCATTTATCGACCACGGAAGGATGAAAGGCTGAGTTTGGCCATGCCGGGATTCGAACCTACGTTAGCAAAAGCGAGCGCTCTATTCGCTGTGCCACTTGACCGGCTACAGTGAAGTGGCACAGCGAGTAGAGAGCTTGACCGGCTACAGACCGGTTAAATTATTTCTATTAACCCACCCTCTGTCGTCTGCCTTTCTCAGAGCCCTCTAAACGACAGGGAATCAATTCGGCGGTGATAGTGCGCGATAGAAAATAGTGCGCGATAGAAAAAAATATGTCACATTGAATGAACAAGTACAACTTGACCGGGATTTAATGGCACGCTATTGTTATTATATTCCGGTATAAAATAATCTAAAGGGTTACTTACATTATAATTGCATTTTCCATTGTCCAAGTGTAGTGCAGTCCCAAAATACGACTCCGTGTGTGCCAACGATCTTTCTCAAAGTGATATAATATCCAAAAGTGGTTTCGTTTCAGAAATTTCATCTTTATCGTGTCTTACGTTTTTGCTACACTTCTTCAAAAGAAGTCTTTCAGCACACTCTCTGTCTGTCAAGGTAAAAAAACATAGAACCTTATACTGGGAGTCGTGGGCCTCTCCGGGCCGCGACAAAAAAATGGAAGCAGCTGACCTTCACTGTGAATGAGCACAAATGCTTATTTTGCAACATTCTGTGTAAAGCCATCTGTGAGAACTTGCTGTTTACACTACATCTTTGGATATTGTTTGCGTGCTAATAAAAAAAGTTTGTTTAAGAGGCGTTATGGTTCCAAGTAAAGCCGAAAAACCCCTGAAATTCGCCAGTTATGGTAAGCTAAGCAAGCATAACTCGTGCCACCACCGTGTACTGCTAAGACTAACACCCAGGACATCAAAGATGACATCGCAAATGTCATTGATGACATCACTGATGACATCACATTTGCATTTACTTTTCATGAAATTTGTGTACTAGGGATTTTTATTATAATGTTGCGAAAAAAGTGTCAAGGATCATTGCAATAAATATACTGTAATTAGCGCTTTGAACGATGCATTGATATAAATAGCATTGTATTATGGGGTTCCATCTAGTATACTGAGGTACTAATGGAGAAACATAGCGTTGTGTGCAGCATACAAGATTAAAGTATAATATTTGTAATGTTAATATGTTGAATAATGAAATGATAATTGTCCTGAAATGTTCGAAAATAAACAAAATGGGGGTGTTCTGAGGACGTTCTTCAAAATGTGTGACTGCTTAGCTGTATGCAATGAGGGAATGGCACAGAGATAAAGGGGAAATGGTAGAAGGGGTGTCGAAGAGTTACGCGGTCCGCGGTCACCACAGCTGTCCGTGGACAGGGCGTGCTTCATCTGGGGTTTTCCAGCAAATCCAACATGGAAAGAAGACTGTACGAATTAGCCAATCAGATGTCGAGGTTGTGGATTTGTGTTGAAAGAGACTGTGTGTGGTGAAGATGGCAGAAGTAGAGAAAGTCAGGGTGTTGGTGCTTGGAGATATGTTTGTGCATGGTTTACAACAGTACGCTCGATGCAGGCATGTTGAAAAGAACTTTGATGTGAAAGGAGTGGAGGTGGTGTGGAGCACTGTGCCTGATTGCAATGTACAGGGAATTGTACAAGTTTGTGAGCATATGGCCACGATGAACAGTCCGCATGTGGTAGTTTTGCACTATGGTGCTTTCCATTTGAGCAACGTCAGTGCCCCTACTTTGTTGGCTGATTTGGAACGCTTGGTTCAAGCCGTAATGAAGATCCTTCCAAATGCGATAGTAATTTTTTCTGGATTACTACCTAGGGCAATTTGGGACAATAGTTCCGTTTTTTGTCCTCTGCAAAACATTGCTAGGTGTGTCATCAACCGAGGCATCTGTGCCTTCATGCTTAGAGCTGGTATGTTCTTCTGTAATAATGAGAATATTGATGCCAGTAATACTGTTAATTTTAAAGAAGATGGCATATCTTTATCTTTTACGAGAAATGCCTTTCTATTTTGGAATGTAAGGGTTGCTTTGGAGAAGGTTATGTGAAGATTTTAGGAGTAAAGTAAGAAAAAAAAAACAAGAACAAAAATACAAAATAACAGGTGTCTGTCAAGCATCTGTAAAAAAACCCAAAAAAACAGCTCTTTTCAGAGCCAACTTCAAAGGGGAAATGGGGCACACTATTTAAATTTACTTTCACCACGCTCAGATTCTCGATATGTCCGCGGACATGGCGGTAGTCCGCGGACATCAAAATCACTACGTGGGGGTTCAGTATGTTCTATGTTACATGTATATGAAGTCAGGGATATTATGGTTAAGTTGTGCTACTAAAAACCTATGAAATTAAGTGAAAAAACTTTGTTAAAGGGACTTTATGGTTAAGTTGCGCTATGAAAAACCTATGAAATTCAGTGAAAAAACTTTGTTAAAGGGGCGTTATGGTTAAGTTGCGCTACTAAAAACCTATAAAATTCAGTGAAAAAACTTTGTTAAAGGGACGTTATGGTTCAAAGTAAAACCGAAAAACCCCTGAAATTCGGCAGTTATGGTAAGATAAGCAACCATAACTCGCGCCACCGTACACTGCTAACACTAACACCCAGGACATCAAAGATGACATCACAAATGTCATTGATGACATCACTGATGACATCACATGGCTGACTCTCCCTTTTTTTCCTTTACTGACATATCTAAGCCACATAGTTTTCTTCAGTAACAGTTAGGAAGTAAAAATTGAAAAGGTACTATATTTGTAGCATTATGGTCAAGTCAAATCATATGAAACATATACATAGCGGAAGACACAGGCTTGAAAGAGAGCAATCCTTTCTGTGCATGAAGATAATCATTAGGGTTATCAGCACTTTCTCATAGTTTTATTTTTATTACTCTACCTTCCCTGTATATGCTCATATTTGTATACATTATACTCACTCTCCTTTCCTTTGGGTGCATTCACATCATGTGATACACATACATATGGTAAGTAGCAGCTTTGAAACAGAGCAATAGTTTCTCTGCATAAAGACAATCAGTTAGGTTATGAACTCTTTCTGCTACTACTTCTGCTTTTTTGTTTACTTCACTGTCCCTGTATATACTCATATTTGTATGTGTTGTCTCTTTGTGTTTTGTCTGTAATAATTATGAATTAAGTGGGTTTTATTATCTACTTATTACATGTTTCACAGTACGCAAAACTCTAATAAGAAAGCAGTTATCATTTCACTATTCAACATGGCAAGATTATGAATATGGCACCTTCATCATGTATGCTGCACACACTGCCTATGTTTCTACATGAGTAGCTTAGTATACTGGATACAACTTCATAATAGAATTCTATTTATATCAATGCATTGCTTAATGCACTAATTAGCTCATGTTAATTATCCCAATGATCATTGACAGTTTTTGGTCAGCATTATAAGAATCCCTTGTACAGAGTTTTTATGAAAAGTAAATGCACATGTGATGTCATCAGTGATGTCATCAATGACATTTGTGATGTCATCTTTGATGTCCTGGGTGTTAGTGTTAGCAGTGCACGGCGGTGCGAGTTATAGTTGCTTATCTTACCATAACTGCCGAATTTCAGGGAGTTTTCGGTTTTACTTTGAACCATAACGTCCCTTTAACAAAGTTTTTTCACTGAATTTCATAGGTTTTTAGTAGCGCAACTTAACCATAACGTCCCTTTAACAAAGTTTTTTCACTGAATATATATATATATTAAAATTTGATTTGAATTTTAAATAAATAAATAAACATTTACCTTTACAAACCAACCTGATTCTTGGTCCACTGTGACCTGAGGGGAGGGGGGTATTTTGAGATGGGTGTGATATGAGTGGTATATCACTCAGAATATTGAACCTATAGACATAATAAATACGTATTTAATCTGTGCATTACATGCTAGGTGAGACCTGGGTGTGTGCCTGATTGAAATCCTTAACAAAACCAGGCTTACTAAAGACGGCTCAAAGACTAACTTAGTCTGCAAGCGCCGTACTTATATAGTAGCTCAGGTTTACTTTCAACCAATAAAAGAGAATACCAAGTTTGTCTTTTAACGTTCCAATGATTGTCAAAATTACTGAAATGAAATTAAGATCCTTGTATTGCAGTTCAAAAATACGTAGTTTCACACACTAAGGTCGAGACCATTTATATGAGATTGTGCCTCTCCATGGAATCTGATATTCTACAATGATACACTTCAGCCGATGTTATTGATGTTTTTAGATTCTATGCGATTTACGATTCGCAATGTTTGACTTTATAAGATAAGTCACAGTAAATAAGATCATCCGTGTATGTTACCTGTGTTACTTACAAAGTACCCACACTTGGGTATTCTCAGAAGCTACACTCCTCGCCGGAGCCAGAAATCCTGGAAGACCAAAAAACCAGGAGGCCGGCCCTCGAGAATCGGGTCAGACCCCGAGTATTCCCAACAGAAACCGCAAGATGAGGTGAGGCTCTGAGTACGCCGAGGCTCCGGCAGCTCTGGCAGTAATGCACCGCGGTGATCCGAGGATGCAAGGCTCTGAGGTACATGAGGGCACTCGTGAGTCAAGCTGCACCAACGCTACAGAGGCCGCTTCCGACTCACAGCACTCTCCAAGCAAATCCAATCAAACACCCAGGAGCTATGAAATGCTGCCTCTGATGGAATATTATTATTTTTTAATTTGGTTAAAAGTTGTTCTTAACTAACAATTGTTTTTTTATTTGTTGCAATGGGTAGGTTTTTTGCTTCAGTAAGTGGTTTATCTGTGAGCTAAATAGAATGCACATACTAATAATCAGTTATGTCCTCAAAGTTCCACATGCAATCACATTGGATTATTAACATAGAAGCTCGCAGATGCCGTGTGTGGTACTTAGGAGGAAAATATGTTTTTCCTGGACAAAAAGAACCATGAACAGATTCGCTGCAGACACTTCAATTACTTATAGCTCAATATGAACTCGTGTTTTTAATTCAATTAGGATGTTTAGTGCTTTCATTCATTGTCATGTTGATAGCACCATGAAGCTGAAGTGTTCAAAATATAGACAAAGGACCGCTATTAGATTCACCCGCATTGCGCACTGTGCACGCAAACAGACACTAGAAACAGTCTTCCATTTACAGGGCAGTGTGATATTTTCTGCCGCCGCACCTCGGCTCTAAAAGGGGGTTATGTATGCATTCAGATCACATTTTAAGAATAAAATATTAATTCATTATACTTTGCAAAATGGAGTTCTGTTTGGATGATATGTCATCATTTATGGGGGTTGATTGCACGTTGTTCATGTTTATTAATATAACAAGAAAACACAATACCACTGCCAGCTTTTTTCCCTTACATACACTAACAAGACATAAATGAAATCCTTGCCATAAAGTGGGCATCTGTCCCCTGTGTTGTTTGACTTGTCCGATACCTCCAAAATGAAAGGCACCTACTGTAATCCCCAAGTACCGCTCCCTGGGCAACAGTCAAGCGAATGACTCCATCTCATGAGATTTGAAAGTATTATAATGCATAGACAGACAGCATATAATTTTGCTAATGCAATCAAATCAAATCATGTCATTTAAGAGCCTATTTTTCCATTTTCTATTAGCATAATCTGATTGGTTCTCAAGCTGGTGTTTCATTAGAGCATACTGTGGGAGCCAATGCAAAGGCGTCCATAAAAAATATTCTCTGTCGCCGCAATAATAGAATATAGAATATTAAAGAGAGAATGAGCGCACATGCACTGCCCTTCAGACTGCCCTGAATTTTACATGCAGCAATTTATTGGTGAAATCAATTGGAGTCAATTTGCAGACGGATAGCTTTGTCAAAATGGATGACCAGCACAAGATGGCACCCATGTTTGTTCGTGCCTGCTATTGGTCTGAGTTTTCTGAAAAACGCCCTAGGTAATGGGAAACTGGCTTCATTAGGCATGTTGTGCATCTAGCCAAACTATTAGAAAAGCAATGGGACTCTCTCAGTGTGATAGCTCACGCTTTCCTCTTTGCTGCGACTGCAAGAAAATAGAAATGCAACACGACAACAATAACTGTCCACCGCAGAGCAAAAAAGCAACAAATCCACGCGTGTGGCGTCAATTTCAGATTTTAATAGTATTATGTAGTGCTACCGGAAACAGGAGATTGTTTCACAGGGATTAGAATGGGATGCCGCATTTCCCCTAATTGGAGGCACTGGGGACTGGACACAAACAATTGCTGCGCGTTTTTGTGATGCTACGTGCTCGCTTGCAGCGCCTATAATTGAGGGTGATTATGGCTAATGACTCTAATAATGTGCACTTTGAAACCAGCATGACGGTGTCATTTGTATGAAACCTATTCGGTATCTCTTCAGGCATTTTGCCTGGTTTAATCTCTGCAGATGAAACCTCGGAAGATTCACAGCTGGCCCAGACAGCAGATTTCACTGTTCCACCGCAGTACCCCTAGCAAGACGCGATTGTACTGCAGCACGCGGCACGTTTAACTAAATAGCTCCCGGTCGGGAATGTTTTCAATAATTACAATGCAATCTATTTACGGTATGTTGGATGCATAGGTGTAAAGGACAAATTCGTAGGACAACGACCTACACGCATAAGATATGATATGATATGGCATTTATAACGTGCCTATACACAAGTGTTTCAAGGCACGACGAGGCAAGGGAGGGGGAACAAAGGTAGGAGAGACAAATATCCTACTAGACCAGGTGTCATTCAGATTGTGCAAGTGCATGGGATGGGGTAAGGAGGAAAGTGGGGGTGGTGAAGGGACAGTGCAGTACATTGGAATAGAATAATAACAGTAAGTAAAAGTAATGGCCAGCAGGTGGCAAGTGCAAAGATGTTCAGTCATTACAAACATGCAGTAGATGAGTTATTGATATTGACATTGATATTTTATTTCTATCCCGCTCGTACACAAGTGTTTCAGAGCGCGACAAGGCAAGGGAGGGGAACAGGGGAGAACAAAATTGCGATCCTACTAGGCCCAGTGACATTGAGAACGCGCAAGTGCATGGGGGAGGGGGAGGGGAAAAGTGCATGGAAGGGGGGAGAAGTGGAAAGTGCGAAGCAGAGGAGAAACAGATAAATAACAATAAATAAATAATAAAGGCAACAAACTGTGGTAGAGCAGCCAGCAATTTGCAATTTGCAAGTGCTAGGTTTAAGGCAGCAGACAGGGTAGGTCTGATAAGTGCAGGAAGAAAAAGGGGCTGCTGTATGGGTACAGATTGTAAGAGGATCCAATCCAGCACTACAGCTAAGTCAATGCCTAGTCTGGGATACTGAATGGAAACCCTTATTGATATATCTTTATGTCCAGTTCATGAGTTCTGGATGACTACCCCTATATAACACCCCTCTCTTGGAATCCCCCTGACCCCGCTGAGCCAAGAAGTAGTTCTGTTTTGCAAGTTTAAAAGGTTTATTTGAGAATTTAAACAATATATATATATATATATATATATATATATATATATATATATATATATATAACACTTTTATAATGAATTAATAATTGAATATCACACTTAATCTGAGCAGTAATCAATAATGGATAGTCTGGCACTAGCACACTTGTGAATAGGAACAGAAGAATAAGGTGGTAGAGAATGCTTTATATAAGTTCAGATGGATGCAATGTTGAATGAAAGGCAGTACAGAAAATACTCAATATGATTTCAACAAAACAATGTAATCACTTTTCTCTGGCAATCCACTCCCCCCCTTTATGCAATGCAAGGAAATGGAAGAAAAGCACACAGTTCTCAGAAATGCAATCAAATGTAATTCAGTTCACCCCAGCAAGCTTAGACTACAGAAGTTTGAAACACAGGCCCAAAATGCTTTTATATGTGCTGGCAATGAAGTGAAAAATATGCTAAAATGCTTTTAATTCCCTCTAGAGGTTCAGGGTGAGTGGTATCTAGTTAATATTAGTCCAGGCTCACTCTAGCAATGATTCAGGGATGGTTCTTAAGGTTCTTAAGAGGCAAACAAATTTTTAGCAAGGAAAGCAAGGAAACTGATGTTTTCACACGTGGCTGGATTTTTAACCAAATCGAAAATCGCGGTAAAATTCGCGAATGCGAGAGTAACAAGTCGGTTCTAAGCTTGTTTAAAAGCTGAGATTCTAAGCTTTCAGAGGAAAGTTGAGCCAAGTTCCTAGCACAAACGGTTCCAGAGTTATGAACGACGTTGTGAAGGTTGTTTTTCGGATTTGAAATTAAGTTCAAAGCGACAGGTTACAGCTTGCAGCTAGAAAATGACAGTTGAGAGCTTTGCAAATGACAGGTCACAGTTAGGAGGCAGTTCTGGTTGGATTAAAATAGATTGAATTATATTATTTTAACTAAGAGATTGGTTCTGCACAGTTCTGCTAGGTACTCACAATATATTTTAGAAATATGCCTCGCCACGGATCTGGTCAGGTTTTGGACTGGACTCAGCACTTCACAGTGATCTGGGTCAGCTCTCTGGTTCTGCTAACAGCGGTCTGGGTCAGCTCTGCTCTGCTGGTCTAGCCTCTCTGGATTCTGGATACTGCTCTGCTTTCTAGGTACTGCTACAGGTTCTGGAGATTGATGGATTTGAAGTCTGGATCTCTGGATGTGGTATGGTCCGGCAGCATGCTCCGCAGCAAATGGAATTGAAGGTCTCTATCTGTCCTGACTGTCTGCTTTTATGTGTTTTGAAAGTGGGTGGAGAGGCTAGCTTTCTAGACCCTACCCCTCTCCACTTGTCATTGGCCACTTCCCCCTCTTCCCCTTGATTGGGGGAATTAAGTGGAGTGTCAGAGCGATGTCATTTAATGGCTTGCAGAGAGGACACTCCCCTGTCAAATTACACACAATTTATATTTGACCCAAATGCATATTTGCACAGGTACACATTTGTTTAAAATTACATGCACCCATCACATTTACTGATGGTAGCCCCTGTTCCAATTCTGTCGTTTCTCGGAGCTTGGGTTCAAAAATGGCACATATTTCACTTTTTGGTCAGGTAACCAATATTGGATTTGTCCCCGCATTTACACAAATGTTCGCAAAGCATGTGGGCATTAGGTGGTGGAGTGTCAGATTTTTAACATACATACATTTAGAGTAATATCCTCTTTTCCGCTAAAAACCCCCCTGAACATACCACCGGGTCCTAACACGTCTTCAAATGTGCACAGAAAAATCACAAGAATAATGATATCACTTATAACATTTTCACAAGTCCGCTCTATGAACGATCAATCTTTTTAGATTTATGTTCTGGCCCCAAAGGGGTGTGGTTTTCAGGTCACATGGTATAGAAACCAGTTTATCCAGTTTCTGCCAAGCTCAGAGACCCTGCCCCTCCCAGCTCCTGCCAAGAGGAAGCTGTTTTACGGCCCCCCAATAAACCATCTGCCTGGGCACTGGAAGGCCTATTGTTCAAGAGGAAGCCATTTATGGCCTCCCCCCAATAAACCCTCTGCCTGGGCCCAGGACAGGCCTTTGTTCAACTCCCTGTAGCTGCTCCACCCCTAATCTAATCAGAGAGGTGACAACTCCTTTTGGCCAGGGGAAGAGTGGCTGAGCAGGTTTTAACTCCTGTGGGGGTAGATGTCAGGCAGAATTCAGTTTCATTAAGCCAGGTTTCAGATAAAATGTCACTTTTTGTTCCCCAGTTTAAGTCAAGACAATTTTTACATATGCAGCTAGAATGCTGATTCTAAGTTTAAAACTATGACATTTCAACAGTGACAAACTATGTGACACTCAAAAGTAGGTCACTCAGTTAATTTAAACATTTTCGATTTTTGGTAGTTTTAAATCCAGTTTCAGTTAGGCTGCTGCAGACCTGCAGAGCTCAGCCAGTCTTGATATGAACATTCAAGTCACTTCAGAATATAACTTTAGATTGTATCCACCTCTCAGTAAGTCTTTCTTTGGCCTGCTTTGGGTTTATGTATTCAGTTTTACACAAAAAAGTCTGGTGGTTTTAAAACGCCAGCTTTCTGATAGTGGTGAGTACTGGTAATGCACCCATTTTTGGGATTTAAGAAAATGAATTCCCCACAATTCTAGGTTGCTTTTGGCAATCAGCATTGCCATTCCCAATGGTTTCAGGCTACTGTGTGGGTAGTCCAATGGTGGTTTTAGGCAGTGCCCTTCTGTGCCCATAACATCGGCAAAAATGGGTGGCAGCCTATTCTTCATGCATTTCCCTGGGCATTTTCTGGGAAGCTCTGGCCATCATGATGTTTTCAGTGCCAGTAGCGCACAGTTTTTGTGGTAGGGCTCGGATGCATGGGTAAAAACATCCCACAAGCCCCCCTCTTGCAATGGCCATTCTGTTTCACTGATGGAACTCGCAAGATCTGGGATGTTTCCTCATCTTCTTCCGGTAGATGGCACAGTTCAGCATCTTTTTCTCCATCCGGTCGGATCGATAGGTTCTCCTCGCCGGTCCTGATGGGAAGTTTGGGCGGTACCCAGGGCCCCTTGCGTCTCTGCTCCCGGTCTCCGGATCGTCCTCCCTGGCCAGTCTCAAGGTTTTCTTTCTCCTACGACGACAAAGGAAGAGCGGCAATACCTATTCATAGACATTTTTCCCCCACCATTGATATAGTGGGTTGGCATATAAATTTATAGTCAAAACATATGAACATGCACATTTCATTTTGCATTCAAAAACGAAAACACCTACATTGAGAAACTCAGAATTTGATAGGCGATATGTAGGATATTTTAAGTTAGAAATGAATTAATCTGAGACAGTACCCTCTAGGATTCCAGAGGATTCCTCCAGTTGTTGCAGAGTGTGCCTGGGATGGCAACACTTCAACTGGTTAATGTGGACCCACTTGTCTTCCCCCTCTGCCAAACCGCCTTTGGGGATGCGGATCTTGTAGGCCACAGGGGAGATCTTGTCTATAATCTCAAAGGGTCCCTTCCATGTAGGCAAACATTTTCGCTGTTTGGCCTGGTTCCTTTGGAAATTGTATAGATAGACCCGGTCCCCCACCTGATATTCCTTCCTGGAAGTCTTCAGGTCATAGTGGGTCTTCATGCTATCATCTGATCTTTCTAGATTCCGCTGAGCATAAGCAAAAGCATGTTGAAGGTGTTTCCTTAAATTCTCCACATACTCATGAGTTGTGGAGGCATTTATCAGTGTCTGCTCTTGGGTCCTGTAGAGCAAATGCTGAGGAAGCACCATCTTGCGCCCAGTCATCAACTCAAATGGTGACATTTTGGTTGCAGATGAAGGGGTAGATCTGATGGCCATTAGGACCAGAGGTAATCGGATATCCCAACTTGGCCCAGAATCTGCCACAAACTTCTTTAATATGCTCACAATGGTTCGGTTATATCTCTCTACTGCCCCAGAAGAAGCTGGCCTGTAAGCAACGTGTAGCTTTCTCTTGACCCCCAGTATCTCCCACATCTTTGTCATCACTTCACTGGTGAAGTGGCTACCTCTGTCTAACTCAATCCTTTGAGGTAGACCGAAACGGGAAAAAATGTTGTTAATCATCAGGGCAGCTGCAGTTTCTGCCTTGCAATTTGGGGCTGGGAGACATTCCACCCAGTTGGTAAACAAGCATGTAACGGTCAACATGTACTTGTTTCCTCTAGTCGAGCGAATCACAGGGCCTACAAAGTCGATTTGTAAATCTGACCATGGCAGTGTCATCCCCCTCTTTTGGAGAGGCGCACAGTGCGTGAGGGATGATGGCTGAAATTGTGCACACACAAGAAACCCCTTCAAGTATTGGTCGAGGTCCTGCCCCATGTGTGGCCAGTATGCAACCTCTCTTAAGATTTCCAATGTTGTGTGAAACCCCCTATGACCGGCGGTGGCCGCATCATGGGCGTGACTTAACATCAGGCTTCGGAATGAGGTAGGAACCACCCACTGATCGTGGCCAGCTTTGGATTTCCTTACCAACAAACCGTCTTGGATCCGGAACATTTTTGGACATTTCATCAACACTCTTAGGTCCTCTTTCCCAGTGTAATCGGTATCCGTCAGGGGAAAGTTCTCAGGGTCCTCAAGGTGCTGGTAAAATTTACCAATTATTGGATCCCCCTTCTGAGCGGTAATCAAATCAGCATCAGGGGTCTCCTTACTCCATTGTGCAATTGAAAGGTCATTGTGAGCATTTGTCTGGGACCTAGTGATAGCAGCGACCTGGATTTCCCCCAACAGGGACTCAATCTCAATTAGATCCCCTTGGATGGCCCCGGTTTTGGCCAGCTGATCAGCTAAGTCATTTCCAATTTTGTCTGGTCCCTCTACTTTGGAATGACCCTTGATCTTCTTCCAATAGATGGTCATTCCCTTTGAGGTGACCAGATCATCAATGTTTTGGATCAACTTCCCATGTTTCAAGGGTTTGTTGTTAGCACATAACATGCCTCTGGTTTTCCAATTAACCAGCTGCTCCACGAACCCGTTCCGTACATAATCCGAATCTGTGATTATGACCAGTTCGTGGAGTTGATGCTGGACAGCAGTGAGGATGGCCTGATGCACAGCCATCAATTCTGCCACCTGACTACTTCGGGGACCAATTTTGTATCCAGCGGAGGGTTCTGGGGACTCATTCACCCATGCATTCCCTACGCCGGCCACCAGTTCTTTCTCCCCGTTGTTGTCAACATGGTAAGAGCATCCATCCACATAGACAGTGGGCATTCCCTCACACTTGTCCTCTTCAAAGACTTTGTGTGGGGAATTAAGGTATGCCTCCATGTTGTCCTTGATTTTTAGACTTTCGTCCTCGAGACAGTTTTCTCTGGCACAATCATGCAAGTCAGCCAGACCTTGCGTGAGGGGACTCTTCTTGTTTTGGCCATATCGGACCTCCACAGGAAAGCCTTGCATTGACAGAATCCAGGAAGTAATTCGGGAATTAATCACATTTCCGGCCCGGATTCTATCACTTTGGAGATATTGCAGAGGCTGGTGTGGAGTCTCCACTATGATGTGTTCCCCCTGGATAAACTGGCGGTAATTCTTCAATGCCCACACCGTTGCCAGGAGTGCCTTCTCACAATCGTTGAATTTTTCCTCCACAGAGGATAAAGTTTTGCTCGCATATGAGATTATTTTATTGACCTTGTCATGCTTTTGGTATAATACTGCCGTCAAGCACGTATTAGAGAACCCCGTCTCCAGGAAGAACTCCTTGTTTCTGACAGGGTAAGCTAGGCAGGGCGCTTGTGAGAGGCTTCTTTTGAGTTGTTTTACCGCCTCGGTTTGTTCTGGACCCCATTCCCACTTGACCCCCCCCTTCAGGAGATGAATCAGGGGTCTGGTGATCTCTGCGTAGCCCTCAATGAACTTTCTGCTGTAATTAGTCAGTCCAAGGAGGCTCCTTAGTTCCCGCAAAGTTGTGGGGTCTTTCAGTTTCTGAAGTGCTTCCACTTTCTTTTCCTGGGGACAGAGACCCTGAGGAGTAATCTCATGCCCCAAGAAATTAACACGGGTTCTACACCACTGTGCTTTCTGAAAGGAAAGTTTTGCTCCGGCGGCCCTCAACTGGGTCAGAACATAACGGATCTCCGCTATGTGTTCCTCCACAGATGAACTTTTGATGAGGACATCATCTACATAAGCCAGGTTACCCCTTGCACCCAGGTCGGGCATGGCCTTGTGTAGGAAAATGTTGAATTCATTGCCGGAGTTGAGGTATCCGAAGGGAGTCCGGGTCCATGTGTACTGCTGGCCCCCAAAGGTAAAAGCCAGCTTGTATTGGTCCTCCCTACTGACAGTCACAGTCCAGAATCCATTGGTCAGGTCTATTGCAGTGAATACCTGTGACCCAGCCCTTGGTCAATGTAGGGCAGAGGCCATCGGGAAGTATGGACCCGTTTGTTGAGCTCCCTGAGGTCGGCGCAGAGTCTCCACTGGCCGTTTGGCTTCAATATTCCCAGCACCGGATTATTGAAGGTGCTGTGGACTGGACAGATTATTCCCTGGGACTCAAGGTTCTTAATTATTTCAGTAAGGGACTCCATTGATGCGAGAGGCAAGCGATATTGCTTCACAAACACTGGAGTCATGCCAGGGTCCGTGGGGATTGTTGTTGTGTGGATGTAGGTGCGGCCACAGTCATATGAGTCTACCGCAAAGAGATCTTGGAAATCGAAGAAAACTTGTTTCAACTTTTGCTTTTGTTCCAGAGTCACACAGGCATCAGCTAGGTTGACTCTCTCTTCCACCATCTGCCTGAAGCCTGGAAAGACTTCTGGTTTGGCTATTTCAGCAGCCTCCTCCAGCTGGGTGGAGAAGTCCCTGGTCAGAGTGCTGATTTGGACTGGAGGCTTCAGGTGGGACAGGCAGCCCTCATGGACCTGGAAAATCACCTCATCCCTCCTGAAGTCACAAGTCACATCTTCCTTACCATAGGGGCAGGAAGTGTACACCAGGAAGTTCCCCCCATGCCGGGTAAAAATCCTGTCTGGTGTTGTATTGTCCTCACTGTCACTGTCAAAACAGTCCTTGGGGAATGGTCCTAACAGTTCATTTCCTAAATTGATGGAAAAATGTCGGTCATCAACCGCCATTCCAATAATGGTACCTGCGGCTAGAGTTATACTCTTTAAGTCGCTGTTATCCACCTCTATTAGAATGGTGTCATGTTCTATGTTGACTAATGGAGTTGGGTTTACCCCCAACCCTTGCTGTTGGAGAGAAGCGTTTAGATGTATGTAAGCATCAGGGTTTTTCAAATGTTGTCCTCTTTTAACTTTCACTTCCAGGGAGAACTGTCGGGTCCTTTCTGGGATGGTGAATTCCTCTTTAATCTGAATTTCAACTGCATAAGGTAGCAATTGAGCTGACCTAAATGCTTTTTCTGGATCATCAAAGCCCATGGGATTATCCGCTAATCGGGACCAAGCTTTGAAGTTTATTAGGTCCAAACTAATGGCAAAGCGATTGAGAATGTCACTGCCTAAGTAAAAGGCGGCAGTGACGTCTCGCACGACCCAACAATTATGGACTATGCTCTTGTTGCCAATGGAGATTTTGAGCATACACCTGCTTGGCAGGAGATGTTTGGAATTAGGTGCTTCCAGGTCCATTTCCCATTTGTCTATCAGTTTGAATGTGGGAATGGCTGGATCTTTTGGGAGTTGGCGGAACATGGCTTCGCTGATGAAGCTCTTACCGTTGTTCACGCACACTCGAGAGAGAACAGAGTCCTTCCCATGATTTAACTGAACAGGGATGAACAACTGCTCTCCTATTTGCTGAATATCAGCTAGGCCGTGAGCTGATTTCACCTCTTTCTGGACTATAGGAGTGGGAGTTTCTGATTGTGGATTAGTAAAGAATTTCAGAGTGTTTCCTTCCAGCGTGGAATACCACTTTAGACTGGAAGGAAGGTTGATTTTCAGAAATAGAGAGGACCCCCCATTACCAGTCTGTTGTCCTACTGCTATTACTGTCACGTCTGGAATTTGGTTATTCTGGAAGTGGAATTCTACTTGGTCAGATTTTTGTTCAACCATGTGGCATGTGCCGTTTAAACTAACATGGTTGACACTCTGTTTTAATTTTATGGGTCGGCTAGTCTGGGTCCAGAGGACCTTGTTTACGCAATCTATTAGGGGTGACAACCTTCTCAGGAGGTCATTCCCTAGTAAACATGGGGTGCCCTCTGGAGTCACAACTATGACCGGGTGTTTCAACTTGTGTCGCCCAATTTTAATGTCCAAATCTGCCGTCCCCTCGACGGGAATTTCCTTCCCGTCAAAGTTCTGGAGTTGTCCAGGAAGTGAGGTGAGAGGAATTTGGTTTTCCCTCCCCTTCCTGCATTCAGTTCATCAAAGGCCCTTCTGGACAGAAGGGTAGCTTGAGATCCCGTGTCCACCAGTGCCAAAATTGTACCCTGCCCCTGTACTTGTACCGGGGCATAGTATCTTCCCTCCTTCTCCTCAAGGGGGCACAGATAATGCACATTTTTGGACAACTGGTGGGCTAATTTTATGGTTTTGGACATTGCAAGAGAAGAAATTTGGGCAGACTTCTGTGGAGAGCCTTGAGAATCTGAAAGAAAAAGTTGGCAACTGGAGATCAGAGCCATTGTGGGTTCCCCGGGTTCCGGTTCCGGGCCGCCCCCCCCTTTTTGGAGGCAGTCACCAGGATGGGTTGGAACCAGGGGATTTTGGCATTGTTGGTTCTGGGATAAGATAGTGGGCGGCGGTAGCTCAGTCTCCACATCTCCCCAGTCTATATTGGAATCTTTTGGGACCCATTTTTCCTTGGGAGGAGTTCCCCCATCTCTGAAGGAGAAGATCCTTTCCCCAGGATCCTCTGGGGATCCCTCTCCTTCAAATTGGAAGATCTGTATTTCTTCCACAAAACGGGTCTGTTTGGGTCCTTTGTTTCTCCTACCCCCCCTCTGCTCCTTGGGAGGCAGGCTTTCAGGGGCAGGAGATTTTGTTTCCGGTTCCTGGTTTTCCAGGGGCTGTTTACAAGTTGGGAAGGAAGCTTCCTCCAAGGCTTTACACCCCCCTTCCCCTTGTGCCTCCTCCCTGGGAACCGGTGTATTATCGGGGTGCTGCCCCCGTCATTGTTCTGGAGCACCAGGTCCAGAGTTTGGGGCATTCTGTGCCGGCATGCCCATCTGAGGGTTCTGCTGAGCCCTTAGCACGCGACCCAGCTCCTGTGCCATGTTCTGAACCTGGCACTCTAACTGGGAAACCCGCTCAGGCTGATACGGGGCCCTGTTTTCTCCCCTGGATTGATCCCGGGAAGGGTAGCTATCCCTTCTCTGGTAATACCCCGGATTGGGAAGATTTCGGTACCCCTCCACCCTTGGCCTCCCCTCTCCCGGATTAGGTTGTCTGGGCTCAGGGAATTGGGGAAAGAAGGATGGATGATTTTGGGGTTGGAAGTTGGGTGTATACCTGGGGAAAAAGTTCTGCCCAGGATTTGGAGAATTTCTGCCCTCCGGTGGGAAGTTAGGAGGGAAGTTCCCTGGGTTAGGTGCTTGGCTGTATCCCCCCCTTTGGGCTGGAGGAGTCCACACATAACCCAGGATGGGTCGATTTCCCTTGTAACGGGGACTTACATAATCAGGGGAGCGGGGGACCCCATTTGTGGGACTACCTCCTCGACTCCCTGTCTGTGACTGGCCCGAGGGCCTTCTGGGCTGTGAATTATTAGGTGCAGGTAGGTTTTTAGGCCCCCCCATCTCCAAATCCAAAACGGGGTTGACCTTTACCTCTGCCACCTTGGCAGCAGCAGGGGTGCTGTTGGTTTTGGGATTTTTCTGGGTATTGCTTTTATTTTCTATGGGCTTCTGCACCTCATAGATCTGGGTAGCCTGTTCAATGACCCAGTCTAAAGATCTTTTCTCATGAAAATCTCTCACGAGCTGGGTCATTATATATTTGGGCAAGGCATGGAAAAATGTATTGACAAATTCTCTGCTGTCTGTGCGCACCCTTCTGGTGGTCTGCGCAAAGCCACGTTTCAGTTCTTGCACGAATTCTTGTGGGGCCTGATCCTCCCCACATTGCAAATTGTAGGCTGCCTTGCGAGCCTCTTGAGGATTTCTGTGAACAGAAAAATGTTTCAAGATGGCCGCCTTATAGGTGGACCATCTTAAATGATTTTGGTCCTCCAGCCCCGCAAAGAAACTGGAGTATTCTGGTGAGAAGGTCCACTTTACATATTGAACACAGCTTTGGCTGTCCTTCAAATGGAAAGTCTCCATCATTTGCTCGTAAAGGTCCAAGTGTTCCCAAACAGAATACTTGGCGTTCTTGTGATAAGGCGTGATGACACTCCTTATTGCCTTTATTTGCTTCAATGGGTCCTTAAGCAAGGCTCTTTTTACCTTATTGGCCTTTTTGGTTCGGATAACCCTGGTCCATTCATCCTCTGACTCAGAGGCACTGCTCCCAGAGTTTCCTGTTTGATCTTCCAGGTTTTCCCGGATTCTGCGAGCCTGGGATTGGCTAGCAGAATGTGGGGACCTGGTCTCCTGTGTCCTGCGCCGTTCAGAGGAGTCTTCAGATTCCTCCTTGCTGCCAGGATTTGATGGGTACCCCCCCCCCCACTGACCTAACTGGGCAGAAGTTTTCAGGATGCCCTTAATGGGCCTATTCTCCTGGGGTTCCCCACTAAATTGCACTGTGCTTGGGTGCCCATACCCGGATGCCCGCCCATCCATTCCTGGGAGGTACTGGCCTATGAGCCCCATGCTTCTGGCTGGATAGTAATCTGCCATCCCTGTGGCCCGGTGCTCATGTGCGCCAGGGGACATGGGGGTGGCAGAGTCCAGGGACTGAGAGAGATAAAGGCCTCTGGTACTAGGGCTCCTGAGATTATGCTGAGGAGTTTCCCTTTCCCAGCGAACCTGGTCTCTATCCGCCCCTGCTCCCTGTTGCAATGCAAGAGCCTGCGCCTTCAGTTCCTCAGTTAAGGCCTTACTAGACTCTATCAGTCTCTCCTGCATTGCTACCTGTTGTTGGAGCCTATCATTGTGCTGGCAGAGGGCCTCATTCTCTCTCTGCGTTTCCTGATTGGTCCTGGAGCACTGGGCCAGTCTTTGCTGCAGGAGGGTTACCTCCTGAGTCCCATCCCTACTGGCCTGCTCCTGTCTTGCCAGAGCCTCCTCCACCCTCCTGGTGTGCTCTAGCAAGTCCTGGTGTTCTTTTTGGAGGTCACCCAGTCCCTGGTGGGCCAGGTGATTTTCTTCCATTTTTCTTTTTAAGTGGCAGACTTCCTGGCCTAAGGTGTCCCTTTCCTGACTAAGAGTCTGCATCTGTACCGTCAGGTCGTCCCTTTGCCTTTGGAAGGCACCAGCTTTCTGGCGCTCCTGATCAAACTCTGCCTGGGTATCCAGGTCTTTCAGAATCAGTTTATTGCTCTCTGCCTTCTCCCTATCTAGGTGGCTTTGCAGGGTGACTACCTGCTCAGCACATACCCTATTGAATTCTAACTGTTGCTCCAGCTTTTTCTGGCTCTGCAGTAGGGAGTCCAAACCTTCTTGGTACTCCTTCTGCAAGACCAGAAATCTGGTATCCTGGTCAGCCTTTTCCTGTTGCAGGATGTCCATATCCTTCTTTATTTTAATGATGTGCTGTCTACTCTCATTTTCGGACTCCTGGCTTCTGTGCAGCCTCTGCTCAGAAGAGTCCAGATCAGATTGGGCCTTCTGTAATGCCAGCAGTTGCCTACTTGCCAGATCTTGGCCTTCAGCACATTTGTCCTGCATGGCTCCCATATATAGGTACAGGTATGCCGCTATCCTAACCATTAGCTTTAGGAGCCATGTATAGTTCACTCAGGGCCACATGTAAGGGACCCTGATCTCTCCATATATCTGACCCTGTTTCAGTGATCTGGGGTGCGATTGCCTGCAACCAGACCGTCTGGTCCTGATGAGTCCACTCACCTCTCACAAATAGCTTATGTAAGAAGTGCTCTCTGGCTATTTTCATATCTACCAAGGTCGTCATTCTGGAATTTGAGTTCCTTCCTGACTTACAGAAGTTTGTATTTTATTCTTGCAAAACAGACCTTTTCCTTAGAGCGTTCCTTTGAGGAGTGCTTTACAGCATAACACAGCGTGGTGATCCGACCGGATATGTGTATCTGGTCAGCTGGCACGCTGTATTAATCTGCACAAATGGTAAATCTAACCCAGAATATCCCGGCTTGAGCCCCCAATTTGTAAGAGGATCCAATCCAGCACTACAGCTAAGTCAATGCCTAGTCTGGGATACTGAATGTAAACCCTTATTGATATATCTTTATGTCCAGTTCATGAGTTCTGGATGACTACCCCTATATAACACCCCTCTCTTGGAATCCCCCTGACCCCGCTGAGCCAAGAAGTAGTTCTGTTTTGCAAGTTTAAAAGGTTTATTTAAGAATGTAAACAATATATATATATATATATATATATATTATATATATATATATATATATATATATATATATATATATATATATATATATATATATATATATATATATATATATATCACACTTTTATAATGAATTAATAATTGAATATCACACTTAATCTGAGCAGTAATCAATAATGGATAGTCTGGCACTAGCACACTTGTGAATAGGAACAGAAGAATAAGGTGGTAGAGAATGCTTTATATAAGTTCAGATGGATGCAATGTTGAATGAAAGGCAGTACAGAAAATACTCAATATGATTTCAACAAAACATTCTAATCACTTTTCTCTGGCAATCCACTCCCCCCCTTTATGCAATGCAAGGAAATGGAAGGAAAGCACACAGTTCTCAGAAATGCAATCAAATGTAATTCAGTTCACCCCAGCAAGCTTAGACTACAGAAGTTTGAAACACAGGCCCAAAATGCTTTTATATGTGCTGGCAATGAAGTGAAAAATATGCTAAAATGCTTTTAATTCCCTCTAGAGGTTCAGGGTGAGTGGTATCTTCCAGAGGAAAGTTGAACCAAGTTCCTAGCACAAACGGTTCCAGAGTTATGAACGATTTTGTGAAGGATGTTTTTCGGATTTGAAATTAAGTTCAAAGCGACAGGTTACAGCTTGCAGGTAGAAAATGACAGTTGAGAGCTTTGCAAATGACAGGTCACAGTTAGGAGGCAGTTCTGGTTGGATTAAAATAGATTGAATTATATTATTTTAACTAAGAGATTGGTTCTGCACAGTTCTGCTAGGTACTCACAATATATTTTAGAAATATGCCTCGCCATGGATGTGGTCAGGTTTTGGACTGGACTCCGGTTTTGGTCTCGGCACTTCACAGTGATCTGGGTCAGCTCTCTGGTTCTGCTAACAGCGGTCTGGGTCAGCTCTGCTCTGCTGGTCTAGCCTCTCTGGATTCTGGATACTGCTCTGCTTTCTAGGTACTGCTACAGGTTCTGGAGATTGATGGATTTGAAGTCTGGATCTCTGGATGTGGTATGGTCCGGCAGCATGCTCCGCAGCAAATAGAATTGAAGGTCTCTATCTGTCCTGACTGTCTGCTTTTATGTGTTTTGAAAGTGGGTGGAGAGGCTAGCTTTCTAGACCCTACCCCTCTCCACTTGTCATTGGCCACTTCCTCCTCTTCCCCTTGATTGGGGGAATGAAGTGGAGCGTCAGAGCGATGTCATTTAATGGCTTGCAGAGAGGACACTCCCCTGTCAAATTACACACAATCTATATTTGACCCAAATGCATATTTGCACAGGTACACATTTGTTTAAAATTACATGCACCCATCACATTTACTGATGGTAGCCCCTGTTCCAATTCTGTCGTTTCTCGGAGCTTGGGTTCAAAAATGGCACATATTTCACTTTTTGGTCGGGTTACCAATATTGGATTTGTCCCCGCATTTACACAAATGTTCGCAAAGCATGTGGGCATTAGGTGGTGGAGTGTCAGATTTTTAACATACATACATTTAGAGTAATATCCTCTTTTCCGCTAAAACCCCCCCTGAACATACCACCGGGTCCTAACACGTCTTCAAATGTGCACAGAAAAATCACAAGAATAATGATATCACTTATAACATTTTCACAAGTCCGCTCTATGAATGATCCATCTTTTTAGATTTATGTTCTGGCCCCAAAGGGGTGTGGTTTTCAGGTCACATGGTATAGAAACCAGTTTATCCAGTTTCTGCCAAGCTCAGAGACCCTGCTCCTCCCAGCTCCTGCCAAGAGGAAGCTGTTTTACGGTCCCCCAATAAACCATCTGCCTGGGCACTGGAAGGCCCATTGTTCAAGAGGAAGCCATTTATGGCCTCCCCCCAATAAACCCTCTGCCTGGGCCAGGACAGGCCTTTGTTCAACTCCCTGTAGCTGCTCCACCCCTAATCTAATCAGAGAGGTGACAACTCCTTTTGGCCAGGGGAAGAGTGGCTGAGCAGGTTTTAACTCCTGTGGGGGTAGATGTCAGGCAGAATTCAGTTTCATTAAGCCAGGTTTCAGATAAAATGTCACTTTTTGTTCCCAAGTTTAAGTCAAGACAATTTTTACATATGCAGCTAGAATGCTGATTCTAAGTTTAAAACTATGACATTTCAACAGTGACAAACTATGTGACACTCAAAAGTAGGTCACTCAGTTAATTTAAACAGTTTCGATTTTTGGTAGTTTTAAATCCAGTTTCAGTTAGGCTGCTGCAGACCTGCAGAGCTCAGCCAGTCTTGTTATGAACATTCAAGTCACTTCAGAATATAACTTTAGATTGTATCCACCTCTCAGTAAGTCTTTCTTTGGCCTGCTTTGGGTTCATTTATTCAGATTTACACAAAAAAGTCGGGTGGTTTTAAAACGCCGGCTTTCTGATAGTGGTGAGTACTGGTAATGCACCCATTTTTGGGATTTAAGAAAATGAATTCCCCACAATTCTAGGTTGCTTTTGGCAATCAGCATTGCCATTCCCAATGGTTTCAGGCTACTGTGTGGGTAGTCCAATGGTGGTTTTAGGCAGTGCCCTTCTGTGCCCATAACATCGGCAAAAATGGGTGGCAGCCTATTCTTCATGCATTTCCCTGGGCATTTTCTGGGAAGCTCTGGCCATCATGATGTTTTCAATGCCAGTACCGCACAGTTTTTGTGGTAGGGTTCGGATGCATGGGTAAAAACATCCCACAAGATACAGACCTCAGTGCAACGGGTGGACCGGAGGGAGTGCGGGAGGGTGGCAGGGTGAGCAGGTACCTGGGCCCGGAGGACAGACGGTGGCCAGGTGCACGGTGCCAAGAGAGAACAGATCAGCAGGAGAGAGGGGGAGCGAATGCAGAAGAAAATATAAAGGTCTTGAGGTGCTTCTCGGACCGGAGATGGTTCTCCTCAAATTTTAGAGTGGCAGGGAGGATGTTCCAGAGGGAGGCCCCAGCTGGAGACAGAGATCTACCCCCAGCTTGTTTCTTTGAAAAACGACTGACCCTGAAGGAGTTGGAGGTAGAGGAGCAAAGAGCTCGAAAGGGGAGGTATTTGCGGAGGGATAGTTGAAGGTATTTTGGACCCAGGCCCCAGAAAGCCTTGTGGAGAATGCAGAGGGTTTTGAATTTAATCCTTGCATCTACTGGGAGCCAATGGAGAGATTTCAGAGCTGGAGAGATACGATCCCAGGGCTTGAGGCCAAGGATAAGTCTCGCAGTCCTGTTCTGGATTAGTTGCAGAGGACTGAGAATAGAGGCAGGTAGATTAAGAAAGAGACTGTTACAATAGTCCAAGCTAGAGAGAACCAGAGCTTGGGATACCATGAGCTTCTGGGGGAAGGAGAGGAAAGGCAGAGTACCTCCGAGGAGGTGCAGAAGGAAATTTGACTTTTTAGAGACCTCTGAGATGTTGTCACCAAAAACAATTCAACCATTTTGTACTTCCTCTTTTGATTTTGTCTATGAATCCTTTTCCTATGACTTGTTTTATAGTATCATGAAAGATGTACCTTTTCCCAGGTATCGTAAATGGAGAACTACATACAACATATATATATTCTTGAAAAAAACATAGATTGACTCTTAATGCCTTTGTGCCGCTGCAAGATGTTTTGGCAACTAATAATGTTGAATCATCCCCTTTTAACATCTGTTTTATTTTTATGTTTTCGATTTCTTATGCACAGGTACAAATCAAGCCTCTTCAAGGCCAGTGCCAAAGACGTTACCAGTTTGGGCAATAGTGAGGAGGATGAGAATATGATGGAGGTGGTGAAAGGCAAGAGGTGCTCTGCTGCTGTGAGCTAGATGTGCAGGGTAATTATGACTAATTTACTTTCATGATGAGGAGGATGCGGCCTTCCGAAAACATAACAATCTAGTTATATCCCTAGCACACTATGTTCCATATGTTCCATTGCGCTTAAGGACAGAGGTGGACTGGGAACCGAAACTGTCCTGGAAATATTTTTCGGAGTGTCCCCACATTACACATTTTCAGCAAGCCCAACCCCTTTGCCATTCGAACATTGGGGAATAAAATAGGTAACCACACAAAAAGGGCCCATGATGCAGAGGCCTACTGGGAAACCAGAGTTCCCTGTAGGCCAGTGCGCTCCTGCTGAAGCAAGGTGTCATGGTTGGGCACAAGGATGTGTTTGCCTCTTCACAATTCATTTGGTAATAGCAGGGATGGTGTGCACGCCGATTATCTGATATATAACACATTATGTTATGACATGAAACAAATACGGAATTAAAATTGGATTTTCTTACAACAAGGGTTAGAATCGCATATGCGTCCAAATGATTGCCTGAGAAAGTGGAACATTAATATATAAGGTGTTGCTTTTCCGCAGCTGTTTCCTTGGGCGTTAGCAAGGGCTAACGTTTTCTAGTCGCACATTAATAAATATATTTATGCTATGTAGTGCATGTAATGAACGTTTAGTAGAACTGCTTTAATGAGTAAGTGGACTAATTATCATGTCATGTTGTCATCAGATAATACGCAATACACCATTATTTTGAACACAACCGAAGACCATTGTTACCAATCTGTTATTTATTAGCATTACAATGTTAAGGTGTGTATACTAAGATTGCAGTCATTAATGAGATAATAATTACAGCAGCAATATGCAGTTGGTACACATTGTTTCTGCATTTCTTGGCTCGCTCATTTGTATAATGAATCTTTGTTTCAGCATTCGACAATTTCTGTTGCATATTACTTATACACGCTATACGGTTTAAAGCATGCACCTCTATTCATGTATTAACACATGCATATGCATTTTGAATACATTGCTGAGCACTTGATGACGTTGGATCGTCACAAATCTTTGCCATCATTATTTAAATGTTGAGGACGTTTTATGAATTTCCTTACATCTTTTTAAGCAGCTATTACTCTAAGGTTTCTCGGTGTTGCCCCCTTAGGTTTGCTATGTATTCTTTATCTATTTATTATTGTATAACTCATGCACCGTATTAAAATGGGTGCAATTTTAAGGATAGCTGTTTGAAAATGCAATCTTATGCTAAGCATGGACCTTTGCAGTTTCTGGATTTTAACCTCATACCTTGTAAACATGTCCACAACTATAAGTTAGAAGGATAGAATTATTATTAATGTTAGTTCCTTTCGGGTTACAATACCTATTAAATCACAAACACAATTCATGGAAGACAATTGCTAACACGTTACTATGGATATCACAAACAAAATTAATTGACTGCGAGACGTGTCCTTGGCCTCAAGCCCAGGGATCGTATCTCTCCAGATCTGAACTCCCTGTGGCTGCAAGGACCAAGTTCAAGACCGCTTGCATCGTCCACAAGGCGTTCTGGGGCCTGGGACTGCACTACCTCCAACTCTATGAGGACAGACGATTCTCCAAGCAGAGATTGGGGGGCAGTTCTCTCTCCTGGGCTGGGGCCTCCCTCTGGAACAGCCTCTCTGTCTCTGTTAAACTTGAGCAGAACCACCTCTGGTTCCAGAAGCAACTCAAGACCTTCCTTTCCGCTTCCACTTTCTCCCTTCCTCTCCCCTGCTGATGTCCCTGACTGCTCCGCACACTGGTCACATGGCTGCCCTCTGAACTCGACCCAGGTTCCTGCATGTCCAGTTGCCCTTGCACTGCCTCTGCGCTCCCCCAGGAACTTAATGGTATGTACCTGCAACCCTGGCTGCACTTATTGAGTTACCTGCACTTCTCTCTTCCCCTTCCCCAGGCTCTTCTCTCTTCCGTCTTCCCTGCACTTGCATGATCAGAATGACACAAGGCCTAGTAAGATCGTTGTTTTGCCCTCCCTTTGTTTCCCCCTGCTTTTTTGTCACTCCTAGAAACACTTGTGTACAGTTGAATTATAAATGTCATTTCATATCATAACCCTGCGTCAGCGGCAGACAGCTCTCTCAGCAGCTCACCAGTCCGAGTCCAGGCCGCCCCAAGTGAAGCGAGGACCTCAGTGAGGGTTGTGGGCTGTTACCAGCCACGCCGCCTCCTCGACAAGGGGGTGATTACCATTTGCACCCCGCGGTTCATCCGGGGTGCGGATGGTTTAATATTTTGGGGGCGGGGGGAATGGGCTCAGCACTTATTGCACAAACCCATTTTCCTGAGGAAAAAAAAAGATGGCCACTGCCACAGGAAAAGGTACGTAGTCACTTTTTAATTTCTATGGCGGCACCCTAGGGCAGGAGGAGCGCCGGGACCAGCGCAAAAAGCCCAGTCCAGCAGGTAAGTGAGGAAGAAGGAGCAGAATATGATAAGGCAATAAGGAGAAGCTCCCTTTAGCCTAACCACAATCAAGATGGCACCACCTGGGAAGCGCCTTGGGTGGCTGGAAGCAGCTGGTGGTACATAGTGTACTCGCATCCACTGTTTCGGCCAACTGATTGACTGAGCGCTCTTCCCCTGGTGTGAATTAATATCCAACTTTAGTAAAAAATCTGTTAAAAACAATAATTACAACTTTCAAACGAGAAGAAACAAAGCACAAGTTAAGTAGCAGGCCCCTCAGTCTTACATCTTTGTACATTTCTTTTCAGGCAATTAGAAGATTTGTCCCTACTGCAAACCGTTACATTTTTCACTGTGGTAAATTTGCACAGAAATACTGCTTTATCCACAGACCCTACTCCATTCTCAAGGAGTAGGGCTCTCTAACTATTTTTTCTTGTCTGCATCAGCAGAGCACACATCAACAAGCAATTTATTAAATACATTTGCGTTGTTACAGAAAATGGACAATACATGCTAAAATTATTACTCCAATTGTGGGTAAGTGATGCCAAAGTTCGTATTCCAACACAGATTTTCATATCTAGATATTTCATGTTCATGGGTTCAATTGTATTTATATACCCTGCCCAACCCCACACGGTTTTATTTACATAGGCCCTCATTACGACCCAGGCGGTAAGGGGTTTACGCCGGCGTAAACATCGCCGACCCTTACCGCCTGAGTACGAGTTCCCTTAGCGCCATGGCGGATCTAACACCTGCTTTTAGCAGGTGTTAAAATCCATGGCGCTAAGGGACCTTGGCCCTCATTACGACCTTGGCGGAGATCCATGGTGCTATTTGCACCATGGTCCATGGCGCTAAGCTGCCAACTCCGCTATGGTGGTTGGCGGACTTACCGCCCCATTCCGACCTTGGCGGGGCGGTAAGTCCCCAATCCCCATTTACCCTTCCCCATTCCCATTTTTGCCCCATAGGGCATAATGGGAGTGGGGAAGGCGTTAATTACGCCACCGTAAATTACGGTGGCGTAATTAACAACAAGGTCCCTTAGCGCCATGGATTTTACCGCCTGCAAAAAGCAGGCGTAAAAATCACCATGGCGCTACGGGAACTCGTACTCAGGCGGAAAGGGGCGCCATGGTTTACGCCGGCGTAAACCCCTTTCCGCCAGGGTCGTAATGAGGGCCCTTGTTGTTAATTACGCCACCGTAATTTACGGTGGCGTAATAAACGCCTTCCCCACTCCCACTATGCCCTATGGGGCAAAAATGGGAATGGGGAAGGGTAAATGGGGATTGGGGACTTACCGCCCCACCAAGGTCGGAATGGGGCAGTAAGTCCGCCAACCACCATGGCGGAATTGCACCCTTAGCGGCAGGGACCATGGTGCTAATAGCACCATGGTTCTCTGCCAAGGTCGTAATGAGGGCCATAGTAGTTAAGGGTGAGAGAATGTTTAACCCGAGCTAGATAACAAATCTGTCTGCAATCTATCAAATAAACATTCTTTAATTGCTTATTTTGTTGCTGAACATCTGTCCCACTGAGTTTCCTATGAAACACAGAAATTATTCTCATAAATATTTTCTCTTATGCATTTCCACTAGGACCATCCATCTAGGAG
Organism: Ambystoma mexicanum; assembly: GCF_040938575.1. Classification (NCBI taxonomy): domain Eukaryota; kingdom Metazoa; phylum Chordata; class Amphibia; order Caudata; family Ambystomatidae; genus Ambystoma; species Ambystoma mexicanum. Next base: position 477,326,130 of record NC_090933.1, on the reverse strand, counting down.
CTTTACTGTTAAACAGAAATGGCTCGATTTCCAAAAGTGTTTTACAATGGCACAATCTCATTAAATAACGCTTTGCAACTCAGGCCCATCATCTTTTAGTACCAACCTATGTTATTCCAGATCTGAGGCATTCCAATTTAGAGTGATCTTTAAGCCGGCATCATTATAATTCCGCAGATGAACCAATTTGCCTCTCATACGCCTGTTCTAGGTGATACCTCTCAAAAGTAGCAAGGTTCAAAATTGTGTATGTGTGTTTTCAAATAAGCCATCTACATTTGTGTGCCCCACCTTCTGTAGAGAGCAGCTGGATTATCCTTAGCATGGTCCACTTCCAGAGTCAGCTCCGCTGCGGGTCCTATATGGATATTGCAAAATCTCATCTTTGATTTTGTATGGTTTATCTTTAAACCTTATTTTGAATAAGATTTTTGATTTTCTTTCTTTAATCCTGACCAAGTTCTTGACATGAGCGCACTTCATGAGCAAAAATAACAATACCAATATTGTTCCCATTAATTGTGCAAGCATCGGCAGACAAAAATGTTACATCTATAACCAAACTATTACTACACAGTGAGAAAAGGAGAGGCGCCAATGCACACCCCTGCAGGACTCTCTTTTGGGCCAGAAAGAGTTCAGATAATTCAACCTTAGATCCCATCTACCATTACCAGATGATCACTGCATACAGCCTTAATGGGTTGCGTGACATTATCCAGTACTTACATTGCATCACACATGTTCCACTGTAAAGATCTGGTAATGTAATTGAAAGCAGTGTGCAGGTGAATGAATACAAGATAAACTGGTTTCTTTTTATGTAATGCATATTTTTTATCAGCATCCAAACACCTGGCCAAGTGTCCATGTCCCCTTGAGGAAATTGGCTTTCAAGTTAGTCAAAAGGGAGTTGTCCAAACACAGGGATTCCAATATGTTTAGGAAGATTTTGCCAAAGACTTTACCCAGAGTATTCAGTAATAATATGGGATGATGGTTGGATGGAATATCCCTTTTCTTGATTATTTTACATGGTCATAATCACAGCCTGGCTCCAGAAATTGGGGATCTGCTCAAGAGTGAGAATTGCGTTGCATAAACGTGTTAAAAATGGAACCCACACTCTAGGGTCAAGTTTCACAGAAAGACAACTGGGTTCTGGAGTTTTCCAGACTTTAGGGAGCTGAAAAGCATCTTCTATTTCAATTTCCAGAAGTATAAGAGTTTCTAAAGAACCAACACAATATGATGAATACGATGTTTTCTTAATAAACAGGATCTCGTATTCTTGATAAAAGCAACTACGGTGATGTTGGCAAAGGGGGACAAGACACACAATGTGTCACGTTTGATGGCTCTCTCATAAAATCTTTATTGTTGCTTAGAAGCTGTTGTTTCTTTAAATGCACCCAATCAGCCTCTATTCCATCTTTTCTCTAACCTCAATCAATCCTTTATATTTCTTCCATGCATCCCTCAGACTCGTCCCTGATTAAATGCCAACCCTCAACATTTACTGAAATATAATCTATGATGCTGCTTCTATTCACTTTTCTAAAGGTCAGCCTACAAGGGGAATTACTGCAGGTTAGGCCATTGCAGGCCTTCATAGCCAACATGGACAAATGTTTACCGACTTGTTGGGCATATAAACCTGATGCTCTGAGACTGCTAGAGTGGTTATTTGGAAAAGTATATGAGCAGTTTGCGTAACATCAAAAAAACATTTAGATATTTTCCAGGTTTGGTTTGGCTTAGAGATCTGGGATCACCCAAGCTTTAACCTCATTAATGCAACACCCAGAGTGTTGTAGCAGGATCTCTAATTGCAAATGTAATTGCCCCATAATCAATTTCCATCAGTTACTATATTTTTGTGGAAATCCATTCACAAAAGGGTTCAGATGTTTAATCATCCTAGTGCAATAATCAGATTGAGCTCTTCATTCACAATAATTTGAATATAAGCGATGCATGTCAAATTGTTAGGCAAGATTGTATGCAGTACCCTTTGGGTGCACTACAACAACCTTGACCTCCCTGCAATAGGAACCCAACCTTTAGTCTAGGTCTGTACTACACAGGTTGGTAGCATGTTGAGCAGCCAGGTTTATCTCAAGAGGGGTCAATGTGAGCTGTAGGGGAGTTACACAGAGATTCACAGTGACAAGTATTCAAATAAACTCTTACACACAAGGTTTCTTGATTAAACAATGACTAACTTATTTAACACTCAATTTGACTAAGCCTTCTTCAGAAGAGAGCAATATAAAGCAACACCCAAATATACTTCAGAAAATACACACTCTTAGTTTTCTAAATCAGCAAATACCGATTTGGGATGGCCCACAGACACTACCAACACCCTGAGGTGACCTCAATAGTTAGGGTGCTCTTGAGAGGGGTGTCAAGGAAAAGGGGATTCCGAATGGACAAGAAATCATACAATTATTCTTAAGCAGGTAAGTACTTTCAAAATAACCCCCTAATGCAAAGTCAGTTAACCCTTTCCTGGAAGGAAGGCAAAAGACATAAGCAATAGAGAGAAGAGTCATTCAGGGAGCCAGGCCAGCCAATGTTAAGTTAGCAAAAGTCAAGGTGGGCTGAAGCTCTTCTTGCAGGTAAGTAGAAAGTCTTTCACAATGTTTAAAAAGTCTTTGTAGAATAGAGGAAATCAAAGTAGGGCCACAAGCAGATTATGAGGTAAAGAAGCTGATAACAACTCCACCGATGCAACCAAGATAAGTCTCCTGTGAGGACAAGTAAGGTTACACAACAAGAGGTAAGTTCTCTTAGACTGTACAGTACCTTTAGGTTGAAGAAAAAGTGCAGCTGATGGCTTCAGTTCCTGTTCAGCTCTGCAGATCCTGGTGTTCCTGGGCCTCAGTCGTGGGGACAAGAGGGAGGGCTTCTGGGGACTCCTGAACTGCAATGGGACGGTCACCGACACCAACCGGCAAGCTTCAAACAAGTGGCACTTCAGTGTTTCAGCTACTCGTGTCTACCACAAAGAGCAACACCTGTCGAGATGGGATTTCCTTGCATCTGTGGTCCCGCACTCTGTTGAGGGGGCTCACACTCGGTCAGTCCTGCTTCCTGGGAGTCCAGAGGATCTTCTTGGAGCTCTTGGCCAGCTTAAAAATAACACACACAATCTGGTGTTCCTCTCCCTGGTTATTCAGTTCAAGCAGCGACTGCAGTGGAATTTCAACCAGCTCTGAGAGGAGGATGTCCAGGTGGCTTACTTTGGAGTTGATTGGTCCCACCAACTCAAAGGGAGAAGTCGTCCTTGCAGGGGCTTCTCTGTCAATACGAATTTGGAGTTTCAGCACAGCAGCAGAGCTTTACCAGGCAATCCAATGGACCAGGAGCTTCAGCAGGCGTCTTCTTCAAGTTCTTCTTTGGATTCCTTCATCCAGTGGTCGACTCTGCCTTCCAAGCCAAAAAGCCTCACCTTTTATGCAGGTTTCTCCCATTCATTCCAGCCTAGCTGTCAGTCACCCAGCAGGATGGCTGTTCTTTCCGGACAGCCAGCCAGCCAATCAAATAAGAGTGCATTCCTGTCTCCTAGAAGACCAAGCACAGGGAGTTTCAGGCACCTCCCTTGCTTCCTGCCCGCGCCAGACACCCTAGAGCCAGAGGCAGGCTTCACCCATGAAACCTGCCAAAGACAAAACGAACAAAGGGACCAAACCTGGTTTGGCGCGCAGAGTAAATCTCAAGAAGGAACTTTCCACAAAGAAATGCAGAAAAAGAAGACCGGGTCATTTTGACAAAAATGACACCCTTGGCTGCTTTACTGCAGCTGCGAACTCAGCCTGCAGTAAATGCACACCACAGTAGTTAAAAGTAAACCACTGCCACCAGCAATTCCTCGAGGAACGGGTAACGTAAAAATGTTACACGTGAATCTATAGAATGTATCTATATACAAAGGGTATACTAAGTAACCCCTCCAGCACCCGATTGTAAGATAGCGTATGCTGTGTCTAGAAAGTTACAAATGTAATTAAAGTCATTTTCACTTTACTGCTCTTGGAAACAGTAGTTTATCCAAGAGAAGGTATTTAAACCTTTGGGAAATCTGGAAGACTTCCCATTGTCACTGCACTGAAGGTGCCGTGTGACACAATGTAAAAGATGATGCCTATGGAGTTTGTCAGACTCCATAACCAAAAGAAACAAACACAGAAAACACAAGCAATTTCAAAGTTCAAAGTCTCAAAGTTCAGCAAAAGAGTTGGTGGTCTCCAAGGTGGGAGGAAGTTAGCACTAAGCTGAAAGTTCTCCCTAACACACATATTCCTGTTTATCTCATTTCAACAGTGATGTACACATTATTCTTGACCAATGTTAATAGTACCCCCCCCTCCGTTCTTTTCTTCCACCCTTCATGTCGTGGATAATGAATGCCATATAGCCTTGTTTATCAACTAGGGATAAAAGCCACGTATATTAGAGGCAGATTATATCTGCTTGATCAATGAGATTATGTCAATCAGCATGATGCTTTTCTAAAGACAGATTGTACACGGAAAGAGTCCTGTGTTCCTAGAGTGCTAACTCAATCAATACCCTGTAGCTAAGACACTCTGTTGCAAACAAAAATGAAATATTCTCCAAAGTCACTATAAAAAATTGTACCAATCCTCTGTTAAGGTTCAAACAATATTTTAATATACTTTAAGATCTAAGGGCCACGATAAACAACATGAGTAACAGCCAACACATGTTTTAACCAGGAAAGTCTTTCTCATGGCTCAATCATTGTTATTTTGTCTATTCTGAACAATCACTATACACACAATAACATCTAACAAAATCTCAATTCACAGTCCCAAGTTCTGTTTAGGGTCACTGGTTAGCTGACTGCGTAGAGTATGGCAAGGTGCCTAATGATACCTGAAAAGGTTGCTGTAACGTCACTGAATGTAATTCTTACTTTCAAATGTGTGTCCCATGTACTGCTATGAGGTGATCCCTGTGTCCATGTCCCTTTTAGAGGTGCATCTCAAACTGAAATCAAGGGCACTAAGGCCCGTCAATCCTATACCGGCATACCTTGGAACGCCGGTATAGGATTGGAGGGCATTAGGCACAGTTACCTGTCATTGGCACCAATTCTATACTATATGCAGTCAGCTAATCAGTGACCCTATACATAACTTGGGACTGTGAATTGAAAGGTTGTTGTATTTTATCATGTACTTGCAAAAAGTAACCATTCTCCTAACGGGTTCTGTGGACATAAATGAGAACATTCTCATTATTTGTTGAAAATCAATTATCCCGTAGGTTGCTGTTCTGATACACTTATCGCTTGATGTGCTTTGCACTTTGAAGTAAACTGCACTGAGAATACACCGGAGCAGATGTTAGAGAGTTGAGAGTTTATGTGCTGCTGCATACTGGGACCTACTGTTCTCTCTCTCCACCTGTTGCCTCACCCTGCCGTGGTGCAGGTCATTGCAGTTTGTTGCGCTGCAAATGTCCCAGAAACCGTAGATTCTAGGGTTGAGGACCAGTTCTTCTATGACCACATTGATGTTTTCGCCAATTTCAGGCAACTGTCTGAAAGGTGATGAAATTCGGGGAAATGGGCGGGGTTTCCAAATGCTATTTAGCCAGTAATGTCTGGAGGGTCCTAATAGTAACTATGCACAATATGGTGCAGATTGGTGAAATGATGTGTAAATGTATAAGAAACACCACTTTGATAAGCCACAAAGCACCCAAAAAATGTAGAGTTTTGCTGGAATCTGAGGAAACGGGTGACGGACCAAATGTCATGTATCCATTAATGTCCACAGGTTTTTAAAAGGTAACTATACACACAGTGGTGCAGATTGGTGAACAGGTGTGGAATTGTATGTGGAACAACACTTCGCCAAGCCACAAACCCACAAATAAATGTGGACTTGTGCTGAAATGAGGGATATGGATGGAGTGTCCACATGGCATGTAGCTAGTAATGTCCACAGGGTCCTAAAAGATAACTATGCAAACTGTGGTTCAGATTGGTAAAACGGTGTGGAACTGTATAAGGAACAATGCTTTGCCAAGTCACAAACAAATTTCGATTTTTGTTGATTTCTGGGGAATGGGCTTGAGTGTCCAGATGTCATGTAGCCAGTAATATCCAGAGGGTCCTAATAGGTTACTATGCAGAATATGGTGCCGATTGGTGAAACGGCATGGAATTGTATAAGGAGCAATGCTTTGCCAAGCCACAAATCCACAAACAAATTTTGGCTTTGCTGAAATCCAGAGAACGGGGTGGGGTGTCCACATGTCATATAGCCAGTATTGTCCGGAGGATCCGAACAGGTCACTATAACAAATGTGGTGCAGATTCGTGAAACAGTGTGGAGCTGTATAAGAAACAACGCTTTGCCAAGCCACAAACCCACACATTTTCATGTTTATAAATATCCATAGATACAGTGGTTCTTCAGTATAGGCAACTTAACAACAATTGAGCTTTTTGAAAGACCCAATGGGTTGAAACACGTGTTGGCTATTACTCATTTGGTTATCGTGGCTCTTAGATTTTAAAGTATATTAAAATGTTAAAATATTGATTGAACCTTGATAGCATTTTAGCAGAATATTTAATTTGTGTTTGGAACAGAGTCTCTTAGCTTTAGTATATTGATTAATTTAGCTCTCCAGGAACCAAGGACTCTTGTGGTGCCTAAGCAGCTTAGTCACCCTCAGACAATATAACAAGTCTGGGGGCAGTTAGAGAGCTGTTGCTGTGCCCTCCCCTCTCTTCTTTTAAACATTTTCTAAACATTTTCATAAAATTTTTCTAAAGACAGACGATAGTCAACCCTTTATTTCGTTTGACATCCGTAGAGGGGCAGCCTTTACCAGGACAGGGTAAAATATGTCAGTCAGTCAGTCATATTTGTGGCAGTGTGGCTAGTTGTGGGGGTACTCTTTCCCCAACAGTATGCTCTCCAACCATAAACCCTCCTAATGGCTGGGATGTTCTCAATGCCCCTCTTATCAGGCTATATATATTTTTTTTATTCTTTTTTTAAAATTAATTTAGCTGACATTATATCAACTTTTCAATTTAAAAAATCAAACATAATTAAAAATCTCAGGAAACATGATTACAATTAACACCAAAGAAAACATGAAATAATGCATCAAATATATATATATCTTATAAATCTAACTTAAGAACTTTAGAAAAATGAACAGTCGCTAATTAAATTGACAACTTGCCAGCACATAGAATATGCGGCCACCGATGGTGCATTTCCAAAGCACCCAAAAATGAACAGTGATCTCTAAAGTAAATCTGCCAAAGCTCCATCAATTTGGGACAGACTGAAATTAGATGCTGAAGTGGCTCAGGTATCTGTTTAAAAAGAATCGACAAAATTTCATTTCTTTTAATATTATCTTGCCCCTTGCTTGGACATCGCGGGTAGGCCATAGATTGCAAAGTAACCTTAGATGGCATTTCCCATAGCAGAAGGGGATTTTACTAAATAAGATTCCATGATTTTTGTGTGTTTGGGATAAAAAAGTAGATCACAATGGTTCTTGGATTTCAAACATTTGACCTGCATCAAAATCCAGTCACATCTGTATGACATTAGTTTGGCTTTGTCTGGATTTGAGATTAACGTGCCTATGGAAATATCAGCTCTACTTAATGTAAAATACAATTCTTTCATCCATTTTTGAACAAATACATGGGTAGTCATAAACAAATATGCTGATAAAATTTGAAGAATATTACTAGAATCAGATGAAATGAGACATTTGCGAAAAAGAGCACAGAGTCGCCACACATAGAGAGCATGGAGCGAGACTAGGCCAAGTTCATAACGAAGCCAGGCACTAGGAGTGCATTGTGGTAAGAGTAAAATACTTTGCCAAAATTTGGCTTCTAATTTGTCCAGGGAAGATTGAGGCCAAATAGATTGTGTTTCCCGGCCATATAGAATGCATGGGGTGGCCTTCTGATTACAGTAAACTAATGCTGGTTTCAGTGTAAACTTGCCATGTCGGTGTAAAATAATCTTTGTTTGGGAAATGGCAGTGACAAGTTTTTGCTCCACGCTATCTATTTGGCCTGTGGCATTCAAACTACCCTCACATATTGTACCTAAGTAGGTATAACTCGGCACTATTAAAACTTTTATCTCTTTGACCAACCAAACAAATCTATTGTGTGCTGTCTTAGATGCCGAATAGACCACAATTTGGGATTTGTTAGTGCTGATTGTAAATTGATTTACACCAATATATGTGGTAAATGCAGTTAACAGATTTTATAAACCTATCAGCGTTTTGGCAATAGGGACTAAATTGTCCGCATACATGAGTGCTTTGATGGGAACACCATGTATGATTGGTGAATCGGACAGTGTTTCAGCAAAGGTTTTACTAACATCATGGATAAAATAATTGAAAATTGCTGAAACAAGTAAACATCCTTGTTTCAAGCCCCGTGCTGTAGCGATAGGTGTGGATAGAAGGCCATCTAAATTCAATGTAATGCATATTGATGTTGGAAATGAAGTGCATGAATAATTATACGAAGAGTTGCTGGGCAACAATCCCTTTCCAATTTCGATATAAGGATGACACGTGATATTGAGTCGAAAGCTACATGTAAGTCTATAAATGCAAAATAGACAGATTGCTTAGTTGTTTGGCATTGGGCTTTTATTGCATTAAGACAGAATAGATTGATGTGGATACCCATACCAGCCACAAACCCCGATTGTTGGGGGTCTCTGAATTTGCCAGCATTGGTCCATATATTAAAATTGCGTAGTATCAATTCGGCAAATAGTTTGCCTGGAGCGTCCAAAAGTGCGATCGGCCTAAAGTTCTGTGGCATGTATGATCACCTTTTTTTATAAATTTGAACAATGATCGACATTTTCCATGACTGAGCTATGTCTTTAGTTTGCAATACTTGCTTGAAGATTTTATCCAAGATTAGAGACTAGAGGCCTGTATTGGATTTGAACAACTGATTATGAAGGCCATCAGGGCCAGCTGCTCATGATGAACTAGTCTGTCTAATGAATTGTTCTAAGATTTCAGGTGAACATTCTATGGACCACTCTGCTGCTAAATTGGGAATCAGTATGAAATCTACTTTGGTGAATAATGTAGTAAAATGTGACAGCCATTGTTGTTCTGTGACAGAATTTACTTGGACTACTAATTGTCGTGGCTTAACACTCTGATTGAGGAGAGCCCAGGTATTAAGCTCTCTTTACCTGAACTTCTGGATCAAAAGTATGTATATGTTTACTCTTAGCATGATTTGCTACAAAAATGGGACGATGCAAAGATTGAAGATGGTTCGTATATGATCTTGGGCGACGACATTCAATATTATATTCAATCACTCGATTAAACTTTTCTAACGTGTGTTCTGACAAATGGATGCGTGATTTAGCATTATTGATCGTCAACTGTTGTGACATCCATAGTTGTTTGCTTGATGTATTGGTCCAGTTGATGCAAGTCGACTATAAATTGTGGTCACTGTCATATTGAGATATTATATTAAAGGATACAACATTTTGAATAGGTTGTGGTCAACAAACACATAGTCTATGATGCTGGCCGAGGCTGCCCGTTGCCATGTTGTCTTGGCAGGAATGTCACCCTCGATGGCACCATTGAGCATGTAGAAGTTCCTATCTGTCATGAAGGAAGAGCATTTAGTAGCATCTTTAGGCTGAGCACTTCAGTGGAGTGACAAACAGTCTAAGTTGAAGTCGCCAACAACTATAGTGTCGCTGATATCAGGAGTCTGCAAAATTGCCTCAAACAGTCTACCTAAACCTAAGTAGAAGGCATCATCAGTTAGGCCGGTTAGGTTACGGTATATATTTATGAGAGCAATAACATGTTGAGAATAAACAATTCGGACCAAGAGTATAAATGAACTTACTGAATCCCATGCTGATATGGCCAGTGCACGATTCTTATTTACAGCAACTAACAACTCCGCCGAAGGTCGGCCTTTCTCCTGTCAAATTGATGGTAAGAGAATTGTGTTATAGTTATCCCAAATTGGCGACCCATACAGCCACGTTTCCTGTAGAGCCATGATGTCATAGCTGGACAGAAGATTGAGAAAAGAGGTTTGCAAATGGGAATATCCCTGAGTGTTCCAGCTGGCCAGAGAAAAAGAGGTTTGGCACGGAGGAGTTGATGGTTACTGTGTCTGACGTGTATCCAAAGATGGATCAATGTCAGCTCGCATACGAGTATAGGTATTTACTGAAGGCGCCTGTTTTTTGATCTAAATGTGTGTCTTTCTGGATCTTTAGCGACAAAAAATCCCATGTCAAAAAGTTTCATCTTTGCTTGCCAGATTATATTGAGAACAACACCTGAGGGCATTCATAATATAATGATTGATGCGACTTTGTCTGAAATGAATTCAATCTGAGCAATATCACGAGAGCTGATATCTTCCAATTCAGACACATCCCCAAAAATATTGAGCACGCTTTGTCTGTTGAGGGTATATGTCAAAAAGGAACCCTGACGACATTTCATGATCAGAGAATGGCAGTCAGAATGAAATGATTCATTTTGTCGTGATAATCTATTACTGTCATCTGAAATCATAAATTGATAGGATTGGTTAACCGCAGACAAAGACGGTCTCAAATTATTGGGATAAGTGGGTGCTGATGCGTTGCCAAATGTGTAATTTGATGAAGAATTATTAAGAGGCATAATTTGCTTGACAGTTTTATGTGTCTCGAGGCACTGGGCTTGTATTGGGCCTTTAAAGATTGTTTCTGGCTGTGACACTACTAGGGGAAGTGATAGACGTTGTGTTAAGTAACTGTCCACTGCTCTCTTCGGTTGTTCAATTAAAAGGGGTGTTGGATGCTCTTCAGAAGTTTGTTGTTTTGGACTTTCTGCAATATTAGCACTCAAAGATATGGTCTGCCCTGATTTCTGTGTTACTGTTGGTAAACCTGCTTTGTGAATTTCATTCACCAGGTCGTTCAAAGGCAGATATGACAGCAGTGGGCTTGTTGAATCTTTCTGCATGTTCACACATTTTAGTAGGACAACCTTGTCATTTACTTTGGTATTGAACTGTGTTTCTAACGATTTTTCAGTACAAGCAAATTTGTTTGAGTTTGCTGACCCAATCGCTTGAAAAAATGAGATCAGTGTATTTTTAGTATGCCTGACTGAAGGTTGTTTTTTTGATTATTTGATAGCCAAAGCCAGACACTTTTTTATCTTTTGTTTAGAAGTGTACAGATCTATCTTGGACATCATGTCCTTATCACCCGTGAGCAATGGGAGGCCTGATGTTTGTGCACTTCTAGTAGGCGAGTGCAGCATGCTTGTCCAAGATTCATTATCTGTGGGTTTTGATATCGCTTTCACAGAATCAACAATTGGACGAATGACTGCCAAAAAGATGGGAAGCACTGGCTGCAGCTGTGTCATAAGTTCCAAAACATGGGCTGTCGGAATAGAAAGTATATCGTGCCTCCTATTGTAATAAATATATTAATATTGGCCTACGCCAAACAGCTCAAAATTCGCTTTCGAGATCTGTGTTGCAAGGTCCTGACCTTTAATCTATGTAGGCTGCCACTTTAGGTCAAACCGCCATTTTAGGAGTCGTTGTGGAAAAGTCACCCTGTGAGCTAATATGGTAGACAATGTCATTGCAAAATACAACTTGGCCGTCTTGACCTCTGTACATAGCTAATGTGTAATCTACCTGCAGGCCACTTGTTGAGGTCATGAACTGAGACATCGTCTTTCGTTGACCTTTGTGTAAAGGGATCACTGGCGCGATGAAACTAATCCACAAGCATATATTGAAGATAATGTGTTTGCATACTGAACGAAGAACATCTGTCTTACTACATTGTATTTATGTTTAAGAAGGCCTGCATGCAAAACTTTAGAATACACAGTTAATGCATACGCTTGTTGTTACATGTATTAAAGACAAACCAGTTAAATGCGGTTATTTGAGACTCGGCACAAACCCTAGAATTGGTGATGTATAAAGTAGAATATTAACCCGAAGTGGGGCTGGAAATAGTGCCCACAAAATGTATAAAAAGCGAATGCATTCTAATGTACAGTCTCTCACTGAACACACTGAACCACGCTGGAGGTCATTGTGTTGTACTGAGGGCCGATAGCTATCTGACTTTGCACTGTTTTTGTAGTTGAATTCAGTAGAGAATAAAGTACTTTGTATGTTCCTTTGTAACCCGTGTTCGGTTTATTTTCTTTTGGGGTACTCAGCCTCGATATTTTAATTCTGTTTTCACAGTGTGTCTTCACAGATTACCACATCTTCATAATTGATGACAGCAGTTATAGATGCGCCCTGTTTAGTGGTACATGAGTCAGTGGGCAAAGAGTTCATCCATGACATCACTTGGTCCAACTGTAACGTTTGCTTTGAGATTTTTGCATCCAATGATTCAAACAATTTATGAGGAGTTAGGATAGTAGTATTAATGGCTGACAGAGCTATTTCAATCATTGGATTGGATACCAGCACGCTTTCCATGAGATGCGGTTGACTGTGACTCTTTGGTGTAGGGTGTCCATATGAAAGAGACGATGAGAGCTGTGTAATAGAGTCAGAACCCCCACCTCAGAAGTAGTATTTGTGCTGTAAATCGATATAGGTGACTCACATTGACTAGCATATATGGAAATGTCTGTGACATCATGCTTGGAAGATGAGTGTAAGTTTGATAAAATAGGGCTGACACTAAGCGCAAACGCTAATCTGTTTTCTGGGATTTGTAGCAACGTAGAATCTGATAATGTGTTGGATGCTGCAGAGACAGCCGCAGAAGGATTTTGAATACATGGAGGTGAAAAGTTGGAAGAGTCCTTGTGATGTACCAATGGTTTGAATGAAGCAAAGAAAGGCGGTCTGCTTATGGTAATTGGAACTGCAACGCCATGTGAAATATTCAGGGCAGGTGAGGGTGTAAGCACAATAGATTTGTGACTAGTACTTATGCTCGCGTTTGTTGGCGTGCAGGTACCTAATACATCGTTGTGAATGGAAGTCGGCATATTGGTTGTTAATAAGCATGGCCTATAACGGCTAGACATACAAACAATGACAATATCACCGTGTAATAATGAGTGATGTGGTATGTACACCTCACTTCCGAGTTACAACGAAGCATGCAATTCATACAAATCTGAAAGAAAGTAAATTTTGCTGTGCCGACGCTGCTATGCGGCGAAGCGGTACTTTAATGAGTACTTCTATGAGCCTGTGTGCATACTTGTTATATAACAGATGACCCAAACCACACACTCCAAAGGCGGGACAGTCACACTGGCCAATCAAGCTGTAACAAAATCAAACAACAGTATTCAACAGTTGTTTCACGACATAGTCTGTGAGACTGTATAGGTGAGGGAAATTGTCAGATGATCAAAAGAGGGCAGTTCTCTCAACTACAGTCATCTTGGTTTGTTTTTACCCTTGTCTAGCAATAATCCACAGAGTTTCCAGACAGAAGCAACAATCCAAGCAGCAAAGCAGTACTTTAACGAGTACTTCCAGGATATTTTAATTAGTTGTGAGAGGGGGCAAGGTTCAATATTCTCTCACTTAAAGACCATTTACCAAATCCAGATTAATTAAGGTTAAATACTATCATCCATCATTAGATGGATCCGGTTCCCATTTTACTGTGAACATGTCATCTCTGATAGATAATCAACCTCTAAGCCAATGTATTATTCAGTAATGCACCCCCTCTTGTTGGCAGGTAGCTAACTTGACTATCCCTGTGTGTTACACCACATGAATTGAGTCATTATCGGTTCTAGTGCTTTCCTTAGAATTGATGTATGAGGCATGAGTCTGTCTTGTGCCTACCATGTGATTATCACTGCAATCCCTGCTTGAGTCAAATGAATATTATGGAGTAGCCTAGATTTGTGATTCTTAATTATTGGTTACTGTAAGTCAGTGTTTGACCACACTTTTTGGGGCATTTTATCACCTGCAGAGCTTAAAGAGATTTTAAGAAACAGCACTATTGTTATTGAGGTCATTCCTCAATGAGATGACCATAGCAGAATGGGGTGGAGCGTTTACTCAACGTATGCCCTCACCTTCATTACTAATCACAATGCTTCCCAGTGCACTCTTTGAATCTGCTACATTAGAGAAAACATTGCCCTTTATGGCATTTGATATTTCCAACAATAGGCCTTCTAACCTGCTATTTTCTACCTTTGCAACTTTGTTATTAGCTTCACAATAATCAGACAATTTAATGATTGTTAGGAGGGTTTTTCAAAGATGCACCTATGGCAGGGCAGGCTTAAAAAAGCCAACCTAGAGTTAGCAAGGTTATTCATAGCCCCAGTTGAGCAAAGCCACTCTCTTAAGCAGCATTGACCAGTCTGCAAGGTTGAACTAAGGATGAAGGGGGCAGAAAAGTTAAAAGAAAAATGGTAAGAAATGGTCCAACAAAGTTAAGTTATACTAATAAGAATATTTATTACAATATTTCATCAGGACACACTTCAAATATTCCAAGTTAAGTAAAAATAATAAAGTACATGCATACAACTGACAGTAAGGTAACCCACTATAGGTTACATAATACTTTAGAATATAGAATAACAACAGTTATTGAAACAATAGTTGCATTCATCAAAGTAGGGAAAACAGATGTTAAACACACATCTAAACATAGACCTTATAAATATAAGGCACTAAGCGCCATGTATGAAAACATTAGAAGTCCAACCATAGCTTATACCAAGTCTCTGGTAGACTTGTAGGTGTACAGAAATGTTCCAGAGGAAAGAGGTGAGTAGTACAGGAGGGCCTACTCAGCTAGTGCAGGAAGGGTACTGAAGTTAGTGGAGAGCAGATGCAACAAGTGAATAAAGGAATTAGGAGCCTTAATTCAGTTTGTAGTGAAAGGAGGAACAGCTACTACTCCTGCAATTCCAGAGGATGACACAAAGACATACTGACCCTGATACTGCTACCCTGGGCCAGCCACGTATTGCTGTAAGGTGAGCAGGAATGTGTGCGCAATAGAAACTCAATAGGAGGTGTGGAGATTCATGAGATATACGTAATGTGATGTCTGGAACCCAAGCAAATTAGGAACAGATGTACTCCACCATCGTTGTCATGGTGCATGGTTATCAGGTTATGTGTTTATGAATGATCACTGTCGGTTATCTCTAGGTTCCTGTGGTGACCTCAAATTGTAGTGGGGCACTCAGATTCTGTCCCATGATGGACTGGAGATCTGCACAGAGATCTTCATGGATGTATGACATGCATTGATCTCGGGCAGGGCCATGAGGTACTTGGCAGCTTTGTGGCAAGACTAAAGTCTTCTAGCAAGCTAGTCTCCTGGTGCAGTGCAGCACTGCTGGTTTCCAGGATCACAGCAGAACCCAAAGAAGTCTTACAATGATTTCCAGACATTTGGCCAGTCAGAAGTTCTTGCAAGGATGAACAGCTGGATCTGGACCTTGTAGAGGAAATTCAAAGATAGATAATGTGATGACTAAAACAGGCAAAGTACCTTGAGCAGGAAAGGTGACTGGTTGGTCCCAACAGTCAAACTAAAGAGTGTACCTTGCAGAGTTCTTCCATGTCGATTAGAAGGTTGAGGTTGCAATGCTGTGGTATTGGCTGAGCCAATGATGTTTTCTGCAGCAGTCCTCCAGCGTCCCTCAGTCACCATCTTCTTTGGGGCTTTTTCAGCTCAATTTGATGTGATTTTTATCACCTCTACAACCGCAGCCCTTCTACCCCAAAGGAAGTGTGGCAGACCCCCTCCCTACTCTCGAGTGGCAATTGTGTTAGAAATAGAGGAAGAAAAAAGCATATACCTGTCACTGTGCATCAAAGAGAAAGTAGACAATAACCCCCTGATGTGGGCTAGCAGCCCTCACTCATGCTCACAGGACTGATGTACTAATGTCATAACATTTATAGAGGGACTACTCTTAAACCTCCTACCAACCCATTCCTCACTGAAACATGCCCAATATACGTTAAAACAATACATGACAATGTATAAAGACATCCCACACTTAATTCACATGCACAAATGTTCATGAATTGTTTCTCAGTAAAAAACACTCAATGAATTATATCTCACTCTACTGAAAAGTGCATTGCTTTTTATTAAGAGATAAAAGTAATAGAACAGCAGTGCAACTATTAATGTGACTACACATCACACTGAACATGAGAAAGGATATCAATGAAAACACTTCTGTCATTTTCTAGCCAATATAACTACTTAAAATGTATCAACCAACCAAAGAGCCACAATAGTTTCTAAGCCCGAGTGTGCAAAGGGCGAGTTGCAATTACCAAAGACTGCTGTTTGGCTGTTTGCTGCTTTGCTGCGACATGGGACGGAAAATTGCTGTGTGATTAAAAAGGACAATTAACAGTGCCATAGAATATCGGATATTGGATCCCTCACCCAAAGAAATGATCACATAGCGACCAAGTACATCGAGAAGGCGGTACTCTGAATCAACTGGAGTTCCACCGGTTACTGAAAACAAGATTCCCCAAATAAGTGACAATAGTGTAATAAAGATGATGACGAGATTGCAAAAAGGTTTGGGAGAGGGGAACGAACTGGCCCAAGATACGCAAAATGACAAACAATCTTGATTTAGAGACTCTGTGAGTGCCAGTCTAAAGAGTTACCCTGACATCTCCCAAGCGCGGCACACTCTGCCCAAAAGTGACACCTCTCAAAGTGAGCTCCCAAACCACAATGAAATGCTGCCGCATTTGAGTGGACGGAGCGACAAGTTGCACGAAGTAGCAGGTAAAAAAACTGCAAATACCCATTTACCCCACTTGCAAATTTCAAGCAGAACTACTAGCCCCAACATGATAAAAAAGGCAGCTGAATGTGACTGCATTGTAAAACATGCTATAAAAGGCGGCTTGGATAGGGAAAGGAGGTGGACAGCGATAGTGCTGTGACAGAGCCTGACGAGGTAGCATCTGGTCAGGCACACCTTGAAATAACGTCGCCCATGAGGAGTGTACCACTGATCCTTGATTTAGAAGACGATGGGACCGTACCTCGTTTAAGAACGATTGTGCAACTAGATCTAAGTAACATAGATTTATTATCACAAGATGGGACTCTACCTCACTTGAGCTCCCACACACAAGCCTTACCAACTCAATCCCTAATAAATAAATCAACTACCATCAACGATGAAATGTTCATAGCGGACACAGGAGCAAAAATAGCACTCCTTAATAAGATGGATGCAGAGATTTGCAACGCTCTAGATCCTAACTATAAGCAAAAGCCTACAGACTAAAGACGAGACTCAATGGCAATGCTGACAAACTACTGAAAGACTTGACTGAGATCAATCAAACCCTTTCAGTGAACCAACTATCTAAAATACAACCACTGAGTTGTTATGACCAAACAAACACATCAAATGACCAAAACGTACGAAAGTGGAAGGAATCAACGTACCAACGCCATCGTTATACGAAAGAACATGGAGCGCCGATATAACCAATAAAGAAAAATAGAGAAAAATTGCTGCTAGCCCCCAAATGGCATTATCATGTTCCCAAAAAAGAACTCAAAACTTAACACAAATGAATACGAAACAAACAGATCAACACGCAGAACGCACAGCGAAACATTTATGATCACAAGTGACAGATGACAGTGAAGTCTCTTCCGATTCAGAGATAGCGACATCAACAGATTCTTCATTCATGGAAAGGCAATACCCGAAGATACGTAGGGAACCTTGCAGACGTAATAAAAACCTGACTTAACATAACCGTGATGAGGAACGAACATGGTGCACAAACCTAATAGAATAAATAAATAATGAGCTGCACCCCAACCTAACATCACCATTAACCATTACAGTGACCCCACTCATCAAACTATATGAACAATTACATGAATCAAGCAAAGACCAAAATACGTTAATAGCCTTGACGAATTCAAAACTGTGAACCTGAAAATGGAAATACATGATATGAAGCAACAGGCAAAAAACAATGTGAAATCATATGAGTTAATGTCTATGCTGCTGAAGGAACAACTGAAATCAAATGCTGAGGATATAAGACTACCGGCCAAAGTAGCGAAAGAAGAAGTTCAAATGCTACGAACTCCGTCTCAAACAGTAAGCAAACAAGTCCTAGTAGAGGCTAATAAAGAAAATGTGTCAATCAGCAGCGAGGAAAATCAACTTGAACAAATAAATTATGCACTGAGCGACAAGAACTTGATGAGGGTATTAAAAGTACACTCGACACGACGAAAGACAAGAGAACAAAACAACATGAAAAAACGAATTCACCAGAGACTATAGAGCTTGAGACCAACAAAACTCACGGAAATAAGATAAAAAATTGACACAACCAAGAGGCAAGAGATAGATCCGTGGAATTAGTCGAGGATATGGATAGTCAACCTTCCACCTCAGCTAACGCACAAGGTCTAGAGTCAATGCCCGATACTGAGACGATTACAGATCAAGGTCCAAAAGAACCACAAAGTGGAAACCTTGCGATTTTTAACAAGAACAATGAAGAAACAATCACAAAGCAAATCACAGAGGAAAAGAATAAACCACAAAAACAAATACAGAAGTCTAAAAACATACCAAAACAAAAGAATAATCAGACAAGAAACTCCTGCAAATTTCTACAAAATGTTAAGAACTTAAATGCACTACTGCAGTCAAACATAGATAAAGAAGTGAGATGCAAACCACAAGAAAAAAGAACCGGGTGTGACAAACCGGAAGGTGAGACACTCAAGAAGAAGGTAAATGAAGAGACGTCTCAAGAACAAATAGAAAAAGAAGACACAGCAGTGATTGAACTGTTGGTGAATCTATCCACTCACGAAGAGGATACTGCGAATGAAGACAGCTCTGATCATGAATTTATTGAAGAAGAAGAGTTTTAAGAGGTACAACCTAAAAAAACAAACCATCTGATATTGGGTGACAAAGCTGAAATTCACACCGGATCATCAACTGGACGTATCTGCAAGATAATCGAGCAAGAGAAAAAGGCCGCGCCAGAGAACCCAAGTGCTGCACCCCTGCAACTGCCCTTGAGATGATTTACTACGATAGGTGAACGTTGGGCCCACCTGGAAAAATCAAAACAACTGCTAACTACAAACGAAGAACTGCTCCTTACAACAAACAAGGGAGAAATAGGCTGGATAAGGAGAGAAGGCCGACAGAAATAACAGTGCAGAAGGAGAAAACTGTTCTAAATGAGACCCCATGCAATGGAGGTCAGAGAGAGAAAACAGACATGAACAAATACAACTGTCAAAGTCAACAATGAGGACACCACTTAAGAAATCAAAAACAAATGCAAATTATAGTTTGACGTTGGAAAGAGTTTTTTGTGGAAAGGATACCCTGATACTAAACAGGCAAAATGTTTTACAGTAGTCTAAACATATACCCCAACTTCACTCAATTGATACAGATGACATCAAAACAGTTGAGTTATTAAAAGAAGGAATAATGGATCGAGTGCTATTACACATACACTCAAGGATAGTGAGAGACTTGATCTTAAATAAAAAATCTGATTTAAACTCATTAGGTTTTGACGTCTGGGAAACAACAGACGAAAAGTCACCACAAAAGGAAAATGAGATGAAACACCTGCCAAGGACAACTGAACTCACTATAGGAAAAGTCAAAGCTTTGATACCTAAAGAGGAATCGACTGAGGTTAAAAGAAGGAGAGAAATACCTGATATAAAACCGAGCAAAACAACTGAACAAGCACTGGCAGAAAAAAACTGCTAATAGTGCTAGAAAAGAGGAGATCGAAATAACAATTATCCAACCAGGAAAAATAAGCGAGGAGGACTCTGACTGTGAGATCGAGGAACATGAAAAGGCAGAACAGGCGAGGTGGAATTGGTTAGCAGAAACCTTAAACTGTAATGTAAAAAGTTAATGCCAGAAAGGACCAAAGAATGAAGCTCTAACACTGGGATCATGGAACATGCAAGGATTTTTTCACTTATATAAAACACAACAAAATGAACTCCTAGATATAGACATAATTTGTCTACAAGAGACATGGGTATTCACCAAAACCAGTGAAGAAAATTATGAGATAGCCCACAACCCGGCAATAAAACAACACAAAGCAAACCAAAGGCGGGACTATTGATGTTAATAAAAACCGGGAGAAATATAAAGATAATCTGCTCGAGAAACCTGTCCCTCTATGTTCAGATGACACAGATAACTGTAAAACCCAAGGGCGAAAATCCATCTAACAATCTGCACATAATGAACATCTACTGGCAGTACAGAGCCTCGGACGAATCTGATTTCCTTGACATGATATGCAAGATAATTGATCAAATCAATGAGGAAGAAGAAAACGCAGCGATCTGAACATGAATTGCCACGTAAATGATCAAATGGCCAGGAAGAAAATAGCAAGGCAAAAAAAATAATACCCATTACCAAATAAACACTGCTTGGGCAGAGGAGATTGGAACACGGAATATGATGCTACTGAATGGAAACTTGTCTGGAGATATCACGCCAAATTACACCTGGGAAAGAGGCAATGGCAGATCGATTTTGGATTACTTTTACATCTCTGTAAATATACCCAGGGCAGTGACTTCACTAAAGGTAACATCGATGAAACAGAGTGATCACAAATTGGTTACACTAGCCCTGAAGATGACCCAAATACAGATCCTGGACTCATGGAAAAACCAAATAAAAATCAGACCAGGGAGAAATAGGGTCTGGCTAGATGAGAGGAAAATAATAAAATGACAAACTTGCTCAGTAAGGTGGGAACTTGCGTGATCCATGAGCCGATTGAGTATGACACCCTGTTAGAGGAGTACACTGAACTTCAAGCTACAAACAAGAACCTGACATTAAAACACCAGTACATATATGATGAGAAAATAGTCCCAAAAAATGAGAACTACGAAAAAAGATCAGAGCTCTAAAGAAAAACAAAAATGACGATGTTGAGGCTGAAATTAAGAAAAACAAGAAATACTATACAGCCTGGCTAGCCTCCCATAAACATGAAATGTGGCAACTGTTAGGGAGAATTCTCTGTTTAGGCTGAATTTCCTAACCTAGTGAGTCCCCCAGCAGTTTTGCTGGATTTCTGGAGTTTGTTTTTTTCCATCCTGCCAAGAGTGAGACTCTTTTCTCCCACTCTTGGACATGTATGTGTGTATTCCTTTGAAATGTCAATGTGTTCGATGGGCTATGGGGTCTTTTACTCCATAGGGTCTCATATGTTTTTCTATGTGTGTTACACCGCACCCTACGTGCCGTAACACTGGGGCGTCCTAGCGGACCTCCACCATAGACTCCATACCCGGGGACTGACTACTGTCTCCCCGGACATGTAAAGTCACCATTGGCTTTACTAGACCTAAATTTACTAACAGAGCTAGTACAAACCATCTTATTGTGGACGTACTAGTAGGGGTAATCCGCTTACTCCTAGATCTGTTACTCGAGGGGGCACTGTCCCGTCCCCCCTCGTCGAGTTTTGGCTGGTGGCAGTGGAAACTACTTGTTATGTTCGTCCCCGAACATAACCCTATGGGATTCGTCCCATTGTTGGAGATTGACTCTTTTTCTCGTTTATCTCTAACGTACCACCGGTCTCCTTATCTTAAATACGTTTATCGGATGGGATTTTCTGCCAGAACTCGGTTTTTAAAAAATGGCGTCTGTGTTCGTCTCTGTGACTCCTAAACCAAAGGTTGAGCCCTTTGTTCAACTTTTGGCGGGCCTCTGTACAGAGACCCTCCAAAGTGGTGCCATTCTGTCTGGGTTACCACAGGGGTGTAGGAGGGGGTTTAGGCACCCTGGACCGAGTTGCCTTGCCAACTCAGGTCACACTCTGGAGTGATTGGCCCAAGTGGTGAGCGATCCCGCTCACCACTTAGCATGTGTTGATTGACAGCTAGGCTGAATGAATGGGGGTTTTCTGCATAAAAGCAGGGCTTTTGGGACTGGATCTTCAGAAGTCGCCACAGGACCTAAGAATCCGACGAGGGTAACGCTGAGCCGACCTGCAACGACGACACCTCCGGTGGAGCCCTGCTGAGCCGACTCACCACTTCCCGACGACAGAGGAGATCTCCCTGCCGGAGAGTCTCTTCCCCTGACTGGTGGGAACAACCAGTCTCCTTTGCTTTTTATTCGCCTCAGGACGCAGTGGTCGAATTGCCCGTGCAGAGCACCTCGGCAACCGGATAGCCACTACCCCTGTACAGTGACCAAAAGGTGGTGCCTTGTGACGGAGCACTCCGCGGCTGGTCTCTTCCCTGGTGGTGCACCGGACTTCACTTTTCTTCGACGACGAGATCATCTCTACTCTTGGCAAAGACCCGACGTGCATCCACCACCAGGAACAACTGCCCCCGCCGGAGCTGCCCTCCACAACAAGGTACCGTGTCCGCCTGGCTTCCCTTTCGATCGGTTCGAGTGAGGTGTCTTAATCCTCTCCGTTCCGTTGGGTCGCCTCCAAGCTTTTCTCATTCTTTGTTCTGAACTGGTTCAACCTGCCGATAACAATTTGCTATAAGACTTGAATGCATCTCCACTAGAGACTTTTTGGGACATCGCGCCTTGCCTCTTTCCGAGTGGGCCTGGCCTCTGAACTTTATGATCTATTGCGATTCTTGCCTTCATACCTTGCATTTTATCCACGTAGGATTGAACTGTGTTGACTGCATAACCTGCCTATCTTTTTCTCTCCCGTCCTAACTAATATTCGAGTGTCATCTAGGTTGAGGTATACACCTCTGTCTGAAAATGAGTGGTACCAGTAGAACCTAGAGTTGTCGATATTCCGCTAGGGGGATTGATCGTTTTCTATTTCATAGAGTAATTGTGTTTGATTTGTTTGCTGTGATTTGCTTTAGTGTTTTTCATAGATGTTCTGTTATAAAATAAATACCTTACTATCTTTACACTAAGCCTTGTTGCGTGTTTGCTTACCTTGCTGTGAAGAATTGCCCTATTTTGTATACTCCACATACTGCTCAACTTTTCTTGAGAGAAGTCTGACTGCTCAGCCACAGCTTCCACGTGAATCTGTGTGGTACAGACTGCTACCAAGTGGGTTCACCGCCAATGCCTGTAGTCCTAAATATTTCACAGTGGTCCCAGAGGGAACTGCACAGGTTTCCGCCTAACACTGGTGTACAGTGGTGGGATTTGTATCGAGTATACAGTTTAGAGTGCTTTTCGACACTGTAGGATAACTAACCACAAAACTTTTCACAAAAAGCAACTTTCAAAAAACATGTCTACGATGGAAACTTACAGTCAAGAGTCTTTGTCAGGTGAAAATACTGAGAGTCTGCGAGCTCTCTGTAGGCAAGAGAATCTTCCTGTAAGAGGCAAGAAGTTAGAACTGATAGAGAGATTGCTGGCGAACCAAAGTCTGGGTACTGGTTCAGAGGAACCAATCTCTCCAGCAACTGAAGATAACAGTAATGGTGTTGATCTGAATCGTAATTCTGATGATAGCGATGAAGAGGCTGACGAGGACGGAGAGGCTAACAAAACTGTCTCCCCTGCTCCTTTACCTGCCTTACCAGCTGTGCCTACGGGGCCCATACCAGGTCCCACAAGTAACCCTGCTTATTTTGAACTTGAAAAAATGAAGCTCGAATTAGAATATAAACGGTTCTTGGCTCAATCTGAACGAAACCAAGAGCTCGAGTTCAGACGGATGAATGCCCAGGCTGAGCAGAAGCAAGCTGAGTTGAGACTCAGAGAAATAGAACTTAATCACGAGTTAGAAATGAAAAAGTTGTCTATAGAAAATGCTTCTCTCTCCTCTGGTTCCTCTAGAAGCTCCAGTCCCAAAAGACCCCGGATGCTGAAGGAATTAGTGGGTATGTATGAACCGAAATTGAATGTGTTGGATTGGTTGAAACTGTTTGAATACAATCATGGGCTCTAGGACATCACCGGGAATGCGTTGCTTCCCTGGTTGTTCTCTAGGCTCCCTCCTGTTGCGACTGATGTGGTAATGGAGTTGGGAGAGGCGGATAAGACGGATTACGAAAGTGTGAAACTAGCTTTAATAGCTAGATTCGGGAAGACTCCTTCCCAGTATCTTAAGAGGTTTAGAACCCTCAAAAAGCATGATGGTACCCCTTGGGCTACCTGGGTGAGTGAAGGGTTGAAAAACTTAGAGGGATGGATTAAGGGTTATAAAGTGAACACTTATGAGGGTATGAGAAATCTTTTTATGTTGGAGTTTATTTATGATGCCTGTTCTCCTGAGCTCAGAGAGCACTTGGCTGATTCGAAGGAATTGGATTCCAGGGAGCTAGCTAAAGCTGCTGACTTGTGGGTTGCCAACAGGGCTACTCATAAGGATTCTGGGGCAACTCAGAAAAAGGATGAGGGAAAACAGCAAGAAAAAGACTCAAAAGAGAATTTGAATAACTCACATTCCAAAGAGGGCCCAAACAAAACCAGAAGGGTAAGCCACCAGGAAAACCACAGCAGAATAGTGTGTCTTCTGGTGCCGAACCGGACGGAGGTCATAACAAGCCACCATTCTAGAAAGCATTCGGTAAATGCTTTGTTTGTGGCTCAACTGACCACGTGAAAGTAGATCCCAGATGTAAGGGTAAACCTTCAGGGGTCCAGCTTGTCTCCTTAGCCTTCGCTCCAGAGGAGGAAGTCCAAATGGCAAGTGGAAACTTTCTACTGCTAGCTGACGAACCCATTGGAGTCTCAGCTAGCGTTTCTTTAGTATCTCTGGGGTTGTGGGAACAACAGAATTTAGATGTCTATAATTCTATCCCCGATAATACTAAAGAGTACTATAAGGACAGTGTCCAGGTGAATGGTCAGGAGACTCCTGCCATTAGGGACACTGGGGCCAGCATAACTGTGGTGGATAAATCGTTTTTTCAGGCTGAGGATGTTGCTAAGGCACCCAAACACCTCACCAAGTTAGCTGGAAGGCCTGTGCAGATGCTTCCCCAATTACCAGTTCTCATCCAGTGTAACGACATGACTGTGAAGATACCTGTCAGCATACAGAGTGAGGTACCAGGACGAGTACTGTTGGGTAACGATTTGAAAACTCTCGGAGTTGTATCACATACTCCCAGACCTCCTAGTAAACGGTTACAGGAGCTAACCAGACCCACAAGAGAGAGGACCATGCGCGGTACTCTCCAGGAGATGATGAAGAAAGAAATCACTCCTACTCCACTGGAATTGTTGGCCGCTGTCTCCAAGAAATCAGAAGCGAAAGGGAAACCTAAGGCTTCTATCCCGAAACCAGTAGCCCGCATTCCAGTGCAGTCGACACGGACTTCCCCGCGGTTGTCCAACGTCACACCCGTAACTCCACCTCCAGCCGAGGCTGAGAGGGAGGTACAACCCTGTGTGGTAGAATTAGACTCTGAGGAAGAGCTAATGGAAGGCCAGGAACTCATTGGAGATCTGGATCCTGTTGACCATCCTAAACTGCAGTCTTTACTGGCAGAAGGTGGACCCAGCAGGGCAGACTTCAGTAAGGGACAGAGAGAATGTCCAACTCTGGGAGGTCTTCGCCACCAGGCGGAAGCTCAGGCTGAAGGGCAAGAGCCTGGGAAATACAGGTTGCACTGGGAAGATGACCTCTTCTACAGTGAACCGACCGAGTCTGCACCTGGAGACTACAAACGACTTGTAGTACCCCAAGAGAACAGACCACAGTTCTTGCAGCTAGCTCACGAGATTCCTTTGGCTGGTCACTTGAGTTTCAAGAAGACTAAGGAAAGGCTCTCTCTTTACTTCTATTGGCCGAAGATGGGGGCCGAAGTAGAAAAACACTGCAGGAGCTGCCACACCTGCCAGACCTCTGGTAAGGTTGGCTCCAAGAATGTGGCACCTTTAGTGCCTCTCCCAGTTGTGGGAGTCCCATTTGAGAGAGTAGGGATTGACATCGTTGGTCCCCTTGATCCTACAACCTCCTCAGGCAACAGGTTTATACTTGTTGTAGTAGACCATGCTACTAGGTATCCTGAGGCAATTCCTATGAGGACTGTTACAGCTCCGGCTGTGGCTAAGGCCCTCCTTGGTATTTTTACTAGGGTCGGGTTTCCTAAGGAAGTAATCTCTGACAGGGGGTCAAAATTTATGTCCCACTACATGAAAGGCATGTGGAAAACCTGCGGAGTAACTTACAAGTTCTCAACGGCTTACCACCCACAAACCAATGGGTTGGTAGAACGGTTCAACCGAACCATGAAGAGCATGATAGGTGCTTTAGAGGAACCCCTTAAGCGTAAGTGGGACCTTCTACTGCCATGCCTTCTCTTTGCTTATAGAGAAGTCCCTCAGGAGGGAGTAGGTTACTCTCCCTTCGAACTACTCTATGGTCATCCCGTCATAGGTCCATTGGCCCTGATTAAGGAGGGGTTGGAGAGTGATCCTTCCCCCAAGCCAGTCAGAGTGACTGACTACGTGATAGGTCTCCGGAGGAGAATGTCGCACATGATGACGGAAGCAAGCGATAACTTGAAAGCTGGACAAGCATTGGTCAAGCACTGGCACGATCAAAAGGCTAACATGGTTGAGGTTGCTCAAGACCAGCTCGTTCTCGTTATGATCCCAACAAGACAGAGGGCCTTGCAAGGTAAGTGGATGGGACCCTACCGAGTAGTGGGTAAACTCGGAGAGGTTAACTATCTGGTGGACTTGGGCAATCCCAAGGAGGCTCCAACAGTCTTTCACACCAACCGACTTAAAGCGTATGTCTCACGACCGGATGTAGGAGCGTTGCTTCTAGCATCATCCGAGGAAGAAGAAGAGAGTGAAGCTCTTCCGGATCTCCTCAGAGGCTTACCTTTAGAAGAAAAAATTGAAGGAGTAAATCTCTCCTCCAATCTGACACCCGAGCAACAAGAAGAGTGCAAATCTATGTTGAATCAGTTTGCCTCTCTGTTCTCGCTTTCACCAGGCTTGATCCCTTGGGGCCAGCACGACATACTCACTGGTGACTGTCTGCCAGTCAAAAGCAGAGGATACCGCATGTCAGAAAACGTACGAACCCACATCAAAGGTGAGGTCAGCAAGATGCTTGATCTCGGGGTAATAGAGCCCTCTACTAGTCCATGGTCTAGCCCAGTTGTGTTAGTACCTTAGGCCGGATCTAAAGAGCTTAGATTCTGCGTGGATTATAGAGCTCTTAATTCAGTCACCAAGACTGATGCCCACCCTTTGCCAAGAACAGATGAGTTGGTGGATAAACTTGGCGCTGCCAAGTTCCTCAGCACATTTGACTTGACGTCAGGCTATTGGCAAATAGCCCTGACAGACCATGCCAAGGAGAAAACTGCATTTTCTACCCCCGTTGGCTTATACCAGTTTAAGGTAATGCCTTTCGGATTGAAAAATGCACCTGCTACGTTTCAACGGATGGTAAACCAGGTTCTGAATGGGATGGAGGACTTCTGCATGGCATACTTGGATGACATCGCAGTGTTCAGCAATTCCTGGGAAGAACATGTAACCCACCTGAGAGATGTTTTGCAGGCTCTTGGAGGAGCCAATCTGACCATAAAGGCGAGTAAATGCCAAATTGGACAGAGTAAGGTAGTCTATCTTGGGCATGAGGTAGGCGGTGGAGAAATAAGGCCTTTGCTCAGTAAAATTGAGGCTGTGCAAAATTGGACAACACCGACTACTCAAACCCAGGTGAGAGCCTTCCTAGGCCTCACCGGGTATTACAGGAATTTCATAGAGAACTATGGGACCATAGCTTCTCCACTGAATGTCATCTCCTCGCCCAAATTTCCTAAAAAGGTTAAATGGAGCGAGGAGTGCAATCAGGCTTTTGAAAACCTGAAAAAGGCTCTTTGCCAAGCCCCAGTACTCAGAGCTCCTGATTACCGCCAAAACTTCATTGTGCAGACAGATGCTTCAAATGTAGGAATAGGTGCCGTACTCAGTCAACTGGATGGGAAAGGTAGGGAGCACCCTGTTTGCTTCATCAGCCGTAAGCTGAAGGATCCTGAAACAAGGTGGGCAACAATCGAAAGAGAGTGCTTTGCTATCGTGTGGGCGCTGAAGAAGTTTAGGCCGTACTTGTATGGTTCTACTTTTGTCATTCAGACTGACCACCAACCCTTGAGATGGTTAATGCAAATGAAAGGGGAAAACTCAAAACTATTGAGATGGTCGATCTGCCTGCAAGGGTTTGATTTCACCATTGAGCAAAGGTCAGGGTGTCACCACCAAAATGCTGATGGTCTCTCTAGGATGTATGTCATCGACTAGAGGTATGAGATTCATCCAGGAGTGGATTAAATCCTCCTGTCCCTTAGTCTGGGGGTGGCGAGTGTTAGGGAGAATTCTCTGTTTAGGCTGAATTTCCTAACCTAGTGAGTTCCCCAGCAGCTTTGCTGGATTTCTGGAGTTTGTTTTTTTCCATCCTGCCAAGAGTGAGACTATTTTCTCCCACTCTTGGACATGTATGTGTCTATTCCTTTGAAATGTCAATGTGTTCGATGGGCTATGGGGTCTTTTGCTCCATAGGGTCTCATATGTTTTTCTATGTGTGTTACACCGCACCCTACGTGCCGTAACACTGGGGCATCCTAGCGGACCTCCACCATAGACTCCATACCCGGGGACTGACTACTGTCTCCCCGGGCATGTAAAGTCACCCTTGGCTTTACTAGACCTAAATTTACTAACAGAGCTAGTACAAACCATCTTATTGTGGACATACTAGTAGGGGTAATCCGCTTACTCCTAGATCTGTTACTCGAGGGGGCACTGTCCCGTCCCCCCTCGTCGAGTTTTGGCTGGTGGCAGTGGAAACTACTTGTTATGTTCTTCACCGAACATAACCCTATGGGATTCGTCCCATTGTTGGAGATTGACTCTTTTTCTCGTTAATCTCTAACGTACCACCGGTCTCCTTATCTTAAATAAGTTTATCGGATGGGATTTTCTGCCAGAACTCGGTTTTTAAAAATGGCGTCTGTGATCGTCTCTGTGACTCCTAAACCAAAGGTTGAGCCCTTTGTTCCACTTTTGGCGGGCCTCTGTACAGAGACTCTCCAAAGTGGTGCCATTCTGTCTGGGTTACCACAGGGGTGTGGGAGGGGGTTTAGGCACCCTGGACCGAGTTGCCTTGCCAACTCAGGTCGCACTCTGGAGTGATAGGCCCAAGTGGTGAGCGCTCCCGCTCACCACTTAGCATGTGTTGATTGACAGCTAGGCTGAATAAATGGGGGTTTTCTGCATAAAAGCAGGGCTTTTGGGACTGGATCTTCAGAAGTCGCCACAGGACCTAAGAATCCGACGAGGGTAACGCTGAGCCGACCTGCAACGACGACACCTCTGGTGGAGCCCTGCTGAGCCGACTCACCACTTCCCGACGACAGAGGAGATCTCCCTGCCGGAGAGTCTCTTCCCCTGACTGGTGGGAACAACCAGCCTCCTTTGCTTTTTATTCGCCTCAGGACGCAGTGGTTGAATTGCCTGTGCAGAGCACCTCGGCAACCGGATAGCCACTACCCCTGTACAGCGACCAAAAGGTGGTGCCTTGTGACGGAGCACTCCGCGGCTGGTCTCTTCCCTGGTGGTGCACCGGACTTCACTTTTCTTCGACGACGAGATCATCTCTACTCTTGGCAAAGACCTGACGTGCATCCACCACCAGGAACAACTGCCCCCGCCGGAGCTGCCCTCCACAACAAGGTACCGTGTCCGCCTGGCTTCCCTTTCGATCGGTTCGAGTGAGGTGTCTTAATCCTCTCCGTTCCGTTGGGTCGCCTCCAAGCTTTTCTCATTCTTTGTTCTGAACTGGTTCAACCTGCCGATAACAATTTGCTATAAGACTTGAATGCATCTCCACTAGAGACTTTTTGGGACATCGCGCCTTGCCTCTCTCCGAGTGGGCCTGGCCTCTGAACTTTATGATCTATTGCGATTCTTGCCTTCATACCTTGCATTTTATCCACGTAGTATTGAACTGTGTTGACTGCATAACCTGCCTATCTTTTTCTCTCCCGTCCTAACTAATATTCGAGTGTCATCTAGGTTGAGGTATACACCTCTGTCTGAAAATAAGTGGTACCAGTAGAACCTAGAGTTGTCGATATTCCGCTAGGGGGATTGATCGTTTTCTATTTCATAGAGTAATTGTGTTTGATTTGTTTGCCGTGATTTGCTTTAGTGTTTTTCATAGATGTTCTGTTAATAAAATAAATACCTTAATATCTTTACACTAAGCCTCGTTGCGTGTTTGCTTACCTTGCTGTGAAGAATTGCCCTATTTTGTATACTCCACATGCTGCTCAACTTTTCTTGAGAGAAGTCTGACTGCTCAGCCACAGCTACCACGTGAATCTGTGTGGTACATACTGCTACCAAGTGGGTTCACCGCCAACGCCTGTAGTCCTAAATCTTTTGCAGTGGTCCCAGAGGGAACTGCACAGGTTTCTGCCTAAGAGCAACAAGATGGCGAATAAATGCTGAGCCCGATAACTTCAAGGGAAGTGAGCAGATTTTGGGCTATAATTAACAACATGGAGGCACCTCAAAGAGCACTCCTGGCAAGGTCTGTCACTGAACAAAAGTGTATAGATCACGTTACAGAACTCTTCAAAAAACAGAAACAAACACTAGGAGGCCGATTCATGGAATTAATGTGCACTGAAAATACCTGCACAAGAGTGCAAAACCGTGCGAATCGCAGTGCAAGTGCGAAAATCGCAGCAAAACTAGCGCACATCGATTCATGGAAGTCCATGCGCGAGTAAAATCTGGGATGTGCGCTGAAAATCTGTGTGGCGCACGCCGGTGCACATGTCATCTAACGGCGTGCGCTACGGCCACAGCGAAAGCGCACATGGCGCGGCGCACATAACAAAAGTAGGCGTAACACGGGGCGTGACACGCGGAATAGGGAACAACGCATGAAAATGTGGACATCACAGGAGGCAAGTGCGCGGAACGCCCACACACTCGCCTACAACACGTATTCAAGGAATCGAATAGGGCAAACCAGCGCACGGGCAAAGACGCGCACAAGCCTAAACACGTCCGCCACACGAAGGCAGGCGGTAGCGTCCCTGCGCATGAAAAAAATATGCGCCAAAATGTGCGCTAAGAAAAAGCACATACATACAGCTCTGATGATTGTCCCATACTGTGGCCCTCTAGGACAAATGACGTGCAAAGGGGTACGGGACAAACATGAACACCCGCTGTGCCAAAAATAGCGTGTGCATGTATTTCGGGGGTGCGTGGGAAGTTTCACATGCGATTGGCCTTGGGCGAGCAGGGTGCGTGTAAATTTGGGGTTTGCGGGAAGTTTAACACGCGATAGGCCCTGTCGAAGTGTATTCCTGGGGTTCGCGTGAAGTTGCACACGCGATTGACCTGGGTACGTGTAAATCTCGGGTTCACGGGAAGTCTCACACACGATAGGCCCTGTGCGAGTGGGGTGCGTGTATTCCTGGGATTCGCGTGAAGTTTCACACGCGATTAACCTGGGTATGTCTAAATATGGGGTGCGCGGGAAGTTTCACACGCGATTGGCCTTGGGCGAGCGGGGTACGTGTATTTCGGTGGTGCGTGGGAAGTTTCACACGCGACAGGCCCTGTGCGAGTGGGGTACGTGTATATCTGGGGTGCAGGGGAGTCCTACACATGAATTGGCAGTGTGGGTCCTCCCAGGTATTCCCTCTACACCCTCCACAGCCCCTGCAGGCAGCCCACACCACAGGGGACTACCCTGCACCCCTGGTCAGGTCCCGCAGGCAGCCCATCCACCATGGGCATGCCCCCCAGGCAAGCCACATGTCAGCTTGCACTACTGATCACCAACGCATGACCCCCTCCACCCTCAACCCCCAGCAGTGCAGGGCACCTGCCAGCAAGACCCCACTCATGTCCCCCAGCACCCCCACCCCCCAGCACTGAGGGGCACCTGCCAGCAGGCCCCAACTCATGTCCCCTTGCACCCCCACAACCCCAGCACTGAGGGGCACCTGCCAGCAGGCCCCCACTCATGTCACACTCATGTCCCCTTGCACCCCCAGCAGTGCAAGGCACCTGCCAGCAGGCCCCCACTCATGTCCCCTTGTACCCCCACCCCCAGCAGTGCAGGGCACCTGCCAGCAGGCCCCCACTCATGTCCCCTTGCACCCCCACCCCTAGCAGTGCAGGGCACCTGCCAGCAGGCCCCCACTCATGTCCCACTCATGTCCCCTTGCACCTCAACCACCCAGCAGTGCAGGGCACCTGCCAGCAGGCCCCCACTCATGTCCCCTTGCACCCCCACCCCCCAGCAGTGCAATGCACTTGCCAGCAGGCCCCCACTCATGTCCCCTTGCACCCCCACCCCCCAGCAGTGCAGGGCACCTGCCAGCAGGCCCCCACTCATGTCCCACTCATGTCCCCTTGCACTCCCACCCCCAGCAGTGCAGGGCACCTGCCATCAGGCCCCCACTCATGTCCCCTTGCACACCCACCACCAAACAATGAGCGGCACCTGCCAGCAGGCCCCCACTCATGTCCCCTTGCACACCCACCCCCCAGCACTGAGGGGTACCTGCCAGCAGGCCCCCATTCATGCCCCACTCATGTCCCCTTCCACCCCCACCCCCCAGCAGTGCAGGGCACCTGCCAGCAGGCCCCCACTCATGTCCTCTTGCACACCCACCCCCCAGCACTGAGGGACACCTGCCAGCAGGCCCCCACTCATGTCCCACTCATGTCGCCTTGCACCCCCAACCCCCAGCAGTGCAGGGCACCTGCCAGCAGGCCCCCACTCATGTCCCCTTGCACCCCCACCCCCCAGCAGTGCAGGGTACCTGCCAGCAGGCCCCCACTCATGTCCCCTTGCACCCCCACCCCCCTGCAGTGCAGGGCACCTGCCAGCAGGCCCCCACTCATGTTGCCTTGCACCCCCACCCCCCAGCAGTGCAGGGCACCTGCCAGCAGGCCCCCACTCATGTCCCACTCATGTCCCCTTGCACCCCCACCCCCCAGCAGTGCAGGGCACCTGCCAGCAGGCCCCCACTCATGTCCCACTCATGTCCCCTTGCACCCCCACCCCCCAGCAGTGCAGGGCACCTGCCAGCAGGCCCCCACTCATGTCCCCTTGCATCCCCACCTCACAGCAGTGCAGGGCACCTGCCAGCGGACCCCCACTCATGTCCTCCAGCACCCCCATCCCCCAGCACTGAGGGGCACCTGCCAGCAGGCACCCACTCATGTCCCCTTGCACACCCATCCCCCAGCACTGAGGGGCACCTGCCAGCAGGCCCCCACTCATGTCCCCTTGCACACCCAACCCCCAGCACTGAGGGGCACCTGCCAGCAGGCCCCCACTCATGTCCCCTTGCACAACCTCCACCCAGCACTGAGGGGCACCTGCCAGCAGGCCCCCACTCATGTCCCCTTGCACCCCCACCCCCAGCAATGCAGGGCTCCTGCCAGCAGGCCCCCACTCATGTCCCCTTGCACACCCACCCCCCAGGACTGAGGGGCACCTGCCAGCAGGCCCCCACTCATGCCCCACTCATGTCCCCTTGCACCCCTACCCCCCAGCAGTGCAGAGCACCTGCCAGCAGGCCCCCACTTGTGTCCCCTTGCACCCCCACCCCCAGCAGCGAAATGGCGATCTCATAACACAAACCAAAAGTCAACTATGTACATCAACACATGTCCACCACACGAAGGCAGGCGGTAGCGTCCCTGCGCATTAAAAAAATGTGCGCTAACAAAAAGGCCATAGATACAGCTCTGATGAATGTCCCATACTGTGGCCCTCTAGGACAAATGACGTGCAAAGGGGTACGCGACAAACACGGACACCAGCTGTGTCAAAAATAGCTTGTATTTCGGGGGTGCGTGGGAAGTTTCACACGCGATTGTGCCTGGGTGAGCGGGGTACATGTACTTCAGGGGCTCGCAGGAAGTTTTACACGCGATTGTGCCTGGGCGAGCGGGGTACGTGTACTTCAGGGGCTCGCGGGAAGTTTTACACGCGATTGGGCCTGGGCGAGCGGGGTACATGTATTACTGGGGTGGGCGGGGAAATACAGGAGGCAAATGCATGGAACGCCCACACGCACGCGCCAAAAAAGACGTGTTAATCCGGAAACACTTACGCCAGCAGGAAGCAGGCGTACGTGGACCTGCGCAGCATAAAAGTGCACGCAAACAACAAGCAAGCTCAGACGCCAGGATGAACATACCGTTCCTAGCAGCAGTGGTCGTTGGATACCGCAGGAGGAGGAGGAGGATAGTCAGGCCCAAAATTTTCACACCCAGAACCAGCCTTTTTGGCATGCCTGATGACCAGGTGTATGGGAGGTACAGGTTTCCACTTCACAAAATACTCGACCTGGTCAGTGAGTGGGAGGAGGACCTCACATCACCCACCCTCTGCTCCCAAGCACCCAGCCCCCTGGAGAAGGTCCTCAATGTACTGCACTTTTTGGCCACCGGATCATTTTAGCAGACAAGTGCCATAGTGGGGGGGTGTCACAGGCCACGCAGTCACGCTGCCTACACCAGGTCTTGGCCATCATGACTGCATGCCCATCAGTCCGCAGGCACATATACCTGCCCAGAACACCTGCAGAAAGGCAGGCTGCCGTCCAGGATTTCTACGGGGTGGCACAATTTCCCAAAGTCCTAGGTGCCATTGATTGCACCCATGTGGCTCTACATCCCCCCAGGGCATCAGAGCACATCTATAGAAACCGCAAGCACTGGCATTCCATCAAAGTCCAGGTAGTATGTGATGCCAAGGGAATCATCACCTCAGTATATGCCAACTATCCAGGGTCCACCAACGACAGTTTCATTTACAGAATGTCAACCCTAAACCGGGACCTAGAAGCTGGGCGGCATGGCGATACATGGCTGCTTGGTGAGTATAAATGCCACAGCACATGCATGTATGCCAGATACTGAGTAATGTCACAACCCTACTTATGATACCCATCACCACCTCCCCAGGGGACAGTACCTACCCTCTGAGCACCCACATGATGACACCAATTCGGAACCCCACCACGCCCCCCGAGGTAAGATACAACACAGCCCATATTGCAACCCAAGGCATAGTGGAGCGCACATTCGGAGTGTTCAAGTCACGCTTTCGCTCCCTTGACCGTTCTGGCGGGCAGCTGTTATACGCTCCCCCAGTAGTGTGCAGGATCATAGTGGCAGCATGTGTCCTGCACAACGTTGCAACACGCCGGGGCCTGCCGGTGGACATGGTGGTGCCCCCACATCCCCAACCACATGCACACCCGCTGCGCATGGGAGGGGAAAGGGCACGGGGTGAGGAAGCCCAAACGCAGCTGGTGGCTAATTACTTCACTTAGAATCACACCCCTGTGGAGTGCACACAGCCCTGCCACATACCAGCTGACAATCGATGATGACACAAGGGACAGTCAACTGTCACAACCATACCAGCCTGAGATTGGTCACCTGGAAGTGTCACAATGTGTGCATCCCTACCTACAGAAACACCACCAATGCTGTGTCATCAAAAGACACATATGCTGCTAAATGCATTACCCCCTTGCAAAATACAACATGAGAACAGTGCCATGTCACCCAACCCCTCCCAAGCACCACCACCCAACACGCCACGGCATGTCATGCTATGTGAGAGCAAACAAAGCAATCCCGAAAACCTGACACAAGTGTCACAAAGTACAGTGTCCCTAATGGAAACTGGCCACACACAATATGCTCCCAGTAATGTTGAACTAACAACACACATGACCAAATACTTACCAACAATACAATGCAGCTACACAAGCTCAAACATAACTAAAACATGACAGTACTAAGTTAAAGTAGTCGTAGTCTTACAACCTGAATATGCCACCACAGCCCCCCCTTCCAACTGTAATCTTGCAGGCTTCAAAACTTGTCTGTGTACTGCATACAACATGAACTCCATCTCCAAAGTAGACGGCCTTGTGAAGACATGAGGAATGAACCTGCAAATTCAGAGGGAGACATGGAAGCAGAAGCATACACAATTCCAACATGCAGTGTACAATACAACAACACTATACACAAGGAATGTCTACACAGTATTGACTACAGACTGCCCACACAGCTCATGGGAGCCCAACATCACTGTGTACATCACTGTCACTTGGTCACACCCTTTGCAAGCCCATGGAAACGGGAAGCAGGAGGGGTGTGTGTCTCACGAACCCAAGCATCGAACCCAAACTCAGGACAAGCCTGCATGTGCCCAGCCGGAATACAGTGGATGCCCACGGGAGCCACACAAGGCAACACACTGTTAAAAATAATCAAAAATAAAAAATAAAAAATAAAAAAATAAAAAATAAAAAATAAAACATGGCCATGTGGGGGCCGGGGGGGGCACCCAGGAGGTCTGAGGACAGGGTGCGCACCAACAGCCGTCTGTGTGGATGTTGGGAAAAAAAACACCTCCATGGGCTCATGTCCTGCACGGCTATGCCAATGTGGGAGAACTGCTGCTGTCGCTCTCATTACCCTCTGCTGCTGCCACAGGAGGTGGTAGTGCTATGGGAGGCAGCCCATGCAAAGCCCTGGTATGGTCCTCCATGGCAGCAAGCTGTTAGGCAGACACCTGTGCAGTTCCCTCTGGGACCACTGCAAAAGATTTAGGACTATAGGTGTTTGGCAGTAAACCCACTTGGTAGCAGTCTGTACCACACAGATTCACTTGGTAGCTGTGGCTGAGCAGTCAGACTTCTCTCAAGAAAAGTTAGGCAGTATGTGGAGTATACAAGATAGGGCAATTTACACAGCAGAACAAGAAGACACGGAACAGAGTTTGGGTGTAAAGATATATAATTATTTATTTTAAAAACACATCTATGAAAACACACTGGCACTAATACGGCCAACAACTTCAATTACAATTACTATAAGGATATCAATCCCCTAACAATATTTCGACAAGTCTAGGTTCAACGGCACCACTTATTTGCAGACAGAGGTGAATGCTTTAACCTAGATGGCACTCTAATATTCGTTAGAACGGGAGAGAAAAGGCAGGGTATGAAACCAACTCGGTACCAACACTTTTACGAAGCAAATGCAAGGCACGTAAGGCATGGTCTACTGTAGATCACAAAGTTCAGAGGCCAGGCCCACTCGGAGAGAGGCAAGGCGATATGGCCCAAAAAGTATCACAATGGAAATGCACTTCTAGTCTTTGTAGCAAATTTAGAACAAAAAGTTAAGAAGGTCTGGAGGCGACCCAAGGGAAAGGCAAGGATTTAAGACACCTCACGCTAACCGTCACAAGGGAAGCCAGGCGGACACAGTACCTTGTAAGTGCAGAGACAGCTCCGGCGGGGGCAGTTGTTCCTGGTGGTGGATGCAAGTCGGGGCTTTGCCAAGAGATGAGATGGTCTTGTCGTCGAAGGAAAGTTGAAGATCGTTGCACCACCAGGGAAGAGACCAGCCGCGGAGTGCTCCGTCACAAGGCACCACCTTTTGGTCGCGGTACGGGCTATTGGCTATCCGGTTGCCGGGGTGCTCAGCACGGGCAATTCGGCCACTACGCCCTGGAAGCGAAGAAAAAGCAATGGGACTGGTTGTTCCCACCAGTCAGGGGAAGAAGACTCTCCAGCAGGGAGATCTCCTCTGTCGTTGGGAAGTGGTGAGTCGGTTCAGCAGGGCTCCACCAGAGGTGTCGTCGTTGCAGGTCGGCTCAGCTTTACCCTCGTCGGATTCTTAGGTCCTGTGGCGACTTCTGAAGATCCAGTCCCAAAAGCCCTGCTTTTATGCAGAAAACCCCCATTCATTCAGTCTAGCTGTCAATCAAAACATGCTAAGTGGTGAGCGGGGTGGCTCACCACTTGGGCCAATCACACCAGAGTGCGACTTGTGTTGGCAAGGCAACTCAGTCCAGGGTGCCTAAACCCCCTCCCACACCCCCCGTGCAAACCCAGACAGAATGGCACCACTTTGGAGGGCTTCTGTGCAGAAGCCCGCCAAAAGTGGAACAAAGGGCCCAACCTTTGGTTCGGAGTTACAGAGGCGAACACAGACGCTCTTTTAAAAACCGAATTCTGGCAGAAAATACCAACCGGTAGATGTATTTAAGATAAATAAATCGGCGGTATGTTAGAGACTAACGTGAAAAAGTATTAGCCTCCAACAATGGGAAGAATCCCATAGGAATATATTCGGGGTCGAATATAAAAAGTAGTTTCCACTGCCACCAGCCAAAACTCAACGAGGGGGGACGGGACAGTGCCCCCTCGAACAACAGACCCAGGGGTAATCGAATTACCCCTACCAGTACGTCCACAATAGGATGGTTTGTACTAGTTCTGTTAGTAAATTTAGGTCTAGTAAAGCCAATGGTGACTTTACATGCCCTGGGAGACAGTAGTCAGTCCCAGTGTATGGATCTATGGGGGGAGTCCTCTAGGACACCCCAGTGTTATGGCACGGAGGGTGCTGTGTAACACACATAGCAAAACGCATGAGGCCCTATGGAGTAAAAGACCCCAGAGCCCATAGAACACATTGACATTCAAAGAAATCTACCACAAATCATGTCCAAGAGTGGGAGAAAAGAGTCTCACTCTTGGCAGGATGAAAAAAACAAACTTCAGAAATCCAGCAAAGCTGCTGGGGGACTCACTAGGTTAGGAAATTCAGCCTAAACAGAGAATTCTCCCTAACACAAGCATGCGGGTGTGGAAGGTCTCGTTCTGGAGGATTATAGTGCGGAGATCCCCATGCAGCACCTAACGTGATACCCCGATCTCCTCCCGAGTTGCCTGCATCTCAGCTGAGAGCGAAGGTGTGAGCCGCTCCAGCTGCTGTTCTGTCCTCAAGTTAGTGGAAGTCTCAAGATCAACAAGAGTCTCCCTGAGGTGATGGAGTTCTACCCTCAGGGCTTCCCTGTGGCCCTGGGACTCTATTGATATCGATTGGCGTAGAGTCTCCAGTGCCGCCCGTCTGTCCCTGTTGGACGCCAGCATGTCCTCCCTGTGTGATTGGCAAATGGAGTCTGTTGCTTGCTGTAGTTGCTCCATCTGCCTTTCAGGGGGGACAATGGAAGTGGCCACCCTCTCCATTGCTTGAGCCATCATCTCAACTGATGCTGCCTGTTGGGTTTCCATAGCGTACATGGATTGTTCCCATGCAGTATTGCCTGGTGGCATACGGCCACCACGTCGGCGGGCACCACACCTGTTTGGGGCAAGGCGATCTGCGCCTTGCTGTGCCGGCACTGCCTGGGGCTGCAGGATTGCATTCCCCCTCTGATCTGCTGGCCCAGGAACAGGATCAGATGTTGTGGAGTGTGACCCTGCACCCGTAACCGCCAAAGGCTGACTTACCAACACTGACATCCCCATAGAGGGTTCTACCCCTGGTGCAGGTTGGTTGGACAGAACAGAACCCCTTCCAGAAACACTTACCTGCGATGCCACATATGTCTCATCATCCGAATCAACACCTGAATAGAGGTCTGGGGAGGTGCACCCAGAGACACCCCTGGACAGAATCGTCTGCAGCAAGAGTGGGTTCTCACCCACCACCACACCACGTCCCCCACTGGTGGCTGGTTGTGCCTCAGGTTCCTCCTGGGTCTGCACCATCTCCTCAACCTCAACAGCATCAAGTGCGTCATCCCCTGCAAAAACATGAAAGACAAAAAATGGAAACAGGCATTAGCACCATAGCACACAAATAGGCCTGACAAGCTACAGAACCAGTACATGATTTACACATGTCCCACATGACTATAACCCTCCCATGCATGCACTGTGACAGAGTTGGAAGGGGAGGCAAAAGTCAGACACTGATGACACCAAGATGGAAGAGTAACACATTTGCTGCATGCTGGGTAGCACCGCCATCACACATTGGCCTGTGAGTGGCATGTCCTATACACATAAATGACACATGCCATCACACAGATGGCATGTACCATAGCCATGGTATATTCCACAAGTACATCCATATGTCAGTGAATGAGTACTGTCACCCATCTATGTGAGATGGACATGAAGAGATGAAAAATTCCACATAGTGTGAAAAGATACGCCATGTGCCACACACTGCAACACATCCAGTGTACAAAAATACAGTGATTGCAGGGCCATGTACACATCAATGGTTGTGCACTTCAACATGACAGGAAACAACTGGCATGTTCCACATTCAAACAGGCCCAAAAACATCATGTGATCAGGACAATACTCATTCAGCCTGAATGGTCAAATCATTCAACTACCAAGGTGACACATGTGGGCCAGCCAATGTGGGGTTCCTCAATGACAGAAGCATGTCACATATGTCACAATAGGGTTGAGGAATGTGTTGCAAAAGTGGGAGAATTGAAACAATCAGCCTGAAAGAACACTGAAAAATACAAACAATGCTGTTGCATGATGCCACCTCAAGGGCAACTGCCGTAATGTTGCGCTAAATTACTACTGTGGGCAGAAGGGATAGTGTCACACCCAAATTCAAGGCCACAGAATGTTTTGGATGAAGTACATGGGTGACCCATACTACTCAGTCACACACACCCTCACCTGCCACTCAATCAGAACCCGTCACCCAAACAACATACACATGCATTACACACACACGCATGGTCACTCACCGGACAATGTGTCATAATCGGGTAGTTCTCCCACACCTCGGATCTGTTCCTCTGTGACGAAGGTCCCAGCAACAGACTCATGTTCAGTGAGTTTGTTGTCCTCTTGTGGAGACCCACCGCCAGTCACCAAAGTAGCTGCATGACTTGAGGCCAGCTTGTTCTTTGCTCTGCGTTTCAGGTCGTTCCACCGCTTGTAGCAATCATCAGCTGAGCGCCTCACAAATCCAAGGGCACTCATGTGGTTGGCGATGGTCTGCGAGTGTGCTTTACGTTGACCACGTGTTGTCTTGCACCCTACAGTCACCACCATTTTTGTGGCTATGTTGCAACACATAGCTCACAAGTGCATCAAGTTCTGAATCATTGAAGCAAGGCTTCCTTGAGGTACGGGAGTGTTTAGCCGTGCCTGGGGTCTCAGCCTGTCGTGCCAGAGCACCCTTCTACCTATTGTTAGAAGGTGGAGCAGAACCAGAGTGGCTAACGCCGCTTTGGTCAGTAGGGGCAGAATCACCGGTGGACTGGGTTGTTGGAGTGTGCGAATGCACATTGACCATAGGACTTGGAGCAGGCATTGTCTGAAGTGTGATGTTGGCAGGGGGAACATCAGTATGATGGACCAGGGCCGACACTGTCCTGGCTGGGAGAGTCAGAGCTGGGGCGGATGGAGCTGCAGCTATCCCTGCAGCCTCACCACCCTGCATACCTGGGGCAGCAGATGACATAGCTGCCCCAGATCCACGTGGCTTGGTGACAACTTGCAGCGCCACACGTGGCTTAGACTTGCTGACCTGGAAGTCAGCCAGGGAGTCATCCTGTGCCAGGTCAGGTGCCACAATGGGCTGGTCCAACAAGGGCTGAGCTGGGATGGTCTCAGCCACGTTTCCCTCAACCATGGGAGGGGGGTCATGGGTGTCCCTGATTGGTCCTCCACACATGGGGGTATAGGGGCACCCTGCAAATCCCGGCCACATCCCCTACCGCGCCCACCACATCCACCTTTTGAAGGTCGGCCACCTTTGCCTCCCTTACCGCTTGGTTGTTGTTGTGCGTATGGGAGGAGCAGAAAACTATTGTCCTGGGCAATTGGGGGTCAAAGGGGTAGGATACTAGATGGAATTCGAACCCTAGTGCTCTAACAAGGCTGTCTGTGACCCCTGCGGGAAGATGACGGGTCACGCAACGCACAAGCAGCCCAAAAACAAAAATAAACGTGCACGCAACCCCTCGTAGACCACGTGCGTGGAAACATGAACCCGCACTATGCTGTGGCACCTAGAAACACAAAAATAAGCATACGTGTGATACACGCAGCCTACAATGACCTGTGAAGGGGTACGCGACACACGGGGCAAGCACTGTTGCTAAGTACGTGCGGAACTCACTGTCTGCCTGGAAAAAGAACGTGAAAAATAAGTGCGTGTGCGCGTTGGCAACACCCCCGCCAAAAGAAGAATTGTACACTGTCTGAGGAGACAGGACAAAAGGAGAAGTGAACACTGTTTGAGGAAACAGGACCAAAAAAAGTACAAAAATGAAAGCTGTCAGAGGTAACAGGGAGTACGAACTTGAAACGCTGTGAAGTAATCGCTTGTGAACAGACAAGAAGTACAGAATCCACCCACTCGCTCTCCACAAAAAGCACGTACAAGGAAATGGCATCCTACACGTACCTTTTAAACCGGCCCACATGTACACTTCACTTACGCGTGTACGTGCCCTTTCCTCCAATTACACGCGCTGACACTCGGACGTGCAGCTTTTCCACGTGTGCTCTGTCATCACGTGCTATGAGGGAAACACCCGTGCGCATTACGTCACACACGCGCTTACGCGCTAAGGGCCTTTGGTCCGATGAAATCGCGTACGTGCGCTGACGCGCTGATGTGCTTAAGCGCTAAGGGCCTTTCCTCGAATTACATGCTGACGTGCAAGATTTTCACGTGCCAAATCACTCCGTATCAAGCTTGCCACGCGTTCACACACGGAAGACCACGTTCCTGCCCAGAAGGCCGAATTACTGCCCCCCAGAGCCCTGAGCACGCTCCCACCTGCCATCTGCTGCTGCCTGATTGCCTGCTGCCCACGTGCCCTGCCATTTGCTGCCTGCACGTCTGCCAGGGGTGCTGTTGCTGTGACCACCCCTGCTGGAACCGAAGACTCCCGACTGGGATTCCATCACTCCACAGCCCAGCCCCAGGACCCAGTTGCCCACCCACTCCTGCCTCTGGGGTTGCCATGTCCAGCACTACACCATCTGGCAGCACTGGCAACCCCCAGCCAGAGAAGCAGAGGGCCACCAGCTTCACTGCCACTGAAGTTGGTGTCCTGGTGGAGCATGTCCTGGGGCAGTATGATGCCCTCTTCGGAAGGTCGCGCGCCGACAAGGAAGGACAGACCAGGATCTGGACGGACATCGTGACTGCCATCCACATGGAGGGGGTGGCAGTCCGCGAATTCCATCATGTCAAGAAGCGCTGGTAGTACTTCAGGTCCAGGACCCTCAACAAGGCCTGGCGCCTCTTGAAGGCAGCGGATGCTAACGGGCCCCGGGGCCACCTGTCGGAAGACCAAATGAGGGTCCTGGAACGCGTATGCCCAGCGCTCCATGTCCAGGTCCTTGAGCGGCACACCCGTCTGGAGCCGAACGGTAAGTGTACATGCATACTGATTGGAAGCTGCGCGTGTGGTGGTGTGCCAGTAGTGTGCAGGTTGCACATGTGGTTTTGTAGGGCCATGTATGGATGTGTATGTACAGGGCCATGAGGCTGACACATGTGAGTCCTTTCATGTGTGAGACAAATGGATGGTATATTTCTGGGTAAGCATGCAGGCCAAATGCAGATGTGTGAGCACACATGTTTGAATGACTGTGTATGTCAGTTGTCATGGTTGTGGTGTCACAAATGGATGTTGGTTCCAGCTGCATGTATCTGCACTGTGTACATGTGCATGTATGTGTATCTGACAAGTGTACAACTGTCATGCAACATGGATGCATGTGAGACTGATATGTAGAAGACTGATTGCCAGATGTGACATGGATGCCGATCTCATTACTGCGACACTTGGTGGAGGTGTACACATGCATGTAAGTGTGGTGGCATGTGTGCATGTCTAGTGCACTCCCTGTGTCTCATGTGATGTCTGGCTCACCTTTTCCTGCTCATGCTGTTGTATGTGTATGGATGGTGCTGGCTGTTGCGATATGGCTTTGGAATAGCTCATGTGTGTGATTTGAAATGACGTGTGTTGGGGATTGTGATGCCATGTCTGAAGTTTGACAATGACACTCGTGTGCAACTGTCATGTGTGTATGAGTCCATTGTACAGTGCTCTGATGCCTGTGTCCTATCTCTCCCTGTCTGCAGCGTCGACTGATGAAGAGGGTGGAGAGGGTGCTGTGGAGCACAGAGGCAGGGATCGCACCACCAGCCGGAGACGCAAGGCCTGGCTCCCCTCCCAGGTTGTCATCTCGTCGGGGAGTGAGGAGTCCGGTGCCGCATCCCAGGTCGCAGCTGCCGAGGGGAGGTCCAAGATGCAGAGGTCGGAGTTGGACTCCTCAGCAGCAGAAGGGGCAGCTGAGACCTCATAGGGCCCGACGGAGGAAGATGGCACGGAGTCATCCAGGTTGGTGGGGGGTTTGGTGGAGGAGGAGGCCATGCAAGGGACAGAGACGGGGTCTGGAGGTGGGGATTCTACTGGTGCTAGTGGTGCAGTGCAGGGGCAGTGACAGGAGGCAGCACAGGCCGCCACGGAGGTGCCTGTGTGTAATCCTGTCCCCGATCCTGTGACTGCATTATCCTGCACCAGCAGGGATACCTACGTCCAGACCTGTTTTCAGGCAGGGATTGAGCTTACGACAACTGGCCTTCCTCTGCCTGCGGACGTGGCTATCCGGGACCGG
The DNA here is from genome assembly GCF_040938575.1 of Ambystoma mexicanum. Classification (NCBI taxonomy): domain Eukaryota; kingdom Metazoa; phylum Chordata; class Amphibia; order Caudata; family Ambystomatidae; genus Ambystoma; species Ambystoma mexicanum. The sequence continues at coordinate 477,281,509 of NC_090933.1, read as the reverse complement.
GTTGAGCCTGTCCTGGGTGGTGTGGCGTTGCGTCAACAGGCCATGCGAGGCGAAATGCAGTCTTTTCATGGGGAGACTGCATGTCGTCTCGAATGGCTCATTGACCACGTCGACCTACTGGGACAGGTCACCAGGGCCGGATTCCTCCGTTTGCTGGGCCTTGTTCTGACCCCCTCCTGAACCCCCTATGCGCCAGTCGTAATCCGTGCCATCTTCCCACTCATGTGTCACCTGGGTGCCCTGTGGAGCTGCCTCTGACCCTGCGGGCAGGCTGGTGGAGGACACATCCCTGCCACAGTCGGGAGTCGGACGTTCAGCAGGGGTGGCCACCTCAACAACTGCACCCCAGCCGGAGGAGGATGTGCAGGCAGCAAGAGCCAGGGCACGGGCAGAGGCACAGCAGAAGCAGCAACAAGGTGGGAGCCATGATGGCTCGGGGCCTTCGTTATCAGAGGGGCAGGCATCGGAAAGAGGGCAGGAGGACCCAGGATGGGAAGTGTCTTCCGTGTGGCAGCGGTTAGGCCATGCCATAGATGCAGAGCGGCAGCGGGCAGAAGAGGCACGGCTCACAATGGTCAGGGCGGAGAATTCCATGCGGAGGGCCCTGAGGCGGGCCGAGTGCCTCGAGGCAATTCGCAGGGAGTTGGAGGAGAACATGTCGTCGTCCCTCTGAACCCTCGGGCCATGGAAGAGGACTGCCTCCGGGACATTGAGCAGGAGTTCGATGATGCCCTGGCCCGGGACATCCAAAAGTGAGCTGTCGGACTAGCCCGCTGCCCTTGTAAATAGTTAGATAGTGTTAGGTTTCCTTTGGTTTTTTCTTTATTTTGGTTGCGCTTGGACAATGCACCACGTTTCTGTATATAGTTTTTCATTAGGTAGTATTTTTGATAGGTTTCATTTCTTCAGTTGGGATCATGGACCCTGGATTGTTCATCTGTATATAGTTCACTATTGGATTCATATCTTTTTTTTGGATTTCCCCATGGAGCAATGGTTTTCACTTTTGTTTTTCCCTTAGATCTGCTTTGTTGGACTGTGACTTTGGACACCTTTCCTTTGGATTATGATTTCTTGTTTTTCATTATTTTACGGACATGCAGCTTTTCTTTTTTTTATTCCCATTGCTGTTTGTTTGATTTTAATTCCATTCATGTTGCTTTTAATACATTTATTTCTTCATACTTCGATGTGTGGTATTATTTCATTGGTTTCATGCATGTCATGATATGGGTTTTCACATTCACTTGCAACCATTGTGTGTGTGTGACGAACATGTGTTCATTTACATACTTGTCATTGGGGTTGTATCATGTAATTGCCTTTTTTATGTGGGTGGATGCAATACTTGGTTGGGTCTTTGGGCTGGGGAGGCTGGCCATAAGGGCCATGATTGAGGATCGTCATGACCGGGGGCAGGGGGACATGAGTGGGGGCCTGCTGGCAGGTGCCCTGCACTGCTGGGGGGTGGGGGTGCAAGGGGACATGAGTGGGACATGAGTGTGGGCCTGCTGGCAGGTGCCCCTCAGTGCTGGGGGGTGGGGGTGCTGGGGGACATGAGTGGGGGCCTGCTGGTAGGTGCCCTGCACTGCTGGGGGTGGGGGTGCAAGGGGACATGAGTGGGGGCCTGCTGGCAGGTGCCCTGCACTGCTGGGGGTTGGGGGTGAAAGGGGACATGAGTGGGACATGAGTGGGGGCCTGCTGGCAGGCGCCCCTCAGTGCTGGGGGGTGGGGGTGCTGGGGGACATGAGTGGGGGCCTGCTGGCAGGTGCCCCTGACTGCTGGGGGTGGGGGTGCAAGGGGACATGAGCGGGGGCCTGCTGGCAGGTGCCCTGCACTGCTGGGGGTGGGGGTGCAAGGGGACATGAATGGGACATGTGTGGGGGCATGCTGGCAGGTGCCCTGCACTGCTGGGGGGTGGGGGTGCAAGGGGACATGAGTGGGGGACTGCTGGCAGGTGCCCTGCACTGCTGGGAGGTGGGGGTGCAAGGGGACATGAGTGGGACATGAGTGGGGGCCTGCTGGCAGGTGCTCCTCAGTGCTGGGGGTGGGGGTGCAAGGGGACATAAGTGAGGGCCTGCTGGCAGGTGCTCCTGACTGCTGGGGGGTGGGGGTGCAATGGGACATGAGTGGGACATGAGTGGGGGCCTGCTGGCAGGTGACCCTGACTGCTGGGGGTGGGGGTGCAGGGGGACATGCGTGGGGGCCTGCTGGCAGGTGCCCCTCCACTGCTGGGGGGTGGGCGTGCTGGGGGACATGTGTGGGGGCCTGCTGGCAGGTGCCCCTGACTGCTGGGGGTGGGGGTGCAGGGGAACATGTGTGGGGGCCTGCTGGCAGGTGCCCCTGACTGCTGGGGGGTGGGGGTGCAGGGGGACATGTGTGGGGGCCTGCTGGCAGGTGCCACTGACTGCTGGGGGGTGAGGGTGCAGGGGGACATGTGTGGGGTCCTGCTGGAAGGTGCCCCTGACTGCTGGGGGGTGGGGGTGCAGGGGGACATGTGTGGGACATGAGTGGGGGCCTGCTGGCAGGTGCCCCTGACTGCTGGGGGGTGGGGGTGCAAGGGGACATGAGTGGGACATGAGTGTGGGCCTGCTGGCAGGTGCCCCTCAGTGCTGGGGGGTGGGGGTGCTGGGGGACATGAGTGGGGGCCTGCTGGCAGGTGCCCTGCACTGCTGGGAGGTGGGGGTGCAAGGGGACATGAGTGGGACATGAGTGGGGGCCAGCTGGCAGGTGCTCCTCAGTGCTGGGGGTGGGGGTGCAAGGGGACATAAGTGAGGGCCTGCTGGCAGGTGCTCCTGACTGCTGGGGGGTGGGGGTGCAATGGGACATGAGTGGGACATGAGTGGGGGCCTGCTGGCAGGTGCCCCTGACTGCTGGGGGGTGGGGGTGCAGGGGGACATGCGTGGGGGCCTGCTGGCAGGTGCCCCTCCACTGCTGGGGGGTGGGCGTGCTGGGGGACATGCGTGGGGGCCTGCTGGCAGGTGCCCCTCCACTGCTGGGGGTGGGGGTGCAGGGGAACATGTGTGGGGGCCTGCTGGCAGGTGCCCCTGACTGCTGGGGGGTGGGGGTGCAGGGGGACATGTGTGGGGGCCTGCTGGCAGGTGCCCCTGACTGCTGGGGGGTGAGGGTGCAGGTGGACATGTGTGGGGGCCTGCTGGCAGGTGCCCCTGACTGCTGGGGGGGTGAGGGTGCAGGGGGACATGTGTGGGACATGAGTGGGGGCCTGCTGGCAGGTGCCCCTGACTGCTGGGGGGTGGGGGTGCAAGGGGACATGAGTGGGACATGTGTGGGGACATGCTGGCAGGTGCCCTGCACTGCTGGGGGGTGGGGGTGCAAGGGGACATGAGTGGGGGCCTGCTGGCAGGTGCCCCTGACTGCTGGGGGGGTGAGGGTGCAGGGGGACATGTGTGGGACATGAGTGGGGGCCTGCTGGCAGGTGCCCCTGACTGCTGGGGGGTGGGGGTGCAAGGGGACATGAGTGGGACATGTGTGGGGACATGCTGGCAGGTGCCCTGCACTGCTGGGAGGTGGGGGTGCAAGGGGACATGAGTGGGACATGAGTGGGGGCCTGCTGGCAGGTGCTCCTCAGTGCTGGGGGTGGGGGTGCAAGGGGACATAAGTGAGGGCCTGCTGGCAGGTGCTCCTGACTGCTGGGGGGTGGGGGTGCAATGGGACATGAGTGGGACATGAGTGGGGGCCTGCTGGCAGGTGCCCCTGACTGCTGGGGGGTGGGGGTGCAGGGGGACATGCATGGGGGCCTGCTGGCAGGTGCCATTCCACGGCTGGGGGGTGGGCGTGCTGGGGGACATGTGTGGGGGCCTGCTGGCAGGTGCCCCTGACTGCTGGGGGGTGGGGGTGCAGGGGGACATGTGTGGGACATGTGTGGGGGCTTGCTGGCAGGTGCCCCTGACTGCTGGGGGGTGGGGGTGCTGGGGGACATGTGTGGGGTCCTGCTGGAAGGTGCCCCTGACTGCTGGGGGGTGGGGGTGCAGGGGGACATGTGTGGGACATGAGTGGGGGCCTGCTGGCAGGTGCCCCTGACTGCTGGGGGGTGGGGTGCAGGGGGACATGTGTGGGGGCCTGCTGGCTCGTGCCCCTGACTGCGGGGGGGGGTGAGGGTGCAGGGGGACATGTGTGGGGTCCTGCTGGAAGGTGCCCCTGACTGCTGGGGGGTGGGGGTGCAGGGGGACATGTGTGGGACATGAGTGGGGGCCTGCTGGCAGGTGCCCCTGACTGCTGGGGGGTGGGGGTGCAAGGGGACATGAGTGGGACATGAGTGTGGGCCTGCTGGCAGGTGCCCCTCAGTGCTGGGGGGTGGGGGTGCTGGGGGACATGAGTGGGGGCCTGCTGGTAGGTGCCCTGCACTGCTGGTGGGTGGGGGTGCAAGGGGACATGAGTGGGGGCTTGCTGGCAGGTGCCCTGCACTGCTGGGGGTTGGGGTGAAAGGGGACATGAGTGGGACATGAATGGGGGCCTGCTGGCAGGTGCCCCTCAGTGCTGGGGGGTGGGGGTGCTGGGGGACATGAGTGGGGGCCTTCTGGCAGGTGCCCCTGACTGCTGGGGGTGGGGGTGCAAGGGGACATGAGCGGGGGCCTGCTGGCAGGTGCCCTGCACTGCTGGGGGGTGGGGGTGCAGGGGGACATGTGTGGGACATGAGTGGGGGCCTGCTGGCAGGTGCCCCTGACTGCTGGGGGGTGGGGGTGCAAGGGGACATGAGCGGGACATGAGTGTGGGCCTGCTGGCAGGTGCCCCTCAGTGCTGGGGGGTGGGGGTGCTGGGGGACATGAGTGGGGGCCTGCTGGCAGGTGCCCTGCACTGCTGGGAGGTGGGGGTGCAAGGGGACATGAGTGGGACATGAGTGGGGGCCAGCTGGCAGGTGCTCCTCAGTGCTGGGGGTGGGGGTGCAAGGGGACATAAGTGAGGGCCTGCTGGCAGGTGCTCCTGACTGCTGGGGGGTGGGGGTGCAATGGGACATGAGTGGGACATGAGTGGGGGCCTGCTGGCAGGTGCCCCTGACTGCTGGGGGGTGGGGGTGCAGGGGGACATGCGTGGGGGCCTGCTGGCAGGTGCCCCTCCACTGCTGGGGGGTGGGCGTGCTGGGGGACATGCGTGGGGGCCTGCTGGCAGGTGCCCCTCCACTGCTGGGGGTGGGGGTGCAGGGGAACATGTGTGGGGGCCTGCTGGCAGGTGCCCCTGACTGCTGGGGGGTGGGGGTGCAGGGGGACATGTGTGGGGGCCTGCTGGCAGGTGCCCCTGACTGCTGGGGGGGTGAGGGTGCAGGGGGACATGTGTGGGGGCCTGCTGGCAGGTGCCCCTGACTGCTGGGGGGGTGAGGGTGCAGGGGGACATGTGTGGGACATGAGTGGGGGCCTGCTGGCAGGTGCCCCTGACTGCTGGGGGGTGGGGGTGCAAGGGGACATGAGTGGGACATGTGTGGGGGCATGCTGGCAGGTGCCCTGCACTGCTGGGGGGTGGGGGTGCAAGGGGACATGAGTGGGGGCCTGCTGGCAGGTGCCCTGCACTGCTGGGAGGTGGGGGTGCAAGGGGACATGAGTGGGACATGAGTGGGGGCCTGCTGGCAGGTGCTCCTCAGTGCTGGGGGTGGGGGTGCAAGGGGACATAAGTGAGGGCCTGCTGGCAGGTGCTCCTGACTGCTGGGGGGTGGGGGTGCAATGGGACATGAGTGGGACATGAGTGGGGGCCTGCTGGCAGGTGCCCCTGACTGCTGGGGGGTGGGGGTGCAGGGGGACATGCGTGGGGGCCTGCTGGCAGGTGCCATTCCACTGCTGGGGGGTGGGCGTGCTGGGGGACATGTGTGGGGGCCTGCTGGCAGGTGCCCCTGACTGCTGGGGGGTGGGGGTGCAGGGGGACATGTGTGGGACATGTGTGGGGGCTTGCTGGCAGGTGCCCCTGACTGCTGGGGGGTGGGGGTGCTGGGGGACATGTGTGGGGTCCTGCTGGAAGGTGCCCCTGACTGCTGGGGGGTGGGGGTGCAGGGGGACATGTGTGGGACATGAGTGGGGGCCTGCTGGCAGGTGCCCCTGACTGCTGGGGGGTGGGGTGCAGGGGGACATGTGTGGGGGCCTGCTGGCTCGTGCCCCTGACTGCGGGGGGGGGTGAGGGTGCAGGGGGACATGTGTGGGGTCCTGCTGGAAGGTGCCCCTGACTGCTGGGGGGTGGGGGTGCAGGGGGACATGTGTGGGACATGAGTGGGGGCCTGCTGGCAGGTGCCCCTGACTGCTGGGGGGTGGGGGTGCAAGGGGACATGAGTGGGACATGAGTGTGGGCCTGCTGGCAGGTGCCCCTCAGTGCTGGGGGGTGGGGGTGCTGGGGGACATGAGTGGGGGCCTGCTGGTAGGTGCCCTGCACTGCTGGTGGGTGGGGGTGCAAGGGGACATGTGTGGGGGCCTGCTGGCAGGTGCCCCTGACTGCTGGGGGGTGGGGGTGCAGGGGGACATGTGTGGGACATGTGTGGGGGCTTGCTGGCAGGTGCCCCTGACTGCTGGGGGGTGGGGGTGCTGGGGGACATGTGTGGGGTCCTGCTGGAAGGTGCCCCTGACTGCTGGGGGGTGGGGGTGCAGGGGGACATGTGTGGGACATGAGTGGGGGCCTGCTGGCAGGTGCCCCTGACTGCTGGGGGGTGGGGTGCAGGGGGACATGTGTGGGGGCCTGCTGGCTCGTGCCCCTGACTGCGGGGGGGTGAGGGTGCAGGGGGACATGTGTGGGGTCCTGCTGGAAGGTGCCCCTGACTGCTGGGGGGTGGGGGTGCAGGGGGACATGTGTGGGACATGAGTGGGGGCCTGCTGGCAGGTGCCCCTGACTGCTGGGGGGTGGGGGTGCAAGGGGACATGAGTGGGACATGAGTGTGGGCCTGCTGGCAGGTGCCCCTCAGTGCTGGGGGGTGGGGGTGCTGGGGGACATGAGTGGGGGCCTGCTGGTAGGTGCCCTGCACTGCTGGTGGGTGGGGGTGCAAGGGGACATGAGTGGGGGCTTGCTGGCAGGTGCCCTGCACTGCTGGGGGTTGGGGTGAAAGGGGACATGAGTGGGACATGAATGGGGGCCTGCTGGCAGGTGCCCCTCAGTGCTGGGGGGTGGGGGTGCTGGGGGACATGAGTGGGGGCCTTCTGGCAGGTGCCCCTGACTGCTGGGGGTGGGGGTGCAAGGGGACATGAGCGGGGGCCTGCTGGCAGGTGCCCTGCACTGCTGGGGGGTGGGGGTGCAAGGGGACATGAATGGGACATGTGTGGGGGTATGCTGGCAGGTGCCCTGCACTGCTGGGGGGTGGGGGTGCAAGGGGACATGAGTGGGACATGAGTGGGGGCCTGCTGGTAGGTGCTCTGTACTGCTGGGGGGTGTGGGTGCAAGGGGACATAAGTGGGGGCCTGCTGGCAGGTGCCCTGCACTGCTGGGGGTTGGGGGTGAAAGGGGACATGAGTGGGACATGAGTGGGGGCCTGCTGGCAGGTGCCCCTGACTGCTGGGGGTGGGGGTGCAAGGGGACATGAGCGGGGGCCTGCTGGCAGGTGCCCTGCACTGCTGGGGGGTGGGGGTGCAAGGGGACATGAATGGGACATGTGTGGGGGTATGCTGGCAGGTGCCCTGCACTGCTGGGGGGTGGGGGTGCAAGGGGACATGAGTGTGGGCCTGCTGGCAGGTGCCCCTCAGTGCTGGGGGGAGGGGGTGCTGGGGGACATGAGTGGGGGCCTGCTGGTAGGTGCCCTGCACTGCTGGGGCGTGCGGGTGTAAGGGGACATGAGTGGGGGCCTGCTGGCAGGTGCCCTGCACTGCTGGGGGTTGGGGGTGAAAGGGGACATGAGTGGGACATGAGTGGGGGCCTGCTGGCAGGTGCCCCTCAGTGCTGGGGGGTGGGGGTGCTGGGGGACATGAGTGGGGGCCTGCTGGCAGGTGCCCCTGACTGCTGGGGGTGGGGGTGCAAGGGGACATGAGCGGGGGCCTGCTGGCAGGTGCCCTGCACTACTGGTGGGAGGGGGTGCAAGGGGACATGAATGGGACATGTGTGGGGGCATGCTGGCAGGTGCCCTGCACTGCTGGGGGGTGGGGGTGCAAGGGGACATGAGTGGGGGCCTGCTGGCAGGTGCCCTGCACTGCTGGGAGGTGGGGGTGCAAGGGGACATGAGTGGGACATGAGTGGGGGCCTGCTGGCAGGTGCTCCTCAGTGCTGGGGGTGGGGGTGCAAGGGGACATAAGTGAGGGCCTGCTGGCAGGTGCTCCTGACTGCTGGGGGGTGGGGGTGCAATGGGACATGAGTGGGACATGAGTGGGGGCCTGCTGGCAGGTGCCCCTGACTGCTGGGGGGTGGGGGTGCAGGGGGACATGCGTGGGGGCCTGCTGGCAGGTGCCCCTCCACTGCTGGGGGGTGGGCGTGCTGGGGGACATGTGTGGGGGCCTGCTGGCAGGTGCCCCTGACTGCTGGGGGTGGGGGTGCAGGGGAACATGTGTGGGGGCCTGCTGGCAGGTGCCCCTGACTGCTGGGGGGTGGGGGTGAAGGGGGACATGTGTGGGGGCCTGCTGGCAGGTGCCCCTGACTGCTGGGGGGGTGAGGGTGCAGGGGGACATGTGTGGGGTCCTGCTGGAAGGAGCCCCTGACTGCTGGGGGGTGGGGGTGCAGGGGGACATGTGTGGGACATGAGTGGGGGCCTGCTGGCAGGTGTCCCTGACTGCTGGGGGGTGGAGGTGCAAGGGGACATGAGTGGGACATGCGTGTGGGCCTGCTGGCAGGTGCCCCTCAGTGCTGGGGGGTGGGGGTGCAGGGGGACATGAGTGGGGGCCTGCTGGTAGGTGCACTGCACTGCTGGTGGGTGGGGGTGCAAGGGGACATGAGTGGGGGCCTGCTGGCAGGTGCCCTGCACTGCTGGGGGTTGGGGTGAAAGGGGACATGAGTGGGACATGAGTGGGGGCCTGCTGGCAGGTGCCCCTCAGTGCTGGGGGGTGGGGGTGCTGGGGGACATGAGTGGGGGCCTGCTGGCAGGTGCCCCTGACTGCTGGGGGTGGGGGTGCAAGGGGACATGAGCGGGGGCCTGCTGGCAGGTGCCCTGCACTGCTGGGGGGTGGGGGTGCAAGGGGACATGAATGGGACATGTGTGGGGGTATGCTGGCAGGTGCCCTGCACTGCTGGGGGGTGCGGGTGCAAGGGAACATGAGTGGGGGCCTGCTGGCAGGTGCCCTGCACTGCTGATAGGTGGGAGTGCAAGGGGACATGAGTGGGACATGAGTGGGGGCCTACTGGCAGGTGCTCCTCAGTGCTGGGGGTGGGGGTGCAAGGGGACATAAGTGAGGGTCTGCTGACAGGTGCTCCTGACTGCAGGGGGGTGGGGGTGCAAGGGGACATGAGTGGGACATGAGTGGGGGCCTGCTGGCAGGTGCCTCTGACTGCTGGGGGGTGGGGGTGCAGGGGGACATGTGTGGGGGCCTGCTGGCAGGTGCCCCTCCACTGCTGGGGGGTGGGGGTGCAGGGGGACATACGTGGGGGCCTGCTGGCAGGTGCCCCTCCACTGCTGGGGGGTGGGCGTGCTGGGGGACATGTGTGGGGGCCTGCTGGCAGGTGCCCCTGACTGCTGGGGGTGGGGGTGCAGGGGAACATGTGTGGGGGCCTGCTGGCAGGTGCCCCTGACTGCTGGGGGGTGGGGGTGCAGGGGGACATGTGTGGGGGTCTGCTGGCAGGTGCCCCTGACTGCTGGGGGGGTGAGGGTGCAGGGGGACATGTGTGGGGTCCTGCTGGAAGGTGCCCCTGACTGCTGGGGGGTGGAGGTGCAGGGGGACATGTGTGGGACATGAGTGGGGGCCTGCTGGCAGGTGCCCCTGACTGCTGGGGGGTGAGGGTGCAAGGGGACATGAGTGGGACATGAGTGTGGGCCTGCTGGCAGGTGCCCCTCAGTGCTGGGGGGTGGGGGTGCTGGGGGACATGAGTGGGGGCCTGCTGGTAGGTGCCCTGCACTGCTGGTAGGTGGGGGTGCAAGGGGACATGAGTGGGGGCCTGCTGGCAGGTGCCCTGCACTGCTGGGGGTTGGGGTGAAAAGGGACATGAGTGGGACATGAGTGGGGGCCTGCTGGCAGGTGCCCCTCAGTGCTGGGGGGTGGGGGTGCTGGGGGACATGAGTGGGGGCCTGCTGGCAGGTGCCCCTGACTGCTGGGGGTGGGGGTGCAAGGGGACATGAGCGGGGGCCTGCTGGCAGGTGCCCTGCACTGCTGGGGGGTGGGGGTGCAAGGGGACATGAATGGGACATGTGTGGGGGTATGCTGGCAGGTGCCCTGCACTGCTGGGGGGTGGGGGTGCAAGGGGACATGAGTGGGGGCCTGCTGGCAGGTGCCCTGCACTGCTGGGAGGTGGGGGTGCAAGGGGACATGAGTGGGACATGAGTGGGGGCCTGCTGGCAGGTGCTCCTCAGTGCTGGGGGTGGGGGTGCAAGGGGACATAAGTGAGGGCCTGCTGACAGGTGCTCCTGACTGCAGGGGGGTGGGGGTGCAAGGGGACATGAGTGGGACATGAGTGGGGGCCTGCTGGCAGGTGCCTCTGACTGCTGGGGGGTGGGGGTGCAGGGGGACATGTGTGGGGGCCTGCTGGCAGGTGCCCCTCCACTGCTGGGGGGTGGGGGTGCTGGGGGACATGTGTGGGGGCCTGCTGGCAGGTGCCCCTGACTGCTGGGGCTGGGGGTGCAGGGGAACATGTGTGGGGGCCTGCTGGCAGGTGCCCTGACTGCTGGGGGGTGGGGGTGCAGGGGGACATGTGTGGGGGCCTGCTGGCAGGTGCCCCTGACTCCTGGGGGGGTGAGGGTGCAGGGGGACATGTGTGGGGTCCTGCTGGAAGGTGCCCCTGACTGCTGGGGGTGGGGGTGCAGGGGGACATGTGTGGGACATGAGTGGGGGCCTGCTGGCAGGTGCCTCTGACTGCTGGGGGGTGGGGGTGCAGGGGGACATGTGTGGGGGCCTGCTGGCAGGTGCCCCTGACTGCTGGGGGGTGGGGGTGCAGGGGGACATGTGTGGGACATGTGTGGGGGCTTGCTGGCAGGTGCCCCTGACTGCTGGGGGGTGGGGGTGCTGGGGGACATGTGTGGGGGCCTGCTGGCAGGTGCCCCTGACTGCTGGGGGGTGGGGGCGCTGGCGGACATGTGTGGGGGCCTGCTGGCAGGTGCCCTGCACTGCTGGGGGGTGGGGGTGCTGTGAGACATGAGTTGGTGATCATATTGCAACATGACATGTGGCTTGGCTGGGGGGCATGCCCATGGTGGATGTGCTGCCTGCGGGACATGACCAGGGGTGCGGGGTAGTCCCCTGTGCTGTGGGCTGCCTGCAGGGGCCGTGGAGGGGGTAGAGGGGACACCTGGGAGGACCCACACTGCCAATTCACGTGTAGGACTCCCCGCGCACCCCCGAAATACGCGTTCCCCGCTCTGACAGCAAAATCGCGTGTGAAACTTCATGCGCAGTGCGGTAATACATGTACCCTACTCCAATCGCGTGTGAAACTGCACGCGCACCCCTGCAATACATGTACCCAGGCCAATCACTTGTGAAACTTCCCCCGTACCCCTGAAATACACGTACCCAGGCCAATCGCATGTGAAACTTCCCGCGCACCCCTGAAACAACCTTACCCAGGCCAATCGCGTGTGAAACTTCCCGCGCACCCCTGAAATACACGTTCCCAGCCCAATCGCGTGTGAAACTTCCCACGCACCCCTGAAATACACGTACCAAGCCCAATCGCGTGTGAAAATTCCCGCGCACCCCCGAAATACACGTACCCAGGCCAATCGCGTGTGAAACTTCCCGCGCACCCCTGAAATACATGTACCAAGCCCAATCGCGTGTGAAACTTCCTGCGCACCCCTGAAATACATGTACCCAGGCCCAATCGCGTGTGAAACTTCCCGCGCGCACCCAAAATACATGTACCCTGGCCAATCGCGTGTGAAACTTCCCGTGCACCCCTGAAATACACGTACACTGGCCAATCGCGAGTGAAACTTCCCGCGCACCGCTGAAATACACGTACCCAGGCCATTCGCATGTGAAACTTCCCGCGCACCCCTGAAATACACGTACCCAGCCCAATTGCATGTGAAACTTCCCGCATACCCCGTAATACACGTACCCCAATCGCACAGGCCCTTTCGCGTGTGAAACTTCCCAGGCACCCTTGAAATACACGTACCAAGCCCAATCGCGTGTGAAACTTCCCGCACACCCCTGAAATACACGTACCCAGGCCCAATCGCATGTGAAACTTCCCGCGCACCCCCGAAATACACATACACAGGCCAATCGCGTGTGAAACTTCCCGCGCACCCCTGAATTACACGTACCCAGCCCAATCGCATGTGAAACTTCCCGCGCACCCCCGTAATACACGTACCCCACTCGCACAGGCCCTTTGGCATGTGAAAGTTCCTGCGAACCCCGTAATACATGTACCCTGCTGAAATCGCATGTGAAACTTCCCGCGAACCCCAGTAATACACGTACCCACTTGCACAGGCCCTTTCGCGTGTGAAACTTCACGCACACCCCCATAATACATGTTCCCCGCTTGGCGTTTGCTGTTTGGCAGCCCTGTAAACTGGTCCAGGGTTAGCGCAGCCCTTTGCGCTGAATTAGGAATTTTGATGGCTTTTCCTTGCGCGAGGGCATTCTTGGGGGCGTAACTGGCGCTGCTGCAGGGTCACTGCGCCACCCTGCGCCACGGCTGGTTTTGGAGGCTAAAATCCATGAATACGCTGTGCGCGGAAATCGATTTTAGCGCACGCGGCTGGCGCAGACATTTGCACGCGCACATTGTGCGCCAGCCCCGTGCGCCACTTTTGTGCGAAATTCTATGAATTACCATGTAGAAGTGAAAGTGCCTGAATTGACTGAATGGACTCTTAACCTCACTAAAGATGACATCCTGAATAACATCAAAAAGCTGAGTTCCTCAAGAGCACCGGGCCAAGTTGGCCTCACGAACAAACTTCTAAAACAGCACCCAGAAGCATATTTCTGCTACAACCTTTTTATGAACATCCAATCAGAGACGAGAGTGCCTAAATCCTGGAAGACAACAGTGGTTGTGCTGGTGTTTAAAAAAGGTGATCGAGCTGAACCAAAAAATATCAGACATATTGCATTGCTCAACATTATCAGAAAGCTATTTGCTATCCAATTACTCAAACAGCTAAGAACTTTGATTATGTCAACTGAACAATTTGACATTCGACAAACAGGCTTTGTCAAAGGAGTTGGCTGCTAATCTTTACTCTATTACTCCTAAATCTGATAAAGATGGAAGCGATTAGGAACAGGCCAAAAGTTTATGTGGCGTTCGTAGACCTGGTTTACGCCTTTGATAGTGTGGACCGCGAGTTGCTCTGGGCCAAGATGTTGGAAATGAATTGCCCTCACCATCTGTTGAAGGCAATACAATAATTATACTCTGAAACAACCATAAAATCAGGTTGAATGACGCAGGTACCCTATCTGCATCAATACAAACTGAACGGGGGATAAAGCAGGGCTGCCCCTTCGGAGTAACCTTATTTAACTTATTCACAGCAGACGCCACAAACGACGTGAATGGAGTTAGATCTTTTCCTCCAAAGA